>NC_135375.1:105534258-106142332 GCF_049243985.1 Paroedura picta
AATTTGCAACAAAGATCCCGGTGCGTAAAGCCCCTGGATTTCCGTATCTCACCACTCATGGAAGCGTCTTGTACAAAATGGAAGGGCTTTAATGCTAATGGAGCTCTCCACCTTTTCTTTCCACCTCTCTCTCTCTCTCAGGTGCCAGCCTTCACTCCCACAGGAAATACCGAAGAGGTAAGTCTCACATCCGCCAGCCACTTCTCTACTCCTGCCAAATGTATTTTGGGCCCTAGGAGAAAAATGTACGTGATAGAGCAGTGATTTTCAACCTGGGGGTCAGGACCCCTTTGGGGGTTGAATGACTCTTTCACAGGGGTTGCGGCAGGCAGGGAGCTTGGCCGGGGGGGGGGGGGCGCCATCCACATAACAGCCTTGCAGGGTAGACTGAGATAGAGCATTCATCTGTCTGGAGCAGCGGAAAAGAGCAAGATCAGCATGGTGGGACAAGAGACAGAACTGAACTGAGAAATCCCGGGAAAAAAAACAATTTATATACAATCCTGAACCATGGATCTTCATGCCCTTGGTCAGTTTTGGTTTAATTTCTGTGAAAGAACCCTTGCATAATTTTATGGTTTGGGGATCACCACAACATGAGGAACTGTATTAAAGGGCCGTGGCATTAGGAAGGTTGAGAACCACCGTGATAGAGGAAGGTGAAGGAAAGGATTATGAATTGGCTTAGAAGGGAAAGGAGGGGGAGATCAAGGAAGGACAGACAGGTGAGCAAAGACCAAAATGGCTTAGGTGGGAAAGGAAGAGGGGACCAAGGAAGACCAGGCTGGGAAGGAGATGAGCAACGGACTTGGGAGGGAGTGGCAAGAGGAAGATGGTGCCAGCAGGTTGGGTGGGGGTCTTGCATGCCTGTTCCTGGCCAGTTTGGGATTCCAAAAACAATTCCAGTTCCGCAGCAGAGAACACCTGCGCCACTTTCTGAAGGGCTGCCTGTTTTCTGGCCTCCTGCTCTGAAAGCGCTTTTCCCATTTGTGTCCTGGAGGAGGAAGAAGTGGCCCACGTGCATATCCTCGTCCGCAAGGGTGACAGCGTGAGCTTCGAGGGCCGGAAGAAGGTGCTGGTCAAGGACGTTTTCATCCGCGACATAATCCAGACGGATAAGCCCTTTTACAAGCCTGGAGAGACAGGTAGGCCTGGCCCTTGGGCCCTGCGGGGCTTTCTGCACCATCTTGGCAGGGCTAACAGGGAAGAAGAATTAAGCTGGGGAAAGCGGGGCCAAGTGGGGCTGCTTGCAGGAGACCAAAGGACCCTCCTCTCCGTCAACAAGGAAGGCTGCAAGGACTCCAGTGGGCACAAGCAAGAGTCGCAACGCAACGGAAATGCTTGTTCCAAACGGCAAGGGCATCGTAATGTCTTGACCAACTGTGGCTCACCAGATGTCCATTGACTGCAATTCCCATGGGCCCTAATCAACATGGCCAATTGGCATGCCCATGGGCATCTAGAGAGCCACAGTTTGGACACCCCTGGTCTAGAGAGCCAATTTTAGTCCATGGACATCTGGAGAGCACCCCTGTATGAGTTTGTAATCAGCCATAATTGAAGATATTGTTTTTTCTCGGACCAAGAGAGCAATCTCTGCACATTCCATCACCTTCACCAGCCATTCCTGTACAGAGGGTAAGGTCGTATCTTTCCCTCTTTGAGCCAATAAGAGTGGCTGACATCGTCATATATAAAGTTCCATGGCTGCCCATCCATTAATCCCAAAAGAACCCCTTTGTTCCTGCTGCTTGTGAGCCAGCATCGAATCAGGACTGGAAGGGTGGCAACCATAATTTGGCAGAGCGAGGATTTTCATCGTGTGAGTCTTTGTGGTGGTGATGTCGTGTACGAACAACAAATAAATATATTTTAACCTCTGTTTTTTCCAGTCCGGTTTCGAATTGTGAAGCTCGATAATAAGCTCAAGGCCCTGCAGGAAACGGTGAGTGTTGCTTCTTCTTCGTAAGGTCGGCCTTTCAGAAAAGGCTAGCAGGCTGGTCTCCTCACCAGAGCCAGGGCCCCCAAACAGAGATCTCCTCTGGGCTTGGTCCTTACGACACCCAGACCTAACTGCTATATCGAAACAAGTCTCATCGTTTGCTTGGGCCCAGGCAAGTAGTCCCCCTGCTGGCCAGGTGGCCAGGTGTCGCCCTGCTGGCCCAGGGCGGAGTGGGGAGTAGGGCTGCCAGATCTAGGTTGGGAAGCAGCTGGAGATTTGGGAATGGAGCCTGGGGAGGACAAGGTGCCCTCAGTGGGGAACAGTGCCACAGAGTCCACCCTCCAAAATAGTCCTGGTGACCAGATTTTAGCACTGATAAAGCAGGACACCATTTACTGGGGGGGGTTCTTGATTAAAATTTGGTCTATATGGATCAACAAAATTGTTCATAGAACGCATAGAACGCAAAAATAGTACTGTTATATACATTTTTTACTTTCAACATAAGTACAATTTGCCAGGTGCCCCCAGATGTCCCTCCAAAAATGGGACAATCTGGTCCCCTTATGTTAGGGGAATGAGTTTGAGTTTTGTTTCTTATAGCTCTTTTCTTGCCTCTCTTTTGTCCTTGCAGATCCCTTTGATACAGTTGACGGTAAGTAACTAGGAGTCATTCTGTATATAAGGGCGTGCCTCTCCTTTGCCTGTTTCACTCTAATGTTCAGCTGGACACATTTTGTGCCTGGTCAAAATTAAAATATTGTGCAATGTGAAATGAATGGCTGTGAAATTCAGCGTGTGTGATTTAAGGAGCTAAGATTGCTTCTTAAGATGAGAAGAATACTGGTTTCGTTTATCTTCAAAACCTTGTACTCATGAGGACCAGTGTGGTGGAGTGGTTAGAGCGGAAGACTGTGATCTGAAGAGCCAGGTGTGATTCTCCACTCCTCCACATGCTTTTTCTATTGAGGGAATAACAGCAGATTCGTGGAACAGAACACAGGAATTTCTATGTACTCTTAAAACTGCCTGATGAAAAGATTACAGGGAAATCTCCCAGCAGAATCACTCAGGGCAGGAGGCAATCAGAATGCCCATGGATGGCACAGGAGCACTGACTTATAGCCTCACAGGGTCTAGAACAGGCATAAATGTCACGTTGTACCCACTAGGAATCGGCAGTGGCAAGGTGTGGCTACCGCCATGCATAATTGGTCTATGTAATTAGCCTTTGACATTTTACCCAAAACTGCCCGGTTCTTTGAATCAGCTCTCAGTTGCCATTGTCATGACCCGGCTTGCAGTGTGGAATGCATTAAAACACACACACACACACACAAAAATCAATATCCTTAAAGCTAATATAAATATATGTACAACACTGTTATACATATAATATACAACAGTGTTGTACATATAAGTATATGTACAGCAAGGAGCCTCTTGTGGCGCAGAGTGGTAAGGCAGCAGAAATGCAGTCTGAAAGCTCTGCCCATGAGGCTGGGAGTTCAATCCCAGCAGTCGGCTCAAGGTTGACTCAGCCTTCCATCCTTCCGAGATCGGTAAAATGAGTACCCAGCTTGCTGGGGGGTAAATGGTAATGACTGGGGAAGGCACTGGCAAACCACCCTGTATTGAGTCTGCCATGAAAACGCTAGAGGGCGTCACCCCAAGGGTCAGACATGACCCGGTGCTTGCACAGGGGGATACCTTTACCTTTACAACACTGTATGATTACATGAGGAAATCCCAGAAAAGAAAAACAGATAACATACAACTGGTTAATGCAAAACTATTTTCATTTGAATCAAAGACCATTTGCCTATTCTTGCAGGCATCTGAAAGTTGAAACCTAATTCTTTGGGTGTACTTGCTCATTGTGAGGTTTGGCCCACTCTGGCTCAGTGCCTAGAGATATTCTTAAAGGAATGCTGTGAGATAAAATATTCAATTCACCTTAGATGCAGATGACAGTGGGTATCTGGTTGCGGTCATTTGGCAAGGCATTGCATTTGAATAGGTGGAATCGAGTGCTTCCCTCTAATGCCTCGATCCCAGAATACGCCCTCAGGGAGAATGACATCTCCTTACCATGGATTCCAAAGGGTTCCAAAAAGCCAGCGAGTGAATACTTTGGCTGTCAAGGATCTTGTACATTTTCACGGCTCGCTCTGGTTGACAAATGGGATAGACCTTGGCTAAGCAAATCTGACGGCAAGTAGGGTTGGGCGTTTTGGCCGCTTTGGCGATCGAGGAAGCCCGAGGCAGCCAGCACTGTGGTGCAGAGGGGAGGGGGAGCTCTGGCCAAAGCGGCCGAGGTGCGCCAAAACGCTCAGCCCTACTGGCAAGATCCCCTAAGATAAATGTCTCCGCATACCTTTGTGCTGATGTTGGTTTCAGGAGTTAGAATCATAGAATCATAGAATCACAGAGTTAGAAGGGGCCATACAAGCCATCTAGTCCAACCCCCTGCTCAACGCAGGTTCAGCTCAAAGCATCCTAAAGCATCCAAGAAAAGTGTGCATCCAACCTTTGCTTGAAGACTGCTAGTGAGGGGGAGCTCACCACCTCCTTAGGCAGCCTATTCCACTGCTGAACAACTCTGACTGTGAACATTTTTTCCTGATATCTAGCCTATATCGTTGTAGTTTAAATCCATTACTGCGTGTCCTCTCCTCTGCAGCCAACGGAAACAGCATCCTGCCCTCCTCCAAGTGACAACCTTTCAAATACTTAAAGAGGGCTATCATGTCCCCTCTCAGCCTCCTTTTCTCCAGGCTGAACATTCCCCAGTCCCTCAACCTGTCTTCATAGGGCTTGGTCCCTTGGCCCCAGATCATCCTCGTTGCCCCAGGGTTGCCCTGAACTTCTGTTGCCACAGAGACACTGGGTGACCACTGTGGTGAGGCAGAGTCTGGATGCTGCTGGATGTCATTTGCCTTTACAAATGAGACATTTGACGGTGGCTCTACAGTCTCTTGCCATGTGAAAGTTGGAGTCGCAACCCTTGAAGCAGAACCTATACTCTTTAAGCAAGGTTTTACGTTGCTCCAAAGGTTGGGCTCTGAACTCTCTGCACTTGTTTTCCGACTTCAGTGCTTTCTTCAGTGGCAAAACGAGTCCGTTCTTGTTAACCAGTTAAAAATAGAATTAGGCTAACGCTCTTCTGGTGTGGAGAGTGACACTGAAAATGGAAAACAATCTAGAGGCAGTTCTGGCAGAGTCCAAGGGTAAACAAAAGAGATAACAGAGACTCTTAAACTTTGGATCTTTAATTAAGCCGCTGGGTAGATTCTTTCTCTCCTTTGTTGTATTTCTGGAATTGTCCACCATCTTCCTGCAGCCCCATGATTAAGTGCATCATTGGCCTTGGCCATCTTATTAAATCTCCCAGGGACTGACGCAGCTCTTTGGTTTTCTCCTTGTACACAGTCTCTAACCCCCACACACCTCAGCACTTTTACAGCCTGACTGTGAACTTCACAGTTCTTTCCATCTTACCCCTACGGCCAGGATCCCAATGAGAACCGGATCGGCCAGTGGCTGGATGTGGAGACCCAACAAGGCATTGCGGATTTCTCCTTCCCCCTGGCCTCTGAAGCGGCCGAGGGAATGTATACCATCAAAGTGGGAGACGGCATCCCCCCCAGAGGCGAGACCTATTTTGCAGTGGGGGAATACGGTGAGTGTTTAATGGGGGGTTTAAGGGGGGTGTCACTTTGGCAGCAGTCGGGGGGGGGGGCTCAGCGTCGAGACGTGAAGTCTATAAAAATTCATAAAGGACCCTTTCCCCCCCTGCAAATGAAAGGAAGAGAGGCTCTAAAAGCCTAAGTTTTTCTTTCACTTCACTCCTTTTGGAATAATATTTAATACTTTGATTCATCTCGGTCTCGTCAGGTAGCCCAAGATACCCGATAACACATGGCAACGGAATGCTTTTCATAATTAATGGATGTGGGAACAAGATGAAAATGCCACGCAGTACTTGGGCATGAAATTTGGGTCACTGTGGGTGGGCAGGTAGTTGTGAGTGTCCTGCATTGTACAGGGGGTTGGACTAGATGACCCTGATATTATGGATATCTGGAGAGCTCCAGTTTGGCTACCCCTGCCCAGGGTTTTCAAAGCAAGATGCAGCTTGCATGCCTTTGTCTAGCAGCCCCAGGTGTCTGTAATGGCCTCCTATTCAAGCATGAGGCAGGGTCAGCCCTGCTTAATTTCTAAGTTCTGATGAGACTGGGCTGTCCAGGTCAGGGTCTAGAATAATCACATCCTAATTTATTCATTTAATTCATTTACTCATTTGATTCATATACCGCCCCTCGCTGTAACATCTTCTCACACCTAGTTGTCCTGGGCCTTGGAAACATGTCAGTGAAGGTTACCATCCCTTGAAATTATTGGAAACTCAGCCAGCCAACTGCTGGTGGCACGTCCTGGCATTAGATACTTGTTCATGTATTCCCAAAATAAGGGCAGGAGTTGTTCATAATTTCATTCAGCATTTAGGGAATTTGTTGCTGGGGCACTCTGGATTTGCCACTATGTGAACTGTTGTATTTCCCTGTTGCCATTCACCATTGCTCTTCCCAATGTGTTGCAGAACTCCCAAAATTTGAAGTACTGTTTGATCTACCTCCATTTGTCACCCTCACGGATGAAGAATTTCTGGTCAAAGTATGTGGAAAGTGAGTCTTTGTGGAGCTTTCTAATCCCTGCTGGAGACTAAAGTGCTTTGACTGAGGGGAAAGAGTTCCTAAGTACCATTCATGCTTTATACCAGGGGTGGTCAAACTGTGGCCCTCCAGATGTCCATGGACTACAATTCCCATGAGCCCCTGCCAGCAAATGCTGGCAGGGGCTCATGGGAATTGTAGTCCATGGACATCTGGAGGGCCACATTTTGACCTCCCCTGCTTTATACCCTTAGGGCTTTCAGATTAAGAACATAAAATGACCCCTGCCGGATCAGGCCAGTGGTCCAGCATCCGGTGTCACCCAGTGGTCAGCCAATTCCTCTGGAGGTCCAACAGCAGGGCATAGAGGCCAAGGCCTTCCCCTGATGTGGCCTCCTAGCAATGGTATTCTGCCTCCAAATGTGCAGCTACCCTTTGGTCACCATGGCGAGTTGCCACGGATAGACCTATCCTGCATGAGTCTGTCTAATTCCCTTTGAAAGCCATCTGTGCTTTTGAGCTTCAGGGCATGACCTTGTTGTTCTCTGCAGCCAACCCCTGTGAGCTGAGAGTCTCTCAAACCCACAGTGACTAAGCATTGTAGGCCAGCATGAGGGCACAGTGGGAAATGCAGTTGCGTTTCCCTGCCACATTTGTTCTTCTCAGCGGGGAGCTGCTGTTAAGCTCCTGAGGAGCTTCCTTGGACTACAGCTTGAGAAACCATTGCTCCAGACCAGCAGCACTCAATCTATGTTGTGTGGAAAACTTAGGATTGCCAACCTCCAAGTAGGAAAAAGAGACCAGCAAGGGGGTTACTCAGTGTGTGGATATGATACAACGGACCAGAAATCACTATGCTAAAATGCCCTCTATGATAAACTCAAAATCAAAAATGCTTTTTAAACAAAAATATAATATTCAAATGCTCAGGAAAAATGCACATGAATTTTACAAAATTGCTGCCAAGTTCTTGCTTCTTTATTGGATTCACCAAACTATGTAGAACAAGTGCCTAGATATTTGCCCAAGTTCTCACCCCAGGTCATTCCTGAATTGTTGGAGAAGAGATGTTTCTGTGAGCTGGAAAGATTGTGGAGATAGCTGGAAACCATGCGGTTATTGGGACTTTTGGATTTGGCTTGGTCCTGAGTCCCTCCAGAGGGATAGAGCTGCAGAGTAACAGAGCATTTTGAAACTATGCAATTATGAGTTACCTTTGTGAATGAGGCACAGATCCATACTCACAGTACTCTGGGGTTTAAAAGAGAGAATCTTTACTGGAAATATTACATATGAATATATATCATATTCATATTCAAAAACATAGAGTAGTTACAAAAACAACACATTGCAAGCCTCTATGGCTAGGCTGCAAGCAGACTACATACCCACACATCAGCAGATAGAGAGAGTAGAGAGGGTAATAGAGGGTACAGCTCCTCCTTGCTAACAGAAGAGCCTCTCTTCCTGAAGAAGGACGAAATATATGGGAGCCCAGCTTAAAACAAGGGAATCCCGATCATGAGTTTGGGATTTTTCCACTACAATCCCAGGTGTCACTAGTGAGCACATAGGTAGAGCTTAGCAGCCTAACAATTTTACAATAACAACCCTTCAGAGTTGACTTCACCAACTTACTTCCTGATTGCAATTCCAACAAAAGTCCCTTTATGTGGACACATCGTTAGATGCTTGTCCTTTGTAAGTCCACTGTAAGTCCACTGAAGAAGCAAGAACTTGGTGAAACGAAGTTTCAGCTAGGTCTTCGTGCGGACAACAGTGTGATATCTGAAATAAGAAATCTACAGCAGTTTTGTAACATTTATTGTATTTTTGTAAAAAAATATTTGATTTTTGATCATGAGTTTATCATACAGGAGTTCTTTGCACAGCGACTTCTGGTGCCAACCTCCAGGTGGGGCCTTTAGGTCTCCAGGAATTACAACAGATCTCCAAATGACAGAGGTCAGCAAAAATGGCTGCTGTAGAGGGTAGACTTTGTGACATTGTTCCTTGCTGAGGTCTCTCCCCCTACAGTCCCCAGACTCTAACTCAGGGGTAGTCAAACTGCGGCCCTCCAGATGTCCATGGACTACAATTCCCACGAGCCCCTGCCAGCAAACGCTGGCAGGGGCTTGTGGGAATTGTAGTCCATGGACATCTGGAGGGCTGCAGTTTGACTACCCCTGCTCTAACTGGAAGACTCCGGAGCTTTCTCACCCTGGAGCTGCTTATCTACCCTTGGTCAAAAGAGCCAACTTTTCTTCCATCCCTGGCATGAGACCTGTACCTCAGGGATACCCGCAGTGACCTGACAATCCCAAACTTCGCTGAGCAAATGCTGGGCCCACTTCCTCAAAACCATGAAGCAGCCCCAGAAGAGCCATCCATGGCTTCTGAGCCACCCTCCTTGCTCTAGACCAGCAATTTCTAACCTGTGGGCCAGGCCCAAAAGTGGGTCACAAAGCTGCTGAAAGTGGGTTGTAGGCCAGCCATCCCAGATGGCTCCCCCTGCCCTACTCATGGCTCTCCTTTGTATTTTGGAACCACAATCTGACCCAGGAGACATATCGTCCATTAGGATCTTTTTTTTTCTTCACAGAATCCACATAATGATCAAGTCAAACATGACCTGATGGTTACCAGAGGAAATTTCTTTGAATCTTGGGTGGGGGGAATAGACATAGTAATGAAGGGGGGGGCAAAGACTGGAAAGGGGTGGGTTTGTCGGAATGCCACCCGTTTGGTGTCCATAGTGGGGGCAGCTTCTTCCTTAGTGCAATTTCCGTTGTTTTCTCAAAAACAGCTACTTAGATGTTTAATGGTGTGTCAAATTGGAATGGCACTAAGGTCACAGATGGCCTAGGGTGGCAAAAAACCTTGGGCGAACCTTGGCTGGGTCACCAGGCCAAGTAAATTTGGACTTGTGGGTCACCATACCAGAAGGGTTGGGAACCATGTCTGTAGATTAAAGCCTACTTGATTCCCTCTCCCCTCCCCTCCCCTCCTTGCCAATATCTCTGACCACAGGTACACCTATGGGAAACCTGTTCATGGAAAAGTAGATCTCACTGTCCGTAGGACCACGGCATATTATATGTTGATGACAGGCGATTACGCAGAAATCGAAAAGGAGTACACAGGCCAGGTGAGCTCACTGGGAAGTGGGTTTCTTTGGGCAAAATAGAGGGTGAATAGAGGGTCTGCTCTTTCCGGTGCTTCAGGGATCAGAGACCTGGGGGCATTTTGCATTACAGAAAAGTCATTTTTGGTTACACGGTGCTCACACTACTCAGCATGCCTTCAGCGTGTTATGACTGAAGGCTTCTGAAACTTGCCAAATGCTGACTTTTCCTGTGGGAACCACGGGAGATAATGGGTGGCAAGAATGCTAATTGACTTGCATGGGCTCCATTGAAATGTATTATAGTAGGAAAACAGTTACAAAGAAAATACGCAATGGATTCTCTATCACACTCAGATAAACTACTCTGGGCCTGGAATGGCAGGGCACAGAGTGGAATAACAACCACTGGGAAAACCATGGGGGACGATTGCCATAAGTAAGGGAGGGGTGGGAGACGAAGATGGCAACTTTGGGGGACGTACTAAAATGAATGACAAGAATACCCATTGGGACCCATGAGAGACTCTGGAAGACCCTTTTGGCTAGGCAGATAACGACAACGTAGATATTCTGTAATGTAGAACTGCTTGGGACGTTGTATTCGAACATTTCCCGCAGAATGCATGACCACAAACATTTTTAAAAACAATGGCGTAAATGGGCTTGCAATTTAAAATGTTTTTTTAATTGGGGGATGCAGAATACCTCCTGGCCCTATTGCCTTTACCCGTTGTCTCTGTCAGAAGCCAAAGAAATGGGGATGGGGTTGGGAAGAGTATTTACTTGTATTCTGTCTTGCCCCGTGAAGCTCAGGGGGATTAAGCAGTGTAAATGAAGGTGATCCAAGGAACAGGATCACAGCAATCTTAAATGCACTGCTGTGTCATTCTATTGACCTTTGGGGGGGGATTTCTCAGCTGTTTTTTCTCTATAGTAGAGAAGGAGCCGACATGGTAAAAACATGCACATTTCAAATGTAGGATCAGCCTGGGTCCTCTCCTCCATGCATTTCCTTTCTGAATGATAGACTAGCTACAATTAAACAGGAAGTAAGGTTAACTTTGCCTTTATTTTCCTTCATAATCTACTGTGCTACGTGTTGGAACACCAACCTTTGCACAGAAACACAGAATGAGCTCTGCTGGATTATACCAGTGGTCTATCTAGTCCAGCCTCCTATCTCACACAATGGTCAACCAGTTCCCCTGGGATGGCCAACAACAGGGCACAGAGGCTAAAGCCTTCCCCTTACGTTGAGCTGAAGAGGGAAAGAGATGTGCGATATGTGCCAGAGGACCTCATGGGCAGAGCTTAGGATATCTCCCAGGAAGGATTCCTAACTCTGGATTGGGGGGACGGGTTCACCAGAACCCTTTGTTCTGGGTTCAAACACTTCACCCAGATGGTGTAATATGTAGGACCCCTCCTCCTCTGCAGTAGAGAGGCTGGGATCTGTCCTTTCTGCGCAGAGCCCCATTTGCCAGGTTTAAATATCCTCAGACTGGGCTGATTTAGCTATTAGAATATATGATTCAATAACCATTTCCTTCTCCAGCAACTTTCACCTCCCATCTTGGCACCTCTTGGCACATCTCAGCTCACTTTTTTTTCCCCTATATGACTACAGACAGACAGATATGGCTGTGTTTCATTCATCATTCACGGTGCTGACATTAATATGACTGAAGCAGGTTTTGGGAGCTACATTTCCCTTTCTGCGGAATTTGTCGATGAAGAAACAGGTACAAGGGAAACAAAAGGGGAAAAGGGAAATACCTTCCTCCTTCTTTGGGAGCTTGAGTAACCTTAGCAATTTGTTGATGGTTTAGTTTCCTTTTGGGGTCACCGAGGGTTGCTTCTTCAATGAAGCATTCCAGTGTTTGTGTTTCCTTCAGCATTGGCAACCAGTATCTGTTCATGTTCCATGGCCCAATGGAGCTCCTTAGTCTGTCTGTCATCGGTTTCCCCTGGAGGCATGATTTGATAACACTAATCTCCAGAGCTTTTTTAATTTGCTCTAAGCTTAATAAAGGCATTCCCTCCCCTTTCCTGGTGAAGTGTGGCATGATAGAGCCTTGGATTCAGAACAGCTCTTTTCTCTAAGGCTTCGGTTGCATGCCAGAATTAATAAAGTCACATTCATTCCCTATGTGAGACTGCACAGAATCCACAACACTGAAAACAGGGTTGCACTTACCTGTAACTTTCTAAAGACAGTTGCCAGGCACAAGGAAAACTGCTGGCAGGCTCCGTAGTCTTCTGTGCAGGCACACATTCCTCCCTCCTGCCCGCTGTAAACTCCCTGGAACTTTCATTTCTTGGGGTCACTGGCAGCAGCATGAAGATACCTGGGGGATTAGTGCCCCTCCTCCTCGTCATTTTGGTAGAAAAGTGCTCAAGAGAGGAGGAGTTCTCCTAGGCTGCTAGAGAACTTTGGAAATCTTTTCCTTGGATGGTCTGTGAGCACTTACTCCCAATGTGTACCTGCAAAGAAGACCGCTTAATGAACAACAGTTACAGATAAGTGCAACCCTGTTTTCTGTCTCAGCCAGCTCTACCTTTTATTTTGGATCCATCTTCCAAAAACACCGTTTGATTTGTGATCCTGCATTTAGCAAGGGGTTGGACTCGATGGCCTGTATGACCCTTCCAACTCTAGGATTCTATAATTCTATGTCCTATTAATGGCTGGCCTGTTGACCTATGTTTTAACATTGCCCTGTGGTGTCTATCTTCAAAAGACATGTCCATTGGGCTTGAAAAGGGGAGGAGCAGTGTTTCCATGGGCTCTCTCTCCTGTGTATGAGTGATCTTCATGAGGACACAGAGCGTCAAACTGACCTTTCTCGCTTCCCTAGTTATGGTGCACCACTGTGTTCCAGATATATTCAAGCCTCTGCAGACTATCTCTCCTATTTGGAAACAAAATACTATAGGAGAGCATTCACACTCAGGGGTAGTCAAACTGCGGCCCTCCAGATGTCCATGGACTACAATTCCCAGAAGCCCCTGCCAGCATTCGCTGGCAGGGGCTTCTGGGAATTGTAGTCCATGGACATCTGGAGGGCCGCAGTTTGACTACCCCTGAGCTAGATGCTCTGCGTTACCTTCTGCCATGCTGGTGGGTCGCTTCAAGAAAACCCCATTAGCTGAAAGACTCTGCCCCTGTAATTCCGGGGAGATAGAGTCAATCGAACACGTCCTCTTAAGGTGCCCTACTTTTAGCTCTGCGAGAAATAAATTCATCCCCCCCATTACTCAGGAATTCCTCCACCAGCTCAAACAAAGAAAAACTAAAATTCCTCCTGTGGAATAGTAGGGGCCATATTATTAAGCAGGTTGCCAGATTTTGTGCTCATGTGCTTAGCACACGGGAAAGACAACTTAAGCTTAAGTGAAGATTTTTAGAGGAATTTTACTATGTATTTTTATTATGTACCCATCAATTATACAATTTTATATATTTAAAATTTTGTACTGGCTCCCTGATTTTGCAATTTTCTACTCTGAAATGTTTTTTTCTCGCTATCTGTTTTATCTGGCCGCAGTGCTGTATTAAAATAAATTTGAATTTGAGTGATCTTCATGAGACTGCTCTATGACCCCCAGATAAGTTCCCCTCCAAGGAGTTCTCCTAAGCCTCTTTAGCTCTGTCCTGATAACTTCATTACGAGGCTGTCAAAGGAAGGACATGGTGCTTTTTTTACTTTTCTGCTGTAACTCTTTTCACATTTCACCTCTCTCTGTGCAGGAGCAACAAATAAGGCAGATGAGAATTTGTCTCTCTACAGCAAGGAAGTGTCAATCAACTTCGTCAACCTCAATCCATTCTATAAACAGGGCTTTCCTTACACTGGCAAGGTAATCTCCCCCCCCCCACTCTCCTCTTTCCTTGGTCTAATGTAGTTGCTGGATCCGATTCAGATTTATTAATATACGGCTCCAAGCCAGGTACAAAAACACTTAAAACCCAGAACTGCACTGTAATTATTACAAAATATTGGCAAGCCAGTAAATAGTCATAAAATAGGGCATTTAAAAGAATGTTAAACATTTAAAATAATATTAAACATTCTCACTGAGACTCAAAACAGATGACACAATGTAGGTCTAGACCAGTGGTTCTCGGCCTGGGGGTTGGGACCCCTTTGGGGGTCAAACGACCCTTTCACAGAAGGCAAGCAGCTTGGCCGGGGGGGCACCATCCACACAACAGCCTTGCGGGGTAGATCGAGATAGAGCGTTTGTCTGTCTGGAGCAGTGGAAAAGAGCGAGATCGGCATGGTGGGACAAGAGACAGAACTGTAATGAGATACCCTGGGAAAAAACCAATTGATATACAATTATGAAGAATGGATCTTCACGCCATTGGTCAGTTTTGGTTTAATTTCTGGGAAAGAGCACTTGCATAATTTTATGGTTGGGGGTCACCACAACATGAGGAACTGTATTAAAGTAGCATTAGGAAGGTTTAGAGCCACTGGTCTAGACAATGAGGATATTCAGTGTGCAGTGAAAGAGGATTGGCTTGTGGCACCTAATTTTTGGCAACCCCAGAGGGATCTCCGTGCAAGAGACATTCTCTGTGCAAGAGACATTTGGGGGTGGCTTGCTGTTGCTGGCCTCTACGGAGCGACCCTGGACTTCCTTGGGGGTCTCCCATTCAAAGACTAACCAGGTCCGACCCTGCTCGCTTCCAAGATCTGACAACAGCAGTCCAGACTGGACCATCCAGATCAGGGCATGAACAAGCTGGTGGAAAGTACCCTCAAAGAGCAGCCAACATGTGGCAAAACCATAGGGATGGCCAAACTGTGGCCCTCCAGATTTATTTATTTATTTATTTATTTATTTACAATTAAATGTTTATACCACCTCTCCTGGTATATACCTGTTTGGGGCAGTTTATATCATTAAAATCAATAATGCATTAAATATTTACCGATTAAAATCATTTAAAATTATATCAGCCCACATCAGCTAGAAGCCTTAGTTTCTGCATTCCCCCGGGGGTTGGTTACTGCCGCATCTCACTGTCGGCTCATATTTAGCATACAGTCCACAAATATCCCAAGATCTCACTTGCACCCAATGTGACTAATCAGATCTACAGGAGAAGAGAATCCGGTGAGGGAGGTAGTAGATTTCCGTGAGACACTCAGACCCAGCTTCTACAAGGCAAAACTGTGACTCAGTATTAGAGCATCTGCTTGGCATGCAGAAGGACCCAGGTTCAATCCTCAGCATCTCCAGCTGCAAGTTCCGGCAGTAGGTGATGGGAAAGACATATTCTGAAGAACCACTGCTGGTCTGTGTAGACGAGACTGACTTTGATGGACCAAGAGCCTGATTCTTTCTTTTAACATCTTACTGACGGCTGGAGATCCATTCTCCATTCTCCCGTATCCTCCCCTCAAGGTCTTGGTTAGGGGAGATTTTTAGCTGTTTTAATGCCAAATTGTATCTTGGATTTTTGTATGGGTATTGTGCAATTTATATAGTTTTTAGGGGAATTTTTATTGGGTTTTTTAAATGCTGTAACCCGCCATGAGCCTTTCGGGAGTGGCAGGCCAAAAATCGAATGAACAAACGAATGAATGAATGAATGAATGAATTGGATGGATGGATGGATGGATGGATGGATGGTTGAGGCAGTTTCATTTGTTTGCTTCCAATCAAAATTTTGACAAAATATTGTGTCATTCACTGCATGGACTGTTCACTGCCCCAGCTCGCTTGGAGGAGCACAAATTGGGGGTGGATGAGGTGCACCAGGCCAAATGCTCCCCCATGTGGGTGCCGGAAGAGGTGGGGCAACCTGCCACAACTAAAACTCCAGCCTGCAGCCCGGCATGAAAGCTCCAGTGCATAAACGGTCATGGAGAAGCAATGGTCGGTAAGAAGTTTGGACTTCAAGTAAGTGCCTGCTTCACTTTTGTTCCTGCAGATGAGTGTTTCTACAGGTCAGACACCTGTTCAGAATGAGACTGTCTACATCACAGTTGAGGTCAATGACGTAGAGACACACCATCCGTACGTCTCAGATGAGAACGGGTCTGTCCACTTCTCCCTAGACACAACAAACTGGAACAACACCCTGGTTTCCATACGGGTGAGTTCAATGTCTTGGCATGTTCATGAGGAGGGTGGCAGGACAAAGGTGAATTGGGAAAATCAGCACTAGCTGCATATATTCTGCATGGGGATGTTCAGCAAGAAAGAATACCTTTTTAAAGACCATAAATGGTTGACTTGTGCTTATAGTGCCATCACAACAGCTTGGCTGAGAGGGGCTGTGGATCAGCTGAAGAACCTCTGGTTTGCACACAGGAAGTCTCCGGTTCAATCCCTGGGATCTCCAGTTAGAATGATCTGTCAGTAGGTGATACAAAAGACCTCTGCCTGAGACCCTGGAGAGCCATTGCAAGTTAGGACAGGACTGGATGGATGCCCCATAAGGCAGCTACTTTTCCTGATATTTTTAGTTCTTAAAGCAAGCATGAAATGTAATAGCAAAGCTTGATCTTGGAAGAATAAACACAGAAACTGCAGTTCTTAGAATAACTACAGAACATTTCTGTGCATCATCTAGAGCAGGGGTTCCCCAAGTTTTTGATCCTGTGGTCACCTATGGAATTCGGACACTGGGTGGTGTGCACAACTACAAAATGGCGGCTGTGAGAGGTGGAGCCAGCTACACATAGGAAGCCCAGAGGAGAGGAGTAATTAAAAACACACCCACCACAAAAGACCAGTGAAAGAGAATAAAGCTAGTACTGTGGTAGTAGCTGCTGTTGAAACAACTTTATTTCAGTTTGCACAGCCAGTTGGTCCAACAGTGGCCAGTCAGAAGCCCTGCTGGACAATAGCCCCACACAAGCCACCCTCTTTCTAAAGTCACTTGGTGAAAGGAAAGGTATTTTTGAGCACCACGGTGCCCCAGGGGGCCTGTCGGGGACCCCTGAATTGCATTATCTCAGCAAGTCTTCTCCCATGATTGCATCCCACCCATGGCTTGCCTAGGGAGCTCTGCCAGTACAGGCTGTTGGAGGCGGCACCACAACATGGCTTCACCTTGGGACACGCCACAGTTCCTGTTCTCTGTGTTGGCATTTCCCAACCTGCGGGCCTACGGGCTTTTGAGCTTTTGCCCGTTTGCATATGCTCTGCTTGGTTCTTTTAAGTGGGTCACCATCCCAACTAAATTTGGATTTGTGGGTCGCCATGTTCATTTATTTAAAGCATTCTTATGCTGCCTTCCCGCCCACGCAGAGTCCTGAAGGCAGCAAACGTTAAACATTTCAACATTCAAACAACGTATCTGTAAAATAAGTGTATGAAAACATATTCACACACGCAACACCACAACCTGTGTGGTGGACCAGTAACAGTGATTGAAAGTAGGCCAAACCAAACAAATAAGTCTTCATGTGCTGGCAGATGATAGAGGGAGATGGACCTGGGAAAGCAGTTGCAAAATGTTGGCATCACAATTGGGAAGGCTCTTTCTCAGGTGTCCACCCGTCTAGCCTCAGATGACCGAGGTCTCCATAAATGACTAAAGTGGATAACGGAGGTTCATGAGGGGGTCGGCAGTCCTTCAGGTATGTTGGTCCCAAAGCCATATAGGGCTTTGAAGGTCGCGATTGTTCCTGGAAAGAAATTGGGATCCAGTGTAAGGAGTTGGTCCCTAGGATCCATTCCAGTCAACATCCTATGACCAACTGTACTCTATTTGTACCCAGAGCAACTACCACATGGCCGGAGACGCAAACCTGCACACGCTGCCCTGGGTCGCCCTCTCCCCCCACCCCAGCACAGCGGTCCGTGGCTGCCAAAAGGTTGTGGACCACTGCTTTAAACTACCGTATTTGCCGGCGTATAAGACGACTGGGCGTATAAGACAACCCCTCAACATTTCCACTCAAAATACAGTACTATGGGCCACTATGGGCAACTATGTCTATCCCAACTGAAGTGCACCCGGCGTATAAGACGACCCCCCCACTGGGAGGCATGTTTTTCAGGGGGGGAAAATAGTCTTATATGCCAGCAAATACTGTATGTGTAGAACAGGGGGGAGAAATATTCACAGAGTAGTTCAGCCGTGGAATCAACGGCCTATGGAGGGTATGTTGAGCTCCCCCTCACTGGCAGTCTTCAAGCAGTGGCTGGACAGCTACTTATCATGGATCATGATTATCATGAATGAGGAGATCCTGTTTTCTCATACTGCAGGACCTGATATGGCTGATTGGCGTATGGATATACACCTCACTATGGAGAAAAACCATGAGACATCTGCGTAGACACAGTGATATCATTGGTGACCAGAGATGCTCCTGAGCGAGTTTGGCGTAGTGGTTAGGAGTGTGGACTTCTAATCTGGCATGCTGGGTTCGATTCTGCGCTCCCCCACATGCAGCAGAGCTGGGTGGCCTTCGACTTGTTATGGCGCTGATAAACCTGTTCTGACTGAGCAGTGAAATCAGGGCTCTCTCAGCCTCACCCACCTCACAGGGTGCCTGTTGTGGGGAGAGGAAAGGGAAGCCGACTGTAAGCCACTTTGAGACTCCTTCGGGTAGAGAAAAGCGGCATATAAGAACCAACTCTTCTTCTTCTTCTTCTTCTTCTTCTTCTTCTTCTTCTTCTTCTTCTTCTTCTTCTCCTCCTCCTCCTCCTCCTCCTCCTCCTCCTCCTCCTCCTCCTCCTCCTCCTCCTCCTCCTCCTCCTCCTCTTCTTCTTCTTCTTCTTCTTCTTCTTCTTCTTCTTCTTCTTCTTCTTCTTCTTCTTCTTCTTCTTCTTCTTCTTCTTCTTCTTCTTCTTCTTCTTCCGAACAGGATCCCTTGCTGGTTCATCTCACTTCTTTAAAATAGGAGCATACCTATTTTAAGATTCGCATGGCATGTTTTCCTACCTGAAATGCTTCCATTTCTCCCCAGCAGAACAGTTCCCGGCGTCTTTCTAAAACAAACCTTGATTGACTGATTGAAGTCTTGTCCCTGCTGTGCCTTTTGTTCCTTAGGGTAGACATTCAATTGAAAAGCTAAACTTCAGTGATCCTCGGGCTTCTTTGACGATCCACCTGCAGTCATTCAACTGGCTCAAGCCCTTCTACTCTGAGAGTAACAGCTTCCTTGAGATCCAGCATGTCGAGGAAGAACTGTCCTGCGGGAAAGATCAGGAAGTCTTGGTGGACTACATCATTGATCGGAGAGAACTGGGGCCAGAGGATGACCACGTGGATTTCTACTACCTGGCAAGTATTTATTTATTATGTTTTATTATTATTATTCCTGATCTTATTTCCCCCTTCAAGGATCGCTGCCTTGTTGTGGCAAGGGGGCTTGCGTAGTTCAGTGAAGCTATGAGCTATACCGTGCAGGGCCACCCAAGACGGACAGGTCATAGCTGAGAGCTCTGACAAAAGGTGATCCACTGGAGAAGGAAATGGCAAACCACTCCAGTATCTTTGCCATGAAAACTCTATGGACAGTTCCAATAGGCATAACGATATGACGCCGGAAGATGAGCCCCTCAGGTCGGAAGGTGTCCAATATGCTACTGGGGATGAGCAGACGGCTAGTACGAGTAGCGCCAGAATGAATGAAGCGACTGGGCCAAAGCCGAAAGGACGCTCAGTTGTGGAAGTAACTGGTGGTGAAAAGACAGTCCGATGCTGTAAAGATTTTTATTCCATAGGAACCTGGAACGTCAGATCCATGAATCAAGGTAAGCTGGACGTGGTCAAACAGGAAATGAGAAGACTGAACATCGACATTTTAGGAATCAGTGAACTAAAATGGACAGGAATGGGTGAATTTAATTCAGATGACCATCAGGTATACTACTGTGGACAAGAATCTTGCAGAAGAAATGGAGTAGCCTTCATAATCAATAAAAGAGTAGGAAAAGCAGTCTTGGGATACAATCCCCAAAATGACAGAATGATCTCAGTTCGAATCCAAGGCAAACCATTCAACATCACAGTGATCCAGGTCTATGCCCCAACCACTGCTGCTGAAGAGGATGAAGTTGATCAGTTCTATGAAGCCCTACAACACCTTCTAGAAGCAACGCCAAAAAATGATGTGCTTATCATCATGGGGGATTGGAATGCTAAAGTAGGAAGCCAAAAGATAACCGGGATAACAGGCAAGTTTGGCCTTGGAGTACAAAATGAAGCAGGGCACAGGCTGGTAGAATTTTGTCAAGAAAATACAATGGTCATAGCAAACACTCTTTTCCAACAACCCAAGAGACGACTCTACACATGGACATCACCAGACGGTCAACACAGAAATCAGATTGACTATGTGCTCTGCAGCCAAAGATGGAAAAGTTCTATCCAGTCAATAAAAACAAGACCAGGAGCTGATTGTGGTTCAGATCATGAGCTTCTTGTTGCAAAATTTAGGCTTAAATTGAAGAAAGTAGGGAAAACCACTAGGCCACTCAGGTATGAACTAAATCATATCCCCAACGAATACACAGTAGAGGTGACAAATAGATTTAAGGAATTAGATCTGATAGACAGAGTGCCTGAAGAACTATGGACTGAGGTTCGCAACATTGTACAAGAGGTAGCAACTAAAACCATCCCAAAGAAAAAGAAATGCAAGAAATCAAAATGGTTGTCTGAGGAAGCTTTACAAATAGCTAAGGAGAGAAGGGAAGTGAAAGGCAAGGGAGAAAGAGAAAGATACACCCAATTGAATGCAGAATTCCAGAGAAAAGCTAGAAGAGATAAGAATGCCTTCTTAAATGAACAGTGCAAACAAATAGAAGAAAACAATAGAATGGGGAGGACCAGAGATCTTTTCAAGAAAATTGGAGATATGAAGAGAACCTTTCATGCAAAGTTGGGTATGATAAGGGACCAAAATGGTAGGGACCTCACAGAAGCAGAAGAGATTAAACAAAGGTGGCAAAATTATACAGAACAACTATACAAGAGCGAGCTTAACATCCCTGATGACCACAGTGGGGTAGTTACTGACCTGGAGCCAGATATCCTGGAATGTGAAGTCAAATGGGCCTTAGGAAGTCTGAGCAACAATAAAGCTAGTGGTGGTGACAGCATTCCAGTTGAACTATTCAAAATCTTAAAAGACGATGCAGTAAAAGTGCTACACTCAATATGCCAGCAAATTTGGAAAACTCAACAATGGCCACAGGATTGGAAAAGGTCAGTTTACATTCCAATCCCAAAGAAGGGCAATGCCAAAGAATGTTCAAACTACCGCACCATTGCACTAATTTCTCATGCTAGCAAAGTTATGCTCAAAATCCTACAAGCTAGGCTCCAGCAATATGTGGACCGAGAACTTCCAGAAGTACAGGCAGGATTTCGAAGAGGCAGGGGAACTAGAGATCAAATTGCCAACATACGCTGGATCATGGAGAAAGCTAGAGAGTACCAGAAGAACGTCTACTTCTGCTTCATTGACTATGCTAAAGCCTTTGATTGTGTGGAGCACAACAAATTGTGGCAAGTTCTTAAAGAGATGGGAATACCAGAGCATCTTATTTGTCTCTTGAGAAATTTATATGCAGGTCAAGAAGCAACAGTGAGAACTGAACATGGAATCACTGACTGGTTCAAAATTGAGAAAGGAGTTCGGCAAGGCTGTATACTGTCGCCTTGCCTATTTAACTTGTATGCAGAGCACATCATGAGAAATGCGGGATTAGAGGAGTCACAAATTGGGATCAAGATTGCAGGGAGAAATATCAACAACCTCAGATATGCAGATGATACCACTCTAATGGCAGAAAGTGAAGAGGAACTAAAGAGCCTGTTGATGCGGGTGAAGGAGGAGAGTGCAAAAGTTGGCTTGAAACTCAACATCAAGAAAACAAAGATCATGGCATCCGGCCCTCTCAATTCCTGGCAAATAGATGGGGAAGAAATGGAGATAGTGACAGATTTTATTTTCCTGGGCTCCAAGATCACTGCAGATGGGGACTGCAGCAAAGAAATTAAAAGACGCTTGCTCCTGGGGAGGAAAGCTATGGCAAATCTAGACAGCATCCTAAAAAGCAGAGACATCACCCTGCCAACAAAAGTGCGTTTAGTCAAGGCTATGGTATTCCCAGTTGCAATGTATGGCTGCGAAAGTTGGACCATAAGGAAGGCCGAGCGTCAAAGAATTGAGGCTTTTGAACTCTGGTGCTGGAGAAGACTCTTGCGAGTCCCTTGGACTGCAAGGCGAACAAACCGGTCAGTCCTAGAGGAGATCAACCCTGACTGCTCCTTAGAAGGCCAGATCCTGAAGATGAAACTCAAATACTTTGGCCACCTCATGAGAAGGAAAGACTCCCTGGAGAAGAGCCTAATGCTGGGAGCGATCGAGGGCAAAAGAAGAAGGGGACGACAGAGAATGAGGTGGCTGGATGGAGTCACTGAAGCAGTAGGTGCAAACTTAAATGGACTCCGGGGAATGGTAGAGGACAGGAAGGCCTGGAGGATCATTGTCCATGGGGTCGCGATGGGTCGGACACGACTTCGCACATAACAACAAATTATTATTATTATTATTATTATTATTATTAGATTTATATCCCGCCACTCCCTTGCGGGATATTTAATTTATATACCACCCTCCCCGAAGGCTCAGGGCAGTTTCTAACAGGAGCCAAACAAACCAGTTTTTCTCTGCCTCAGAATCGTTGTGGAGGCTCCCTCTGTTGTGGCTATGCTTCCAAAATGATGTAGTCCAGCTTGCTTCTCTGTGTCCCCCCCCCCCCCAATACTTTTTAGGCCTTTAAAGATCTTTTTGTCCTGATGAGGAAAAGAGAAATGTGCAGGTTTCTGGGCTGCTGGTGGGCTTGTTGCCAAACCTATGGTGTCAGCACAAATATAGGCTGTGCAAAGGAGAGGTGCAGGGGGGAGTGACTGCACAAGCAGAGCGGAAACAGGTGTGTGTGAACAGTCGTAGTTGCATGCCACATGTTAGGTAGAGCTCCAGGGGATCTAGAATCAAGAATGACTAACTTTCCCCCATGAAATTGCAGCAGGTAGATGGAGGGTCTTGCTCAGGAATAAAGGGGGAAGGAATTCCTTCATTTATCCATTCCGAGAAGTTGTATAATAATTTTTCTGAGGACCAACTAAAATGTTGCAAAACAGTGTGCATCGCCCCTGATGCTTCATCTCTCCGCAGGTGGTGTCAAAGGGAAAGATTGTTTCCAGTGGGCAGAAGGAGGTGCCAGTTGGCCAGGATGAAAGTAAGTAGGAGAACCATTGGGAGAGGGGCAATTAAGGAGTTAGGTGGGGGGGAAGAGCCAGGTCAGCAAATTCCTTTTGCTCACTGTTGCTGCAGCCCAGCCTCTGCAAGGCAAGAGCGGGAGTCCCTTGCCTGCTTTGCTTTATCACTGTTCTGGAAGGAGGAAGGCCCAGAGAGCGGTATTTTTCACGGCTCATGTCCTTTTATTTTTTCTCCCCCTCTCCCCGCCAGCTCTGAAAGGCACCTTCACACTCACTCTGTCCGTGAACATGGATCTGGCACCCACTGCCAGGCTTCTCCTGTACGCCGTGTTTGCTGATGGCGAGGTGGCAGCTGACGTGGATGTGTTCTCCATAGAGAAGTGTCTCCGGCATCAGGTGGGCGCATAATCTTGGCACTCCAAGGGGGCCGGACCTTGCGTTCCGCTGCAAATCTGGGCTCCCTCTTTTTCCTGTTTCCAAGAACATTCTTTTTTCCCCTTCAGTTCCACCCCTCCACCCTCCCCCTCTCACGCACGGACACATACACCTGTTTTGTCCGTTATCCCTTCAGGCGTCCCACCTGAGCACTACCCTCTCATCTTTTTACATGTACAGGTGTCAGTGGGCTTTTCAAAGGAAGAGGGCCTTCCAGGATCGGAGGTCAGCCTCCAAGTAGATGCTGCCCCCGGAGCTCTGTGTTCCGTTAAAGCTTTGGACAAGAGTGTCATATTGATGAATGAAGAAAAAACATCTATACAACTGAAAGAGGTGAGAAAGCCCATTCTTCCAATCACATCTGCATGAATTCTTCCCACGGTCTGTGGATTGTGGACAAAGTTTGATTGATTTTACTAGATGCCTGGTGGATTCTTGGCATTTGAAGCCTGCCCTCTTCACGATCATCAAAGAAGAAGAGCTGGGTTTAAACTCCGCTTTTCACTACCCAAAGGAATCTCAAAGCTGGGCTGAATCTGCACGGAGCTTTTTTTCTGCTGTCGATCCTGGTGAATTCAGATCGATTTGAACCCGAGTCTTTGTGTTCCCTCCCCCCCGCCCCCGACTTGAAACAGAAACCCATCTGCACTTGAGCACGAGGCCGTGAGCGAGCAGGCGGGTGGGGAGGGGAGGGGAAGCCGAGCCAGCAGCAGCCTCTCATAGAATGAGGCAAATCTCTGCTGCGAGAAGTGCGGATTCTGGAGCACAGTCACCTTAAACCTTAAAAAAAAAAAAAAAATCTTGCAACCAGGAACTAGGAAGTCTTTGACCTCACACCCAGCCAATCAGAGACAGACTGCTCTCTACCTCAGCGGGAGGACATTATTCCGGTGAGATCAGCACTTTAATAATGGGAGCCCCCAAAGCGGCTTGATCAATTATACTGAGTTTTCTCTGCTCCTGGATATCCTGGATAGATGGATCACATGATAGTTGTCTAGAAAAGGCATCACATCTCTGGCTATAAGATGAAGGAAGGATCACATTTCTTCATAACATCCCCTTTTATCCTCCAGGCTTTGGATAGGTTTAAGGAAGCCATCTTAGACAAAGCAACCTCCCAGCAGTTGGCTCTTCCCTTCTCCCCCCATCTTCCACCCAGGTCTGCTGGATATCCCACCTGAAGCTGCCTTGTGCTGAATTCCATCCAGGTCAGCTTTGTCTACTCAGATTGGCAGCAACTCCCCACCTTCTTCTGCTGAGGTCATCTTCTACTGCCTGGTCCTTTCAACTGAAGATGCTGGGGACTGAACCTGGGCATGAGGGCCTGTCCCTGGCTGGGCTGGAAGTCCAGGCTGTCTCCCAGTGGGGCCGGGTGGGGTCAAGAGATGCTGGCTGTACTCAGCTGTGCTGATCTTGGAGCTGGCAGTGTTCTAGTTATCAGACATGGCAGGAAGCCAGCAGCACAGTGGGAGTCTTCACAAGTCCTGGCCAGCTTGCTGGGAGCATAAACAACATGAGCAGTCTGTTAGTAAAGGTAAAGGTAAAGGTATCCCCTGTGCAAGCACCGAGTCATGTCTGACCCTTGGGGTGACGCCCTCTAGCGTTTTCATGGCAGACTCAATACGGGGTGGTTTGCCAGTGCCTTCCCCAGTCATGACCGTTTACCCCCCAGCAAGCTGGGTACTCATTTTACCGACCTCGGGAGGATGGAAGGCTGAGTCAACCTTGAGCCGGCTGCTGGGATTGAACTCCCAGCCTTATGGGCAAAGCTTTCAGACAGCTGCCTTACCACTCTGCGCCACAAGAGCAGTCTGTTACCAGAGTCCAAAGAGCCAGTCAGAGGTGGGTCACTACATGGTCCAGAAGTCCAAAGGCAGGTGGTAATACAGAATAGTCAGGGACAATCCAAGAGGTCAAGGCAGGCAGCAGTTCAGTTTTGGGCACCTGAGTTGAAGAGGGATGTTGAGAAACTGGAACGTATCCAGAGGAGGGCAACAAAGATGGTGAAAGGTTTGGAGACCAAGAAAGGCTGGGGGAGCTTGGTCTATTTAGCCTGGAGAGGAGAACTGAGAAGGGATTTGATAACCATCTTCAAGTATTTAAAAGGCTGCCATATAGAGGATGGAGCAGAGTTGTTCTCTCTTGCCCCAGACGGACAGACCAGAACAAATGGGATGAAATTAATTCAAAAGAAATTCCATCTAAACATCTGGAAGAAGTTCCTGACAGAACGGTTTCTCAGTGGAACAGGCTTCCTCGGGAAGTGGTGGGTTCTCCATCTTTGGAAATTTTTAAACAGAGGCTGGATAGTCATCTGACAGAGAGGATGATTTTGTGAAGGCTCAAGGGGTGGCAGGTTACACTAGATGTGCAATTGGTATGTGCATAGTGCAGGGGGTTGGACTAGATGACCCAGGAGGTCCCGTCCAACACTATTATTCTATGATTCTATGATTCTAAAAGGTCATGGTCAGTCCAGAGCCAGACACAGTCAAGGGATCAGGCTGGGCAGGAACCTAGGTGCCCGGACATGGACAGGGCGGCAACTTCTTGCACCCAGGCTGAGCACTCCGTGCCTCAGTCTTGAATAGGCTTGGCCAGGGGATAAGGAGAGCTCCTGTGAAGGTTCTGGCAGGATGTGCAGGTCTTTCAGCCCTCATCCTGTGAGGAATCAGAGACATCTTCCGTTCCCTAGTGATAACACACAGCCAGCTGGGCAACTTCGGTCTTGCCTCTGCCTTTGACTTGGTTGCTCCAGAGGCTCCCTTCTGCTCATGCGTCGCTGTGACTCCTCTTCCTCCTCCTCCTCCTCCTCTGCCTCATCACCAGCCTCCACAGTCTGTCTCCAGCCACTGGGGCCTTCTGCATGCCAAGCAGACGCCTTAGCATGGAGCCACAGCCCCAAGTTCTGGCCTGTAGCTCAGAGAGACTGAAGCCTGTAGACCAGAGTTGGGGCAAGCCTCAGAGCTCCATCCACACGGTGGCATGACCTCTGAGCTTTCGATCAGTGGCCCATTTCAGCACTCTCTCTTCCAGCTGTTCAAAGTCGGTTTCTATTATCGCGAAGATACAATCTCTGGAAGAGGGTTTGATTATCGCCTGGAAGACTTTGAGCCGTACCCATGTCTCCTCCGCCCGGGTCAGAGTCACAGGCGCAAGCGGTCCCTGAAGGTGGCTCCCTGGTATCAAAATGAGGCAGATGTTTACAGTCTCTTCAAGGTGAGTGGTGTCTTCTCCCATGTCAAGGTTTCCTTGCTTTAGGGAAGTCCAAGTCGCACTTAACTATCCGTCTTCAGAACTGTCCTCTCCTTTCTCTCCAGGGCTTGCCTAGTGAGCCTGGCACCCTCCCAGGAAAGCGTCCATGTGGATGTCCTTGTTGCACCCTGAAACTAAATGTGGCCCTAAGAAGCGTTTCCTTCATGGGTCGCTTCTACTTAAAGGGCAAGACCAACACCACTAATAGGGCCCAGGAGCGGATTGGTAGCCAGTGTAACAAGTGTAGATTGGAGGGGGGGGGGGGTCACAGGCTCCCAATAGCTTGGCCTGGCCTGCAGTTTGGCTGCAGCGTTCTGCACTAGCTGCTTCTCCCAACCTCTGTAGAGCGAATTGCAGTAGTGTGGTCTAAGTGTAACTAAGCCGTGGATCACAGTGGCTGGATCTCACTGAAACAGGTGATGCACCAGGCCAAGCTTGGCACATGCACCCCACAACTGTCAGGCTGTCTAAGAAAACTGCTCTGTCAAGTAGAGCTCCCAAACTGCAAACCAGAGCCAATTCCGCACACACTGGATAATGCACTTTCAGTGTGCTTTTGCAGCTGGATTTTCCTGTGCGGAACAGGAAAATCTACTTCTAAAGTGCATTGAAAGGACATTATCTTCCATGTGCAGAATGGGCCCCAGTTTGGCAAGAGGAATGAAACCCTCCAAAGACAGGAGAGCTCTCAGGACACTGGCCTGCCTTTTACTGGCTGAGAGTACCCCTGTCACCCTCAGGTCCTTTTGCCTAAGAGTTTTCCCTTTGTCCTTCCCCTCTGCCCTGTCAGCCAAATTCTGTAGCCTGAGATGTCTTTATTTCTTTAGATTTCTAGGCCACCCCTCTCCGAAAAGGTCTTGGAGTGGCTGACAACACCGGATGCTGTGCACTATCGTGTGTGTGTGTCTAGACCAGGGCTCTCCTACCTTTTTGAACCTTGGCCACCCTTGGTGTTCTGACACTGCATGGTGGGCGCTGACACTGAATTGGGCTTCTTGCTCCGCTTCCTGGGTCTGGCACTATTGCAGGACCTTTTCTGCACCAGGAATCCGGTCCAGCGCAGCGCTCATCCGCTCGTGGGGCTGATTTCCACTTCTGGACAATGTCCGGCCAGCCTAGGGCAGGCCCAGGCCTGGCATATTACAGCCCATCCTTTGCCCCATGGTTTTCCAGGCCGACATCTTCCGGAAGCAAAAATTAGCCCTGTGACCGGACGAGCCCTGTGACCTGGTGCAGAAAAGGTCCAGGGGAAAGAGGGGTTTAGCAGTTGCTTCTCTGGGCCCAAAGGCGAGTGCTGTTGTCCCATGAAGTTGCAACATACTTTGTCAGGCCATTAGTCAGTCTTGTCTCTTCTGACCAGCTGCTGCTCCTCAGGGCGTGCCAGGTAGAAAGGCTTCCCCATCACCTGCCACCGGGTCCTTTTCGCTGGAGATCCCCCCGAGACTTGAGCCTGGGATGTCCTGTCTCCCGTGAGCCCATCCTTTCCTTGGGTTGCTAATTTCTTTCCCGTCCCTTGTGACTTTTGCTGTTCTGGCTCCCCACAGTTCTTGCGAATGAAGATTTTAACCAACACCAGAATTAAAAAGCCCGTCTCTTGTGAGCTACAGCATGAAAGGATCCTTTTCGGGAGTGCCAGAGGTGAGAATCAGATGGAGTGAGCAATCACAGCCTCTTTTTTTTCAGTTGCCCTCCCCAGACTCTTCTCCAGGCTTTCTGATTCCCATGGAGACACTCAGGCCTGTGAGGCCTCCTGCCTGACCTTCTGTCCCTTGAGTCAACAGGAAGGGGACGGCGGCTTTGCATGGCTGTCATGATGGCCTCCCACAGCTTGGCCACATTGGGGCAAATCTCTCTTCTGATTGCCTGATGCTTCTTTTGCTCTTCCCCTCAGTCCTTAACGCACCTCTACCAGCTGCCAACGTTGAACGAGTGTCCCAGGATCTTGACTCCAAGCCGAAGAAAGGGAAAGAGATGTCCAAACCCAGGACGTACTTTCCCGAGACCTGGATCTGGGACCTGGTGCCAGTCAAGTGAGTCAGAGGCAAACCATCCTGGGCAGAGAACCCCAATGTCAGGTTATGGCCCTCATGGGATGATACCCCTGGCCAGGGCAATATTAGGATTTGCACCTTTCTCCACTGCAGGGTCTGGACAGAAGGCTGTACCATAATTCCTGCCTTGCTTTAACTGCCTTTGCTACTGAAGGTTTTGCTGTATCCCCATAGTCCGTTTTCCCTTTTTGTAATGAAAGTCTACCTTACCAAGGTAGAAGTTAGCCTTCTTGCCAGAGCAAACACAGGTGAGATCTAAGGACAACATTCTGGGTCGTTAGAATCATAGGGCATTTCCGCACATCAGAAAAAATAGCGTTACGCCAACTGAATTGCATAGCACTAGACATTATCGCACCTCCAAGCCTCTCCTCACCTTTTTTCTGTCTCACTTTCATCTGCTGCCTTTTCACGCTTCTCAGCCTCCACAACTGCTGCTGGAAATGGCGGAAGAGAGCAACACGCTTTACACGTGACTCTCTTCCGCCAATCAATCCAGGCAGCCAGTCCCCTTTCTCCATGTTTTAAAGGTCCCGTAATGCCTGCTAATTTTTTTTTAATTCATAGTTCTCCATTTAAACACCTATATGCATATAACTTAAAAAAAAAATTATCTCCTTCCTGATTGGGGGGGGATTTTAGAGAGTCATGCTTCGTGTTACAACTTTGGGGGGGGGGGATTATTTCTGGCATTGCCTGCACACTTGTCCGCCTATTCGTTGCTCCAGGTTGTTAGCCATTTTTAAAATTACATTCCCATCCCTGGGAACAAGGGAGAGGGAGGCGGGTACCCGCGAGGGCAGGATGAGGCAGGCACCTGCAGCACGTTTGAGCCTCCATACGTTCCCTCTGCTGTTTGCCTGCTGGTTGCCCTCCTGTAGCTTGCGCTAAATAGGTTGGGGAATCCACTTTATGCAATTCCCCAACTAGCGCTTTAAAATGGAGGATGTAGCCAGCCAGTTACTGCCCAGACGCTGGATGTTGGCAATATCGTATGAAGAGGCCGGAATATAACGACTACATAAGGTAAGTATTTCATTACGTTTAAAAGGTGTGGAAATGCCTATAAAATCGAAGCAGCGTTTCCTCAGGTACTGAACTGTGTTAAGGGCTTAAAGGTTAAAACCAACACCATGAACTTGATCTGAAATCCATCCAGTAGCCAGTGCAGCTGCTGGAGAGCAGGTAAAATATGTGCTCTCCATGGGGTCCTCATGAGGACCCGTGCAGCTGCATTTTGAACCAACTGTATTTTCCAGAACAGAGTCAAGGGCAGGCCCGCGTAGACTAAGTTGCAGAAGTCTAGCCTGGAGGTGCCCAGTGTGTGGATCACTATGGCTAGGTGTTCTGGGGCCAGATAGGGCACTGGTAGCTTTGCCTGGCCTAGATTGAAAAACGTCTGCTGAGCTGCCTTTTGTGACCTCCACCTCCATAGTAAGGAAGATGCAAGTGCATTTCTTAATACACAAAAGGAAGAGAGATCAGATCGTGATCTCCAATGCAGAACTGAAGCCAATTTTCAATGATTGTGTGATCAGTTAGAAGGTTGTAATCAATTTCTTTATCATGCTTCCTCAACCTAAGGCCTGCTAGATCCAAGTCCAGGAGGACTTTGACGCCTGAAAACTCACCCCCAGGAAATCTTCAGGTCAGCAGCCATGATGGCGTGAAGAAGTGTGCTTACATACAAAAGCTACATCAGGGAGGTGAAACTGCGGCTCTCCAGACAGCCATGGACATCTGGGGCAGCAGGGGTTCATGGGAATAGTAGTCCATGGACATCTGGAGAGCCACCATTTGGCCACCCCTGGCATATTCCCTGAATAAAACTTGGTTGGTCTTCAAGGTGTTGCTGGACTGACTTTGTTCTCCTGGAAACCTTAGAATCACAGAATCATGGAGTTGGAAGGGACCTCCTGGGTCATCTAGTCCAACCCTTTGCACTATGCAGGACACTCACTGCTCATCCACTGTAAGCTGCCACCCCCTTGAGCCTTCTCAGAATCAGCCTCTCCACCAGATGGCTATCCAGCCTCTGCTTAAAAATTTCCAAAGATGGAGAACCCACCACCTCCTGAGGAAGCCTGTTCCACTGAGAAACTGCTTGTTCTCTCAGGTGTTCCTGGACTCCAGTCTGGCTGTTCAGCTGCAGACCAGCTACCCTCTGAAACTCTCAAGGGAGACATTCTGTGTGGCAACGAGCATCTCAGTATGGCAGTTTTTCTGCCCAGTCCCCTCAACATGAGGTTCTTGGACTTCTGATCTTTGGAGCCAACCCAATGCTGTAGCTATACTGCCTGGAGCCCTGTCTGCTTTGGTAGCAGAAGCCTCCAGACCTCCCACCACAGGGCAAAGTTTCCACGTCCCTTAGTGGGGTCTGCTCTCTTTCCTTTTTTCAGTGAGGAGGGAAAAGCATCTCGATCGTTCACCGCTCCGGACACCATCACAGAGTGGAGAGCCGATGCCTTCTGTGTAGCAGATATTGGCTTCGGCCTCGCCCAACCAGCCTCCTTCCGGGTCTTCCAGCCATTCTTTGTGGACCTGCTGATGCCTTATTCCGTAGTGCGTGGGGAGACCTTTGAACTGAAAGCCACGGTCTTCAATTACCTGAAGGAATGCATCCAGGTGAGTGACCCCTTGCCAGGCACGGAAGAGGGCAGCTGGGAAACACTGGGAGGGCACCTTTGGAAAGTTTTCGGGTGTGCAGTAAATCAGTCAGTCCTTTGCTAGTCTCCAGCTGCCTGCTGTGTGGTGGAACTGTGCCCCCCCTCCCTTAGGGAAAGCCTCACGGGAAAGCCTCACGCCTTGAGCCTCACGGGAAGGGTGAGCACCAAGAATAAAGATGATGATGATGATGATGATGATGATGATGATGATGATGATGATGATTAACGACTTGGGGGGGGGTTGTGTTGACATGCAGCAGCAGCTGGGCTGCCCAGGGAAGACATTCCTACCTGTCCCAAGCCCTGTGAACCGTGGGCATGTGGCAGACCAGCCCTCCAAGTCTCTGGGAGACATCTTGCCTGGACCAGGGGTGGGATTCTCCACCAGGTTTCCCAGGCTCCTCCTACTGCCTCCTGTCTGTACCCAGGTGACCGTGCGGCTGGCGGAATCACAGCAAGTGGATGTGAAGGCCTGCCCGACCTGCCGCTTCTCCGTCTGCCTCTGCGCGGAGGAGGCTCACACCTTCTCTTGGAATGTGACGGCGACTCAGCTGGGTGAGCCCCAAATCCCTGGAAGGGGTGGGGCAGGGGTGGTGGGGGGCCCTGTGGTCTGCTCAGGGGGGGCAGGACCATTGTGGAGGCAGTAGGAGAAGGTAGGTTGTTTCCTTCCCAGCCAAATTGGGTAGGAGTGACAGTGGGGCGTGGCCAGGGATGTGGGCTTGGTGGCAGTAGTAGTGCTGGAGGGGGGCCAATCCCATCCTGGCAAACGTGAGCCACGACATCGTCCCCTGCATCCCTGCATCTGTGCTCTTTGAGCTCTTGGGGAAGAGTCGGATGTGCTCCATTCACGCAGGACGCATCAACCTCTCCGTGACCACGGAGGCCGAGGAGACACAGGAGCTGTGCGGCAACAGAATTGCCATGATGCCTGCGCATGGCCACTCCGACACCGTGATCAAGCCCCTTCTGGTCAAGGTCAGTTTGGTCACCTCGGGAGTTTGGGAGCAACACTGATAACTGCCAAGGCCCAGCAGCTCTCCCTGGCCCTCTGGCGATTGTGCTTTTGCTGGGCTTCATTCCTTCTGAGCATTTTGGAAAGGAGCCACCACATTTTGTGGGCTCCAGCCAGGGGATCCAGGCAAATGTGTCCCACATGTGCCATTGTGGCGTCCATTCCACACAGAACTCCCAATTTCTTTTTCCTCCCACAGCCAGAAGGCGTCTTCAAGGAAGAGACCCACAATGCATTCCTCTGCTCTTCAGGTATGTACACGGTAGCTCAGGATAGCTTGGCTAGTGACTGTGCCACAGAGAACATAACACAAAACAGAGGATGTCCAGTGTTTCAGTGGTTGCCATTGAGTTCTGCTGCTCATGACACCGTCCTGCCTGGGAAGTGGAATCTTCCCTACTGCCCAGGTCCCAGGTCACTAGATCATCCAGAGGAGATGACATGTGCAGGCAAGGGGAGGAGGGGAAAGCTATGCATGGTGGCCATAAACTTTGGCCCCTTTACATCCAGCCCCTGTTCCCCTTTTGAGCTGCCTTATAACCAGTTGGGGCATTGGTCCATTGGCCAGCTGGGTTGACTTTCTGGAGCTGTGCTGCTTTCTGAGAGGAGTGCTGCACGAAAAAAGTGGACGATTCCAAAATTGTAACAAAGGAGAGACAGAATCTGTCCAGTGGCTTAATTAAGTATAAGAAGATAAAAAGTATCTTATCTCATTTATTTAGACTTTGACTCTGCCAAAACAGTCTCTAGATTCATTTGTTTTCCGTTTTCAGTCTGGCTTTCGTCAGTGGCAATGAGTCCGTCCTTGTTAATGTTTGAAAATATAATGAGGCAAATGCTCTTGTATAATGGAGAGTCAAGGCTGTGAGCTTTCTGAGAGGAAGCAAGAGCAGAAAAGAAGAGTTTAAACTATGTTTTTCACTGCCCAGAGGAGTCTCATAGTAGCTTACGGTCACCTTCCCTTCCTCTCCCCACAATAGACACCCTGTCAGGTAGGTGGGGCTGAGAGAGCTCTGGAGGAACTGCTCAGTGAGAACAGCTCTAACAGGACTGTGACTCAAGGTCAACCCAGCTGGCTGCATGGAGGAGGAATGGGGGATTTAAACCCGGCTCTTCAGATTAGAAGCCACCACTCTTAACCACGACACCAAGAGCTGCATGAATCACAAGTAAGGAGAAACAAGGCCTAGGCCAATGGTGCAAAAATAGGTAAAGTTATGTTATTAGGGTGTTTTTTAAAGTACTAAAAAGAATTCCCAATACCCTTCTTTAGGGGAATCTTCTTGTTTGTCTTCCAACAATTCAGCTGAAAACACGGAGCAATCAAATTATCTTTGCACCATTGTCCTTGCCGTTGTTTTTCCATGAAACCCCAGCAGCTTGGCTCCGTGTCGGTTCTCTGGCTGTCCATCCAGGGCTGGGAGGGAAGGCTGCCTTGAACCGAACCCTGAGCTTCAGTAGAATGCCAGTGAAGCTTTTGTGTACCTGTGGGTGCCCTTTCAATGCTTTGGTCATGGACCTCTGGGGCCACAGCACAACACTCAAGGCACAAGCCTTGCTGAGGGGTGGGTGGGAGGCAAAAGCAGATGCCATTCCTCATACAGGGGTAGCACCTCAGGCCTGTGGATCCTGTCTACCACAGACCCTTACTTGGGCTGCAAGGGGCACTCTTCGTGTGCTGGTGGTCACTGTCTTCTCCTCTCAGGGGATGCCATGGTGGAGGAAGTTTCTCTCAAGCTGCCTGAGAATGTTGTGGAGGACTCTGGCCGAGCCGCCTTCTCTGTCATTGGTGAGGAAATGGGCTTGGGTTCCCCTTGCGAGGCCCAAGCGCTGGCTGTGGCTGAGACAAGGAGGAGGGCCTGCCGGTGGGTCAGTTGCCCGGCTTTGCTGCATGGTGGTTTGGCTCTCTTCACCTTCAGATGTCCACCTTTGGCCAGTCTCTCCTCAACTCCTCAGCGGTTTGGTTCCCACAGATCCTTTCTGCCAGCTCCGAGGAGGGACTGCAGAGGGATCTCAGATGGGGGGTGCCCCCTCAGTGCACGTGGCTCCCTTATGACACATTTGCGCCTGTTCCTCTTGCTCCTCTTTTCCCCTTTTACTTGACCTTTTTCAAAGCATGGGTCGTAAGTTCTTTCTGGCCTCAACCTAAGCAGCTTATGCTACTCTCTGAACTGCCATTTATGTCCATATTCCTGACAGAAAACCAAGAACAGTTTTGTCATTTGGGTGTGTGCCTTCTCTGAGAACAAACACACTCCTCTGGATCTCAAAAATAAACCATATAAAATCTTCTATTACCAAAACATCCCTGACAATCAGGCTAGTGGTACATTCCTAGGCACTGATATTCCCACAAGAACCCCAAGATTTCAGATCAGCAACTCTCCCTAGGATTGAGGGGTGACTCAGGGGGTTTCAGTGTCCTACTGATGCTGGGAGGCCTGTCCCCAGGAGTGGGGATGTCAGGAAGGGGGTCCCAAATATTGGGGCAGCTGCTGAGAGGTCTTTCCTGGGGATCCTTGGAATTGGGCCACCTAAAGCCTAGTTCTTTCCACCACAGCTCAAAACGCACCCCAGCTCCCCCTCAGGCCTCATTGCATCCTTGCTCATGTCTCCACCTCTTCCAAATTCTGGTCCTTTCCCAACATGGTGTTTGGAATTCAAGCACAGTATTTCAGCTGCAGTCCTACTGGATCTTATCCCACAAGTCCTCGGATGTTGGGAGGGAGGAGATTGAATGTGGATTTCAGAGGTTAAGAAGAAGGGCTCTTTGGTCCGATGAGATAAATTAGCTTTTCCTTCCCCTGGCCTGTGACCTTCAGGTGACATTCTGGGCCCCTCGCTGGAGCATTTGGACCAGCTGCTTGAGATGCCCTTTGGCTGTGGGGAGCAGAACATGGTCAAGTTTGTTCCCAACATCTTCATACTCCGGTACTTGGAGGCGACCAACCAGGCAACTCCTGAAATCACAGCCAAGGCCATGGAATACATGAAGAAGGGTGAGATTTATTTTTTTATCTATTCCTTTAGAAGATGGCTCCTGTTCCTTCGTGCTTCTGAAAAGCACCCCCGTTTTCTTGCTGCACTGTCCGGGTTTAATAGGCAACACTGTGCTGGCAGAAGAGTGTGGCTTCCCAGGAGGGACATGATGGGCTGGGAGAGAGGGAGACATATCAAGGTGAGAGAGAGATTCCAAGCCTGCTTCTCCCTGTCCTCTCTCTGCCTTGTCCAGGCTTGTCATTCCTGGCAACTTTGTTCTTTCCTGAATTGGGGATATGCAAAGGTCTAGAGAGGGCATTTCCACTTGGTGCAAGGGAGGGCTGAATTTGTTGGCTCTTTCTGTTCTTCCCCCAAAATTGCCTGTATGTAGGGCTGACAGGCAGTGGGTTGGGGGACAGAAGTGTTGAGTGATGGACCCTAAAGAAAAATTAAAATAAGAAATAAGTCCTCCATTTCCAACAGGGAGTTCTAACCATAGAGCTCCTGGTGATCCCTAGAGCTACCTCATAGTAACAAGTTATCTGGAAATCTCACAGGTAACTCTAGCAATTGCCAGAAACTATGGTAGCTAGAGCTACCCTTATGATTTATAGGTAGCTCCAGGAATTGTCAGATACTCCATGGTAAGAACTTCCTGTAAGTAGACAAGACCTTATTTTCCCGCCACTGATGAACTGACCCTAGGTGGGCAAGGGCTACAATTGTCTAGAGGTCTCCCGCTATAAGCAGCCCAAGGGGAGGATGGTGGTAGAAAGGGTATCCTTGTGACCTGTTTCGGATGGATGTTTGCTGAGGAAGAGGCTAGAAGGAAAGCAGCTCTTCAGGGATATGACATCTTGGAGAAGGTGTGGGGACTTGGAGAGAAGGGCTGTCTTGCAGCAGCCCCTGGCATTTTGTGGCAGCTCTGACTGGTACAGAACCCCATTGTTTCCCAGGGGATGTGAAGACCCCAAATCTCTCTGTGCATGTCACAGCTAACTGTGAGGGATGCTGGCTCATGGTGGGCCACAATGATGTCCAATGGTATGTCTGTGGCCCAGTGAAGAGAGATGGCTTGCTGTTAAGGACCTCATTGCACATATCTTGGGTTATCTGTATTTTGTATGTTGCTTTTCGGGTTATTTCATTTCTCCCTGAGAAGCAAGGTGGATTGCGCAGGGTCAAACAATGCAATCAAGAGATGTCTAATAAGCAATGTCACAGCTGACTACAAATTAGCAGCAATACAAAAAAGTATCAGACATGAAATGGGGGGGGCACCTGTTCCTACCCTAGCCGTCCATTGAACAACATGTATTTATTTCTGTGCTTGTTTAAATATTTAAACCTCACCTTTCCTTCTGGTTCGAGTTTGAAGCTTCATCCAAATTAATGTACGGGTCATATCCCTTGATCATCTCTTCTTGTGTTCCCTTCTTACATCTCCTTTTCTATTCTCCCATGGCTTCTCGGGCAAGATCTTGCAGGATATGCTTTCTTTATTACATCGCCCTGAATACTTCCCTCAGCTTGGAGTGCAACACATGAATCATTGCTCTTAATTGCATTCCCCCAAGATAAAAGCCCTACAATGCAGGGTACATTGCAATGTAACGTAAGCACAGTATTTTGAACCCCAAGAAGTGCAGCGTGGAAAAAGAGGCTATGTGGCTTTGGGGGGGGGGGAAGGTGAAGGACTTGGGAGTGCCGATTGCATTTTCGTCGGTTCTTCCTGTTAATGTCCATGGCTTAGGAAGGGAAAGCTAAATAATGAATTGAATTGTATTCAAGGGTACTAAAAGAACTTGCAGATGTAATGAACCTCTGTCCATTATCTTTGACAAGTCTTGGAGAACAGGTGAAATGTCAGCACAGGTTTCTCAGGAACAAGTCATGTCAGACGAACCTTATCTTTCTTTTGGGAGAAAGTGACTACCTTGCTGGATCAGGGGAATGCTGTGGACACAGTTTATCTGGATTTCAGTAAGGCTTTTGATAAGCTTCCACATGATATTCTTGTTGACAAGCTGGTAAAATGCTGGGCATGAAATTAAGGTCACTGTGGGGGGGCAGGTCGTTGTGAGTTTCCTGCATTGCACAGGGCGTTGGACTGGATGAATCTGGCCTCCCAGCTCTGTGATGGTATGATTCTAAGTGCGATATCCAAACTGAGGACAGCTAAAACAACTGGGCCAGGTCTAAAATGGAAATCCCAATCTGAAAACAGGTCCCCTGTCGACCTGGAGGCTTTTTGTGAATCATAGAATCATAGAGTTGGAAGGGGCCATACAGGCCATCTAGTCCAACCCCCTGCTCCAAACAGGATCAGCCCTAAGCATCCTAAAGCATCCAAAAAAAGTGTGTATCCAACCTTTGCTTGAAGACTGCCAGTGAGGGGGAGCTCACCACCTCCTTAGGCAGCCTATTCCACTGCTGAACCACTCTGACTGTGAAAAATGTTTTCCTGATATCTAGCCTATATCGTTGTACTTGAAGTTTAAACCCATTACTGCGTGTCCTCTCCTCTGCAGCCAACGGAAGCAGCATCCTGCCCTCCTCCAAGTGACAACCTTTCAAATACTTAAAGAATGTTTAAGTCACGTGTGACATGGAGCTCCTAAGAGTAGTTGTGAAGCAGAAATGTGATTTTTTTTTACCCTCTCCCCACAGGGTACCAGCGCCAACTGCTCTACCAACACAGCAATGGCTCCTACAGTGCGTTTGGCAAACGTGACGCTGAGGGCAATACCTGGTGAGTAAATGGGGCCACGGCCAGCCAGCCTATGCGGTGACCGTCCACTGAGAAAGAGCGTAGGCATGTCCTGCATTCCAAAGACATTCATCAGGACAGAAGGGTCTCATAGAGTGGTTTCACATCACCTGTGTGATTCTGGGGAAGTGCTCCAGTGATAACACCGCCCCCAATCCTGTTCCACAGGCGTTGATGTGAAGGAGGAAGGGAACACCAAAATCCGGGTTATTGAGCATGGGTGCCTTGTGAGGCTAGTCCTCAGTTCATCAAAAGCTGCTTGGTGAGCCGCCGTCCATACTAAAGTCTTTTAATGGGAGTTTTAATGGGGTTTTAAGACACTGTAACCCACCACGTGCCATTTGGGAGTGGCCGGAAATAAATTGAAATAATAATAATAATAATAATAATAATAATAATAATAATAATAATAATAATAATAATAATAATAATAAAGTCTTTGGCTAGGTGCGTTTCAGGCAGTCCATCAAGGAACTAGCTGTGGTAGCATAACGGGGAATAGATCTACTATAATATCCCACAAGTCCCAAGAACCTTCTCAGTTGTTTCTTGGTTACTGGCCTCGGGCTATTTTGAAGCATAGTGACCTTCTCAGGGAGGGGCTGCAGTTGCCTTTGGCCTACCGGAAATCCCAAATACTTCAGTTTCTGGAACCTGATTTGGCTTTTCTTGGGATTGGTTATCAGTCCCGCGTTCCAGAGGACTGTCTGGACAGTTCTAAGATGACCCAAGTGTGAGGGCCAGTCCATACTTAAGATTATTGTATCAATATAAGTGAGAGCAAAGGGGTGACAGCCACTAAGGGCTTGATCAACTAGGCGTTGGAAGGTGGCCGGAGGCCCATGTAGGCTGGAAGGCATGTGGATAAATTGAAATAAACCCCTGGGTGATGCAAATGTAGTATTCTCTTTATCTTTGGGATCTATGGGAACTTGCCAATGCCCCTTTGTCAGGTCAAGAGCAGTAAGGTATTTTGCCACTCATAATTGTTCCACCAGGAACATGGCATAGGGTAGGAATCAATGCGGGCTACCTTGTTGACCTCCAAAAATCCACACAGAATCTCATAGTCCCATCAGGCTAAGGCACTAATATGATAGGGCTAGACCAGTCACTATGCAAGGGCTCTATGACCCCCATCTTAAACATTTCCTCTACCTCCTTATTTACCTCATCCACCTTTTCTGGGATAGAGGTATCCATGTGGCCCTAATGACACCACAGGGTGTCAACTTTGTGCATTGTCGAGTGACCCCTGGAGAGGAGGAGAAAACATCGGGGATCAGTTGCAATAATGAACGGACCTCGCCCTTTTGGGTTTCTGTCAAGGCCTCATCCATCTGGGGTAGTTCTGGGTCCTCTTCCATGTTGCCTTGCCAAGGTAGCTTTCCGTCTTGCAGTTCTCCTGGGATCATGGCAGGTCTACAGGCTTCCTCCTGTAATTGTGCATGCCACGCTTTTAAATGGTTGACATGGAGTCGTTTTCAGGCCCCTCTGCCCTCCCCCGCACCGTATCTCATATGTTAGGGGACCCAAAATTCACCTCATTGTAAAAGGCCCCTGCCAGGGATATCCATACAAGTTTTTTTTTCTTTCAAATATCCATGATGTGGCTCCAGAGCACTTCAGCTGACTAATACCTGGCCGCCTGGATGGAAGACAAGTTTTTGAGTCCCTCGGTCATACTAGGCTTTTTGCACCCCTTGAGCTTGTTCCAAATTCCCTTGGGCAAGCTCTCTCACAGCTTCCCACCTCACCCATAAGTTTTGTACATATTTCACTGGGGTCTTGCTGGGTACTCGGGGTTCAGGGACCTATTGATCTCTTACGAGGTCAGGGATACCCCCAAGGTTCTTGTCCATATAATAGTTCAAATGGGGCAAATCCCGTGAAGGTTTGTGGAGTTTCCCGGATAGCAAATAAAGTGGATCCACGAACAAGTCCCGGGATGGTCATGGGCTAACATTCGGAGCATCATTTTTATTGTCTGGTTCATCCATTCAAGCTGGCCATCTGTTTAATTCAAGCTGGCCATCTGTTAAATTGACATGAAGGCCTGGCCTTTGTGTAACACTTGACATACCTGCATCATGAAGGTGGAAGTGAATGGAGTGCCTCAATCTATCAGAATCTCTCTGGGGAGTCCTACTTGTGAGAAGAAAGCCATGAGAGCACACATTATTGTTGTTGTTGTTTGTTTGTTTGTTTTCTTTGGGGGGGGCATGAGCTTTCGAGACTCGCAGCTCCCTTTATCATATCCAAAATGCAAAGTACTGAGATCAGAGCGCTGAATAGTCTCTTCTTCCCACCCCCCATTTCCACAGGCTGACGGCTTTTGTGGCCCGGGCTTTTGGCCAGGCAAAATCTCACATCTTCATTGACGAGAAGCACATTCAAGATACTGTCCACTGGTTGGAGGAACACCAGCACCCCAGCGGCTGCTTCGAAAGCGTAGGGAGGCTCTTCAACAACGCCCTGAAGGTACAGACACTGCACTGCCATAGGAAATGTACACGAACTAGTGGATAATCCTGTGTCTTGGTAGAAACTGCACTGGGTGTCCATGGGCATTGTAATGCACGGGCAACCCAATAGCAGCATCTAGCAGAAAGTGATTCTCATGTGACCTTCTGCTGTAACAGTAGAGAGCAAGAGGTCTAATTTTAGCCTGGATACTCGTTAGGAGTGTAATTTGATGGAGGAGGGTAGAGGAAGGTGCAAGAGTATTAAGTCAAGGACCAACAGACGTGCCTTATTCCCAATGGCTGCCTTCTCCTCCATCACAAATCTCTTCTCTTGTGGTTGTACCCAGGCTCATGTTAAATTCAGAAGCATTGCTTAGGGTTTCTTCAGGGAACTAACTCAGGCTTTCTCAACCAGGGTTTCATGAAACCCTGGGGTTTCCTAACAGCCTTGGAAGAGTTTCTTGAATGGGTGGGAGTTCATTAATCATCAGGAAAGCACGGATTTTCCAAAACAACAGGTCACTCACCATCTGATTGGCTCTTGGCCAGGAATGCCCCTCCCTTATAGCTTAGCTCCTATTGGGAGGGAGCCCTTGGCCAGGAAGGGCTGATAAGGAATCAGCTTTCCGCCCCCAACTTCCTGCCACCCTTGGAACTTGCTGGGTGGAAGCAGAGCCAGCTCCAGTGAGTAGCTCTGGTGCAGATGGGGGGGGGGGAAGCAAAGCCAGCCCCAGTGAGTTGCTCTTGTGTAGAAGCTGTGGAAGGGGGCTGCAGAGCCAGCCCCAGTGAGTTGCTCTTGTGTAGAAGCTATGGAAGGGGGCTGCAGAGCCAACCCCAGTGAGTTGCTCTCAACAAGCCCTTTTCTCCAGGGGATCTGATCTTTTCATGAAGAGCTGTCATTCTGGGGGATTTCCAGGTCCCCACCCCCCCGGAGGCTGGCATCCCTGGACCTCTGTGGGGCACAAGGCCACAGAGCCTCCCTCCCAAGCAGCCCTTTTCTCCAGGTGAATTGACTTCTGCAGTTTGATGAACAGCTGTCATTCTGGGTGATACCAAGGTCCCCCTGGAAACTGGCATCCATGGATTTCTGTGGGGCACAAGGCCACAGAGTCCTCCTCCCAAGGGGACTGATGAAATAGTTAAAGAAGTGCTAGCAGGTGCCATGCTGCCCACAAGGACCATGTTGGAGACCCTGGCAGAAAGTACAGCATTAGAACATGTTGAAAGTATAATTATGGAACTGGAGTATGGAACTAAAAGATCTAAATCCCAGATGTTCCAAGCACATAACTTCTTCATTCTGAGATGCAAACTGTTTCTAATGCCATCCTTCATGCCAGAGGTCTAGCCAATGGAAGTATAGAGTATCTCTGAAAGCTTCACGGTGCATTGTGCTTTTGGGGGTTGAGGGAAGAAGCTCTAATGGCTTGGCTTGTCTCCTGGGCTTTCTCTTCTGTCTGCAGGGTGGCGTGGACGATGAGTTCTCGCTGACAGCTTACGTGACTGCTGCACTGCTGGAGGTCCACCTGGACCAGAATGTGAGTCCTCCATTTATTCGGTCTGTTAAAACATAGAGTAGTCACCTTTCTTCCTTATAGAGTTCAAAGCGGCTAACAAACGCAAGTAAAACATGTAGAACAAAATGCATTTAGAACATACAAACCATAATTTAAATCCACTGTTCCAGACTGCTAGTGTGAATGTGTGTCAAGGACCGTCTAGCTGGTTCCCTATGAATCAGGGTCCTTCAAAATAATCCTTGCTCATGTCTTGCCAACTGTGGGCCGTGGCTTCCCCAACCATCCATTTCCTGTTGGGTCTCCCTCATCAACTTTTCCTAGCATTATTGTCTTCTCGTGATGTGACCAAAGTATTATAGCCTCAGTTTAGTCATTTTTGCTTCTGGGGAGCATTCAAGTTTAATTTAAAAGCTGTTTATTTGTCTTTCTGACAGTCCCTGGCACCTGTAAAACTTTCCCACAATATGACATTTCAAAGGAATCAACTTTCTTCCTTTCTTCATTGTCCAACATTCACACCCATATTCACACCATGTGAGGGAACTGTGATGATCTTGGTTGCCCATGACCCATCTTTGTACTTGGTTAACTCGATCTTGGTTGCCCATGACCTAGAATTTTTCTAGCTCCTTCGTGGCTGCTCTTCCCAGGCCCAGTCTCCTTCTGACTTCTTGGTTGCAGCTTCCCTTTTGGTTAACAATGGAGCCAAAGAACAGTGTACCTGAGGGTCCTCCTCCCTGCCTACATCCCTCAGAGAGCCTTGCGCTGTGCCACTTCCAACTGGCTAGTGGTCCCTGGCCCCAAGGAAGCCCGCTTGACCTCAACCAGGGCCAGAGCCTTCTCTGTCCTGGCCCCCACCTGGTGGAACAAGCTCCCTGAAGAGATCAGGGCCCTGATGGAACTGAAAGAGTTCCGCAGGGCCTGCAAAAGGGAGCTCCCCCACCAGGCATTTGGTTGAAGTTGACTGGAACCAACAACACCCAGGGGGCCTCTGAACCTCCCTCCCAGGAATCTATGCACCTAACTTGGACAACCATGGACCTGTTTGATTGTTATTCTGTTAAACTGTTTGTTATAATAACAAAATAATTTGTTATTATTATCATTACCATTGCTGTTATTTCAATTTGATATGAAAAAACTGAGTTTAATGTATAGTTGCTTTATGTTTCATGTGAAGCGGTTTAATGTATAGTTCCTTTACATTTCATGTGAACCACCCTGAGCCTGGGATGGATGGATGGATGGATGGATGGATGGATGGATAGATGGATGGATGGATGGATGGATGGATGGATGGATGGATAGATGGATAGATGGATAGATGGATAGATGGATGGATGGATGGATGGATGGATGGATGGATGGATAGATGGATGGATGGATGGATGGATGGATGGATGGATGGATGGATGGATAGATGGATGGATAGATGGATGGATAGATGGATGGATAGATGGATGGATAGATGGATAGATGGATAGATGGATAGATGGATAGATGGATAGATGGATAGATGGATAGATGGATAGATGGATAGATGGATAGATGGATAGATGGATAGATGGATAGATGGATAGATAGATAGATAGATAGATAGATAGATAGATAGATAGATAGATAGATAGATAGATAGATAGATAGATAGATAGATAGATAGATAGATAGATAGATAGATAGATAGATAGATAGATAGATAGATAGATAGATAGATAATCTGCCCAGGCTGGGTAGCCATGAAACACTTTTTCCTAGGCAATGTTGGCCTTGAACCTAGCCAGCCATTTATTTAGTAGCTCCTAAGAACATAAATGGCTGCCATTCCTTGGGAACAGCGTCAACCATTCCTGTACGTTTACAGGGAAATACAGAAGACTAGAAGGGTGTTCCTTGTAGTAGATATCAGGAAGGACAGAGAGAGCACATTATCAAAGACAGTAGAAAGATTTGCCCACTTTGGATCCCCATTGGGGAGAAAGATGAGGTATAAATGAAGGATAATTTTAAAAATAATAGTAGTACATTGCTATGGCTTTCCCCAAAGAATTCTGGGCAAAGGTAGTTTGGAGACGTGTTCTGGGAGAGATTGCAGGTCCACATCTCAGAACTACAATTCCCCTGAACCTTTGTCCTATCCCTAACCTAACAGCATCCTTTTGTCATGTTGTAGAATACCATGGTAGAAGATGCTTTGGCCTGTCTCAAGAGGAACTTAAGCTTTGTGGAGGACGCCTACCCCAGAGCCTTGTTGGCCTATGTCTTCACATTGGCAGGGGACATGGAGACCCGGCAAGAGCTCTTGAGAAACTTAACTGAACAGGAGGCAGGAGAAGGTAGGAGAGATGATTTCATTCACTGGATACTTGATTGGTTCCTACTCAAATTATGACAGGCTCTGAGGTCCAGCCCTTTCCAAGAGTGTTGAACATAGGCCTGAGTTGGTTGCTCCTTGCCTCCGTTTCTGAAACCATGCATCAGCTCAAGTCATTGTTTGCCTGTGTGGGCCAGCAAGACCCCTCTAGTGTCGCTGTGGCTATGCAAGAGTCTCCTTTGCATGGTGTTCAAAAGCACCATCCGGTCACAGCTGACTGACAGGACAGCTGTTTGACTTTCAATAGGCAGAAGAGACCCGTGTGTAGGCGAAACAATGAGAAACTCTGAGCTGAAAGCTGTGAGGAGTTCAAGGAAGTCTGGGAATGGCCACAAAAGGTCTTTGACTCCAGCAGGCCTATGGTAATTCACACAGAAGAAGGTTTGAAATCGAAGGAGACTTGTTTGCTGAAGCTGATTGCAAGCTGATGTCTGCTGATCACGTCCACTCCACACTATTAGTCAACACCGTTGTCTTCCCCATAACAAGCTATGGATGTGAAAGCTGGACCCTGAAGAAGGAAGACAGGAGGAGAATAGATGCTTTCGAATTAGGGGGCCATTTCGCACGGCTTCAAAATAGCACAATGGTTGCTAATTGAAAACGCTACTAATTTGGAATAACCCACAACGTCGTAGACAATCTGCAACACTCCTGAAACCGACCCGCAAAAAGCGCTTTGTTGTAGCGCTTTCAGGGGAATCCCAAAAAGTGGATTCACCCTCCGGAAAGCGATACACTCCTGCAACCAATCTGCAACAATAGCGATAAAGACCTGTGCGTTAACATTGTTGCGGTTTCTTCAAAGTCCCTCCTCCTGAGCCTGTCCTTCAAACTTCCGGCGAAGCGATCGCCATTTTTTTTCCCCGAGCGAGTGGAGATCAACGCACCGGCGAGCCTCCGTTTAGCCAGTGAGGCTTCCCAGGCTGCAGTCCCTCCTCAGAGCTGTTTACAGTCACTAAGCACAAGAAGCCCGCAGAAGCCCGTTTGCTGATGTATTTTCCCTTTATTTTTCACACTGTTTCGGCTGAAAATCGCGCCCGTGAGGGGGGGGGGAGGGGGGATTTTTTTTTTCCACTCGGAGGCAGCGTGGCCACGATCAAATGACAGCTCAAACAGAGGCTTCCCCGGCTTCAGTCCCTCCCCTTCAGTCACTAAGCACACACATTTCACACATTCCATTCAGCCGAAAATCGGGCCCGTGAGAGGCGGGGGGGGGATTTTTTTTTTTTTCACTCGGAGGCAGCGTGTTAACGATCAAATGATCAAACGACAGCTCAAACACCCCAGGCAGCTGGATGGGTCTCTCCGTTGCAACGAATCTACCCAGATTCGTTACAATGGGTCTGTTTTTTTTTTTTTTAAACCTTCCTTAAAGGGAAAGGGGCTGTTTGGGAGCATGCTAACGGCTGCCCATTGGCTGCTTGATGGCCAGGGGCGGGACGAGCTTGGCAATAGCGCTTCCTTTCTAGCGATTTCTGCCGAGACCGGAAGCCTGTGGGAAACGCTAAAAAACGCAACTGATTCCACTACAAAGGCAGGTATGCATAACAACGAATTCCACTATTTTAAATGGCGATTTTTCATTCAGTGACCAATTTGCAACAAACATCCCCGTGCAAAAAGGCCCAGGGTGTTGGAGATAGATGCTGCGAATCCCATGGACAGCCAAAGTTATCAACAAGAGCGTTTTAGAGAGGAGCAAACCAACTATGTCATTAGAAGGCAAGATATTACGGCTAAAGCTCACTTACTTTGGACACATCATGCGATCAAACTCGCTAGAAAAATCATTAATGCTTGGCATGGTCAGCGGCAAAAGGAAACGTGGTCGCCAAAGGATCCACCGGCTCGACACGATCAAAGCCGATACAGGAATGACCATGAACCAACTAAAAGAAGCAGTCAGAGACAGGGGCGCGTGGCAGAGACTTTCCTATAGAATCGGCGAGGGTCGGACACAACTGAACAGATAACATCATCATCATCTTCATCATCATCACAGAAGACTGAAGGTCCATCCTGCCACGAAAGACTCAGAAGATTCAAGAATACCTTGAAAAGACTCCTACTTTGACGTTCTCTCTATTGAACTCACCAATTTATAGTTTTGAGTATATTTCTTGCAATCCCTCTCATTCTCCTACACAGGCTTTATTTCTGATGATTGTAATTCCTGTGTGTCCTGTCTGCCTCTGCCTTTCAAAGCAAGAGGTGCTCAGGGGCAGTTTGCCATTGCCTGTCTCTATGGCAGGGGTAGCTAAACTGCGGCCCTCCAGATGTCCATGGACTACAATTCCCAGGAGCCCCTGCCAGCATTTGCTGGCAGGGGCTCATGGGAATTGTAGTCCATGGACATCTGGAGGGCCGCAGTTTGACTACCCCTGTTCTATGGAGTGGACTTCCCTGGGGGTCTCTCATCCATGTGCTATCCAGGTCTGACCCTGCTTAACCTCCGAGATCTGATGAGATCAGGCTAGCCTGGCCATTCAAGTCAGGGCCTCCCTTATTCATCACTTTAAAATGCTTGACAATGAACATATATCAGGCCTGTCATAGGCAACTCTGTGGCTGCCATTTGAGTCCTGGCCCAAGGCCCCTGCCCAAAGAAGCTCAGATGCTGCCAGTGCAATTCATGTGCCTAGAAGCCCTTCTGAGTGACACCACATCCCCCAATGGTTTATGGCTTTCACTCTTAGAATATGGCACCTTTATTGCCCAGAGAAGGATGAAGTCAAAAAGCAGAGTTGCCTGATAATAGGAAGACACTTCGAAGCATTTGAAAGTCATTTCTGCTGTAACGACGGCTATGGGAAAGAGCCCCCAGTGATGCCTGCCCCCTTGTACAGAACTAAGATCACTCTTTCCTTTGTAGACGCAGCCTGGTTCAACACCGAGACATTTGCTTACATCCTCCTGGCTCACCTCTCTAAACCGGAGGTGTCCGCTGATGACATCAAAGAAGCCTCCCGAATTGTACCCATTCTTGTTACGAGCCAGAATTCATACGGAGGATTTTTCTCCACGCAGGTAATGCCACCTCTGTTTTTCCCTGCAATGATGGGATACTTGAGTGTGCCTTAATGGTTCACTCCATTGCAGGCTTTTGCCGTTTACGCACTGGTGGTTTCCTTCGTTTCTTCCCTGCTTCCCCCTCGGTGGTACTTTCCTTTTCTGCATGCCAACTCACTTTCACTTTGCAGGGGCTTTCTTTTTCCTTCTCCATGGACTTTGCTCTCTTCAGTTCATTTTTCCATTCTCTTTCTTATTAAAGTCCTATTGCCCCAGTTTTTTCTCCTTTCTTGGCTCCCAAGGCAAAAGGAGTTCACAAGCAGGACAAGTCCATCGAATCCCTCCCCCGCCCCCGGGAGACCACACCTCCACCACCGATATTGTGCCACTGCTTTTGCTCATTGGACAGCTCCAGGTGGGGGTGCAAAAGTTTTAGAAATGGCTGTGCCATGTTTTCAAAAGCAAAAAAAAAATAGAAAAACGGGAAAAGGAATCGGCATGGCAAATTCTGTATGGGGAAAATACCCACAGGTAGGTTTGAGCCCACAACGTTCTGATCTTCAGGCTACCATCTTACTAACTCACCTGTACACCCTAGGTTGGAGTCTACGACATATAAACAACATATAAAATTTTACCTGATTTAAAAAAAAATACACTGCGATGCAACGCTTCCATCAGAATCATGTTCTTAAAAACCACCAGGAATCCAAGTGTACTGCTGCCTTAATTTTTTAAAAAGAAATTCACAAGATGGGAGGGGAAGGGGGGAAGAGAGTAGTATATGTTGATACTTTTGTATGCTTGATATTAAAGCATAAGTTCCTAAGAAGAACCCTGCTGGGTCACACTGTGGGTCCATCAAGTCTAGCGTCTCATCTCCCACAGTGGTCAACCAATTCCTCTGGAGGGCGAACAGCAAGGCAGAGTGACTAAGGCCTTTCCCTGATAAGAACCTCAGAAGAGCCCTGCTGGATCAGACCAGTGAAGGTCCATCTAGGCCAGCATCCTGACTCACACAGTGAACAACCAGTTCCTCTGGAGGGCCAGCAACAGGGCAGAGAGGTTGAGGCCTTCATAAAACATCAGAAGAGCCCTGCTGGATCAGACCAGTGAGGGTCAATTTAGTCCAGCATCCTGACTCACACAGTGGACAACCAATTCCTCTGGAGGGCCAGCAACAGGGCAAAGAGGCTGAGGCCTTCCTCTGATGTTGTCTCCTGGCTCTGGAGGTTCCTTGCCTCTGAACAGGGAAGTTCCCTTTTATCACCTGGCAATACCTCCATGAATCTTTCTAATAACCTCCTTTAAAAAAAACCTTTAAAAACATCCTGTGGCAGCAAATTCCACATTTCTTCTCACCCAGCCATCTAAATCCGAGTCTCACTGATCATAGTCCAGTGCAACCTGTTGTACATCACACAAGCTCCTGTTGGTGACATGGCAAAACACCTGTGAATATTACAATGCAAAATACAAGGAACAAGCAGTTTTTTCATTAGGCATGTAGATCAAACCCCAGTGCTTCTTGCAGCCTGCTCCCATCCATTGCTCCTTCAGTGGCAACGTTTTAGACAATTGGAAGTCTGGCTCACGGCTTCCAAGTGGTGCCCCTGTCCCCTAAATCCCCCCCTCCAGTAACTGCTTTCTGCTCCTCAGGACACGGTGGTTGCCCTGCAGGCCTTGTCCCGCTATGCAGCCTTAACCTATCGTGAGACTGAAGATGTCCAGGTGCTGGTGAAGTCCTCCACAGGTTTCCAGCATGAATTCCACGTGGACAAGGGGAACCGGCTGGTGCTGCAGCAGGCGTCACTCCCCGAGGTGCCCGGGCAATACAAGGTGGAGGTCTCGGGGAATGGCTGTGCATATGTGCAGGTGAGCTGTGGGGATGCTGGGGTGCACACCCCAAAGGTGCCAAGGGCTCTTCTCTGTGATCCGCTGGGAGGAGAAGAGGGCACTCGGTTGCTAAGGTGGGAGCTGCAGCGAGATCTCTTGAGCCAGCCAAACAGCCATGATCTAACAACACTGGCTGGGGAAGGATGGGAAGCTGTGGGAAATGCCAGACAGGCTGTGCAATATTGCACCTACAATATCAGTGCCTAAACACAGTATGGCCATAGACCAAACGCGTTCCAACCCAGAGGTTGAGCTATATACAAATCAATAATACAGGCTTTCTCAGCCAGGGTTTCATGAAACGCTGGGGATTCTTGGCGGCCTTGGAAGAGTTTCCCAAATGGGTGGGAATCAATTAATTGTTAATATATATTTTTTAATTTGTTAAACATTCATTGGGCGATATGATCGTATATGGACATGTTGACCCCCTTCCCAAAATGGCCAGTGATGGGCTTGGAGGGGGTAGCCGCAGGCAGGGGAGGGCCAGCTGTAAAATTGTGTTTGGCTGGATACAAGGAGTGGGGTCTTTTGCCAACCATCTCCACAGGTGTTGTCACCACTAGATGATCTGATAAGCCCTAGAAAATGCCTGAGGCAACCCTGAAGCTGTTCACAATGAGGGCTCTGAAATCAATGGGCTGCAGGATTATCCCAGGGAATACCCCAGCCCGGACTGCCCACCTTGTATGCCACAGGATCATTGAACAGCCGCTTTGGTCCCAGCATCTCCCCCCTCCCAAAACCAGACCAATGATGTGGACAATTCTTAGTCCAGCCCTCAGGAGCCATTTCTGGCTCCAGGCAGCCCTAACTCCCTTCCGTATTCAGTCTCGTCACCAGTCGGCAGGAGCTCAGACAAAGGGGCTTTTTGCACGGCTTCAAAATCGCACAATGGTTGCTAATTGGAAACGCTATTGATTTGCCTTAACGCACGACGTCGTAGATAATCTGCAACACTCCTGAAACCAATCAGCAAAAAGCGCTTCGTTGTAGCGCTTTCAGGGGAATCCCAAAAAGTGGATTCACCCTCCGGAAAGCGCTACACTCTTGCAAACAATCTGTAACACTAGCGATAAAGACCTGTGCGTTACCATTGTTGCGGTTTCTTCAAAGTCCCTCCTCCTGAGCCTGTCCTCCAAACTTCCGGCGAAGCGATCGCCATTTTTTTTTCTCCGAGCGAGCGGGGATAAACGCACCAGCGAGCCTCTTTCTGTTTAGAGGCTTCCCTGGCTTCAGTCCTTTACCTTTAGTCACTAAGCACAAGCCACATAAAAGCCCGTTTGCTGAAATAAAGTCCCTTTATTTTTTACACATTAATTCAGCCGAAAATCGGGCCCGTGAGAGGGGGAGGGGATTTTTTTTTTTATCACTCGAGGCAGCGTGGCAACGATCATACGATCAAACGACAGCTCACATTAGGCAGCTGGATGGGTCTCTCCGTTGCAACGAATCTACCTAGATTCGTTGCTATGGGTCTGTTTTTTTTTTTTTTTAAACCTTTCTTAAAGGGAAAGGGGCTGTTTGGGAGCATGCTAACGGCTGCCCATTGGCTGCTTGACGGCCAGGGGCGGGACGAGCTTGGCAATAGCGCTTCCTTTCTAGCGATTTCTGCCGAGACCGGAAGCCTGTGGGAAATGCTAAAAAATGCAACTGATTCCACTACAAAGGCAGGTATGCATAACGACGAATTCCACTATTTTAAATGGCGATTTTTCATTCCGCAAACAATTTGCAACAAAGATCCCCGTGCGTAAAGGCCCAAAGATATTTCTCTCCCGTACAGAGCACTCTTCGCTATAACCAACAACCTGAGAAATATGATGCTTTTACTTTGAGTGTGGAGACATTGCCGAAGGAATGCAGCTGGTCTACCAGGAAACACTTTGATATTCATCTTCGAGTGAGGTACTAGATTGGGGGGGGGGGGCTGTTTTTTGTAATTTGGTAGTTTATGTTATAAAAACATAGCAATGTATAAATGATGAGACCAGACAAGGAAGGTAGACTGTATATAAAAAGACTATTTTAATAGCTAAACAGGATAGGGGAAATTGGAAGACAAAACAAGAAAATGCATAGCTCATTCAGGAGCTCTACACCTCAGCTGTTACACGGTGAATATTCAAGATGGATGTGCCTATCAGCCTAAAGCAGAGCTCTTCTCAAACAAAGGGAGGAAGGAGAATTCTTCTCTTCCTGCTGAACTTGTGGATGTGACAAACAAGAGTTAGGCAATGGCCCCTAAACAAAATCTGCGTATCTAAACAGACTACTTGACCCACTCTGCCTGTCCCCACTAGCAACAACTGTAAACAAACCGTTTGACCCTTTGACTGAAAGTCTGTGACTGGCTCTTGCTAAAGTCTAACAGGGACAGAGGGGGGGATCTTGGTCACCAAACTGGTGGTGAGTCAAGTCATCTAGCCTTCTGCACAGGAAGGATTCCTCTGGCTTCAGAAACGACTGAATAGAGCAGACCAAAGACTCCACTGCCTCTTCTGGGGGACATCAGTGGCCAAAATGCCCACGTTCAGGGTCATTATGTCATTGCCCCGCTGCTGACATCCACCAATGGGAAAGCAGCATGCCACGGGTGCCCCCATGAGAGGCACGGACAGATGCAGTCAACCAGTGCCGGCTGAAGGGGCTGCAGCCCTGCGGTGATGGCATTGATGGTCCATAAATGTGAAACACGCTGAGCAAGGGCGACCCTGTGGGGTTTTCAAGGCAAGAAATAAACAGAGGGGGTCGCCCTCTCCTGCCACTGCGAAGCAGCCCTCTTCTCCCTTAGTGGTCTCCCATCCAAATACTAAGCAGGCTAGAAGTCAGAGCATTACTAGAGGATTTTGGTTCCATTTTATCTTTTCATTAAAACAGGATTGTTTACTCTTGTAAGAATAGGTTCCTTCTAATGACTATGCACAGATAGTTAAAGGAGAGCAATTACTTCAACCCATTGAAACGTCTTACCAAAAGTAAGCAGGTTATAGATTAGGAGTCTCTTCAGAGGAGACAGCTCCAGATGAATTCGGGTTTTCAAACTCATCTTTCCTCAATAGCTGACTCACTTCCCTTTTGACTTCAAAGACCATGCAAAAGGATCCGTACAGGAATGTCTTCTTCAAATTTGTACAAGCTGTGCTTAGTTTATTCTTGCTACTTTAAATCGTGACGAAGAACATTCCAAATAGAGATTAGAAGGTTCTCCTGCAAGAGCCAGCTTGTCGGTGTAGTGGTTAGGAGTGCGGACTTCTAATCTGGTGAGCTGGGTTTGATTCCCCGCTCCCCACATGCAGCCAGCTGGGTGACCTTGGGCTTGCCACGGCACTAATAAAACTGTTCTGACCAAGCAGTGATATCAGGGCTCTCTCAGCCTCACCTCCTTCACAGGGTGTCTATTGTGGGGAGAGAAAGGGAAGGCAATTGTAAGCCGCTTTGAGACTCCTTCGAGTAGAGAAAAGCGGCATATAACAACCAGCTCTTCTTTTTCTTAATATCAGGGCTCTCTCAGCCTCACCCACCTCATAGGGTGTCTGTTGTGGGGAGAGGAAAGGGAAGGCGACTGTAAGCCGCTTTGAGACTCCTTCGGGTAGAGAAAAGCGGCACCTAAGAACTAACTCTTCTTCTTCAGTAATATCAGGGCTCTCTCAGCCTCCCCTCCCTCACAGGGTGTCTGTTTTGGAGAAAGGGAAGGCAAATGTAAGCCACTGTGAGACTCCTTTGGATAGAGAAAAGTGGCATATAAGAACCAACCTCCTTCTTCTCCATGTGGCTGCCTGCTGGACTCCTACCAATGCACCAATGGCCTTCATTTCATACTTGCCTTCCTTCTTTTTGCAGCTACACAGGAAAACGGGAGAGGAGCAACATGGTCCTGTTGGAAGTGAACATGCTGTCGGGATACATCCCCATGAAGAAGACTGTGAAAGGGGTCAGATAACTGATTATCAATTAAATTTTGCTACCCGTCCCTTCCACAGTCACATCTTGAGTTTCACTGGGGGGGGGGGGGGAGTTGCCTGAAGAGGAGAAAGGTTCTGTGGGTTAGTAGAAAGACAGACTGAGGATTTCAGATCTCTCTTGTCTTGAATGGGGCTGTGCCCCCCTTGAAAGTCCTGGTTTGTAGCTTTGGGGGTGTTACTCAACACAGCAATCGCCTTAGAAAACCAGAACTGGCTTGGGAACCTGGGTATGTGAAGGACCATCTTTCCCTCTATGTTCTTGCCCAGGAATTAGGAACAGAGGGATAGGCTCTCCTGACTGCCCCATCCATTAATGACTCTCACCCCGAGGGGCAGAAGAGAAAGGGCCTTTTTGGTGGCAGCCCCCCCATTACGGAACAACAACCTCAGAGAAGTACACCAGGCCTCCTTGCTTCTGATTGTCAGAAGGCAGCTGAAGGCGATTTTATTTAGGACTGTATTCAATTAAAGCAGTCCTAAATTGTAATTTTAAGACTTGGGTTTTTTAAAAAAATGTAATCTATTTCATGTGTTTTATTAATACTGTAAGAAGCTTTGAACTCCATAGGGCAGAAAGAAGGCTAATAAATATTTTAAATAAATCTATTAGGGCTTTTCTATCATCCCCCACCCCCAGCAGATGGGGCACCGGTTTTCTGGGCTAGATGCTCAAAGGAAGTTCTTATGCACAGTCGCATAACGTCCTGGCACCGAACATGCCTGCCAATGCTGCACTCCTTGGCTAATGCGATAGTCCTTTGCTTCTTGAAGCTTTCTGAGCTGAGAAGCACCAGCTGTCCAATGGAAAGTCCCCTGTTTGTTGGTCTGCAGCAGGGGTAGTCAACCTGTGGTCCTTCAGATGTTCATGGACTACAATTCCCTTGAGCCCCTGCCAGCGAATGCTGGCAGGGGCTCATGGGAATTGCAGTCCATGGACATCTGGAGGACCACAGGTTGACTACCCCTGGTCTGCAGGATTTCTTGCCTTTGTGGAAGACGATTGATGTGACTATTTAGTTTCTCAGAAGGCTAAGCCCTTTTCTTATGTGGGTGGGACAATACATGAGGATGTTTAATATCTGTGAATTTAGGCAGATTGTCGGTGGGTGGGCAGAAGGGATTGTGTCGGTGCTTGGCTCTTGCATGCCCGAGGAAATGCTGATTGCCACTTCGGGACCGGGAAGCAAATGATCTTCCAGACTGGCCAGGGATTGTGGTTTGGGGAGGGCATCATCTGGGCATGGAATTGGGATCACTGAGGGTGGTCAGGTAGTTACGAATTTCCTGCATAGTGCAGGTTGGTGGATTAGATCAGGGGTAGTCAACCTGTGGTCCTCCAGATGTTCATGGACTACAATTCCCATGAGCCCCTGCCAGCGTTTGCTGGTAGGGGCTCATGGAAATTGTAGTCCATGGATATCTGGAGGACCACAGGTTGACTACCTCTGGATTAGATGACCCTGGAGGTCCCCTCCAATCCTATGATTCTATGAAATGTTCTTTTCCAGAAATTGGTCGATTTGATCTTGGGGGACACCGACTGGCTCTACATTTACAGGAAATGTTTATATCATCATCTCTTTTCTATTCCAACAGCTGCTAGAGAAGCCTCTCGTGAAAAAGGTGGAATTTGACCCTGACAAGGTCAGCGTGTACCTGGATGAGGTGAGGGCCGCACAGGTCTTGGCCATCTTGACAAAAACAGGGGTGTGCAACCAGGATGGTCATTCAGCAGAGCAATCCCTTAAGGAATGAGGAGCAGTGGAACAGGGGTGTGGTGCATGAGTGGTTGGTGGCAGAAAGAGGGTCAAAGAATCACGGTTGAAAAGTTTCCCTGTTCTGAGAGAGGGTATCTGACAAAGGGAGCTTTGACTCTCGAATGCTCAGACCCTGGAATCATGTTGGCCTCGAAGCATCTGCCAGACTGGAGTCAGGCTGTCTCCTCACTCTCTTTCCCTCCTTCTTCAGCTGGACAGTGATGAGCAACACTACAGTTTCTCGGTGGAGCAAGAATTTGATGTCAAAGACCTGAAGCCCGTGACAGTGAAGGTCTATGATTACTACCAACCAGGTCGGCATCTGGCTGGGGGAACCAGCCTCATTCATTACCACCTTTGTTTATACACAGCCCAGTGACTACCCTGTATCTACAACCCCTTTGCAATCAGATCACTCTGCACACTTTCCTGCATCTTCACAGAGCCTGCCAAGGAGAAGGAGCTAGCATATATTGCTTTATATATAAATACATTCTAGAAGCTCCCAAGAGTGCTTACCCCTCCCACTATGGAGGGTGATTTTCCTGCCCAGAATCACATGATGTGGGAGGGGTTAGCATTATCCCCTCAGTTCACCTTCTTGCTGCTGCAGGCATGTCAATCCATTATCAGCAGCCCACAGAGGGGAAGGAGGGAGGGCTGTGCAACTGCACAGATGACCACTCAGTGAACAACAGTTACAGGTAAGTGCAACCCTGTTTTCATCTTTGTGGTTTCTGTGCAGTCCCTCATGGGAAAATAACAAGACAACTCACTGTGGAGGAGGGTGTGGGCTTTCACAGCAGAAAAATGGATTGAAGTACTGTTCAACCCACAGTAACCATAATGCACTTTCAATGTACTTGAAGTACATTTTCCTGTTTTGCATAGGAAAATCCAGTTGCAAAAGCACATTGAAAGGGCATTATCCAACATGTATGAAATGAGCCCAATTCTCCTTCCAGCCACTGGGGACTTTAAAAAAATCCATAATTGAATAGCTTTATAACATTCTTCTGCAAACTTCAATGGACTCCGGGGAATGGTGGAGGACAGGAAGGCCTGGAGGATCATTGTCCATGGGGTCGCGATGGGTCGGACACGACTTCGCACATAACAACAACAACAATAACATTCTTCTAGTCTGCTTCAGGTTCTCTGAATCACAGCTTTCAGTTTTCAAAAGTAAACCTCTAGCCTCTTTCACTATTGTGCTATAAAGGGTATTTTGCTGCAGTAAAAGGGGGGTGGAGCTTTGCTTTAAAAAAAGGCTGGGAATTAATATAACCTGTTACAAAATCTGTATTGCTATAATGATATTGAATTGTCAGTTTAAAAAAAAAGAAACAGAGAAAGGTCCTAGTGGTGTAAGTTTGGGGGAGGGTGACCACTTCCAGGGGATGGGGGTGGCGTCTGGAAAGCCGCAGAAATCCCTGCCTTGTGGAAGCCCTGTTGCTGCTCTGCTGGGACACCCAAGCCTGTCCCTGTGTGGAAAACACCTCAACCAGGGTTAGGTTTTGTTGCAGTCCAGGCACTCTGCCAGGCCTCAGGCTGCTCCCTGCCCTTCAGGTCTCTGACCCTTTCCTGCTTTTCCTCCCATCCCTGTGCCCTTCAAGTGGCCATTTCAGCTGCCCACTGGTGTTCCTGGACAGTGGCATCACATGTGATTGGGCCTTGATAATGCAGCTAGTCTCGGGGGTGGGGGAGTGTGCAGCTGTGGGCCTTCACCTGCCTCTGGTCAACCATTCCTCTCTCTCCTCCAGATGACTTTGCAGTGGCTGAATACAATGCTCCGTGCAGTACAGGTAAGAAGGTGTTGAGTTCCCATGGCAAGCTTTCTTTCCTCCAGGAAGAGGACTGATCTGCCCTGGGATGTGGGTCTTGGACAGTCATCTGTTGGCTCAAGAAGCTCTGGATGGTTTGCCCAGCAGGGGCCATGAACCCGAGACACCAGGCTCTGGCTCATAAAAACACATGCTGGAAGACATGGCCTGAGTCATTCAAGAGCCTGAGTGATTCAAGTCTTCTCTTTTAAAATAACAAAGTAGAAATACATGCAGGAGGACAGGCAAAGACAACAAAAATATTCCCCTGACAATCTGGCTCTCAGAGGGTATGTGGGACACATACCTGCTCTGGGGCAACTTGGTCAAAGCCCCCTCCCTCCACCACAAACATACATGCACACACACACACACACAGATTCTATTCTCTTCCCCCTCCTGCCTTACCTGTTGGTTTTCCAACCTCCTTCTTGGTTCCTCTCACTTCCCTCCCTCCCTCCCTCCCTCACAAACACTCACATACATATACTGAGACTCTCTTCCCTTCCCCTTCCCATTTCCCACCTTACCTGTTGATTTCCTAATCCCCTCCTTCCCTCCCTTCCTAGCAAACACACACACACACATCCCTTCCCTTCTCCCCTTCCTGTTTTCCTATCTTTTTACCTGTGTTCCTCCTCCACCACTTCTCAGCCCATGCTGGCATTGCAGGAGCTGGCTGGGCTCCCAGGGGGTGGGGCAGCCTCTGCCTCAGCTTTGGAGGCAGTGCAGCCACTTCCTTGCCTCCTGCCAGCATTGCAGGTGCTGGCTGGGCTGGGGGGGGGCAGGGGAGCCTTGGCCTCAGAGGCAGTGTGGCCTCTTCCTGGCCTCTCAACAGCATTTCAGGTACTGGTTGGGCCCCCAGGGGTCACCATAGCCTCTGCCCCAGCCTAGGAGAGCAAAGCACTGGCATCACAGGCACTGGCTGGGTTCCTGGGAATGCCTCAGCCTCTGCCTCAGCCTCCTCAGCTCCCTTGGCCTCTTCTGCCTCTTCTGGCGCACTCCCTGGGATCGGACTATGGACATCGCATCCTTATTCATATCCGTTTCAGGAGCCACGCCAGAAGATGTGTCCCACATCAAAAAGTGTGGCTCAATAAATCCTGTAAGTTTCCAGAGAATTAGAACTGTCATAATGTGTTATATTTCAACTGGAGGTCAACATTAAGCCAAGGAAGAAGAACAGTATCTTGTCTTCTGTATCTTTAACAGTAATCGTCAAACACAACCAAGACTAGTATCTTAAGCATAAACAAGTTCTGTTGGATTTCTTCAGTTATATCGTAACTGGACACAACTGATACATTCACGCCGAGCTCAGAATCTTGATCTTGCACTTGCCTAATTGTGTATCAGCCCCGACCTAGTCATGTCATTGTATATGGGGCCTTTTGAAAATGATCATTCAAATATCCTGATGATTTCCAATTTCTTTCTCCAGAGAGCACGAAGGAAGATCACGCCCATCCAGTTGCAGGAGTCTGAAGCAGCCTGATCCAAATCCTGAGCTCTCCCTTTGGGGACCAACCTGCAAGGTCCAGAGGATTCAAAGAGCACTCACAGAAATCTCTCTGGCGAACGGGGGGTGGGGTTCACCATTTCCCCCACCACCTGCAACCCCTACAGCTGACTCTCGTGCATGACAGGAGTCCTTTCTGCTCATGCAGGAGAAGAGCTGGATTTCCCCAGGGCACATCTGTTTGGCTTCCGGTCATACCCCTTACAAATCCCCCTTACAACCAGCCAGCAGTGTTTCAAGTCTCACAGGAGCTTGGGGTGGGGGAGCCAAGGGTCAGGATGAAATTATGCAGTGCTGGCAGAATCAAATCCCCTCTTTGAAAAGCCCTGATTCGAATGGACACCTCGTGCTTTTAAACCCCGGGGCGGCGGGATCTTGTGTTTTTGACCACACAGTTTACTGGCTCAGAATCTACCTGCAGGCCTCCTGGAGGCCTATTGGCCCGAGGAGAGTCTGCTGTCTCCAGCACTGAGCCTTCCCCCCTCTGCCCCCCCCCCAGCAGCTCTAAGGCCAGGAGGGTTCCCATAGCTCCAGAGGGTTTGGGGAGGGAAGGAGATCCAGCCTCAGAAGCATCGAATTCCTCCAGAGGACCTGACTTCTGCACCCTGGTGATCAGCTGTAATTCCGGGAGCTCTCCTCTCCCTGGAGCTCCACATCCCAACCACCAAATCTCTTCCCTGTTCTAGGGGCACAGGGTAGAAGCCGGCTGGATGGGGGCCTCACAGCATGGCTTTGGGTTTCCGGAGCAAGCTTCTCCCCTGCCTCTATGCCCTGTGTCTTCTGTTCCCATCATGGTTAACTCTGGGGCCAAAGTTACTTCCTACCGGGATCTCAATTTCCTTTTTTCACCTTCTAAAAATCTGTTTCCGTGTACTAATGCTGAGGTTTGTATACTGTTTCTAAGCCCAAAGAGAAAATATTCATCTTGTTTACTGATAAACATTAAAATACAGTTTGACACCTCATGTTTCACAGCATCTCTTATATTTTGGTATATTTCTACCTATTTGAATAAAATGAAGGAATATATACTTTTACATTTCATCAGTATTTCAAAAATAGAATTTTAATTGCTAACCTATGGTAAACATAATATTGGAAATGAGATTTTTTTTTGTTCTATAATGGCAAAATAGAGCCTCTTGTGGCGCAGAGTGGTAAGGCAGCAGAAATGCTGTTTGAAGCTGTCTGCCCATGACGTTGGGAGTTCAATCCCAGCAGCTGGCTCAAGGTTGACTCAGCCTTCCATCCTTCCGAGGTTGGTAAAAAGAGTACCCAGCTTGCTGCTGGGGGGTAAATGGAAATGACTGGGAAAGGCACTGGCAAACCACCCCATATTGAGTCAGCCATGAAAACGCTAGAGGGCATCACCCCAAGGGTCAGACATGACTCGGTGCTTGCACAGGGGATACCTTTACCTTTACCTTTTTAACGGCAAAATTTCTAGAAATGTTACTTTAGCGACAAGAAACAGATTCTTTAAAACTAGTCAGAGTGGCTGGAGCAGTTGAGCAATATATTTTACTTATCGGTTTATTTAAAACATTTATTAGCCACCTTTCTACCTTGCAGAATTTTAGCAATACTGTAAACAAAATAACAATGATAAAAACACACAAAGCATCTCACTTTAACATCTCCACATTAGGACTACCAATAAAATAAATACATGCAAACTAAATTAGTCAAAGGCAGTCCTAAATTGTCTTTGGTTGCCTCTTGAAGTTTGAAAATGAGCAGCTGGAACAGAGAGCTGTGATTTCTAGGACTCAGCACAGGTTTCGCAAGAAGTCATGTCAGACCAACCTTATCTCTTTTTTCGAGAAAGTGACTACCTTGCTGGATCAGGGGAATGCTGTCGACATAGCTTATCTGGATTTCAGTAAAGCGTTTGATAAGGTTCTACATGATATTCTTGTTGACAAGTTTGTAAAATATGTTATGGATCCTAATTCTGACAGGTGGATTGATAACTGGTTGACAGATCATACCCAAGGGGTACCTGTAAATGGTTCAGCATCCTCTTGGAGAAGAATGACAAGTGGAGTTCCCCGGGAGTCTGTCCTGAGGCTTCTGTTGTTCAACATATTTATAAACAATTTCGATGAGGGATTAGAGGGGGTACTTATTAAATTTGCAGACGATACTAAACTGGGAGGGGTAGCAAACACAACAGAAGACAGAATCAGAATACAGGATGATCTTGATAGAGAAGTGGGTTAAACTAAATAAAATGAAATAGGGACAAATGTAAAGTTCTGCATTTAGGTCGGAAAAACCATATACACCAATATAGGACAGAGCGGTTTCTCAGTGGAACAGGCTTCTTTGGGAGGTGGTGGGTTCTCCATCTTTGGAAATTTTTAAACAGAGGCTGGATAGCCATCTGACAGAGAAGCTGATTCTGTGAAGGATCACGTGGGTGGCAGGCGACAGTAGGTGAGCAATACGGTTGTGAGGGTCCTGCATAGTGCATAGAGTTGGACTAGATCAGTGGTCCCCAACCTTTTTATCACCAGGGACCACTCAACGCTTGACAATTTTACTGAGGCCCAGTGGGGGGGCCTCCTCTACTCTCAACCACTGCCCTAACGCTCTCTGATCGCTATGGTAATGTTTAAACATCCCTTCAAAATAAGATACAGACATGCCAGAACAATGAACATGAGGAACATTTTATTTTCATGGAAATTTTAACTCATGACAATGACAAATCAATGGGAACCCTGAGCTTGTTTCTCTGCAACGAGATAGTCCCATGTGTGCCTGCCGGATCGTGGATGAATTAATGGGCCGGGGGGGAGAAGGCGTCCTTCGCGGCCCACCTCCAGTTTGTCGACGAACCACATGTGGTCAGCAGCCCACAGGTTGGGGATCACTAGCCTAGATGACCAGGGAGGTCCCTTCCAACTCTATTATTCTATGATTCTCAATCTACCCTTTCCCAAATCTTTTCTGCCAAAATCCTGCCCCCTCTCACACACACACCCTGGTTTACTGGGCAGATTTAAAAATGACCACTTGGAAGAATTCCTTTTCCTGCACTTTGATGGGGGATTAGCCTACTAGCTCATCTTAATTTGGATGCAGATTGACCTAGCGAGAAAACAAAGGGATTCCGCCAGCCTCTTACCCTTCTCAAAGCAGCTGGGCCGGGGGGGGGGGGGGGAGCTTCTTGTTTAGGACCTTGGCATCCAGGTGAGTAGGAACACAGGAAGTGGGGGTGTGGACAACCAGAGCAGGTAGGAACCTGTACCTGGCCTCTGAAGCACAGGCAGCCATCTTGGACCATGTTGCTGACTGGTGAGTTGAGGAAATAGAACTTTGCAACCTCTTAAGGCAGCCTTTTTCACCTTTTTGACCTTGGAGGAGCCCCTGAAATAATATTGCAGAATTCAAGGTGCACCGGAAGTGATGTCAGTTGGTACCCTCCCTACCTTACCTCCTGGAGTCCTTGGTCCTGCATCAACTCAGTACCAGGAGCCAGGGCCAAGTGGTGCTATGCTAATGGCCTGTCACTCCTGTGTTTCTCCTGAGCTGTAAATCTTACCTTTTGTCTGAGATGCCCTGTTGGCTCGGGAGACCCCAGAACGGAGGGATTTTCATCCCTTTGTCCCCTGCCAGAAATTAGAACCCTCCTCTCTTATGGTGAAATGTTAGAGTATATGGTTCACTGTCCAAATGGTTCTATAGTATCCAATATACAGAAGTCTACAAGTATTAACATCAAAGTGTAAATGCTCTTCAGTACTGACTCCATGGTGCTCAGGCTTCCCGCCTAGGAACTGGCCCTTCCCACCATCCCTCTCATGGGCAGGGGAGGCTTTTGGGCTCCGGGCCTCTAGGAAAGCTCTAGCTGCTCCTTTATGTTGATGGGACCTCTGGAAAGGGCCAGGCACCATCTTCTGGCCCTGGTGAGAAGCCTGGGTCTGCATGCAAGAGCAAACCCAATTAAAATGAACAGTCCAGAAGAACCACCGGTATGGGAGGAGGGCAGGCAGGAGAACTTCTGGAGACTTAGGAACCAAGCATGGAGAGGACAGGAACCTCCATGAGATACAGTACCCTGGAGTCCACCCTCCAAAGCATCCCTTTTCTCCAGGGGAACTGGTCTCTGTGGCCTGTAAATCCAGGCAATCCCTACCCCCCCCCCGGAGCCTGGCGTCCCTGCCTCCAGGGCCTGGACTGGGTGGTTCTCCTCACTCCATGCTGGGGTGGGCAGGGGGGCCTCAAGGCTGCTGGCCAGCTGCCTCTCTTCCAACCCCACCTCTGACCCAGTCAGTAGAACTGCTGCACATAGGAAAGGGGGAGACTAGAGAGGGGAGCCAAGATTCCAGATTGAAGACCACCACTCTTTCACAACCACCAGTCTTGATCCAGTCTTGGCGGGTGCATATTCTTACTCAGTATCTCTCCCCTGGAACCTTTCTTGAGATTCTGTGCTGTGAGATCGGCAGGAAATGGAGTGAGGGTGACAAAATTCCTTGGAGGTAGAGTCTGATCCCCTAGGAAACCCATCATAACCCCCCTCAGCCCTTTTCTCCCTTCCCCAACTTTCCCGTCCCAGGCAAGCCCCTAGAGGGAGACAGCCAAGGCTCTGGTTGGGGGAGAAGTACTGAGGGAACCCTGGATAAAGATGGGGAGAGGAGCCATGAAAAAGGGCTTTGTGGAGGTGGAATGGCAGATGGGGACAGCAGGCAACCATGGAGAGATGTTTGAGGTGGTTCTTCCAAGATGGACCTCAAGATCTGGCCATCTGGCAGTCTACATTGGCCAAAATGGCTTCCTCAGCAAGCCAGAAGGCTCCGGAATTGGCCTGCCTCTGGTATCGATGTGGGAGTAGTTGGAGACAGGGCTTGGCTTAGTGAGGGCATTCAGCATGCTCTAAAGGGGGAGATGTGGAAAGAGCAGCCGCCTTGGCCTTGGGCAGGTGCAACCTCCTCTCCTTGAGTCCAGAAGAATGGGGTCTACAATGCCTGGTTTAGGTTCTTGGTGTGATCTCTGATACTGGCTGCAACTTGCCATAGGCCACAATTGCTGCCCAAGCCAGGGGAGAGGGGAGGCAAGGGTTGCTTCCAGCTACATGGCCAGGCATCTGGAAGGTGGTGGCCACCGGCCACTCTAATGGCTGTCCACCCCCGAAGCAGGGGGGGCAGTCCACTGTGCGTGGGAGTTTGAAGTGGATTCTGAGGGAGGTGGGGTATGTTTTTTGGTTGGTTTTCAATTTGGTCTCATCGGACGGATGGTGGTTGCCTGTTGCCAGGATCGGTCCCCATGCTGTACCAATGTGCCTTGATCTGTAATCCATAAAGCTGTGGCCAGTTTCTTTCCCCAAATGTTCTGTTGTGTTTTTTCTTCTCGACAATCTCTCTCTGGTTCTGGGCCTGCACTTGGGCCCATGGGAACTGGGCCATTCACCACAGTACTGGAAGCTGTGTTTATACTGGCAGCGATTCTTTCCATAGTGTGCCTGAATGCTCCAGCGGAATTCTGAGCATTGAGCATTGGGCCTCAGCAGATCCATGAGCCTCTGAAACACAGCATGGCTTGATGGCTTACTCCTGATGCCCCTTTATTCACTTCCATTTACTCTACAGGTAAACATCTGAGTGTAAGGTTCATATCACATTTTATGAGCTATTTGGTCCAATGTGTCTCTGGTGAGCTATTTATGTTGACCTTATGGAATGCTCAGTTGGAATTTTACCTCTGAGGGAGGCCTTTAGCCGAAACGCGTTTGGTTCTTGCATATGAAAATAATTTGTACCTTTTAATCTGTATTTATAAGGTTCAGAATTTCTTTCCATTAGGCATATGTACACAGGGCCTTTAAAATATGGTTTTTAAATGTTATTTTTAACATAAATGTAAAATTAAAGTATATTTGATATTAGGGGGAAAAACAGCTTCAAAATTGTCTATTTACAGTAGAAAGAATGGGATTTGATACACGCATAACAGAAGGAAAAATTCAGTCAGGACTCATTTGATATTAGGCATATCAACACTGCACACATAGCTATATTTTATTTTATTGCCCAACATGGCCCCCACCCACTAAGGAGCTGATCCCATGGGGAGATCTCTCCCTGCAGGCTCCACTGGAGTTCTCTTCAACAGTTCCATCGAATAGCCCAAAAGAGCCCCTGCTTGGGAGGGACCTCGCTTGGCCCTTCTGCGGTTGCCCCTCTTCAAGCCAGCCTCTGTGTTCCCAGTCAGTGCTTTCCAGAGGGCTTACTTAAATCTGTCCTTTGCCTGCGAGAAATCTAGAAAGCTCTTGGCACCATAAAATGTAGACGTGAGGAAGAAGTCACATTTTGGACTAAGCTCTTTGGCATTCTATGACTGAAGAAACAGTCCCAAAGAAAGAAAAGGGGAGGGGACACACAGAGAAGAGACAATTCCTTTCATTTGGCAGGGGAGCTTCGGGGCAAATGTGGAAGAGTTTAGTGTTTATCATCTTCAGAGTTTTCTGCAGAAAGAAACAGAAGTTTAAGGCAACAAATGGGTACTAGAGGAGAGGGAAGCCATCCGTCCCTGTCTCTGTCAGGGAAAAGATTCATTCATTCATTCATTCATTCATTCATTCATTCATTCATTCATTCATTCATTCATTCATTCATTCATTCATTCATTCATTCATTCATAGTTGGATTTATATACCACCGTTCACAATAAAATATAAAATCACAATAAAGTCACATAAAACCCCATTCTTGCAATAAAAATGGCATTCTATTCTGTGACTCTCCCCGCTTGTTCAGAGAGAGGTCGGACGTTAATTCTTTAGGAGAGAGAGGAGAGAAAGACTGGCCGATGGATTAGGGATCTTGGATGGAACCCGGGCTCTGCCCTGGCCTCAACCATATGCCTGGCGGAAGAGCTCCGACTTTCAGGCCCTGCGGAAATCTGGTAATTCCGACAGGGCCCTTAGCTCCTCCGGGAGGTCATTCCACCAGGTTGGGGCCAGGACCGAAAATTGCCTGGCAGCTGCTGTGTGAAGAGTGACCACCGGAAGGACCCTCTCCACCAAATGTTTTTCAGTGTGTTTTCCCACTCACAGAATGGAGGTCCATATCAGAGGGACCCACGTTCTCCTCAAGAAGCTTTCTCATGCTCACAACGAGGGATTAAAATGTAGGATTTGTTGCCAGAGGTTGGTCACAGGCAGAGATGGCTTTCAAAGGGGATTAGAGAGATGCATAGAGGAGAAATCTATCAATGACTACTACTCATGGTGACTAAAGGGAAACCCCATGTTCAAAGGCAGTCAACCTCTGGATACCAGTGCCAGGAGGCAATATCAGGGGAAGGCCTTGGTATTATTGGACTTCCAGAGGAACTGGCTGGCCAAGGGGTGAGACAGGATGCTGGACTAGCTGGACCACTGGTCTGACCAGCAGGGCTCTTCTTACTGAGACATGGGCAGTGGTGGGGAGAGGTGGAAACTTGAGCCCAAGAGATGGATAAAAAAAACTCCAAAATGCATGTTCAGTTATGTGTGTCCAACCCAATGGCGACTGTGCATAGTTGTTTGCTGACCAGCAAGGAGGAGTGGCCCACCCAAGCCCTGCCCTCAAACCCGCCCCTCCAGTTTCCAGCTTTCTCACACTAGTTGAATGACGCATCTTCAATCCATTTCAGTGACCACTTGCAAGGGGAATTTGCCTTTTCACACAATAAAATTCAGTCACAAAGTGCATAGTGGATGGAAAGTGGACGGAAATTGTGCTATTGTGCGTGTGTGTGTGAAAGCATCCCTGTTTCCTCCCCGCCCGTCCCTACCTGAGCTGCAGGGAGCATTGTACTCAGCCACCGCATAATCCTCTGTGGGAGAGAACAAGAGAAGAAGAGGTGTCAGGTAAAGGGCAAACCTCAATGCTGCCCCGGACAGCCCACCAGCCTCCTAATGGCCATCAGGGTGTAGAAATCCAGGGCTGATTCCACAGAACATGGGAGCAGAGCTGATGTTCCATGTTGCACGTTATTAAACATTCCTTCTTGGAAATAAAGACCATGTAGAATTGCCAACTCCAGACCGGGAAAGTCCCAGGGACTTACAGAGCGAAGGGACCTCAGCATGCCACTAGACCAGGGGTAGTCAACCTGTGGTCCTCCAGATGTCCATGGACGACAATTCCCATGAGCCCCTGCCAGCGTTTGCTGGCAGGGGCTCATGGGAATTGGAGTCCATGGACATCTGGAGGACATCTGGAGGACCACAGGTTGACTACCCCTGCACTAGACTATACACTCCACACTCCAATGCTGCCACTTTCCTCCAGAGGAACTGACCTCTGTGCCAAGGCGGCCATCTCCAGGCTGAGAAACACCTGGTGATTTGGGTGTGGGGTCATGGAGGGAGGGGAACAGCCCCACCCTGAAACAGAGTTTCAGGATGACCGCTAGAGCACTGGCCCAGCGTGGCCCGACGACCGACGGAAGCCACAATGATCACTACCCCCCTCCTAAGACAGTCCGAACCCACCTCTTCCCGTCTCCTGGCAAGCTAAGGCCAAACTCAGAACCTAAAAGTCTTTGGCTCTATATAACTTCTAGAAGGGGCTTTCAGCAAGGCAGTTTTGCATCACCCTCCCTCCCTACAAGCTGCAGCACACTGTAAGGCAGGCAAGCCTAGCTCGGACTTAGGGTTCCCTCATCCCCAAGTTGACCTCGCTGGCCTCAGCCCAGGAGAACGGCCAGCCTGAGAGATAAACCCGGGAAGAGGTTCAGAGCCAGCAGGGCAGAGCACTTCAGTCTGCGAAACCCCGACCTAGCATGGCCTAGGGCCTGCCTCTCCCTCTCCCGGGCCCATGTTTGCCGGCGAGATGCTCACCGGGGTGGTAATAATCGTAGAGCTTCACTGTCGCCGGCTTCAGGCCTCGCACTTCCACGTCCTGCTCCACAGAGAAATGGTAGGCCCGCTCCGTGTCATCCAGCTGCAAAGAAACAGAACGAGGAGAGACCCGACATGAGGGAGGCTGAATTTCACTGCCTCACCCCTTCCTTTGGAACAGGGGTAGTCAAACTGCGGCCCTCCAGATGTCCATGGACTACAATTCCCATGAGCCCCTGCCAGCGTTCGCTGGCAGGGGCTCATGGGAATTGTAGTCCATGGACATCTGGAGGGCCGCAGTTTGACTACCCCTGCTTTGGAAGCAACGGTTTGCTTTTGCACGGTTTCTTTTTCAGGCTGAAATTTTACTTTCCGTTTCAGGCCCTATAAAGCATTTATTTTCCCATCAATTGCACAGTGGGGTGTGGCTCCAAAGTGGTACGAAAATGCCCAAATTAAAAAGTTACACAGAAACCAGGACTCCCTGGCATTAATATGGAGAAAGGGGGAAGGACAATAGATAACAAAGTGGCAAAAGTGTCCGTGGGTCTCAGAAGGACCGTTCCCTGGGGGGGAATGCCCCCTTATCTGCCTTTCCACCTCTCCTGTATCATACTGATAACTCTTCCCCCATACACAGGCACACACGATTCTCACCTGATCCAGGTAGAGGATGACTTTGTCAGGGTCAAATTCCACCTTTTTTACTCCGAGTTTCCCTTCCAGCTGCCAGAACAGAAAAAAGACACAGTAAAGAATCCTGAAGAATTCTGTGATGCCAGTAATGAACCACCCCAGCTCATGGCAAAGGTACATCTAGTTAAAGTGGGGTGAAATCACGGTACGGTCGGCATGTCCGGAGCCCTCGTCCAGGTGGTCCAACCAGGGGTGGCCCCTGAACCTGCCTCTGCCCACTTCACCTCACCTGCTTCTGCCCAGGCCACCTAACACTCCTTCCCGCAAAGGGCTACTGAGTGTGGACAAATGCCTCCCCCACACATCGCAAGGGTCACATCTATCTTAAGGTAAAGGTAAAGGTATCCCCTGTGCAAGCACCAGGTCATGTATGACCCTTGGGGTGACGCCCTCTAGCGTTTTCATGCCAGACTCAATACGGGGTGGTTTGCCAGTGCCTTCCCCAGTCATTACCATTTACCCCCCAGCATGCTGGGTACTCATTTTACCGACCTCGGAAGGATGGAAGGCTGAGTCAACCTTGAGCCGGCTGCTGGGATTGAACTCCCAGCCTCATGGGCAAAGCTTTCAGATGGCTACCTTACCACTCTGCGCCACAAGAGGCTCCTCACATCTATCTTACCCTGAGGCTTTTCTGCATGGTCTCCTTGGTGGTAGTCCTGGACACAGATGGCTTTGGTTTATCCTCTGCTTTCTGAATTCATTTTTGTGTCTTTCGTTTTCATTTCCCTTTTTGTTTGTTCCATGTTTTCATCCCCGCCCCCCCCCCCCCGATTCTTTGGAGACCACTTTTACATCGATCTGTTTCTAGTAGTTTTGTGACTTGTCTTTTTCCTTGTGCATCAGTTTTCTTTGCCCCCCCTTTCCCACCCACATCCAGCCCGCTTTTCTGTGACTGTCCTGTCATTAATTACCATGAGGCCACTGCCCTCCTCGAAGAACAAGTTGTTTATTTAAAAAAAAAAATTAAAACTGCACAAAAATGTTGATATAGCGATACTCTTGTGATTATAGGTCAAGCAGATTCTCTTGACTCCCCAGCTCTTTATCAAGCCAGAATTAAGATGTTTTAAAACAACCTAATTACCTTCTTTTAGTTTATACTGTTAGCCTATTTTACCCTCTTCTATTTCACCCTGCTTGTCTGTATTTGCCTCTTATTGTTTCATGCCAGTTAAAGTTTGTTAGTATTAACCATCCTGTGTGCGGGGGGCCATTCTACCTGCATCCACCTTCCCCAGGGCCCAACCAGTATATTTAGAAAGTGGGTGTGGCCAGGCTGGACTCTTGATTAGCTGGGCTTCTGATTGGCCACTGAAGATGTGATTGGCTATGCAGATTTTTAGGAGTGATTGAGTGGCAGTTGCCACTAGAGTGCTGGATTTATTTGGTCTCACTCCTCTTTCCCAGCGGATTTCTTAAATTAACCCTCTTCTTAGAATCACAGAATCATAGAATCACATAGTTGGAAGGGGCCATACAGGCCATCTAGTCCAACCCCCTGCTCAACGCAGGATCAGCCCAAAGCATCCTAAAGCATCCAAGAAAAGTGTGTATCCAACCTTTGCTTGAAGACTGCCAGTGAGGGGGAGCTCACCACCTCCTTAGGCAGCCTATTCCACTGCTGAACTACTCTGACTGTGAACATTTTTTTCCTGATATCTAGCCTATATCGTTGTAGTTTAAACCCATTACTGTGTGTCCTCTCCTCTGCAGCCAATGAGAAAAGCATCCTGCCCTCCTCCAAATGACAACCTTTCAAATACTTAAAGAGGTCTATCGTGTCCCCTCTCAACCTCCTTTTCTCCAGGCTGAACATTCCCAAGTCCCTCAATCTATCTTCTTCCCAATCCTCAGACTTCCTCTGCGTGGCGGCCACCACCTCCCACGGCAGCCATTTTGTAGTTCTGCCCACCACGTTGTTTTGGAATTCCAAAGGTACTCTGAGGCACAGAAAGGTTGAAGACCTCTGGGTTAGACTCTGTGCCAGAAGGCAGTGTGTATGTGGATATATGTGGTGATATAGATATAGATATAGATATAGATATAGATATAGATATAGATATAGATATAGATATAGATATAGATATAGATATAGATATAGATATAGATATAGATATAGATATAGCCAAATACATTTGACAACAAGCACAAAATGCATGTAGCTCCATGCCAAGGGTGCATTTTGCATGCAGTTGTAGAGAACCAACAGAAAAACAAGGAACCTCTCCAAGGCAATATTCTTGTTCTAACAATATATATATTCAATTTTAATACAATTTTTATATACATGAAGAATCAACCATAACAGTTTCTAGATAATTTCTGTTTTCAATATTTTCTTCAGTGGTTGAGCCCTCAATCAATCAATCAAACTTTATTACAGTCGCTCAGACTGGTTTAGTCCTCCAATATAAGGTTGTTGTAACAATAGTGAAAGATTAGTGTCGAAAAATCCTATAGTATTTCCTTATATTAGGGATTTAGTAATATCAATAGGCCATCGGCTCAAAGGTATCCGGGAATGAGAATCAAATTTATATATTGTTAGAACAAGAATATTGCCTTGGAGAGGTTCCTTGTTTTTCTGTTGGCTTTCTTTTTTCATATTGTAATATTATTGCAGTTGTAGAGAGGTAAAGATGGCGTTTTGACCATTCTTACCTTCCTCACAGATTTCTTCACAGGGATGAATCCTGAGACCATGTTCACTTCTATCAAAGCCATGTTGCTTGACTCTCGTTGCCCCGTGTAACTATGGGAAGGGACAAGACAGATTTCAGCAATGAGGGCAGACTTCACACTCTGGAAATTATTTAGTCATGATGAACTTTCCCTGGGGAACAGGGCGACTGGGGAACCTGCATGGTGCCCATGGAGTTCTACTGCCTGGTCTCTTCCAAGGGTGCTCAGGAAGCAGTTGAGAAAAATATCATACCTCACTTGTAGATGGATATCAAAACGTTTCCTGGAAGTCTGATTGCACTCTTGGGGGGATGTCTCCACACTCAACGCAAAAACGTTGGTCTTCTTGGGTGGTTGGTTATATCGGAGGGTACTCTAGTTGGGAGAGGAATACTAGTTAAGCCCCAGTCTTGCTGACCTGCAGGCAACAATACTGTGCTAGAGGCATATCATAGCCAGCTCCTTCTCATGGAGAACATAAGGACCGAAGAGGAGCCCTGCTAGATCGGACCACCGAAGGTCCATCTAGTCCAGCATCCTGTCTCACACAGTGTCCAGCCAGTTCCTATGGAAGGCCAACAGCAGGGCAGAGAGGCTGAGGCCTTCATAAGAACCTAAGAAGAGGATGCTGGATGCTGGACTAAATGGCCAGTGGTCCATTTAGTCCAGCATCCTGATTCATTCAGTGGCCAGCCAGTTCCTCTGGAGTCAAGCCATCCACTACCATCAAGGTAAGGGCTTTGTGATGGTCAAGCGAATTCTCTCCTTCCGACAAGAAAGGACTGCAGGGAGGGCTACTGCTGGCTGGCAAAGCACAGAATTATGAGTAGCAGAATGTAGGGAATGAGGCTGAAGGAGGCCTCTATATAGTCCTATCCATGCTGCCAAGCACTGTCTTGGAGCATGGAAAGAGAGTGCAGAGCAAGCATTTCCTGGTGCATCAGACCTAGACAATTGTATTTCGGTTAACAAAATCACATGAAACATGCTCTGAAGTCACCCTACTCCCTTGAATGCTTTTCTTCCCACTGGATCTACAAAAGGTCTAGGCAAGGGCGGGGGAGGGGAGTGCATTATGATTAATTCTAACTTAGTGAACTTGATCACAATGGGTAGCCATATTAGTCTGTTTGTAGCAGTAGGAAAGAGCAGATAACTCAAAAAGTGAGCCATGCCTCACGAAAGCTCAGTCTTTTAAGGTGCTCTTAGACTCTGGCTCTTTTTGAGTGGAATAGGCCAGTTTGGGGGTGCTCTCAAGAAGATCCAAAAAAGCCCTGGTCACTGTTCAGCTGTCTCTTGGAAGCCAGAAGTCTGGCTTGGGTGGATAACTGAGACATGTTTCTGCTGGCAAAATGCTTTCTGCACAACGGAGAGCCAGCACAGTGCAGTGGTTAAGAGTGACGGACTCTAATGGGGAGAGCCAGGTTCAAATCTCCACTCCTCCTCCACATGAAGGCTGCTGGCTGACTTCAGGCCAGTCCCAGTTTTCTGGGAACTCTCTCAGCCCTACCTACCTCGCAGGGGCTGCTGGTGGGGACAGAGGGGGAAGTCTCTGGGGCTCCTTAAGGCAGACTTTCTAAACTTTTTACCATTTATTTATTTAGCTTTCTATACCGCCCATTTCTTTGCAGCTCTGGGCGGTTTACACAGAACATTATAACTTACATGAAACATTATGCAGACTATAACATCAAAACAACTTTCAAAAAACATCAAAAGATTACAAAACCACAATTATAATATAATAACAATACCACTGAGAAACCCTAAGACATTCTTCGCATGTTGAGAAACCCCAGAAGTGCCGTGATTATGCCGAATGTGAGCAGAATTGGAGCCGAATCGCCATTCTACTATTGCTGGTTCGGACCATTTAAATGCAGGGGATGGGTGGTTCAGCTCAGAGAGGTCCAAAAAGTATCCAAAATCAGCATTGGTTCAGGTACTTTTCAGCTTATCCAAATGGAATCACCAATGCCTAGTCCCAGGTTTAATTCCCCACAACACTTAAAATAATCAAGCCCTAGGTGATGAGAGAGACCTTTGCCTGAGACCCTGGAGAACCTCTGCACATGGCACAGTGGTACAGAGAGCATCGGTAATAATTCCCCATTCATCTTCTCAAGGGCGTCCTTCCCCTACTCATGACTATATCAAGAGACCTCGCTGCAGCTCCCTCCTTAGCAACCAATTGCTCTCTTCCCCTCACCCTCCCAGCAGATCATGGAGAAGAGCCCTTGGCACCTTTGGGGTATGCACCCCAGCATCCCCACGGCTCACCTGCACATATGCACAGCCATTCCCCGAGACTTCCACCTTGTATTGCCCGGGCACCTCAGGGAGTGACGCCTGCTGCAGCACCAGCCGGTTCCCCTTGTCCACATGGAATTCATGATGGAAACCTGTGGAGGACTTCACCAGCACCTGGACATCTTCAATCTCACGATAGGTTAAGGCTGCATACTGGGACAAGGCCTGCAGGGCAACCACCGTGTCCTGAGGAGCAGAAAACAGTTACTGGAGGGGGGGATTTAGGGGACAGGGGCACCACATGGGAGCCATGTAACAAAATCATCAGATTTAGAAAGATCATGGCAATATATGGCATTATGTTGGAGTGAGTGACTCAGCAGGTCCGGACACTGGGCAGTGCTTCATCACTCTAAGCGTGATGTATCTCCTTGGACCATAAGGAAGGCCGAGCGTCAAAGAATTGAGGCTTTTAAACTCTGGTGCTGGAGAAGACTCTTGCGAGTCCCTTGGACTGCAAGGCGAACAAACCGGTCAGTCCTAGAGGAGATCAGCCCGGACTGCTCCTTAGAAGGCCAGATCCTGAAGATGAAACTCAAATACTTTGGCTACCTCATGAGAAGGAAGGACTCCCTGGAGAAGAGCCTAATGGTGGGAGCGATCAAGGGCAAAAGAAGAAGGGGACGCAAGAGAATGAGGTGGCTGGATGGAGTTAGAACCAGTTGGTGCCAACTTAAATGGACTTCGAGAAATGGTAGAGGACTGGAAGGCCTGGAGGATCATTGTCCATGGGGTCATGATGGGTCGGACACGACTTCGCACCTAACAACAACAATCTCCTTGAATGGATGTCTCTACCTGGAAACTGCTCTCAGACATCTCTTCTCTTATTTGTCCACTCCCTTTCTCCACATGGCCTTCCATGGAGACATATATTCCTGCAGGTCAATCCTGTAGGAGCAATGCCTTCATCCTCCCACACACATGCTGACCATTTATGATAAGGAAAGTACTCTTTTGCTTAGGCTTCTCTGTCTCTCTGCCTCTGCCTCCGCCTTTCTCTGTCTGTCTGTCTGTCTCTCCTTTCGACTGCAACCTGAATGTGAACTGGATCTACTTGAATAAATGTAAGTATTCCTCCCTTTTTTGTAATATATTTATTGGGAGATGTATTTACTGCACTCAGTGTCATGCTTCTATGACTGGGCAAATTCTGCTATATTAACCAAATTTCCCCAAACATTAATCCTGCTATACCCTCCCCCAACAAATCACTTGTAACTTTGGGAGATCTCCAGGCACCAGCGGGAAGGTGGCAATCCTAGCAAGACCTGAGAAGATATATATATACACATAGAGAGAGAGAGAGGGAGGGAGAGAGGGAGGGAGAGAGGGAGAGGGAGAGGGAGGGGGAGGGGGAGGGGGAGGGGGAGGGGGAGAGGGAGAGAGGGAGAGGGAGAGGGAGAGGGAGAGGGAGAGGGAGAGGGAGAGGGAGAGGGAGAGAGGGAGAGGGAGAGGGAGAGGGAGAGGGAGAGGGAGATGGAGATGGAGATGGAGATGGAGATGGAGATGGAGATGGAGATGGAGATGGAGATGGAGATGGAGATGGAGATGGAGATGGAGATGGAGATGGAGATGGAGATGGAGATGGAGAGAGAGAGGGAGAGGGAGAGGGAGAGGGAGAGAAATAGATATAGATATAGATATAGATATAGATATAGATATAGATATAGATATAGATATAGATATAGATATAGATATAGATATAGATATAGATATAGATATGGGGGTAATTTATATATATATATATATATATATATATATATATATATATATATATATATATATATATATATATATATATATATATATATATATATATATATATATATATATATATATATATATAATTACCCCCCCCCCCAACTGGAGTAACCCCTCCAGGGCTCTGGAGTAACCCTGGTGTTACTAGTAACCCTGGTTGAGAATGGCTGCTCTAACTACTACACCACACTGATTCTTCTATCAAGTAGGAACCAGGGGGAAGCTTCCATGGCAGGAAACCTCCAGAACTCTTCAGACTGGCCCCTCCCTGATCCAGGAACTAAGTTGTGCTCTGATGTCCAAATTACAGGTGTGAGAAAGGACTGGGGGAGGCCATGGTGGATTGTCTCAGACTTGCGTTCCCTTCTGATCGGAACACGTTTTACGTCATCACTGCCAGTTGTCGACATATTTAATTGCTTTATCTGTACTTGATGCTACACCCTGCCTGAGAGACATGTGGGCGGTTCCTCATGATGGCAAACAGTCTTGACCAGGGGTAGTCAAAACTGCGGCCCTCCAGATGTCCATGGACTACAATTCCCAGGAGCCCCCTGCCAGCATTGGCAGGGGGCTCCTGGGAATTGTAGTCCATGGACATCTGGAGGGCCGCAGTTTTGACTACCCCTGGTCTTGACAGACAGAGATTTGGAGGCGAGATCTCTTGGGGAGAGATCTCAGCTGCACTTAAAACCCGGAGTGACATTGCTTTTGATCATCTCATGCTCGACTCTGGTGTTACCTGCAGCGTTTGCATGCATGAAAAAAACTTGTGTTGTGCCATTGTATATAATACTCGAGAACTTGAAAAGCAGAACATTCAGAGCTCTAGCCATTGTCTCCAGGGGAACTGATCAGTTATAATGAGACGAGAACCTCAGACCCTACGTGGAGGTTGGCAGCCATAGCTTTGCCCCCCCCCCCCCAAAAAAAAGGCACGTGGGGAATTCTATGCAAGCATTCTGCCTGAATGTGGCCAAAGTATTTGAGTTCCATCTTCAGGATCTGGGCTTCTAAGGAGTAGTCAGGGCTGATCTCCTCTAGGACTGACCGGTTTGTTCACCTTGCGGTCCAAGGGACTCGCAAGAGTCTTCTCCAGCACCAGAGTTCAAAAGCCTCAATTCTTTGACGCTCGGCCTTCCTTATGGCCCAACTTTCACAGCCATAAACTCTACACGCAGGGAAATTCTTGCTGGGACATTCAGATATGCATCCCCCCCATGCACACTTGATCCGAGACAGCTCTAAGCTGGAATGCCTGCCAAAACACTTGGCAACCCCTCCCCCTTTACCACACTCAAGTACCACATTCAGTGAAGTATCTGACAAAGCATATTATTAACAGATTTTCATAGAGATATACTTGGATTATGGTTTCTGGCTCTGGGCTGGGAAATACCTGGAGAGTTTCGGGGGGGGGGTGGTGGATCTGGAAGTGGGTGGGATTTTGGGCTAGGAGGGATCTCAGTGGGGTCTAATGCCATGGAGTCCACCCTACAAAGCAACCACTTTCTCCAGGGGAATTGATCTCTTAGTCTGGAGATGAACTCTAATTCCAGGAGACTGCTAGGTCCCACCTGGAGGCTGGCTTCCCTAGCTTGGATCACTGTCTACCTTAATCCCATCCAGAGTTTTGCTGGACCTGCAGGTCTGTTTATTGGCATTTCCACACTAAGAATTTGGTCACTGGTCCCGAAACTGGGCTGCCCACTCTGGGCTGGGAAGTCCCTGGAGATCTGGGGGCGGAGCCTAAGGAAAGCCGGGCTTGGGGAGGGGAGGGGAAGGGCCTCAGCATGCCATAGAAACCATTTCCTCCAGAGCTGTGTAGTCTGTAGATCTGAGGCAATTCTAGGAGATCTTCAGGGTTGGCCGTCCTAATTCCGGTTCCTCTTGATCCCCTCATCCATAGCTCTGAACCCAGGGCTTGTAGGAGAGGCTGATTGTGTGAAGACTCAAGGGGGTGGGGCAGGTTACAGTGGATGAGCAATAGGGATGTGAGTGTCTTACATAGTGCAGGGGGTTGGACTAGATGACCCCGGAGGTCCCTTCCAACTCTATGATTCATTGATTCTATGAACACCATTGCACCAATTACTGGGCTTTGTATTTCTTGCTTTGTCCACATTTCCAAATGCCAGTAGATATTTTAAAGCACAGCCCTCCCCCCTGGCCCCCTTTCCCTAGGAGAAATGCTTGGCCTGCTACCTGTGTGGAATAAAATCCCCCATAGGGGCCCTGGAGTGCAACCAGGGTGCGTATTGTTTGAGACGCTTCTGTGATTTCATCGGCAGACACCTCGGACTTGGAGAAGCGAGCCAGGAGGCCATACGCCAGCGTTTCAGGATCTGAGGAGAAAATGGATTCTTCTGCAGAGCAAACAAAGAATAAAGAAATGATAAATACATGAGTTATTTGGGTAGCGCTCCATCCCTGTTGGCTTAACGACGTTTTAAAACAATGCAATGGAATAATACAACAATAACGTTACAGCACCTTCATATAACGTTATTCATCTCCCCGTGGGGATTAATCAGAGATTGGAGGGGTTCTTAGCAGCGGATGTTTCCAGTTGCTGCTTCCTGTGGGGAGGCCCGCATCTCGTGATGCTATTTTCGGGCCTCAACCATAGGCCTGGGGGAACGGCTCGGTTTTGCAGGTCCTCCAGATCAGCTTGAAGCCCCAGAGGGCCCTGATCTATGGGCCCCCACCAAAGGAAGGAGTATTCCGCCACGTGTCATCGGTGGTGGTCAGCTGCTCCCCAGGCTCCAGTGGGGGGTAGGTGGTGGGTTGGTTGCCGCCATTTTCTGATCATTTGCATTTTAATTGTTGGTTTAGGGGGTTATAGGGGTTTTAGGGGATTGTATTGTTTATTCTGTAAGCCGCCACGAGCCGGCTTGCCAAGAGTGGCGGATAATGAATTTAAATCATCATCATCATCATCATCATCATCATCATCATCATCATCATCATCATCATCATCTTTTCAGGCAGGCCTTTTCCGCACCAGGAATTTGGCCCGGTCCAGTGCTCCTCTGGTTGCGGGGTAACTCCTGCCCCGGATGACATTGGTGCCAGTCCAGTCCCAGGCCTGGTGCAACATAGGCCTTGGACCACCCCAGACCATCACTGACATCATCCAGAAGTGGATGACCCCACGACCAGACAAGCAGGCCGAATTCCTGGGGCGGAAAAGGTCGCAGAATGTTCCACCAGGCCGGGGCCAAGGACCGAAAAAACCCTGGCCCTGTTTCATTTCTCTGGGACTGGAGATCCTAAGCAGATTCTAAATGTCTGATCTTAAAGTCCGGGGGGTGGGGGTCAGAATGGGATGGAATCCCATACAGAGCTGCTGGCTCCAAGTGGGGACACAAGCGAAATACTGGAATCAAAATCGCCATTAGTTCTCGGAGTAGGAACTTCAACATTGCTGACTGCCTCTTCATACCCTGAGTAAGCGCCACTTGGCACCATTTCCCCTGGGGGTCTCCCATCGCCCCAGGTTTACATTGGGTGGGCAGAGCCAGGGATAGAGGAATGGAAGAAAATGGGCCTATTGTGGGTTATTGTGACCGCCATCTATTTTGTTGTATTTGGTTTTTGTGTTATGCTGTGTTTTTATATATTGTATTGTATGGGGTTTTATATTTTATTATTTGTGAGCCGCTACGGGCTGGCTTGTCTGGGAGGGGTGGGATAGAAGTCTAATGATAAAATTATGAATGAATGAATGAATGAATGAATGAATGAATGAATGAATGAATGAATGAATGAATGAATGAATGAATGAATGAATGAATGAACAAACAAACGAACAAAGGAACAAACGAACAAACGAACAAATGAACAAACGAACAAACGAAGCAAATGGAGATTTCTGAGCTGACACCATTTTCGGAGCACAAGCGGTTAGCCACACATCCCAGAATTCAGTCTGGCATCCTGGGTGGAAAAGGCTAATATTCCGAAAGGGGCAAACCACCAGGCGGGAAGGGCAGCTGGCAAAACAGAATGTAGGGAATGAGTTGTCCCTCCTACCGTTTCCGTCTCCCTCTTCGTCTCTTAGGAGCTGTTTCTGGGTCTCCATGTCCCCTGCCAACGTGAAGGCATAGGCAAGCAGGGCTCTGGCATAGGCACCTTGCACAGAACTTAAGTTCCTCTTGACACAGGCTAAAGCGTCTTCTACCATGGTGTTCTTGAGAGGGGGGAAAGATTTCGTTAAAATGCAAAGTGGAATAATAACCCCAGGTCTTTGAATATCGTCTGCAAATAGACAAATGACTCTGCGTGAGCAAATTCTGTCTGTTCTGCAGACCCGTGATGAACATCTCCCTCTTTTGCTCAATGAGTCTTTGGATATTTCAGTAACCTTTCTGAAGGCCTTTGGTAATGGAGCTGCTGCCGCAGGGGTCCCCAACATGGTGCTCGTAGAGTCCGCCAGATGGGCAGGCCCTGATGGGACTTTTGACAGAGCCTTCTGACAGAGATCTGATCAGCTCACACATTTTAAAATACATTGCTTTGGCCGCAGCTGCCAGGACAGCAGAAGGATTTTCAACCGCCTGACTGAAGGTCAGCCATGGCAGCCATTTTGGCTCCCCATCTTGGTATAGTGGTGAAGAACGGCGAGTTTGATTCCTCACTCCTCTTCCACATGCAGCTAGCTGGATGACCTTGGGCCAGTCACAGTCCTGATAGTGCTATTCTTGTGGAGCAGTTCTGTCAGAGCTCTCTCAGGCCCACCTACCTCACAGGATGTCTATTGTGGGGAAGGGGAGGCAATTGTAAGCTGCTTTGTGACTCCTTGGGGGCAGTGAAAAGTGGAGTATAAAAACCAACTCTTCTTCTGATAAACACTTTGTGCCAGTACCGACCATATTATCAAAATTCCAAAGGTGCCCATGGGCTGAAAAAGGATGGGGACCCCTCTGTGACCATAAAACGGGACCCCTTTTTGGTGCGCTCACATATGAAATCAACTGCCAGGCCAGAGGGAAATGAGCTCAAAGCAATCATATTCAGGTCTGCGGGTTCGGTAGACATAGACAGGGGTAGTCAAACTGTGGCCCTCCAGATGTCCATGGACTACAGTTCCCATGAGCCCCTGCCAGCATTTGCTGGCAGGGGGCTCCTGGGAATTGTAGTCCATGGACATCTGGAGGGCCACAGTTTGACTACCCCTGGACTACAAGTTCTTTGAAAACACAGCTCTTTTATTGACTCCAAACCCCGACCAAAATTCCAAATAGCAACAAGGGGGCAACACGACCTTATGTACAGTTCAGTGGGCCTGCCAAGAGCTCTGATTGGCCCTTAAAGTAACCCGTTGATTGGTCCATAGAGTCCAGAATGTAGAGTCTGTGACTGGTTCCTTTACAAGCCTTCATTTGCATGGTGGTTCACATTAGCCCCGTTCTGTCCACATACATAACGCACATGAACACATGAATCAGGCCCTTGGTCCATCAGAGTTAGCGTTGCCAACTCAGATCGGCAGCTGCTGTCCAAGGTTTCCGGGCAGAGATCTTTCACATCATCTCCTGCCAGATCTTTCCATCGGAGAGGCCAGGGACTGAGCCGGGGACCTTCTGCATGCCGAGCAGCAGCTCTACCACTGAGCCACAGCCCCTCCCAATAGTTCATCCTAATGAGCAGCAGAGGAGGTAGAAACCTTGGGGCACTTCAGGCTACAGGGCTCAAAGGATTTACAAGTCCGTCATTTAAAAAAAAAACATCCCTGCACATATAAAAATCAGTGATCAGGGAGCCACTAGGAGAACAGCAGGATGGTTGTCCCCCGGCTGAACGAGGGAAATAGATAGTGGTTTTCGCCTGCCGCCTTGGTATTAATAATATTAATTATGAAGGGGATCTATGGGGTTTTATTGTATTTTATTCTTTTATCCTTGTAAACCACTGTGGGCACAGTCAGGAACAGCGGTATATAAATCCAATGAATGAATGAATGAATGAATGAATGAATGAATGAATGAATGAATGAATGAATGAATGAATGAATGAATGAATGAGTCTTCTCCCTGACTCGTTGCTTGTCTATGCAGAGAGGTTTCCACCACCCTCCTTTGCAACCTGAAGGAGTGGAGTTCTTGACGGTTTGTGGATCTACCTTGCATCTGCTGGGCATTTATGAAGATCACAGAGCAAACACCGCTTTGTGAGAAGCTTGGCTTGCAAACACAAAACGGGATGCCCCCTGAATGATGGCACCCATGAACACGTGGGGTGGCCTTAACCGGAATCGAACCACTGACCCATCAGCAGTGTCTTTCCAGACTGGCAGCAGCTCTCCTGGCTCTCACAACCTCTACTTCCTGATCCTTTCAACTGGGAATACCAGGAACTGAACCGGGGGCCTCCTGCATGCCACGGAGACTCTGCCAGTGACCCACACCCCAAGCGTCACTAGGGATCAAGAGCTCAGGGAAAGTGCTTCAGAAAACGCAGAGGGAGAAGAAGACTCACGTTCTGGTCCAGGTGGTGCTCCAGGAGTGCAGCAGCCACATACGCCGTCAGCGAGAGCTCATCGTCCACTCCGCCCTGGGGATGGAAGGGGAGGCACAGGAGATCAGCCAGGCCCTGGCAGCCATTCATTTCTCAGGAGAAGACGTTTCCTGGTACACGGCCCTTTTAAGCATCACTTATTGTTGGTAGTTATGAGTCTATCTGGCAAATCTTATGGCAAATCTTGACAGCATCCTAAAAAGCAGAGACATCACCCTGCCAACAAACATGTGTCCAGTGAAGGCTATGGTCTTCCCAGTTGCAATGTATGGCTGTGAAAGTTGGACCATAAGGAAGGCCGAGCGTTAAAGAATTGAGGCTTTTGAACTCTGGTGCTGGAGAAGACTCTTGCGAGTCCCTTGGACTGCAAGGCAAACAAACCGGTCAGTCCTAGAGGAGATCAGCCCTGACTGCTCCTTAGAAGGCCAGATCCTGAAGATGAAACTCAAATCCTTTGGCCACCTCATGAGAAGGAAGGACTCCCTGGAGAAGAGCCTAATGCTGGGAGCGATCGAGGGCAAAAGAAGAAGGGGACGACAGAGAATGAGGTGGATGGATGGAGTCACTGAAGCAGTCGGTGAGAGCTTAAATGGACTCCGGGGAATGGTAGAGGACAGGAAGGCCTGGAGGATCATTGTCCATGGGGTCGCGATGGGTCGGACACGACTTCGCAACTAACAACAACAACAATGGGTCTATATGTAACCCATTGCTTGAGTTACCTGCCTGGTCTACAGGACCTTTTTCACAAATTGCTGTTGGGAAAATCAGGGCAGTAAAGGGCTCAACAGGCTTCTCTCTGACCCTTCCTCAATCCACTCCCGCTTCTGTCCCTCTATTACCCAGAATGCTACTCTCAGGGATTCCTACCTTCTGGTCATTTCCCTTTCCCTCTCTCCCTCTGTCCACCATGAGGCCTAGTCATATTTTTTACCATCTCCCTCCATCCTAGCCCAGAGGGATAGCTAGAAGACATTCTTGTCTCCTTTGGAATTCTCTTACAATAAAGAACTTCCATTTCATTTGTTGTAGGGTTGGGAAATTGCTGGGGATATAGGAGCGGGGTCTGGGATTTGGGGAAGGGAGGGCGCTGGGGAGAGTAATGTCACAGAGGTCACACTTCAAAGCAGTCCTTTTCGTCAGAGGTCTCTGGCTGCTGGAGATTCAGAGAGATCTCCCGGCCCTGCCCGGAGGTTAGCAAGCCTGTTTCCAAGCAACAAATCTCCAGGGGAATTTATTCTTCTGTAAGACAGGGTACAGGTTCCTGCTGGGCAGAGACACAGCTCTGCTTTCACAACAAATAGCTCTTATGCTGGTAAATATTATTATTATTATTATTGTTATTATTATTATTATTATTATTATTGATGATGATGATGATAAGAAGAAAAAGAAGAAGATGAGGAGGAGGAGAAGATGAGGAGAAGGAGAAGGAGAAGAAGAGGAAGAGAGGAAGAAGAGGAGGAGGAGGAGGAGAAGAAGAAGAGGAGGAGGAGGAGGAGAAGGAGAGGAGAGGAAGAAGAAGAAGAGGAGGAGGAGGAGGAGGAGAGGAAGAAGAAGAGGAGGAGAAGGAGAAGGAGAAGGAGAAGGAGAAGGAGAGGAAGAAGAGGAGGAGGAGGAGGAGGAGGAGAAGAAGAAGAAGAAGAGGAGAAAGAAGAGGAAGAAGAGGAGGAGGAGAAGAAGAAGAAGAAGAGAAGGAGGAGGAGGAGAAGAAGAAGAAGAGGAGGAGGAGGAGGAGGAGGAGAAGGAGAAGGAGAAGAAGAAGAAGAAGAAGAAGAAGAAGAGGAGGAGGAGGAGGAGGAGGAGAAGGAGAAGGAGAAGGAGAAGGAGAAGGAGAAGGAGAAGGAGAAGGAGAAGGAGAAGAAGAAGAAGAAGAGAAGGAGGAGAAGAAGAAGAAGAAGAAGAAGAAGAAGAAGAGGAGGAGGAGGAGGAGGAGGAGGAGGAGGAGGAGGAGAAGGAGAAGGAGAAGAAGAAGAAGAGGAGGAGGAGGAGGAGGAGGAGAAGGAGAAGGAGAAGGAGAAGGAGAAAGAGAAGGAGAAGGAGAGGAAGAAGAAGAGGAGGAGGAGGAGGAGAAGAAGAAGAAGAAGAAGAGGAGAAAGAAGAGGAAGAAGAGGAGGAGGAGAAGAAGAAGAAGAAGAAGAAGAGAAGGAGGAGGAGAAGAAGAAGAAGAAGAAGAAGAAGAAGAAGAAGAAGAGGAGGAGGAGGAGGAGGAGGAGGAGGAGGAGGAGGAGGAGAAGAAGAAGAAGAGAAGGAGGAGGAGGAGAAGAAGAAGAAGAAGAAGAAGAAGAAGAAGAAGAGGAGGAGGAGGAAGAGGAGGAGGAGGAGGAGGAGGAGGAGGAGGAGGAGAAGGAGAAGGAGAAGCGGAAGGGGAAGGGGAAGGGGAAGGGGAAGGGGAAGGAGAAGGAGAAGATGATGATGATACACTTCACCCTCTGTCAAAATTAAAACATCATGTTCCTGGCCTCAACCATCAGTCTGGTGGAAGAGCTCTGCCTTACAGGCCCTCTGGAATTACTTAAAATCAACCAAGAGACAGCATTCCACCATGCCAGGGCCAAGGCCAATAAAGCCCTGTCTCTGGTCGAGGCCGGTTTTACTTATCGGAGCCCAGGGACCCCAAGCAAATTTTGGCCACCCTCGCTAGATCGTACTGCTCCCTGGAGGATGTAGCGCATCTGTGGGTTTTAGCCCATTGTACCTTGAGCGCATTGTTGAAGAGTCTTCCTACGCTTTCGAAGCAACCGTTGGGATGTTGGTGATGTTTCAGCCAGGAAACAGCATCCTCGATGTGCTTCTCATCAATGTAGACGTAGGACTTTGCCTGGCCGAATGCCCGAGCCACAAAAGCCGTCAGCCTGCGGGGGAGAAATGCAGAAGGGTCAGAGGTTGTGGCTTCAGTGCCTCGGGGGATGATAACACCTGAGCGGTGCCAACACTTTGCTGGGGGACCCTCTACTCACCAAGTATTGCCCTCTGCGTCCTCCTTGCCGAAGGCGCTGTACGATCCGTCGTCATGCTTGTACAGCAGTTGCCGCTGGTACCCTGCCGGTGATGGAGGAAACACTGCTCTCAGTTCCAGGGTGGTTGGATGATGTGGGTCTGTTCTGCTAGGGGAAGTGCTTTCCACCAGCAAAAAGACCTTTCCCTGGTTCAACAGCCTCGGGCCTCAGGGCAAGGGAACGCGCCTCATTGGCTGGCAAAACAGATTCCACCCAGCAACTGCGGGATTTTATCCAGGTGCATCTGGAATGAGAATACCAGAAGAGCCCTGCTGGAACAGACCAGCATCCAGCATCCTGGCTCACACAGAGGCCAGCCAGTTCCTTTGGAGGACCAACAAAAAGGCATCAGCCTTCTCTAACGTTGCCTCCTGGCTCTGGGATTCAAAGGATTAGTGCCGCTGAATGTGGAGGTTTCATGGCTAGTAGCCACTGAGACTTATCCTCCATGATTCTATTGAATCCTCTTTGAAAACTGTTTATTCCTGTGGCCATCACAACATCCTCTGGCAGTGAATTTCACACTTTAATCACTGTGTAAAGTAGTATTTCCTTTTGTTCATCTGCCCATCAGCTTCACTGGATGCCCTCAAGTTCTAGACTTTTGGGAGAGAGAGAAAAAATTATCTTGGTCAACTCTCTCCACCACAGGCATAATCTTACAAACCTCTATCATGTTCCCACTTAGTTGTCTCTTTTCTAAACTGAAAAGTCCTGGTTTCTTTAGCTTTTCCTCATCAGGAGAGTGTTCCAGCCCTCGAATCGTCTCAATTGCCCTCCTCCACAATTTTTCCAGTTCTGCAATGTCCTTTTGGAAATACAGTGATCAGAACTGTACAAAGTATTCCACATGAGGCCGCACCACAGATCAATATGTTGGCATCGTTCTATACAGACCAAAGGATCTGAGCCAGGGGGGTCTGGCTTCAGCTTTCTGTTCCTTTTTCACTGAACCCGCCATCCTGAGGGCGAGATCCTCCTGCCTCCCCAGTCAAAGAAAGCCGTTTGGTAGACTCATAAAAGAGGGCCTTTTTGGGTGGCAGCCCCATGCCTAGATTTTTTTAAAGAGTTGTGAGAATCTAATTGTCGTGTAAGTTGTATGCGAAAACATCAAAACTTGGTCCACAGAATTTTTGTTTTAAAATATTTTCAATTTTCAATGTCAAATTCTTTTAGGTCAAATTAAAGATCTCGGCGAGATGAAATGGTTGGTTTTTAAAGTTTTGAAAAGTTTTGGGGAAATTGTTGGGAAAAATTCTATTCCCTTAGCAGAGTTACTGTAGTGAAAAATTATCAGAGTTATTATATAAATAAAGAGACAGGACGAGGCAGATTTACTGTATATAAAACAACAAACTTTACTAGCTAAGCAGGGTAAGGGCACTGGAAGTTAAAAAACAAGAAAATACTTAGCTCATTACAGGAGCTATCTACCGTAGCTGCTACATGGTTGAGATTCAAGATGGATCTGCTTCTCTGCCCAAAGCAGAGTTCTTCTCAAACAAAGAGAGGAAGTAGAATTCTTTCTCTTCCTGCCAAACTTGTGTACATGACAAACCAGAGTCAGGCCATGGCCGGGAAGCTAGGAAATTTACATTGTAAAACAGACCGTTTGACCCACTCTGCTTGTCCCACTAGCGACAAGTGTAAACAAACAGTTTAACCCTTTTGACTGACAGTCTGTGGCTGGCTCTTGCTAAATGACAAAGTCCAACAGAAATAAGGGCAATATTGTGATGCCAGAATGTCATGCTTGCTGCCTGCAGCTGTTGATGATTACTTCCATAACAGAAGAAGAAGAGTTGGTTCTTATATGCCGCTTTTCTCTACCCGAAGGAGTCTCAAAGCAGCTTACAGTCACCTTTCCTTTCCTCTCCCCGCAACAGACACCCTGTGGGGTAGGTGAGGCTGAGAGAGCACTGATATCACTGCCCGGTCAGAACAGTTTTATCAGTGCCGTGGCGAGCCCAAGGTCACCCAGCTGGCTGCATGTGGGGGAGTGCAGAATCGAAACCGGAATGCCAGATTAGCAGTCCGCACTCCTAACCACTACACCAAACTGGCTCTCTGATGCATTTCTGTTGCATTTTTCATTGCATATCTTAATGATTTCCCCTGTGGCTGCTGCATACGATGTTTTCACATCCATAATAATAATAAGGAAGTTCATCCCACAAAACTAGAGCCACGATGTAAAAGGCCTGGGTTCTAGCTGATGCCGGGAGGGCTAACCTAAGTGGTGGAAGAGCCAACAAGTGGACCAGGAGGTTGTCACTTGGAGGAGGGCAGGATGCTGTTTCTGCTGGCTGCAGAGGAAAGGACACGCAGTAATGGGTTTAAACTTCAAGTACAACGATATACGCTAGATATCAGGAAAACATTTTCACAGTGAGAGTAGTTCGGCAGTGGAATAGGCTGCCTAAGGAGGTGGTGAGCTCCCCCTCACTGGCAGTCTTCAAGCAAAGGTTGGATACACACTTTTCTTGGATGCTTTAGGATGCTTAGGGCTGATCCTGCGTTGAGCAGGGGGTTGGACTAGATGGCCTGTATGGCCCCTTCCAACTCTATGATTCTGTGATTCTATGATTCTATGATTCTATGATTCTATGATTCTATGATGCTTTGATTCTATGAACCATTACCAAGGCTATCTTGTGAGCTCCATCCCGAGGACATCTCAGCATTACATAGAAGGAATGTTAATCTTCATTTTGAGTTTCATGCCTTGCATTTTGAAGCTGACCAGTCTAACGGCTCAGAGTGATGGAAGGACACTTAGGGTTCTCCTTGGCAATTTGACACTAAGCAGGGCTCTCCTCAGCTCAGAGGAAGAAACAAAGAGGATCTTGTTCACTCACCACTTCTCATGTATTCCACGGCCTTGGCTTTGATTTCAGGAGACGCCTGGTTGGTCGCCTCCAAGTACCGGAGTATGAAGATGTTGGGAACAAACTTGGCTATGTTCTGCTCCCCGCAGCCGAAGGGCATCTCAAGCAGCTGGTCCAGATGCTCCAGCGAGGGGCCCAGAATGTCACCTGAAGGTCACAGGCCAGGGGAAGGAAAAGCTAATTTAGTTCAAGGGATTGGAGAGCCCTTCTTCTCAATCCCTGGACAGAATCAACAGTTTCAACTTGTGAGGTGAGATGCAGTAGAACCACAACTGAAATACTGTGTTTAAATTCTGATCATCATGCTAGGAAAGGGCCAGAATTTGACAAAAGGTGGAGACATGAGCAAGGATGCAGTGAGGCCTGAGGGGGAGCTGGGATGTGTCTTGAGCTATGGTGGAAAGGACTGGGCTTTAGGCGGCCCAATTCCAAGGATCCCCAGGAAAGGCCTCCCAGCAGCTGCCCCAATATTTGGGATCCCCTTCCTGACACCCCTCTCCCTGGGACAGACCTCCCAGCATCAGTAGGACACTGAAACCCCCCGAGTCACCCCTCAGTCCTAGGAAGAGTTGCTGATCTGAAATCTCGGGGTTCTTGTGGGAATATCAGTGCCTAGGAATGTACCACTAGCCTAATTGTCAGGGATGTTTTGGTAATAGAAGATTTTATGTGGTTTATTTTTGAGGTCCAGGTGAGTGTATTTGTTCTCAGAAAAGGCACACACCCAAATGACAAAACTGTTCTTGGTTTTCTGTCAGGAATATGGACATAAATGGCAGTTCAGAGAGTAGCATAAGCAACTTTGGTTGTGACCGGAAAGAACTTACGACCCATGCTTTGAAAAAGGTCAAGTAAAAGGGGAAAAGAGGAGCAAGAGGAACAGGCGCAAATGTGTCATAAGGGAGCCACGTGCACTGAGGGGGCACCCCCCATCTGAGATCCCTCTGCAGTCCCTCCTCGGAGCTGGCAGAAAGGATCTGTGGGAACCAAACCGCTGAGGAGCTGAGGAGAGGGTGGCCAACAGTGGACATCTGGAGGTGAAGAGAGCCAAACCACCATGCAGCAAAGCCGGGCAACTGACCCACCGACTGGCCCTCCTCCTCGTCTCAGCCATGGCCAGTGCTTGGGCCTCACAAGGGGGACCCAGGCCCATTTCCTCACCGATGACAGACAAGACGGCTCGGCCAGAGTCCTCCACAACGTTCTCAGGCAGCTTGAGAGAAACTTCCTCCACCACGGCATCCCCTGAGAGGAGAAGACAGTGACCACCAGCACGCCACTTGAGTTGGCAGAGGCCCAGAGTGCCCCAAGGAAAGTGTCTGTGGTGGAAGGATCTACAGACCTGAGGCACTTCCTCCATATGAGGAAATGTCTGCTCTTGCACCTTGAGTGTTACGCTGTGACCCTGGAAGGACACTCCCTGAGCTGTGAAAGGGCACTCACAGATACAGAAAGACTTCACCGGCATTCTACTCGTCAGTTCAACGCAGACTTCTCATCCAGGCCCAAGGTGGACAACCAGAGAACTGACATGGAGCCAAGCTGGGGGCACTTCATTGCAGAAAGCAGTGCTGTATCCAGAGGATTTTCTGGGGCAGACTCCACAAGAGCTGGCAATGGACCAATGTCCTGAACAAGGCAGCTCAAAAGGGCAGGCTTTCTCAACCAGGGCTTTGTGAAAACCGGGGGTTTCTTGATGGCCCTGAAAGGGTTTCATATATATATATGACCAAATATAGTCATGTTAACCTGCCGCCCCCATCGGCCAATGATGGGCCTGGAGGGGGTGGGAAGGGGAGGGGCCCCAGGTGGGCGTGTACACACCTGTGTTTCCCAACCATATTCTGCACAACTGCACCACTTCCAGGGTTTCTCAAAACCTGAAGAATGTTTCAGGGGTTTCTCAACAGGAGAAAAGTTGAGAAAGACTGCAAAGTTCATCAAAGTGGGCAAACAAGCAATGGTAAATGGGCCAAAAATCTCAGGCTGCCATCGAGAGCTTTTCCCTCATTCATCTGGATGGAAACCTAGGATCTGGACCAGCAAGGTCAACTCCACCTCCCCAGGGCAGGACAGGCCATCAGCGGTAGAGCTCAAGGGTTCGCAAGGAAACTCTTGACATCCCTTCTTCGCTTTATGTTCTCTATGACACCGTTGCTAGCCAAGCTACCCTGCCCCTACCTGAAGAGCAGAGGAATTCATTGTGGGTCTCTTCCTTCATGACGCCTTCTGGCTGTGGGAGGAAAAAGAAATTGGGAATTCTGTGTGGAATGGACGCCACATTTGCACATGTGGGACACATTTGCCTGGAGTCCCTGGCTGGAGCCCACAAAACCTGCTGACTCCTTGCCCAAATGCTCAGAAGGAAAGAAGCCCAGCAAAAGCACAATCGCCAGAGGGCCAGGGAGAGCTGCTGGGCCTTGACGGTTAACAGTGTTGATCCCAATCTCCTGACGTGACCAAACTGACCTTGACCAGCAGGGGCTTGATCACGGTGTCAGAGCGACCACGTGCGGGCGTCATGGCAATTCTGTTGCCGCACAGCTCCTGTGTCTCCTCAGCCTCCGTGGTCACGGAGAGGTTGACATGTCCTGGGTGAATGGAACACATCCGACTCTTCCCCAAGAGCTCAAAGAGCACAAACAAAGGTATGCAGGGGACGGTGTTGTGGCTCACGTTTGGCAGGATGGGATTGGCCCCCCTACTGCCACCAAGCCACATGCTCCCTGCCACACCCCCACTGTCCCCCCTCCACCACCTCAATTCCCTCCCCAACTTCGCTGGGAAAGAAACAACCTACCTTCTCCTGCCTCCACAACGGTCCTGCCCCCCTGACCAGATGACAGCACCCCCCCCCGACCCACCCCTCCCAGGGGTTCGGGACTCACCCAGCTGAGCCGCCGTCACATTCCAAGAGAAGGTGTGAGCCTCCTCCGCGCAGAGGCAGGTGGAGAAGTGGCAGGTCGGGCAGGCCTTCACGTCCACTTGCTGCGATTCCGCCAGCCGCACGGTCACCTGGGTGCAGAGAAAGGGCCGTTCTGAGGAGAAGGGGAGGAGGAGGCCTGGAGTGGTGGGTGTCGGGATCCACACTGGGAACCCAGGCAGGAATGCCACACATGGCAGAGACTGGATGTTCCCCAAAGACTTGGCAGATAGGTCTGCCTCTGGGATGTTGACAGGAAGGAATGCCTTCCCAGGGCAGCCCAGCTGGTATCCTTCACAGGCTGGCCTGGCCGGTCTGGTGCCCTTGGTCAGAAGGGCCATCAGCCATGCCTCGGCCTTGTCTCTGTGGCTTGCTGCCGTCTCCAGAGATGAAAAGGAAGTGCCTCCTCCTTCCTATGGTATAGCTATAGGAGGAGCTTCCTTTGCCCCTTGAATGCCAGCAAGGGATTGACTGATTGAATCCGGTCTCGAAAACTTTTTCAAAGGGCTTCTCCCAGTGCTTCCATCACTCTGGGAGCCCCTTCCTTATCCACAGCTGCCCTCTTCCGTGCCTGGCAAGGGGTCACTCACCTGGATGCATTCCTTCAGGTAATTGAAGACCGTGGCTTTCAGTTCAAAGGTCTCCCCACGCACTACGGAATAAGGCATCAGCAGGTCCACAAAGAACGGCTGGAAGACCCGGAAGGAGGCTGGTGGGGCGAGGCCAAAGCCACCATCGGCCACACAATAGGCGCTGGCTCTCCACTCTGTGATGGTGTCCGGAGCGGTGAACGACAGAGATGCTTTCCCCTCCTCACTGAAGAATGGAAAGAGAGCAGACTCCTCAGTGAAGTGAGCAGGGTTGGAGTTCTTTATCTTGAGGTCTTCAAACAGCAGCTGGACAGATACTTATAATGGGTTCTTTAGGCCAGGGGTAGTCAAACTGCGGCCCTCCAGATGTCCACGGACTACAATTCCCATGAGCCCCTGCCAGCGAATGCTGGCAGGGGCTCATGGGAATTGTAGTCCATGGACATCTGGAGGGCCGCAGTTTGACTACCCCTGCTTTAGGCTGATCCTCCATTGAGCAGGGGGTTGCACTAGATGGTCTGTATGGCCCCTTCCAACTCTATGATTTTCTGATTCTGCGGATCCTATCCTCTGCTGCCAACAGGAAACTTTCCCTGCCCTCCCCTAATAACAACCTGTCAAATACTTAAAGACAGCACTCCTGTCCCCTCTCAACCTCCTCTTATTCAAGCTGAACGTTCCCAAGTTCTTTCCTTTCCTCATAGGGCTTGGTCCCCAGCCCCTGGAATATTCTCATCGTTCTCCTTTGAACCCTTTCTATTTTAGAATGTTATTTGTTAGAATGTTAGTTGCTTAGAATGTTCACTTGTTTCATTTTTCTGTTGATCTCTATGTCGAGGGCTGCATGTGAGGGCCTGGTGGGTATATCTGCTAACCATCCCGTACCTTCCTCCTTTTAAGCCAGGAGAATAATCATCCTAACCTTGGTTAGGGCGGCATCATTGCCCTGGAGACCTGTTTGTAACTTTCATTTTCCACTGTGATGGAGGGTGAGAGTGGCATCCGGGGTTTTCCATGCCTAAATGATGGCATAGGAGAGGGGGGGTGTAGGTTGGTGATATAGGGGGCATAGCACCAGGTGATATTTAGTCTTAGCAAAAACAGAGCTTTCTTCCACGTTCCCTTCCTTCCCGGAGGAGATCAGGGCCCTAACGGAGCTTAAACAGTTCCGCGGGGCCTGCAAAAAGGAGCTCTTCCGCCAGGCATTTGGTTGAGACCAGACATAATCAACAGTGACTGAAGGGCCCCTGCTCCCTCCCTGCCCCCCCCCCTCAGAATTCCACCAATGCTCTGGACCTGTTTGCATTGTTGCACTGTTGTATTGTTTATATTGTTTATACTGTTATGTTGTTATATGGTTACAACTATTAGTAATATTATTGTAAGGTATTCACTTGTTTATAGACTGTTTTATGTATTCTTCTTTGTTCCTATGTAAACCGCCCTGAGCCTTCAGGGAGGGCGGTATATAAGTTGAATGAATGAATGAATGAATGAATGAATGAATGAATGAATGAATGAATGAATGAATGAATGAATGAGAAAGAAAGAAAGAAAGAAAGAAAGAGAGAGAGAGAGAGAGAGAGAGAGAGAGAGAGAGAAAGAAAGAAAGAAAGAAAGAAAGAAAGAAAGAAAGAAAGAAAGAAAGAAAGAAAGAAAGAAAGAAAGAAAGAAAGAAAGAAAGAAAGAAAGAAAGATTTTCTCAATCTAAAGAGTCTGCTTCTTGAGTAGTTCAATGGGAACCTCACAATAATGAGGCAGGGGTTTACTGAACAGAATGCGGCCCACATGGTCCATTGGAGCATCATTGCCACAGCAGGACACATCTGGGGCAGTGCCCATCTCTCGGCTCTGCGGTGTCTGGTCCCTTCCTGGAGAGAGTGGTGCATCTACCTGAGCGGAACCAGATCCCAAATCCAGGTCTCTGGGAAGCGTGTCCTCGGCTTGCCCTTCTCCTCCTCCTCCTTCCGTTGCGAATTAAGAACCTGCGGCTCGTTTATCGTCCTGTCCTCCATCTCCATGGGAGCGGAGAAACCATCTGCATCTGAGGGAAGAAACCCAAAAGTCAGAAGTGGTGAGCAAAGGGACGATGGAAGGACAGAGATAGGTTACTCTCTTGTCAACATGAAGGACAAGGGAAAGAGAACATCAGCATTCACAGAACAACAGCAAGGCTTCCCATGTAGTTGGGTGCAACGCCTAGGAACACCCATGACAGATTCAGAAAGAGGCCAGCCAGCTCCCCTGCAGAGCATAAATCACGCCTGAAAAATGAATTAAAAGCCGCTCCAGTGATTGAATTAGAGGTTTTGAAGTTTTAGGTCTTCAGAACATCTGATAGACATCCCTTTAATAAATTGGATATTAATAGGATTTGGGAACAACAGGAAGCTTTCTTCATTTTTAGATTACACACTCTGGAGCCCCATGTTTTAAATTCCTTGTTATATTTGAACAGTTATCTATAAGGAGAGAGGCTTGGATTCAAGAGGTGCAGACCTAACAGATGAAAGTTAATGGAGAGAGGATTAGGCTCAACAGGTGCTCTAAATTCTTGAACAAATCTCTATTTAACTATATATAGGATCCCTTGAGATTGCAGCACTAAAAATTGTCTTTTCCCATTATTATGCTGCCACACATTTTGGAAAGAAATCCATGTTCTGTAAGTATGTTGTTGCAGCCTCATTGTAACCTATATTTTGATAAATGAATTATTTTTGCTGTAATTTCTGCATGTGACTGTTACCCTATGCATGAAGAAAAGAAAAAAAAATACTTTAAACTTTGCATTAATTATTTATACCTCTAATTATATTATAGTGAATGAATAGAAGCATGGTCGCCCAGGATATTAGAAACAGTTCTTTGCAGAGATCAGCTACGTTATGAATATCTGAGTAGATCATTTTATGAATGTGAATATGTATCATATTTGGTGAATACACAATATGTGAATATATATATATCGTATTTACATAAGCTAAGGCATCCTACTATATGCTCTTAAAAGAGTGGAGAATCTTCTGACTCCCGCATTTCCCTTGAGAAAGCCAATGGCAAAAAGTCAGGAAGGGGTGGAATACTTTGGAGTTGAAATCAACGCTCAGGCCTCTTCAACAGCCGGATGAAATACAAGAAAGGAAGATCCAGTTTTGTTGAGAATTCACCTTTGTATAAGGTCATTTGCTTTGATGGGAAATATAACTAAACTTGATTCGAGATAACAAAAGCGGTGTATTAATTGTTAACTGGCCTTTAAGAATAGCAGTTGTTTTGTGTGTATCACTTTCGTTTTTTGTTGTGTTTGCTTATTCACCTATGCCAGGGGTAGTCAAACTGCGGCCCTCCAGATGTCCATGGACTACAATTCCCAGGAGCCCCTCTCTATTTACATGCGTGTATCTTGGTAGTCCCTCAAAAATGAAAGCCTGTTTAGATAGATTGCAGGAGAACAAAAACAAGCATGCCCTGCCCAGGACACGGTGCTTCCATCAGCTCTCCTTCAAGGCTCAGAAGAAGTATTTGCTGTGTCTCCAGCCAAGGACCAGACAAAGGGTCCCTTCCTACCCACCCGCCTTCCTAGGAGATTTCCGGCAGAGAGAGAATAAATTCCCTGTGATCCTCACCCATGATTTCATTCATTTTGTAAAGCCTCTTCTCCGGTCGTGGTAAGCAAGATACAGGCTTTTTAACCTGGGTGTTGGTTAAAACCTTCATTCGCAGTTTCTGTTTTAAAAAATGGGGAGAAAAAGTTATATAAAAATATATATATATCAGCCTGTATGTATTCTCGTTGTATACGTTCAGAGAACCCATATTCTTCCCTCCTATTTCTATTTGTTGGGTTGTCCCGATTTGGTTATTTTCCCTCCTCCTTAAAATCCTCAGTTCCTACAATATACTACATTTCTGAGAAAACAGGGAGATAAAGCAGACGCAACTAACCAAGCATAACATACAAGTGAGTCCCGGAGCACCTAAAGCAGGGGTAGTCAAACTGCGGCCCTCCAGATGTCCATGGACTACAATTCCCAGAAGCCCCTGCCAGCAAATGCTGGCAGGGGCTTCTGGGAATTGTAGTCCATGGACATCTGGAGGGCCGCAGTTTGACTACCCCTGACCTAAAGACTCCCAAAATCTGTAGCAGGGTAAGAGCTTTCTTGAGCCACCGCGCACTTCTACAGAAAGCGTCATCAAATTGCACAGCTCATGATGGCCCAGCAGATTTTCCAGGCCAGAGATGTTCAGAGGTGGTTTGCATTACCTGCATCTGCAAAGCAACCGCGGACTTCCTTGTGGTCTCCCCTTCAAGTACTAACTGATGGGGTGAGGAGTTAAACAAATCTCTTTCACTTTTGCTCAGTAAGGAGTACTGTTTTCTTAATCAGAAGGCCCAGCTTGTACTTGGCCATTTCTTGAAATATTGCCAATGCTGATATGTCAAACTGACCTGTTCTCAAAGCCAGAGGAAGGAGGTGAAATTGTTTGTTAACCAGGGAGAGGCAGAAGGGGTGGTCCCGTGGGATGTGCAAGGGGGGGGGAGACCCCAGGTTATTGATCTGACCCGAAAAGGCATCACCTTTCCCGCCTCCAATGGGACGTTATATAGTCTCATGTAACTGAATTGTTCTCCAAACAGATTTTGGAGCTCCCCTGTGTGTATATTTCTTCTGCAGTAAAAATATGAAAATGAATCCTTGTGATTCATTGGGGATGGGCAAAAGAACCCTAATTTGGCTATTTGGCCATCATAACCAGGGCTGACCCCACTCAGCTTCCAAGAGCTGATGAGATTGGGATAGCCTGGGCCATCCAGAGAACTGCGTTTGTAGCAAGGATTTTCTAGTAAGTGACCATAACCCACATCAGGCATCCTCACATCAGGGTTTTGTGAAACCCTGGAGTTTCTTGACGGCCCTGGAAGGGTTTCCTGAATGGGTGGGAGTGAATTAATTTTTGATACATTTTTTTAAATTTGTTAAATATTTATCAGGTGATATAACCATATATGGTCATGTCAACCCTCCCTCCCCAAATGGCCAATGCTGGGTCTGGAGGGGGTGGGAAGGGGAGTGGACCCCGGTGGGCATGTACCCATATCCTGCACGATCCCAGCCATATTCTGCACCATCATGCTACTTCTAGGGTTTCTCAAAGCTTGGGAAATGTTTCAGGGGTTTCTCAATGGTAAGCAAGTTGAGAAAGTCTGCCCTACATGGCTGGTGACCTGGGCTCATTCCACATACATTGGATAATGCACTTTCAATGTGCTTTTACAGCTGAATTTTCCTGTGCGGAACAGGAAAATCTGCTTTTAAAGTGCATGGAAAGTGCATTATCCAACGTGTGCAGAATTGGCCCAGGGTATCTAAAAGAACATCTCTTTCCATAAGTTTCTGCCCAGGAATTAAGCTCATCCAGAGGACATCCGTTCAGTGGCTGCCCCCGCGATTATGGAACAGCTAGGAAGATGTTCCTGGCCTCCTCACTTGTGTACTTTAGGAGGAATAGTTTTATTTAGCGCCGCATTTGGTTGAATCTAATAGCAGTCCTGAGGTGTGACTTTAAACCTGGGGTTTTATGTTCTCGACGCATTCTGCTTTATGTGTTTAATCTGTGTGGTCAGCCACTTGGAGTTCCACAAGGAAGAAATGTGGCAAATAAACATTTTATTTTAAGCAAGTACCTAAAACAGCAGGCTTTGTACGGCCCAGCAGCCTAGCCTCTCCCTTTTTAACCTGGAGGGAGTGGGTTGCTTCAAAGCAATGTGTGGATTCTTCAGAATTTCTGGTCGTTTCTTTTTTAGTACCATCTTAAAAACAACCTTGAGGTACTGCAGAATCCCCTGACTGAAACAATGCAACTAAAGCCAGACAAGGATGGGCTTGGGACTAGAGGTGATATTTTCAGGCGGAAACACAACCCACCTTAAACAAGTTGTAGACATCGGCTTGGCTTTCATACCAGGAGCCGGTCAAGGACCGTTTGCGCCTTTGACTGGGGAGTAGGGGACCCTCGAAAGGTAGGCAAGGGTAGGGGTCAAAATCTTCCACGTGGTAGTCAAATCCTCTTGCGCCAGTTAAGTACTCATCAGGGTCATAGAGACCAGAAGAGTACACCTGAAAGAAGAGATCGCCTGAGTGAGTGGGAGGTGAGAAGCCCTGACAGTTATTACCGTTTTTAATTTGTGGAAAACTCCGAAGTCAGAAAGGGATTTTAAAAACACACGCTCCTGAGTCATTGGGGGAGTGTAGGGCAGTTCATAACTCCTTCCCCCTCTTCCTCCTGCATGTCTCAAAATAAAAGGAAATCAGTTGATATATTTGAAAAAGGTATACAAATTGCAGAATCTGGTCCTTGTCGGGTGCAGCTTTATCACTCTTTAATGAGTGTTCAGGAGCCAAAGTCTGTGCACTACTTGTCCAGGTTTGTTGACTTCCTGGCGGGTGGACCATGCTTCCGACCAAGGTCCAGATAATATGAACCTTGCCAGACCAATGGCTGAACTCAGAGTAGAAGAAGAAGAAGAAGAAGAATCATAGAATTGGGACCTCATGGGTCATCTAGTCCAACCCCCTGCACTATGCAGGACACTCACATCCCAATCGCTCATCTACTGTAACCTGCCACTGCCTTGAGCCTTCACAGAATCAGCCTCTCCGTCAGATGGCTATCCAGCCTCTGTTAAAAAATTTCCAAAGATGGAGAACCCACCACCTCCCAAGGAAGCCTGTTCCACTGAGAAACCGCTCTAACTGTCAGGAACTTCTTCCGGATATTTAGATGGAATTTCTTTTGAATTAATTTCATCCTATTCGTGGTCTGTCCCTCTGGGGCAAGAGAGAACAACTCTGCTCCATCTTCCATATGGCACCCTTTTAAATACCTGAAGATGGTTATCAGATCTCAATTGTCTCCTCTCTAGGCTAAATAGACCAACAGAAGAAGAAGAAGAAGAAGAAGAAGAAGAAGAAGAAGAAGAAGAAGAAGAAGAAGAAGAAGAAGAAGAAGAAGAAGAAGAAGAAGAAGAGGAGGAGGAGGAGGAGGAGGAGGAGGAGGAGGAGGAGGAGGAGGAGGAGGAGGAGGAGGAGGGGGGGGGAGGAGGGGGGGGGAGGAGGAGGAGGAGTTGGTTTTTATACCTTGCTTTTCACTGTCCAAAGGAGTACAAGCTTTCAATCATCTTCCCTTCCTCTCCCCACAACTGACACCCTGTGAGGTCGATAAGGCTGAGAGAGCCTTCTCTGTTGGATCAGCCTCTAACAGGGCTGTGACTAGCCCAAGGTCACCCAGCTGGGTGCATGTGGAGGAGTGGGGAATCTGTGGAGGAGTGGAGGAGTGGGCTGTGACTAGCCCAAGGTCACCCAGCTGGCTGCATGTGGAGGAGTGGGGAATCTAACCCAGCTTGCCAGATTAGAAGCTACCTCTCTTAACCCCTACACCAAGGGAGCTTCATGAATCCAGTGTAGTTGGAACACAATTCTTTTGCAAAGAGGGGGCCAGGTATTATTGTGTTTGGCTCCACCTCCTCCAACATCCATTTGGGGTTTGGCACCCCATCCTCTGGCAGCCATTTTGGAGCATAGGAATGCCAGCCTCCAGATGGGGATCCCACAGAATTACAGCTCCTCTCCAGATTAGAAATCCATTCCCTGGAGAAAATGAATGCTTTGGAGGGTGGGCTTTGTGGCATTGTCCCCCACTGGGCTCTACCCCCAAATCTCCAGCAGTTTCCCAACCTGGACCTGGCAACCCTACCCTGCCCCATTTCTGCCAGTGGCAAGGGGGCACCTGGCAACCCTTGAAACCTTCCGTAGGGATTCCTCCCCAAAATCAACAGCTAAGCAGAGTTGAAACAGCTTGGAGAACAGCCTAGGAAGCCCCCACAGGGTGCATGATGCTGAGGGCAAAGGAGAAAACTTCCCCAAAAGCATTGAACCCAGGGCAAATAAGTCATGTGGAAATGGCTTCAAGTAAACAGCCAACAGGTTTCACTTTCTGGCAAGGAAAAGAATTGCCCCCTTTTCTCCGTTTTCTTTCATGTCCCCGCAGCATCTCAAAATGATCTTCTCAGGACAAAACAGAATCTGTTACGGCGATGCCCTCAGCATGGCGAGTTTTGCGCTTCTACGAAATTCCGGCTGGTTTCTGAGCCCAGCTCAATAAGGCTTTCCCATTTATGGGCCCGGGTGAAATGATGCCTTCTTGCATTCATTTCATTGCCTCTCCTGGCTGCAGAGAAGCTCACCCCCCCCACACACACACACACACACTCTTTCCCTTCACAGACTGGTTTCCCTCAAAGTTGAGGCAGGGGAGGGGAGGAGCAGGGAAGATGGGAAGGACGAGATTCCTCACAACTTCTGGTGTCAGAGTTCTGTCCATCTTCAGGATGACACTCTTGTCCACAGCACGGAGGGAGCAGAGGGCTTGCGGGGCACCGTCCACTTGCAGCTTGACCTCTGAACCTGGAACATCTTCCTCTGCAGAGAAGTCCAGCTTCACCTAGGAACAGAGATGCTTGTTACTACACTACTTGGGAGCTACATTTTTTTTGTCTGTGTTGGTAAGCATTTGGAATGTATTAAATGCAAGGGGAGTTGTTCTTCTAGATCAGGGGTAGTCAAACTGCGGCCCTCCAGATGTCCATGGACTACAATTCCCAGAAGCCCCTGCCAGCATTCGCTGGCAGGGGCTCCGGGGAATTGTAGTCCATGGATATCTGGAGGGCCGCAGTTTGACTACCCCTGTTCTAGATAGTGTGATGGCTCTGTTTGTATTTTCTGTACTTTTCGTATTTCATATCTTTTCAGACGAAACATGCTATGACAAAGTGAAGGTGAAACAAGGTATTCCATCCCGGAACTTTGCTGCATATTGAAGCAGCATATTATATACAGCTGGAATAAAAAAGAAGGGAACTTTTATATGAGCCGCTGATATTTTTTGGTTGGTTTAGCCAGTAATACCATGGTGTTTTTTCTTATACAGATGTGTAACCATTTCCGGTGGCTGCCTGTATTTATTCGAGTGAACAATGAATAGGCAACAGCAGAAGCTGGAGGGCAGAGAGACGTCTCCCATTCCACCCTGCCCTTTGTCATGGACTTGATTTCCGCATTCTGTTTGCACTGAAAACCTACGCAACAGCGGCTGCATCCTGAGGTCAGCTGTCCTGTGGTGCAGTGCCCCTGAACAACTGTCCACACTGAATGTGTGGATTGCAGTGCTATTACGTCATCTGATCACACACACCCCTAATTCAGCAGTCATCCAGAGAGAGACAGAAAGAAGAACTGGTTCTCTTATATCCTTCTTTACACACCCTGGAGAAGTCCCAAAGTAGCTATCAAACACCTAAGAGAACTGGCCTAAAGTCACCCAGAGAGAGGAAATCGTGTGCATGTGCCAAGGCAGAGGACTGCTGCCTGGCACTTGGAAGAATATATAGGACAGAGTTGAGATACCAGTCCCCAGGTGGGACCAGAGGATCCCACAGTTCATTTCCATGGAAAAGCGATCAGTTTCCCTGGTGAGAATAGTTGCTTTGGAGGATGGATTCCATAGTGTTATACTCCACTGAGGTCCCTCCCTGTCCCAAATCCCACCCATTCCAGCCCCATCCCCAAAGTCTTCAGGTATTTCCCAGCCCAGAGCTGGCAACGCTAGGACGGAGGCTGGCCACCTCAGCCCTGGGAGCACACAACGGGCAGTCCTAAGTGGAGTTGTATGCCTGTTAACAGGAATCGAGTTGCTTTTGACTTATGGTGTCCCTGTGAATTAACACCGGCCTTACACTCCCCTAAACCCATTAACTTCATTGGGCTTAGAAAAGTATCACTCTGTTTAGGATTGCATACTGGCACTCATTCCTTCTGGGCCACTTTCATCTCTGCATAACACCTGGGTGTAAACTGCACGGAGCTTTTATTCCAACCCCAGATCGATTCAGTCCCTGCCCTCTACACAGAATGCGATTTCCATTTGGATTTTGGGCGATTTAAATTTTCCTTCTGCAGCAAGAAGGATTTATCCGGAGTGACCCTACCTTTATTGTGCGATATCTCAGAGTGCTGTTAATACTCAATATCCATTTGGGAAAGAAAGCTCCATGGTAGAGAACGTCTGATAGGCTACACCTGGTCATGTGACACACTTGCCTTAAAGGAGAAGCCCCTAATTTCTCTCAACTTCTGTCGGTCCTGGATTTTTCCTCCCTCCTCTGCCTTTTTCGATCCTCTCCCCCACCCCTCCAAGAAAAGAAAGAGGCTCCCTGCTTGGCTCCTCTCCCCCCCCTTCAAGAAAAGAAAGAGGCTTGGCTCCCCCCACACACACCTTCTGAGCCTCCCTAACCACGTGCAGAAGACTCCTGTTTCAATGGGGAGGAGGGGGAGAGAGGAAGACCAGAGTTCAAAGCGAACTGAATTCAACAGGATTGACAATGGAATAAACAAAGTAAGTGCAGACTCTGCCCTTCTGGAGTCTTTTTTGTTTTGTTTTAATAAAACTGTCTGACCTACAGGAAGTGATAGGGGAGGAAAAGAAAGGGATACGACCCAGAGCAGCAGGGGCCCCTTGGATCTGCCTGCCTCCCCCCCAAAGTTCAGCCATCCGAGGGCTGGGCACCCACCTGATGCCGGAGACACTTCTCTATGGAGAACACATCCACGTCAGCTGCCACCTCGCCATCAGCAAAAACAGCGTACAGGAGAAGCCAGGCAGTGGGCGCCAGATCCACGGTCACAGACAGAGAAACTGAGAAGGTGCCTTTCAGTGCTGAGGTCAGGGGAGGGGTAGCCAGGAAAGAAAGAGGGAATCAGAATTCTGACCAGAACTGCTGGGTGTTGGCTGTCTTTTTCCTAAAAAACCCTTTGTCAGAAAGGCACTGGGGCATTTTTACAAACAAAAGGTTTTCTCTACGTCGAAGAAAGGGTTGTTGGAATGAAGGAATCACTTCTATATACACAGATGACTTGGTTCACAGGATTTTCTTACTGATGATATGAATTTTTATTTTAAGCGAGAGGTTTCTTTTTACTGCGTTTACCCCCAAACACGTTTATTTTTCTGTAATCTTGGTGAGTTCCAATCATGTATAAATACTGGTTGCTTTTGTGTATCAGCAGCACATCTCTGGCTGGTCATGTGGGTACCCTTAATCCACAGCTGCGAAGCCTCAACCTAATAATTCAAACTGTTATTAACAGGTATCCTCTGTTAAAAACCTGGGTAAAATTTTCACCTGGCATCTCTAGGACGGTCAAGAGAGGCTTGGGGGGGGGGGTGCTTCCAAAGGCCACTGAATAAAGGCGGCTCTTCATTTGCCAGCTGCTTCCTCCCCAGGAGTTGTTTAAAGATTTGTGGGGCTCGTAGCACCAGAGCCTGTGGGGGCCCCTACAGTGGAAAAGACACTCCAAGTGCCCTTCAAGAGGGGGAAAGTGGGAGGAGAGAGGCTATGACCTCGCTGAAAAGGCATATTGTGGGGGCCCTGGAATCGCGGGAGCCATAGTTCATGCTACATGTGCTAGATCAGGGGTAGTCAAAACTGCGGCCCTCCAGATATCCATGGACTACAATTCCCAGAAGCCCCTGCCAGCATTCGCTGGCAGGGGCTCCTGGGAATTGTAGTCCACGGACATCTGGAGGGCCACAGTTTGACTACCCCTGTGCTAGATGGATAAACTGGCCCTTCTCCCTTCTGAAGGACAGCAGGTTGTACATTTTGGGAGGACACAAAAATCATAAGCATGATGACAGCAGACAGGTTTTCCAGGCAATTCTGGATCTCATTTGGGAGAACAATTCAGAGTTATTAGCTTGGTCTACTAGGGGGCTTTCTCAAGACCTCCCTTAGCTGCATGGAGATAAGCAGGCATAGCACCATTTTGATCAAATGTGTAAACATTTACAGTATTTTCCCAATGGGGAAACCTAGTTCTCCAACTTACTCTCATCTTGGCCAACTGGCACCGGTTTCTGCCCACTCAAAACGATTTTTCCTTTGGATGCAACCTGCAGGAAGAGGATATATTTGGCTGGATCAACTGGGAGTGCTCCTGCAAAATGCATGACACCCACTTCAAGAAAAGGGGGAGAAAGGAAGAAGAAAATTTTGAAACAGGGAGATCCAGCATGGATTCTGCTAGAGGAGGTCAATAGCTGAGCAGGGAAGCAAAATCTTGAAAGGTCCTAGAACTTGCCTGGAGCAACGAATAGGCATTCAATGGTGCAGGCAAAGGGAAAAAAACTGCCCCAAAGTTGTAGCACAAAGCATGCCTCTCTAAGCTCCCCCCCCCCCAATCAGGAATGAGATTTTTTTTTTAAGCAAGACTCGTGATTCCATAAGCGGTGAGAAGAGCGAGACAGCAAAAAAGGTGAGGAGGAGCCAGGAGGTGCTATTATATAAGAAATATATAGGGCATTTCTGCACATGGTTAAAAATAGTGTTACTCAGCTGGCGTAACACTATTTTTAACCATGTGCGGAAATGCCCTATATATTTCTTATATTTACTTTCCTGTAAATATATAACACCAGATGTAGTACAAGTTATATAATGATTGATAAAGTTCTGTCATCGGAATCATTAAAGCTTTGCACTTTTTTAGCATGCTGACATGCTTTACACAATGCTGGCAAGGGGGGAAAAAAGTTTGGTAATCCTTTTCCATCTCCATTGTTTACTGCGAGTTCTGTGTGGGAGAAGCTGCAGCAAACCAGCATGTCCTTGAGATTTTTCACTCATTTGTAGGCAAACAAAGGAATTGAGAGTTGCACCTTGGAATATTAGAGCCTCTTGTGGCGCAGAGTGGAAAGGCAGCCGTCTGAAAGCTTTGCCCATGAGGCTGGGAGTTCGATCCCAACAGCTGGCTCAAGGTTGACTCAGCCTTCCATCCTTCCGAGGTTGGTAAAATGAGTACCCAGCTTGCTGGGGGGTAAACGGTAATGACTGGGGAAGGCAAACCACCCCGTATTGAGTCTGCCATGAAAACGCTGGAGGGCGTCACCCCAAGGGTCAGACATGACTCGGTGCTTGCACAGGGGATACCTTTACCTTTACCTTTTACCTTGGAATATTAGAGAGAAGATACCAATACATATTAATTTCATTTTTAATTTTATTATTATAATGTTTGTTGTAAGCTAAAAGGACCATTTTATCTGTAATATTGTTTTTCTTTTTTGGGATCGAAAGAGTAGATCTCGGAGTTAGTCTGGCTTTACAAGAGCATGTTTTAAGAGCTTAGGTGAATACCCTCTCTCAGCCAATTGCTGGACAGTTATTTTAGAAGAAAAAAAAAGGAATCACAAGGCAAGATAATTTAATTTAAATTATCTTGCCTTGTGATTCCTTTTTTTCCTTCTGAGTTCATATTGAGAAATCTACGGTTCTATATTGGACAGTTATTTTATCCTGTTTGGTGAAATCCGATTCACAGCTTAAAAGAAATCTTATTCTTGTAAGTCTTGATAGCTGAAAGGAAGGTTCTTTTGTAGATGGTAAGGATGAAAACTGTCACCTTCCAGAAAGGAATTAACATCTGTTGGTTTCTTGAAAGTATCCGTTTGGATGGCATTGCCTTGTTTCCTAACTATTACGCCCTTGTTTCCTAACTATTACAACTCAATAAAACATCCTAATATTGCACAAATCCCAAGATGGCGGTAATAAATAATTCACTCAGACCTCTAACGCTGATAAATCAGATGTTGGAACAGCTGAGGATGGAAACACTTTGGGGCAGTTCCTGCCGGTCTAGTACCTAAGCACGGCAACTGTAGTGGGGTCCAATTTACCCGGTACTTATCATGCTCGGCCTCAATCAAGCGCCTGGCGGAAGGGCTCCGTCTTGCAGGCCCTGCGGAACCCATAGAGTTCCATCCGTTGCATCAGTTTTCTTTTCCCTTCAACCCCCTGGAGGCTGGGGTCCATAAACCGAGGGCTGAACTGGGACTACCATCCATAAAAGCACGGGTTAAACTAATCACCATGAAAAACTGGCTGAAATGTACACGAAAGAATTCTGAAGTCATCAGCAGTCAAAATCTAGAGCTCACTTCCATTACTGATAGAATCCATCTAGAGTACATAAATTGTATTATCTTACACTACTCTATCCCAGACGATCTAATCAGGCCTGGAAGCTCAGTAAAGTAAAGTAATCAGGCCTGGAAGCTCAGTAAATCAGGCATGGAAGCTCAGTAAAGCTCCGGAAATGGATCTATCAAATAGATGCAGTTCTAGATGGTGATATAATTGCTTGGTCAGGAGCTGTTCCTCTTTTTAAACATTTCAAGAGAATTCACTGCAGATCTTCATATCTGGAGAGGCTGCCATCCTTAACACTCAGGATGACATTTACTCATTTAAGGTTCCAATCCTTACCCATAGCAGTGCGAAGTGGTCGGTTCTCCCATCTCCCCCTATCTGAATGCATCTGCAAATGTGATACGGGAGTGATGGAGGACCTCACACATTATGTAATGGACTGCCCCTTCTATGATGAACCAAGAGGCAAGTTTATTAAAAGAATACTCCCTACCACCTCAGGCCTCTCAAAAATTGAGTATATGATCTTTTTATTGTCTGATATCGATGCCTACGTTACCAACAGAGTTGCACTGTTTGCTCTCGCAGCCAGGAAAATCAGGTCCAAATTGTGCAATTAGGATTAAAACCCTAATCATTATGGTTCCTTTTGCCTGTGTAACTTTTTATTACTTTAATTACTTTTATTACTCCCTGTGATTTTATCAGTTTGATGTCCTAATTTTAACTGACTTTTGTACTGTACAGTCAATTTTCTGGAAATGGCCAATGGCCGAATAATAAACTAACTCTGAATCTGAAATCCATAAACCAAATGTCTGGGTATATGCTTTTTATTTTCATTCTGCATGTAGGCCCCCCACAACCACACACTTTTTCCAGAAACCATTACATGCTCACCAAATAATAGAAATCCACGTGGTCAGCTTCAGGGCCCAGTTCTTTCCGATCGATGATGTAGTCCACCAGTACCTCCAGATCTTTTCCACAGGGCAACTCTTCCTCGACATGCTGGATCTCGAGGAAGCTGTTGCTCTCAGAGTAGAAGGGTTTCAGCCAGCTGAAAGCTTCTGTCATTGACCTAGGGATGTCAGCAGCTTCCCCAGCAGTCTCGTTCGCAATGGAAAATCTGCCCTGCACCACGGAGAGGCAAACAGAGCAGTGGTCACCAGCGGGGCAAGGGTTTTGAGAAGGGCACACAATCTGTATGTCAGAGGGCAAACATCACAGCTTAGGACAAACCAGGAAATCCATTCCCAAACCAGATTTCTAGCTCTGGGTTGGATGATTTCAGGCCATTTAAAGGTAGAGCTCCAGGAACCTGGCACTGGTGAAAGGGAAGGACACCTGCCATGAAGCCCAACCTCCGAAGCAGCCATTTTCTCTAGAAGAACTGATCTCTTTTGTCAGGAGATCAGGTGACAGCCTCCAAGCCACACCTGGAGGTTGGAAACCCTGTTTGGAATCCCTGGTGCTCAGTCATAGAATCATAGAGTTGGAATGGACCTCATGGGTCATCTAGTCCAACCCCCTGCACTAAGCAGGACACTCACAACCCTCATCCACTGTCACCTGCCACCCCCTTAAGCCTTCACAGAATCAGCCTCTCCATCAGATGGCTACCCAGCCTCTGTTTAATAATTTCCAAAGATGGAGAATCCACCACCTCCCGAGGAAGCCTGTTCCACTGAGAAACCGCTCTAACTGTCAGGAACTTCTTCTGGATGTTTAGACGGAATTTCTTTTGAATTAATTTCACCCCATTCGTTCTGGTCTGTCCCTCTGGGGCAAGAGAGAACAATTCTGCTCCATCCTCCATATGGCAGCCTTTAAAATACTTGAAGATGGTTATCAGATCCCCTCTGTCGCTAAACAGGCTAAACAGACCAAGCTCCCCTAACCTTTCCTCATATGTCTTGGTCTCCAAACCCCTCACCATTTTTGCTGTCCTCCTCTGGACATGCTCCAGTTTGTCCACATCCCTCTTCAACTGGGGTGGCCAAAAACAAACACAGTACTCCAAGTGAAGCTGAACCAGAGCAGAGTAAAGCGGTACCATCATCTCCCGTGATCTGAACATGCTACTCCATTTGGTACATCCCAAAATCCCATTAGCCTTTTTAGCCACCGAGGCACACTGCTGACTCATGTTCAATGTGTGACCTACTAAGGCAGTGGTCCCCAACCTTTTTATCACTGGGGACCGGTCAACGCTTGACAAGTTTACTGAGGCCCAGGAGGGGGTAGTCTATTGCTGAGGGACGTCACCACCGCCTGAGCCCCTGCTCCGCTTGCTTTCCCGCTGGTGCCCCTGACTTCCTGCCGCCCATTGGGAGGCTCTGCCAGCAGCAGCTGCGCAGTGCCATGCTGAGGGGGAGCCCCAGCCATGGCGGCTTCTGGAGAGCACCAAAGGTGAGTCGGCAGCAGAGTGGCAGGGCAGCCCCCAAGGCAGCAGCCGGGGAGGAGGAGGAGCCGCGGCCCAGTACCGACTGATCCATAGACCGGTGCCGGTCTTTGGACCGGGGGTTGGGGACCACTGTACTAAGACTCCTAGATCCTTTCCGCACATGCTACTGCCAAGACAAGTCTTCCCCATCCCATATTGGTGTATTTTGTTTTTCCTACCTAAATGCAGAACTTTACATTTGTCCCTATTGAACTTCATTTTATTCAGTTTAGCCCACTTCTCGAGCCTATCAAAAACATCCTGTATTCTAATTCTGTCTTGGGTAGTACCATCGCCTCCCGTGATCTGGACATGATACTCCGTTTGGTACAGCCCAAAATCCCATTTGCCTTTTTAGCCACCGATTTTAGCCAAGCAATGATGACAAGTAAGTTGGAGACAGTTACCATGGAGAAACAAGGGAGAATTTTTCATGAAGGAATGGGATGGCCACAGAAGTTCTGGTTAGATGTCTTGGAAGGGAATAAAACTTGTATAGCATGATAGTTTTCTCATGGACGGTAGTAAGCCAAGGGGTACTGCAGTACTAGGTCTGGTACTTTTTAACTTATTCATTACTGCTCCGGCGTTCAGACTGAGCACTGAAGTGACTATGACAGTAGACGACAGGTGTTCAGGGCAATAAGAATCAAGGAAGACCAAGCAAGGGAGCATCAACATGGCAAATTAACTTCAGTGTGGGCAAGTGCAAAATAATGTACATTGGAGCAAAAAATCCCCACTACAAAAATAGATTTGGATCCCACTATAAATGGAGATGGGATCCAAACTGGTGGTAACTGACCCCAAAGGCCCTGCTCTGGTCACCACATGCATCTGACCAGGACTTGTGAGGATTATCTTAAGCAGAGATAGTTATGTGGGGGGTGGTTCTTCATGTCCCCTAGCCCAGGGATAGTCAACCTGTGGTCCTCCAGATGTCCATGGACTACAATTCCCATGAGCTCCTGCCAGCAAATGCTGGCAGGGGCTCATGGGAATTGTAGTCCATGGACATCTGGAGGACCACAAGTTGACTACCCCAGCTCTAACCCTTTAGGGTCTCAAAAGGAAGACCCAGAGACTTCAAATTGTTACTGGAACCAAATGGTCAGCCAGCACAGATCTTTCAGCACAGGGAAGATTCAGTCCCTGTGACCAGCTGTATTTCAGACCAACTGAAGTTTCTGGATCATTTTCCAAAGCAGCCCCACTTCAAGCACATTCCAATGATATAAATGGGGGGTGATCTGAGCACAGTTCACCATAGGCAGATCCCCCTTTTGTCCCTTTTCTCCAGGGTTTCTGCCTCTTGACTCACCCGGAGAGCAACCAGCGTATTATCCCAGTTTTCTGTGTCTAAGGAGAATTGAACTTCCCCGTTCTCATTTGTCACATACAGAAAGTGCGTTTCCACATCATTGATATCAACAGTAAGATAGATGGTATGATTTGTGGCGGGAATGTCTCCGATGGTACATCTCATCTGCAGAAAGAAAACTAGCGTTAATGCCATGTTTTTGACATCTGTAACCACTGGGAGCAGTGGTATTCATAACTGACTAAGCCCTAAGTGGGCAGAGAAAGGGGTGGAGCCAGTCCGGGTGAGGGGCCAATCAGAAGGCACGAAGCACCTTTAGATTGGCCCCTCACCCAGACTGACAAGAATTCCAGCCATTCAGGTGAGGGGCCAATCGGAAGGCGCGTAGCACCTTCCGACTGGCCCATTACCTAACTGGCTGGAGTTTGGTGGGGAGTGGCCTGGGCGGCGGAGGCTTCCCTGCTCCGAAGCCCGTTGGGAAGCTGGGGACTTGGTGGGGAGGGAGGGAGGCAGGCAGGTGGGGGGGGTCCCCACTCTGGCCCATGGGGGTGCAGGGGTCCCTTCAAAGCCCGTTCTTATGGGGGGGCTTTGAATCTAGTTATCATCATCTTAACACCGCCCGCGGCACCGCAGACTAAATAAAACAGTAAGGGCTTTAGGGGAAGGATGTGTCCGGGATGAGGAAGGGTCCGGATTGGACCCTTCCTCTGGACAGACAATCGGAGGGACCAATTGGCAGATTTCCTCCGATTTCCAGCCCCGAGCAACTGCGAGCCACGCGCAGTGCGGCTCGCAGTTACTCCTTTGCCGGCAGCCTGGCGCGTCAGGCCACCACCTGCCGCTGCTGCCGACACATCGCCCCCCCCCGGCGCAGCCAGCCAGAAGCCGCCGCCACAAGAAGCTTGGGGACCGCCGCCGCCAGCTGCAGCCTGCCCCACGGAGCAACAGCCACCCAGCTCCTGTGACGCCACCCGCAGCGAATCCCGGCTGCCGTCAACACACCAGGTAGGCACCAGGCCCACAGGACGACCCCGCCCTTGCCAAGCAGGGCCACACAGCCCCGCCGCCCTCATGGCACGCCCTGCTAGCGCCCGCTGCATTTTGACTGCAGCGGGCTTATTTACTAGTAATCTATAAAATTGTGACCGTGGCCCCTGACATGCTGAAGGTTCCGAAGCCTCCTACTGGTGGAATCTCCCTTCCCCGGGCCAATGGCAGCTCTTGCTCAGGATACCACACATTCCACTTCCCTTCAGGCCTGCTGTGAAGGAAGCCTCTAACATCCCCTGACAGAAGCAAGGGACGTGTTTCTGAGAGGGAATTTTCCCCCCTCTCAATTTGTAGGACTTTCTATGCACACCACAAAAGGTTTCAAGGAAAGAGATGTTAAACTGGACAGGTGGTTATGGGAGAAATTGAACAGAAGGATAGCTAGACCTGACCCTTCCGGTATATGGAAATCCACGCTTATAGAATGGGTTGAGACTCTTGAAGTTTATCTGCGCTGTTTTAGCAACAATATACATTGTGGCTTCTCCCGAGTTGACTGATCCTGCAACGAGAGACAACACCCTGGCTGAGCACAGAAGCAATAAGGGTCAGAACAAATACATCAGCAGAAAGCTCATTTTGGCTTCTAGAGGCTGAGAAAGCAATACAATCTGTCAAAATCACCACAGATTTAGAGGGGGACTGTTTCCACGCCCACAACAATGGTGCAATGGCCGTCCGACTGCTCTGCAGAATTAGAAGCATTTTACACAAAAATCTCGCAATTTGGGCGCATCTCCAAATGCACTCCCTGTTTACCCCGTGGTTGGTGAATGCTGGATATTCTCGTCCCCTGAGAGGGAATTCACAGTAACCTAAGTTCAAAAGAGCCAAGTTGGCTTCCTCCTCTATTTCCCATGTTGCAATTCCGTCCATAGATCTGCCTGTCCTTCTGCCCTCCCACACTCCCCGCTGTATTTTTAAAAAATGTTGAACATGATTCGTGTTACAGTGCTAATCTACAGTAGCATAAGCGCCACACACCCCTCCCTCCCCCTCCCCATCTCCCCCTCCAGCATTTAAATGTTTCCCCCTCCATCATCCACCAGGCTTTTGGTTGAGGCGAGGCTGACAGAAGATTTTGCCCTCCTTCTGGTGTACCCCCTAATAGCATCATCTCTGTAGACTAGGCAGATTGGGGGAGGAGTGGGGGGATGGCTGTGATTGTTGGGACTTGGCTTGTGGGGTTTTATGTATTTTACTAGGGACAAAGCCTGTTGCAGTCAGGAATAAAACGGGCGCTAGATTGGGGGTGGGGGTGGAACAACTCTGTGGATGGCCTCTCCCTCCCCCCAGGACATGGAAAGGCTGCAGGCTGGAGGCCCCCAGGCAGGGAACTCACCGGCAGGGGCAGCTCTTATGTGGCAGGGATCTGCAGCCTCCGAGCCTCGGAGGAAAGTGGAAGGAGGAGGGGGTGGTCAGGGGTGGGGTATGGAAGGCGATTGGCTGGCTGCTGGACAGACAGGCAAGCCAATTGGAGGAGGAGGCACTCAGGCGCAGGACAGCCACCCTGGGTGCTAAGCGCTTGAGTGGCACTTAAGTCATGAGACCAGCTGCCCCTCCAAGCCCTTACAAGAAACATTAAGTGGAATAGATTATTGTTGTTTTATTTGTTGTTAGCCGCCATGAGCCATCAGGCCAGGAGCGGCAGTCTAAAAATATAATTATGAATGAACATTATGACTGAAGGTGCAATGGGGCACTTTGTAAATTTCATGCAAGAAAACATTTGTGTTCCTACATTGTTAGCGACTGAGCACACATCAATGCAAGAACAAACTCCCCTCCCCCTTTGCTTGAGTGATTTCAGTGCCATGGGAATTGAGGGATGGGGGGGGGTGTTTTAATTTATCTTTGTTTTGACTGCGTTATAGCACGAGCTCATTATTGCAGCCACACTCCCTTTTCTCCGTTATTCTTTGCCGCCCCAGGAGATGCAAGAACAAGCTGGGGATGAAAGGGGGAGCATTTTCCTATTTTGGTTGTGTTAGGATGTAATTGCGTTATCGCACATGCCGAGTGCAAAAAAAAAAAAAAAAAAAAAGGAACAGAGACAAGGCAGGAGGCAAGAATGCCCGGTGTCCCAGCGAAAGTGCAAAATGCAAGCCGTGAACGGACTCCTGGCTGGTGCTGGATAAAGCCACCAATGCAGAATATGCCAGGCTCAAGGTAACCCCTCCAGGTGAGGAATTCAGCCCATTCCCAAAGCCTAAGAAGTGAATAACCCTCAGCAGTTTTTGGATTGATGATGTAGAAAGGGAAAGACAATCAAGCAACAATCAGCTGGGGGGCAGGGATTCCCTGAGCCTTTGGGGAGGGTGGTATATGAATGAATGAATGAATGAATGAATGAATGAATGAATGAATGAATGAATGAATGAATGAATGAGTGAGTGAGTGAGTGAGTGAGTGAGTGAGTGAGTGAGTGAGTGAGTGAGTGAGTGAGTGAATGAGTGAATGAGTGAATGAGTGAATGAGTGAATGAGTGAATGAATGTATGAATGAATGAATGAATGAATGAATGAATGCACACTAGCATGCAAAAGTCCCTGCACAAAATGTTATTCTTTTCTGCTCTCCCATTTGGTGCCAAAGCTCTGATCTTTCCACACAGTTAGAGAGCCTTCACAGTTCCCTCACCTGCCGCACCCTCCGGTTTCTTTCGCTTTCCTCCCTACCTGTTCCTTCCTCCTCCAGTTCTGCAGAAAGCTCCACAAACCCATCGTAGCCACTATGGGACGAGTTGATGTCACTCACATTGACGGTAACAAGGGCACAGCCGCTCTTGTCTGTCTGGGGATGCAGAAAAGAGAAATCAAATAGTTGCGCTGTCCTCCATGGCTCGTGCTGAAGAACAGAGTCTGTTTTAAATGCTATTAATGCTTCCTCCCTTTTCCCCTGACGACAGCTCTGTGAGATAAATTAGGCTGAGAAGGACTGGCTCATATGGGTCTCCCAGATCCTCATCTGACATACTAAGCCAGCTTGGTGTAGTAGTTAGGAGTGCGGACTTCTCATTAGGGCCCATTACGCACTCATTGGATAATGCACTTTCAATGTACTTTGGCAGCTGGATTTTCCTGTGCGGAACAGGAAAATCTACTTCGAAAGTGCATTATTTATTGTGTGCAGAATAGGCCCAGTGAGCCGGGTTTGAATCTGCGCTCCCCCACATGCAACCAGCTGGGTGACCTTGGGCTCGCTTTATCAGCACTTGGGCTCGCCACAGTATCAGGGCTCTCTCAGCCTCACCCATCTCACAAGGTGTCTGTTGTGGGGAGAGGAAAGGGAAGGCGACTGTAAGCCGCATATAGGAACGAACTCTTCTTCTTCTGACCCAGAAGTCCACAACATGGTGCCCACAAGTCTAATCCGGGGTCCGCAACATGGTACCCACTGAATCCAACATGATACCCACCTATGTGACTAAAACAGCCTTTGTCAACCTTTTGACCCTGGAGGTACCACTGAAATATGTTTCAGGCTTCAAGGTACCAGGAAGGGATGCCACCTGGCCATGCCTCCCTACCAAACCATCAGCACAGGGTGGGAGGGCTCTCTCCAGCTGCCATTTTGAAAACTTCCACACTACGGTACCAATGAAAGGCCTTTTGTGGTGCCATAAGGCAGGGGTAGTCAACTTGTGGTCCTCCAGATGTCCATGGACTACAATTCCCATGAGTCCATGCCAGCAAATGCTGGCAGGGGCTCATGGAAATTGTAGTCCATGGACATCTGGAGGACCACAGGTTGACTACCACGGCCAGAAGGTACTGTGGTTGGAAAATCCTGGTCTAGATTGTGGGCAGGGCTAGATTTTCATTAGCCCTTGGAGAGCTGATTGGCTATGCTGATTTGAAACAAAATTTGCTCTTGCCACCACAGGTGAAAGACCTCCACTGAGTGCCTGATGATAAACTGTGTCTAAGCAACAACATGTTTTAAAACAATATGTACATCTTAAAAGGCATCCTGTTAAACAGAGGCTCTGCCTGAAATGTTCGAGCCTTCCTCTCAGAGTGAGGCATAAGCTCACACCCAGACCTCCTGCGCTTGGCTCTGCCTCTTGTGGCAGCCATTTTGCAGCTGGCTCCACCTCCTGCAGCCACCATTTTGGTAGTTGCACTGGCCACCCTGGGTCAGAATCGCAATGTTGCTCACAGGCTTTAAAAGGTTGGGGACCCCTGCTGTAACCACAATCCTACACTGGCACTGTTTTCAAGTCCCCCCTCCATCAGTTTACTGGGCTGTTCTGAGGATAAAACGGAGAATGGCAGGCTCATCCCCCAGTCCCTGGGAAGAACAGCAGAGAATTAAAACTGTACTTAACAAATAGCAATGAGACACACAATGAGCCATGCTCCTCCTCCAAGGCCTTGCCCAAAATATATTATGTGGAACAGATTTATAATTTCATTCATTCACGAGCCGCAAGGGAGTGGCGGGCTATAAATCTAATAATAATAATAATAATAATAATAATAATAATAATAATAATAATAATAATAATAATAATAATAATAATAATAATAATTTCTATTCTGCCTATTCCCAAGCAAAGCAGTTTACAACAGTAGCTAAAACACCATGTAACATTAAAACACTATAAAAACATTTTAAAACTCTGTAGAATTCCACCTCCCACCAGCTGTCACAGTCCAGCTAACCTATTTGGCCATTACAGTAGCAAAGTATGTCCCAAGGGAAGTGGGGGGGAGCATAGAGAGGAGAAGGTGGGGAGGGGAAGGGGAAGGGGAAGCCCACATGATTCTAAGCCGTCCTGGCCTCAAACATAGGCCTGGTTGAGGGCTGTTTTACAGGCCGTGAGGAAACTTGGCTGCTCCATCAGGGCCCTGATCTCCGCTGGCAGCTCATTCCTCCAGTCTGGAGCCATGGCCAAATAGAGCAGTCTAGTTGAGGCCAAGCGAACTCCCCAGATCCAAACTCAAAAAGGCATCCTGGTTTGCCCCGCAGCTCTCTCCCACTTAGTGTACCTTGACAGTGTACTTTTTTTCAATCTTCGTCAATGTTTCATTTTGTGCCTCTTCCCAAAAGTAATAGGAGACCCTTCTCGTCATGGTCAGCCGTGCAGTCCCATGGACTACCTTTCCATAGGTATACCTGGTGGGGAACAGAACCATTAGGGGGGTACAGTGGGGGGCTGCAGAAAAGAGGCAGAGTCCAGGAGCAACTTAAAGACTAACGAAATTTGTGGCAGGGGAGGTGCTTCCGTGAGTCACAGCTCACTTCTCGGTAAACAAGAGTCTACTGGGATACACCGGCGCTGAAAATAAACCCAAAATTAGCTGTTTCCAAATTGGCTGCCGGTTATCCAAAATGAGCCCCAGAAATAATGAAAACTTATCTCCCAGAAGTCAAGAGAGAGGACGTTGGACCACCAAACAGCTATTTAACAGCTCCTCCCTCCCTCCCTTTACATTTTTAAGTTGTCTATGGAATAAGGTGACCAGATTTCAACATTGGTAAAGCGGGACACCATTGACCGGGGGGGGGGGGTTTGGTTAAAAATCTGGTCTATATGGAGCAACAAAAAGTTTCATAGAACGCATAGAACGCAAAAACAGCATTGTGGTGTATATATTTTAATTTCAACATAAGTACAATTTGCCAGGTACCCCCAGATGTCCCTCCGAAAGTGGGACAATCTGGTCACTTTACTATGGGAAGACCTGGCCTCTGCTACTACACCCCCACAACCCCCAAAAAATGGCCTTTGAAATGTAAAGGACAGAAGATGCTAACAGCTGATCGGGTAGATCTGGCCTTGGAGGCAAAGTCTACCCCCCCCATAGGTAGTAATGGCCCCATTATTTCATATGGGTAGACCAGGCCCCTCTCCCTTTCAAAGGGACTATTGTCTGCCTTCTGGGACATTTCTTCGGGCTGGTTCATCACTGCCAGACGAGCCACTTCCCGGGAGGAACCACAATACATCTGACGAACCTGCCAGTCACTTTGATCCTTAATTCTTCATCAGAAAACCTGATTTTTTCAGGGGCGTCAATCAGCACCTCAAACTTAGGCAGCTCTGCAAAGAAGAACAGAGATGCAAGTGGGACCTTGGGGTCCTTGTGGACAGTAAGCTACATATGAGCAGACAGGGTCATGCGGCGGTAAAGAAGGCAAATGCAGTCTTGGGCTGCATCATCAGAGGCATCACATCGAAATCACCAGATGATACAGTCCCACTGTATACTCCATTTGATCAGACTTCTCCACCTGTAGTTCTGTGTGCAGTTCTGGAGGCCTCACTTTAAAAAGGACGTGGACAGCGAGGAGGACGATCCAGGGCCTGGGGACCAAGACCCACGAGGAAAGGCTGAGGGACTTGGGAATGGTCAGTCTAGGGAAGAGAAGGTTGAGAGGAGACATGGTGGCTCTATTTAAGTTCTGAAAGGTTGTCAGTTAGAGGAGGGCAGGGAAAGGTTCCTGTTGGCAGCAGAGGAGAGGACCCACAGTCATGGGTTTAAACTGTGTGGAGAACGATAGGTAGGTATCGGGAGAAACATTCACACTCAGTTCAGCAGTGGAATGGGCTGCCTAAGAAAGTGGTGAACTCCCCTTCATTGGCGGTCTTCAAGCGGTGGCTGGACAGATACTTCTCCTGGATCTGATCCTGCACTGAGCAAGGGATTGGACGAGATAGCCTGCATGGCCAAGTCATGTAGAAGGAGATCCATGCTGATTCTGCTGCCATATCTGAAAGAACTGGTCCTAAGCTAAGATTCAAAATCTCTCTCTTTCTCTCTCTAACACACACACACACGAGAGGCAAATTTGGACTGTGGAGAGGAGGGAGGGCCTCCTGACGCTATTATTGTATCATCTGATGGAAAGCTGTCTATTTCCCTTTAAAGGACTACAGCAACTTGAGGGAGGGCTAAATTGCCAGAATTGTTCAGGAGTGAAAGTGTTAAACTCCCCCTTATCCCACACCTCCACACGACATAGCTCCAAAGTGGACCTGGGGAAAAGTGCTGGAAAGATCTCCCCAAAACCCTGCCTGAGGAGAACATCTGTTTTGAGCCCAATTTTCATATAAGTTTTGAACAATCCAGGTTCGGCCACAGAAATCATAGTGGTGACCGATGGGTCACAGACCCTTTCTATTGACCTCGTAGGGTTTTTAAGGCAAAACGACGTTCAGAGATGGTTTGTCACTGCCTGACTTTCTACAGCAGGGGTAGTCAAACTGCGGCCCTCCAGATGTCCATGGACTACAATTCCCAGAAGCCCCTGCCAGCATTCGCTGGGAATTGTGGTCCATGGACATCTGGAGGGCCGCAGTTTGACTACCTCTGTTCTATAGTAACCCTGGACTTCCTCGGTGGAAGGCTGATGGGGTAAAAGTAGCAGGAACTTTGGTCCAAAAGGACCTCGTTGTGCTGGTATTTTTATGAAAAGCTCAAGGCAGGTGTAGTAAGAGAAATACCCTGACCATGGGAAGAAACGGATTGTAACCCATATTCTATGGTTCTCCGCCATGAGGTGCGGCATTTCTTAGATTTCATCTTATTTTGGTTTGGGTCAGTTCTTAGGGCCTTTTCGCACGGGGATCTTTGTTGCAAATTGTTTGCGGAATGAAAAATCGCCATTTAAAATAGTGGAATTCGTCGTTATGCATACCTGCCTTTGTAGTGGAATCAGTTGCGTTTTTTAGCGTTTCCCACAGGCTTCCGGTCTCGGCAGAAATCGCTAGAAAGGAAGCGCTATTGCCAAGCTCGTCCCGCCCCTGGCCGTCAAGCAGCCAATGGGCAGCCGTTAGCATGCTCCCAAACAGCCCCTTTCCCTTTAAGAAAGGTTTTTTAAAAAAAAACAGACCCATAGCAACGAATCTAGGTAGATTCGTTGCAACGGAGAGACCCATCCAGCTGCCTAATGTGAGCTGTCGTTTGATTGTATGATCGTTGGCACGCTGCCCCGAGTGATAAAAAAAAAATCCCCCCCCCCTCTCACAGGCCCGATTTTCGGCTGAATTTATGTGTAAAAAATAAAGGGACTTTATTTCAGCAAACGGGCTTTTATGTGGTTTGTGCTTAGTGACTAAAGGTGAAGGACTGAAGCCAGGGAAGCCTCTAAACAGAAAGAGGCTCGCTGGTGCGTTTATCCCCGCTCGCTCGGAGAAAAAAAAATGGCGATCGCTTCGCCGGAAGTTTGGAGGACAGGCTCAGGAAGTTTGGAGGACAGGCTCAGGAGGAGGGACTTTGAAGAACCAGCAACAATGGTAACGCACAGGTCCTTAGCGCTACTGTTGCAGATTGGTTGCAGGAGTGTATCGCTATCCGGAGGGTGAATCCACTTTTCTGGATTCCCCTGAAAGCGCTACAACGAAGCGCTTTTTGCGGGTCGGTTTCAGGATTGTTGCAGATTGTCTACGACGTCGTGGGTTATGGCAAATTAGTAGCGTTTCCAATTAGTAACCATTGTGCTATTTTGAAGCCGTGCGAAATGGCCCTCAGAGTTGCTCCTGCCAGCTATGGTTTCTACAACAATTGATAAACTACACACAATTTTGGCTTGACTTTGATCATTTTATTTATTTAATTTTCACCCCTCTGTAAAATGTTGAGGAGTCAGAAGCAAAACTCATCCTTAGGGCTACCAGCTCCAGGTTGGGAAATGAATGGAGATTTGGGTGTGGAGTCTGAGGAGGGACCCCCACCCGGATGGGATGTCCATCCTGCCCCCCTCAAAGCTGACACTTTCTCCAGGGGACCTGAGCTGTGTAGTCTGGAGATCAGTTGTAATTCCAGGAGACTTCTAGAACCATCTGGAGGCCAGAAACTCTACTTTTGAGGCAGCCCATGATTGGCTGGTATTGCCTTTACATCTCCCCCCCCCCCCCGGTTCTGTTCCTCCTCGGGTCTCCACTTCTGAGTTCTCAGGTGCATTTCACATGACAAAAACAAGACATTAGCTTATCTCCCATTTTAATATATGGCAGGGGAACAAAAGCCCCCGGGCTTTTGAAGTGAACATCGTTGGACCCCCTTCTCCACCCCCTTTAGTAATAGGGGGTACGATGGGATTTTTCTGCCATGTTGGGAGGATTTTAAAGTCTTTTGATGGGAGTTTTAATGGGGTTTTAAGACATTGTGACCCACCACGAGCCGTCTAGGGAGTGGTGGGAATAAATTGAATGAATGAATGAATGAATGAATGAATGAATGAATGAATGAATGAATGAATGAGAGATTCTTGCATGTAGGCAATTTTTTCTCTTTCCTGTTCTTAGAGCCCTTCTTGCGGGCAAATTCCACTGGAAAAACTCACCATATTCCCACACCGTAAAACCTTTATTTCTCCTGTAGAATGTATCATCTCCCACTTGGATGGTATACATTCCCCGGGCCGCTTCAGAGGCCAGGGGGAAGGAGAGATCCGCAATGCCTTGTTGGGTCTCCACATCCAGCCACTGGCCGATCCGATTCTCTTTGGAATCCTGTGTAAGATGAAAAGGACTGTGAAACTGATTGGCTTGGTTAAAATCGTTAGCTATACGTATGCAGACTGGGACATTCCCAGTGTACATGGCAGGGTGCGGCAGACCCATTGGGCCCCTTTCAATTTTGCATTTGTACGCAGGGTAGAGACTTTATAGCACATCCAATTGTCTTTATACTATTGTATGTTACTTTTTCAATAAAGAACAGCATTAAAGGTGAAAGTATCCCCTGTGCAAGCACCGAGTCATGTCTGACCCTTGGGGTGACGCCCTCTGGCGTTTTCTTGGCAGACTCAATACAGGGTGGTTTGCCATTCCCTTCCCCAGTCATTACTGTTTTATCCCTCAGCAAGCTGGGTACTCAGAAGGATGGAAGGCTGAGTCGACCTTGAACCAGCTGCTGGGATCGAACTCCCAGCCTCATGGGCAGAGCTTCAGACAGCATGTCAGCTGCCTTACCACCCTGCGCCACAAGAGGCATTAGAACAGGCAAATCCAGCCTGGGAAACGCCTCTAGGATTGGGGCGGTGCCAGTGGAGAGGGGAATCTGGGGACGGACTTCATTTAGCATCTATAATGGAGCAAACTCTTTGCCTTCCAAAGCTTTCATTTCCTCCAAGGGAACTGCTCTTTCTGTAGTCTGGAGATCAGTTATAATACTGGCAGACCCCCAGGCCTTATCAGCTTGGTGCTTCCTGCAATTGACTCTTTTTCACATTCAAAGCCCTTCAGCCATCTGTCTCTGTTGTATCCACATCTCCATGGGAAGTTTTCATAGGAAGGCCAGAAAAAACAGCCCCAGCAGTGATATGAGTGAAGAAGAGGCAAGAGATACTGGCGGTCAAGAGGCCAGAGCCTTCCTCCTCCTCCCCATTTGTGAGGAACTAGAACTTAGGGATGCCAGATCCCTCCCCACCGAGGGCAGGGGTCTCTGCTCCCAGGTACCACCTCTCCAGTACTGATCAGCTGGCCAGCGGGGGGGGGGGTGTACCAGAAAAATGGGAGGAGCACCCAACATTTTAGCAATGTGCCCAACATGACTTCAAGCATTCATAGCTACCACAGACACCTGTTTTCTAAGGTAACTACTGTGTCAAGTAACACTGCCAAACCGTGAACCCGGTTTTGGAGGGGTGTAACCCCATGCAAGACAAGATAGATCTGAAATCCCTGGTGGGCCAAAGAACCTCTCCAGCTGACAGGAATCAGGTTCCTGTCGAGATCCCTTCCCTCCCCAAACCCTGCCGTGCCCAGGCTTTACCACCCCAATGTCTCCAGGGATTTCCCAATCCACAGTTGGCAAGCATAGTTGTTTTACTCTGGTGCACTACAAAAGCCCAAATATTTTTGTTCTGCATTCCGGAAACAATGTGAGCTTCTCTGCCCCCAACCCACTCTGAAATAACGTCAGGACAAACTCATGACTTACAATGAGCTGCACCATAGGGATCTGTAAAAGAGAAAACGAAGCCAGAATCAGTGACCTTCACGACAGAAGAGACTCCATTTTAGCTAATGTCCTACAGAACTATCTATGAGGCTGAGGAGAAATCCAGCCTCAAGATCTTGAGCGGAAACTGTGCCTGACCAGACAGCTTCAAGGTCATCTCTGAAGGAGGGAAGGGGGCTTGCGCCACTGTTTCCTGGCTGCTATCTTCTGCCACTTCACTGCCAGCACCTGACTAGTTCCACATAGTGACATTGATTAAGAACATCAGCCCAGCTGGAATGGACCAGTGGTCCATCTAGTCCAGCATCCAGCTTCACGGTAGCCAGCCAATTCCTCTGGACATCAAACAACAGGCCAGAGAGGTCAAAGCCTACATATGAAACTAAAAAGAGCCCCGCTGGATCAGAACAATAGTCCATTTAGTCCAGCCTCCTGTCTCACACAATGGTCAACCAGTTCCTCTGGATGACCAACAGCAAGGCACAGAGGCCAAGGACTTCATGAGAACATCAGAAGAGCCCTGCTAGATCAGACCTGCAGCCCTTCTATGCCAGCATCCTGTCGAACGCAGAAGCCAACCAGTTCCTTTGGGCGTCCATCAACAGGGCATAGAGGCTGAGGCATTATCCTGGCTCTGGGATTCAGAGGTTTACTATGTCTGTATATGGAGTCACTATGGCTAGTAGCCACTGATAGACTTAAACTCCATTACTCTGCCTAATCCCCCTTTAAAGGTGTATGTGCCTGTGGCCATCACTATATCCTCTGGCAGCACATTTTACTTTCAGCTCTTCCTTGTCTCCACGAGGGTATTCTCTCATCTAGCATCAGGGGAAAAACTAGCAATCATGGGGGGGGGGGGGGGGGTTTGAGCCTAAATGCTACAGGGGCATCTGGGGGGCAATACCCACTCTGAAATATACCACCCGTCCTGCATGCCTATATTTCATTTTCAAGTGTCTGTCTCTAGAGGCTTTACCCCAGTTGTCATTTGCCAGCGTGCTCTTGCTGCATTGATTTCTGGATGCTGACCCTGATTTTGCCCCTGGCATTCTAACATTTGTGGATTTCCTCCCCCCTCCATATAGTGCATGTTATTATGCTTTTTTTAAAAAAACAGTAATTACGTTAGGATGCTCCTCTGTTGTCAAACAATGAAGCATTTTTTCCTGTACTTGGGAGAAACTGCGGGAGTCTGCTGGATGATATTAACAACATTGTGGGAGCTCTCAGCGTTCCGCAGGGCCTGTAGAACGGAGCTCTTCCGCCAGGTCTGTGGTTGAGGCCGGGCCGCATGGAAGATCTCCCCCCCCCTCTACAGCGTACTCCATCTGGCACTCTCTGTCCTCCCTCCCCCTCGATAGTGGGTTACCAAGGGGTAGAGTAGATATGAACTGAATTTTTACCACACCTTGTTCTATTATATGGGGATTAGGTATGATATGTTTTATATGTTTTATTGTATGTTTTTATTGGGGTTTTATATGTCTGCAACACGCCTCAGGCCTCCGGGGAGAGACGAGGAATAAATCTAAATAATAATAATAATAATAATAATAATAATAATAATAATAATAATAATAATCCATAGCCTCCCTGCATGAAACTGACCCCAGCTTCCTTTCCCTTCATGAAAGTGACAGAGTGTTCTGTTAACCGTCCAGTCTTGCTGTAGGGGGAGACAGGGAGGCAGTGTACATGCGTCATGCTCGTGCTACTTTGGAACTATGTTGTAATCTAATCATGTTCGGGGCAGGGGGAATTATACTGTAGGGAGTGGAGGAGGGCCGGCAGAGGCACAGCATTGGTCGGATCTCAAATGTCATCCTTTTGAGGTGGGAAGCAGTGGAGGAAGCCAATGTGACTTTTGAGCAGGGGTAGTCAAACTGCGGCCCTCCAGATGTCCATGGACTACAATTCCCAGGAGCCCCTGCCAGCGAATGCTGGCAGGGGCTCCTGGGAATTGTAGTCCACGGACATCTGGAGGGCCGCGGTTTGACTACCCCTGCTTTTGAGCTTCCACTTTAGCCTACTGCGAATTCCCCCCCAGGGGAGGGGGGGGAAATTGCAGTTTCTCAGGATTCACAAAACATGTGGCCAACGGAAAGTGCATTTGGGGCTGTGCCTGAATCAGGAGATTTTAGTATGAAAATAATGGAATTCTGAGGAGCCTTATGGGTGCTGCCGTGAAGTCTTAGTCAACGTGGAAAAGGCCTATGCTTTTTCATTGCGGATCTATAAAGGAAAATGTTCAGGATTCCCTAAGAAGGCGTGAGGGTTGGGGAAGTTGTAAGGGGCTGAGTCAGTTAACCCTTTCCTGGCCAAACTCATGCGCATCACCTTTTCTTCATGTGCCTTACTTCTTTCCTTGTTGGTTTCTGTCCTTTTTAAATGAGCAGACGGAACACTGGAGACAGACATACAGATTTTGGATTGCCTTCTCTGTCTGCAGTGGAGGAACTTGGCTCATTTGGGGAAGCAAGAACAGATCAAAGAATGCTTGGTGCCCTTTAGACTTTGCTGCAACTTGCCAACCTAAAAGGATACAGGCCTCTGGGCATGTGCAGAATGCCTTTTGCTCCCCAATGTATCAATCAAGGAATCTTTATTTTATGGTCATTCAGACCAAAATTCAAATACACTTGTAATTAAAAACTGAAGCAGTTCAAAAAGTGAGAAAACAATAATAATTTAAAAGATTTAAAGGTCTGATATCAAAGGTACATTTAAGGTGTTGAAAATCAATATTTAAAACATACTCCCCCAATGTATCAAGTTTGTTCATGAGTGGACCATTGGTCATAAACAACAACACTTACATTTCCAGTAATGGCCTTAAAGTTATCGTCAAGCCTCACAATCCGAAACCTGACTGAGAAAGCAGAGAGCAAAAAAATTATGGGCTGCAGTCGCCATTTTGTAGATGCAGCAGACTGCTCCACCATGTTCCCCACTCTGCCAGCTGCAAGCTCCCCAAATGTTTTTGAGCCAGCCTTTCCTCTGCACAATGACTCTTGCTTGTGCCTGCTGGGTTGGAATCCCCTGCAGTTGAGGCAAAGGGTCTTTTGGGCTGTTGGGTAGAGCAAAGTTGCTCTGTTCCTTCCAGCCTTCTTCTCCCTCCCTGCTAGCCCTACAGAGGCCGGATAAGGAGCCCCTGCTAGGTCAGACCTCTCCCACAAACCATTGCCAAGGCAGGCCTACCTCTCTCTCCGGGCCTGTAAAAGGGCTTGTCTGGCTCAATGAGGTTGCGGATGTAAGCGGCCCTGACCAACACCTTCTTCCGGCTATCGAAGCTCATGCTGTCACCCTTGCGGACGAGGACGTGCACGTGGCCCACCTCTTCGTCCTTCATAACACAAAGGAGAAAAGCGCTGTCGGTGCTGGAGGCCAGAGGACAGGCAGCCCTTTGGAAAGTGGGGCAGGCGTTCTCTGCTGCTGAACTGGGATTTTGGGGGATTTCTCCCAATCTGGTCTCCACTCGCCCAGAAACAGGCATGCAAGACCCCCAAGCCCACCTGTTGACCCCATCTTTGTCTTGCCACTCCCTCCCAAGTCTGCGCAGAGCCTGCATCCTTAGCTGATCCACCTCCTAGTCCAGGGGTAGTCAAACTGCGGCCCTCCAGATGTCCATGAACTACAATTCCCAGGAGCCCCTGCCAGCATTCGCTGGCAGGGGCTCCTGGGAATTGTAGTTCATGGACATCTGGAGGGCCGCAGTTTGACTACCCCCTAGTCCATCCTTCTTTGGTCCTCTCTTCCTCCCACAGTTTGGCCACCCCTGCCCTAGAGGAAAGTGGCTGGGAGCTGTTAGACTTACCAATCCATACATGCTCTTTGTTTTTGGAACAAAGGATGGCACCTGAGAAAGAGAGACAGACAGACAAGCAGATGGGAGGAAAAGTCGGAGAGCTACGTTAGACCGAAAGTTCTTCCGTTTTGTCATAAACTCCAATCCGCATCATATTAACAGGAAACCAGAACAGAACAACAGTCCTGAGGCAGAAGACTCAGGCCCATCCAGAGGCTGCTGGAAAATCCCGTGAAAAGCCAGGCATGAGGAAGCGACAAACTTGATTCCGAGAGGCCTCTTAACCAGAGGAATTTGGTAGCCAACGGCCTCTGAGAACCTTCCCATTAAGCTACCAACCAGGTTTGTGTCTTGCGGCAGCAAGTTGAGCAAGCTGCATGTTACTTGAACAAGGTTCTTTTTGGACTGCTCCGTTCATCACCTCCTATGTTATAACAGGAGAGGATGATAAGGTCACGGAGGGGGGGGGGAAACTGTGGTTCTCCAGATGTCCACGGACTAAAATTCCTATGAGCTCCTCCACAGAGAGGCACAGTTTGGCCACCCCTGCCACTTTTTCATGCTGCAGAGTTTGCAAGCGTTCATCACACCCAACTCTCTTTTCCCCTATAAGTCCCTCAGCTGCCTTTCTCATAGGGAAAGGTTTCTCATTTCACAGGGGGCCGTGCAGGCTGTGACCCGTGCAGCTGGTGGGAGATCCAGACACCCACCCTAGCAGGCCAAGGATGGCAGAAAATGGCAGAAGCCCATCCAGACACCATGGAGACAAGGTGTGGTACAGCACCTCCCCCATCCAACAGCTCACCATCCAATGGCTGCCATATGTTGGCAGGGGATCATGGGAATTGTAGTTCAGGGACATCTAGAGAGCCACAGTTTGGCCGCCCCTGATACATAAGATATAGGAAATTATGCTCGAGTCTCCTGCTGTCCGGATCATCGATGTAATGTGAGGTCCAGCTACTATAAAGACAAGCAAGGGCAGTGGCCAGCTATTGCACCCCAGGCAACGGAAAACCTCACCTGGAAACTGATGCATTCAAACAGATGTGGCTTCTCCACATCCTTCTCCAACAGCGTGTGGTTCTGGGCCTCCATCTCCAACGTTACTGCCAGGTGGACGGACTCCGAGAGCGATTGTAGAAGCACACAGAACTTTTCGGCACCAGGGTGCTGAATGACTGCTGGAAAGGTCACCAGGTAATGGCTAGAAGAGAAAGGGGAAAGTGACACGAAGCCCAAAAAACTGTGGAGACACGTATCAAGGGCCTTCTAGGGCAGGGATAGTCAACCTGTGGTCCTCCAGATGTCCATGGACTACAATGGACTACAGCAATTGCTCTGGCATCTCAAACTTCCTTCCCACCCACCCCAAGTCCCCAAACCATATTTTTTAATGTGCATTTCTGAGTTGCTATGAAGAAACGCCACAACAATGAAACAGTCCCTCCTCTTTTGGGGATTCTTCTTGTAATGGTCTCTATGTTCAGGTAGATTTGTGATAGGCTGGCCAAGGTAACTGGACCCCAATGAGTGATTGGGTGTTCACAAAAAGGCTTGTCGAGCCAGCTTGGTGTAGTGGTTAGGAGTGTGGATTTCTAACCTGGCGAGCCGGGTTTAATTCCGCACTCCCCCCACAGGCAGCCAGCTGGGAGACCTTGACCTCGCCACAGCACTGATAATGCTGTTCTGGCCAAGTAGGAATATCAGGGCTCTCTCAGCCTCACCTCCCTCACTGGGTGTCTGTTGTGGGGAGAGGAAAGGGAAGGTGAATTTAAGCCGCTCTGAGACTCCTTCGGGCAGAGAAAAGCAGCATATAAGAACCAACTCTTCTTCTTAAAAACAAAGAGCATGGATGTCTAGCTGGTCATGAGAGGGATGTTTCATCATATGCCTCCCCCTTTCCTGTTCATACCCCCCCCCACACACACACACACACACCAGAAAACACAAATGTGAATGAGTTTTGGCTGCCCAACCCCCAAAATGACCATGCACAGTGAGAACATTTTATTTTACATGGGGAATGTAGCTTTGCAGTCCTGCGGCAACGTGGACCGTGCCATTTGGATTTTTAAAAAAATCACAATCAGGAAATGGAGTGGGGAGAGGAGAGGGGAGGGCAGGGGAAAGGGTGGGCAAATCGCTGCCCAGACTATCGTGCATTTCTCCTTCCACAAAGGCTTGCCCCTGTTTGAGTTTTGGCGATTTCTCTCATCATGGAGTAAATTTGACTAAAACTCACTCCAGCCACTTGAGAGCTCCAGGTTGCTGCCAACGTCATGTGGAAACAAACCCGAGAGCAACAAGGAGCTGTCCTGGTGGCAAATTCCTCTTGCAGAATCAGTCTCTGTCTCATCCTGAGAGCTGCCCTCGAACACTCTCTCCTCTTGCTTTGTCCTCTCACTCACTTTACATGGACATCCATGAAGAGAAACCTGTCTCTGCAGATTTCTCCCATAGATGCCATACCCTCATATTTCCATATATATGATGCCGGACAAGCGGACCATTTGTGAGAGAAATACTCTTTCAAGTGAACTTCTCTTACTCTGCTTTCGACTGCAACCTTACCTGAATGCGGATAAATGTCAGTTTTACTTTTATGTAATATGCTGGCAGGGGCTCATGGTAATTGTAGTCCATGCACATCTGGAGAGCCACAGTTTGGCCACCCACCCCTGCTTTAGGGCGAATGGACAAACTGAAAGCTAGGAAGTCCCTGGGTCCAGTCGGCAGCGGGAGACCGGGAAGTAGAAATGGCCCCAGAACAATTTGAGGTGAGCAGCCCCCGCTGGGGGTTCTGGGACAAGGGGACCTGAGGCTTGGGCAGAGTTGCCAGGCTGGATTGACTTGCTCCTGGCCACCAGTGGTGCATGGCAAAGATTCCTGCATATTCAACGGCCAGACCACCCCACCGGGCGATACGTGCCTGAGATTCTTACAAAGGGCTGCAACTGTTGCTCTTCTGAACAGAACTATACAAGTTTTCAGTAAACAGGCGTCCCCACAAGTGGCCCATGCAGTTGTGGTGTCAAAAACAGGATCCCAAGGAGATGCAAGAAGTCACAAGCCGGTTAGCCTCTCCCTGAAAGGAAACTGCGGCACTGGAAAAGATGCCGAGAAGGGGGACCAGATGGGATTGAAGGGTTGGAGCATCTCCCTTCTAGACTTCTTCGTTTAGACAACAAAAAACATCAGCCAACTAAGGGGGACTGCAACAGAAGTTTATACAAAGTTTTGCAAAAGGAAGGTTGGGCTGCAGTAGGGCAGCTAGAGACAAGTCCAGGAGTACCTTGGAGACCGACAAGATTTTGGCAACGTTTGTATTTGAGAAGCAGAGCTCTAACGGAATGCCTGATAAAGTCTGCTTGGCCTCTAAGGAGCTCCTGGACTCGAATCGAGTTATGCCTAAGGAGGAGTCAAGGGATAGAACTACTTCTCCCTCTTTCCTGTCAGAGCAGAGCCAGTAGCCAGTTAATGGACAGTAGATCCTAGGCAGGCACAAGAAAGAGTTGAACATTTATAGAATCATAGAGTTGGAAGGGACCTCCAGGGTCATCCAGTCCAACCCCCTGCACAATGCAGGAACTCACAACTACCTGCCCACCCACTCACCATCTGCCTAAGTTCATAAAATCGACATTTCTGTGAGATGACTATCTAGGCTCTGCTTAAAAACTTCCAAAGAAGGAGAACCCACCACCTCCCAAAGAGAGCCTGTTCCATTGAGGAACCGCTCTGTCAGGAACTTCATCTAAATGTTTAGCTGAAAATACTTTTGAATTAATTTCAACTCACTGGTTCTGGTCCGACCCTCTGAGGCTACAGAAAACAACTCTGCTCCATCTTCTATATGTCAGCCCCTCAAGTATTTGGTGGTTATCATAAAGAATTGAGGCTTTTGAACTCTGGTGCTGGAGAAGACTCTTGCGAGTCCCTTGGACTGCAAGGCGAACAAACCGGTCAGTGCTAGAGGAGATCAGCCCTGACTGCTCCTTAGAAGGCCAGATCCTGAAGATGAAACTCAAATACTTTGGCCACCTCATGAGAAGGAAGGACTCCCTTGAGAAGAGCCTAATGCTGGGAGCGATCGAGGGCGAAAGAAGAAGGGGACAACAGAGAATGAGGTGGCTGGATGGAGTCACTGAAGCAGTCGGTGCAAACTGAAATGGACTCCAGGGAAAGGTAGAGGACAGGAAGGCCTGGAGGACAGGAAGTCCATGGGGTCACGATGGGTCGGACACGACTTTGTACAACAAAATCATATCACCTCTTAGTCACCTTCTTTCCAGGCTAAAAAAACCAAGCTCCCTCAAGCTTTCTCCAAGCCCCTCACCATCTTTGTAGCGCTGTCCTGGACATGTTACAGTTTCTCTACATCTTTCTTCAGTTGGGGTGCCCAAAACTGAACACAGTGAGGTCTAACCAGGGCAGAGTAAAGTGGTAACATCACTTTGCATGATCTATACTTCTTTTAATACAGCCCAAAATTTAATTTCTTTTAATACAGTCTTCTCTCGTGGCTAAATGGAGCCTCCTAGTTCAGAAGCCGTGACCTTCGGAATCCCATTGCCAGGGGGCAAAGATTCAGGCAGGTTTGGTGTCCCAGCTCAAAAGTTTCCAAGACCTCAGCATGGCTGTTAGGTGAATAGGTTTGCCAACCTCTAGATCAGGTCTTGGAGATCCTCTGGAATGACAGCTGATCTCCAGCTGACAAAGAGGATCAGTTCCCCAGGACAAAATGTGTTGGAGGGTAGCACCACATGCTTGCTAAGTTCTCTTCACAGGCTACACTCCCCCAAATCTCCATGGGCCCCCCCATCTGGAGGTGGCAGTCCTATAAAATAATGTGAAACACAATGTTGGACTAGGCCAGGGGTGGCCAAGCTCTGGCTCTCCAGATATCCGTGGACTACAGTTCCCATGAGCCACAGCATCTGGAGAGCCACAGTTTGGCCTAGACCAGGGGTAGTCAAACTGTGGCCCTCCAGATGTCCATGGACTACAATTCCCATGAGCCCCTGCCAGCTAACGCTGGCAGGAGCTCATGGGAATTATAGTCCATGGACATCTGGAGGGCCGCAATTTGACTACCCCTGGCCTAGACGGACCATTGCTCTGATGCAGCTGGCCTTACATTCAGACTTTTCTTTTCCCTTAGAATGAATCTGAACATTTTGGAAAACTGAAGTCCTCCTGCGTTCCTTCCTGAGGATAACCCACCGACTCCCAAACTTCTCCGTAAAATGCCCCCAAGCCAGACTAACACGCTTCTTCAGTTCAGCCCAGCAAAGAGAAAGGGAAGAAGTCTTACGACTCTGGAGCCACGGAAGCTGCGACGGAGAGCAGAGTCAAGGTCCAGAGAAACGGGGCAGCCCCCATGGCTTGAACTGGGGCGGACGGCAGCAGTGAGAATCACACACAAGCACTGGTTGCAGAGACCTAAATAGCCTCTGGTGCACACCTGTGCTGTCAGGTACACGGCCTCCAGTTCCATGACCCCCTTCTCTCTTGGGGGGAATCCAGGTGAGCAAACACCGCCCGTCCCCCTCCAGCTCCTCTCTCCCACCCCTTCCAGAGCGAAGCCTCATTCAGGTCTCTCACATGTGGCACTGGAAGTTCAGGACTAGAACTTCAAACATGGAATTTGGCCTCCAAAGTCAAACCGATTCTGTTTTTGTTTGCTGTGAGATGGAGCACCCCTGTACGATTGGAAGGGGCCAGCTCCAGGTTTACAGGGGCCCGAGGCAAACTGTACCTGGCCGCCCCTCCTCCGCCTGCCCCCAGGAACTCCTACCCTGGTTTACTAGCAAGCTTTCCCACTGCCCAGGATGACAGCTGCCTGCAGGGACCAGGCAGTCGATTCAACAGGGAACACGAGCCAGTGAATGGGCCCCGCCAGAAAATGGTGCAGCCCTCCGGGGTCAGCCGATGCTCAGTTCAACACTTGGTAGGAAATTCAAAATGAACAGCACCGTGAAGAAGAGTTGCCAACTCTGGGTAGGGAAATGCCTGGAGATTTGGGGGGGGGGGGGTGGAGTCTGAGGAGGGAGGGGTTTGGGGAGGGAGGGTAAAAGGTCATCAAGCCCACTTTCATCAGCAGCCATTTTCTCCTGGGAACTTGATCTCTGTTGCCAGGAAATCAGCAGAAAGAGCAGGATATCTCCAGCCACCACCTGGAGGTTGGCATCCTACAGTGAAGCCGCTTGTGTTATGCTGGCCATTGCTGCTGATGTATCGTTCAGGGGCATCCTTGGTGGTCTGGTCTCCCATCCAAGTGCACCAGGGCCAGTTTTGCTGAACTTCCAAAATCTGCTACAAGTGGGCCTGTCTAGGCCCTTCAGGTCAGGACCCCAACTCCCTAGTAGGATCAAAACACCATTCTATTGAATTGTCAGTGTACCCCCCCCCCCCCAAGATAGCCAGTGAGCAATGCAGGAACACGTATGTGCAGAGTACTTGCTTGGGGCAGAAAGCCAGCGTGGTTAAGGGCAGCAGCCTCTAATCTGATTCCCTCTCCTCTTCCCTATGCAGCCAGCTGGGTGACCTTGAGCCAGTACCAGTTCTCTCTCAGCCTTACAGGGTGCCTGTTGTGGGGAGGGAAGCCCCCTCTTGCGTTAGAGAGATCCTTGGCTACACCTTCCAAGTGTGGGAACAAGTGACTGGAGCAGGAGGATGACATCTGTGTGCAGGGATCCCTGCATCTGAAGCCACCATTTCTGCTTAAGGTAAGCCACTCTGAGACTCCTTTGGGTAGTCAAAAGCGGGGTATAAGAAGAAGAGTTGGTTCTTATATGCTGCTTTTCTCTACCTGAAGGAGGCTCAAAGGGGCTTCCCTTCCCTCTGCCCACAACAGACACCCTGTGAGGGGGGTGAGGCTGAGAGAGCCCTGATATTCCTGCTCGGTCAGAATAGTCTTATCAGTGCCGTGGTGAGCCCAAGGTCACCCAGCTGGTTGCATGTGGGGGAGTGCAGAATCAAACCCGGCTTGCCTGATTAGAAGTCCGCACTACTAACCACTACACCAAGACTAATTCTTTTTCTTCTCTTGCTATAAAATTTTAGGTGCTTGAAAATGAAGCTCTCACCCCCCCCCCCATAGGTTTCCCAGTTCAGACCTTCTTCTTGGGAGATCATTTTAACAGCTTCCATATGCAGGGGCTGGGGCAAACTGTGGCTCTCCAGATGTCCATGAACTACAATTACCATGAGCCCCTGGCATGTTTTCAAGTTTAACCTACTGCTTCAGATCAGCGGGGCTCCCCTCCTGGGTATCTGCACACAGATGCCATCATCCTACTCCAGTTACTTGTCCCCACACCTGGAAGGTGTGGCCAAGGACCTCTGTAGCACAAGGGGAGATTAGGGTCTGGAACTGCAGGAACATGGGAAATTGGAGTTGAGGCAAGGCATTGGTAAAGGGAGGCAGATTGTGCTCCTCCAACAGGGTGATACTTTTCTCACTGGAACTAGAGCTTTTCCCATGTCTGGGTAGAGTTCTTTAGCAAGTCCATTCAAAAGTGCTTTTGTGATTCTAGGGTGGAGTTCATTAGAAAGGACATTAGTCCAGGCCAGGGGTAGTCAAACTGCAGCCCTCCAGATGTTCATGGACTACAGTTCCCATGAGCCCCTGCCAGCACGGGGCTCATGGGAATTGTATTCCAAGGACATCTGGAGGGCCGCAGTTTGACTACCCCTGGTCCAGACCTTGCCTGTCTTATCTGATGAACCATTGGGAGGTGTTTTTTGAATCCTGTGGCCTTTTATTCTGGTGTTCTTTAGGATTGATAGCTAGGTGGAGGAGGAGTGGGGGAATCAAACTCTCCAGGGGAATCAAACTCTCCAGATTAGAGGCCACTGCTCTTAATAACTACACCAAACTGGCTCTCTGCAGAGGAAGTTGTGGACGTTACAGGTTTGCTTGTCCCTGGAAAAGGTCCAGGACAGACCTAAAATAAACTTTGCACTTGCCAAGGAGGACAAGTCAACAGGAGAGGAGAGTGGCCTGTGGGTCACTAACCCACCTCCTAAATTCTACTCAAGGGGGCCACGAAAATGAATGTTCCTACATTGGCTCTGTCTTTGAACAGAGCAGCAAGCGCTGCCATGTCCTGCCTCGCAAGGTCAGGACTGGACTGCTGTAACGCAGCCTGTAGCCACAGCAACCAGGAAACCTTTGCCCATTGGCCAAGTACCAGCTGCAGTTGCAAAGTGAACAATAGATCGGCTGGAGAGAGGGTCCTCGTCGCAGGTACAGGATCCCAGGAACGCTAGAAACGTCCTTTGCCCTAAGACTCCCTAGCCTAGGAGGAAAGGCGAGTGAAGACAGAAACCTATACAATTATGCATGGTGTGGATAGGAGGAAGCTTCTCTCCTCCCTCCCATAACGCTAGTTTTTTGGGGGAGCGACTCAGCATGCCTAGACACTGTGTGTGTATGTGCGTGTGTTTGTGTGACTGTGTGCTATATCACTCTGTGTCTAGGACAGCGGTTTTCAGCCCGGGGGGGGGGGGTTGATCGACCCTTTCCAGGGCCTCAGCGACCCAAAGGGGAAGGTTGAGAACTGTTGGGTTTACCTGCGGTAGCGGGAGCAACCGAAAGGGGATCGTAGGGTTGTGTGCTCCGGGGTGCTAGCAATCATGGAAGGGTGAAGTGGCCAGTGCCGGGGAGGGGAGGGGAGGAGCACCGGGGGCCCTCCCCTCCATGGCACTGACCACCTCGGCCTTCCATGATCACCAGCCCTCCGGAGCACGTAACCCTACGACCCCCTTTAGGCCATCGGCACGGCAGCGGCAGGAATGTTGAGAACCGCTGGTCTAGGGCAGGGGTAGTCAAACTGCGGCCCTCCAGATGTCCATGGACTACAATTCCCAGGAGCCCCCTGCCAGCGTTTGCTGGCAGGGGGCTCCTGGGAATTGTAGTCCATGGACATCTGGAGGGCCACAGTTTGACTACCTGTGGTCTAGGGACTCTCTCTTTGTCTTGACCTTGGAGCTGCCCTCTGACTCATCTCTCAGTCCCTTTGTCCTCTCCCTCTCTCTCCACCTGGCCTTCCTTGCAGGCACTTATCTGCAAGTCTCCCCTGTAGATCCACTCCCCTCGGACTCCCACACACATGATGCCAGACGAGATGGCCATTTGTGCCTCTCTCTGTGTTCTTTTGTGACCTGAATGTGAACTGGATTTACCTTTTTTGCAATATACTTCTTGGGAGGTTTGCTTTACTGTGTTCGTTGTCATGCTTCCGCAGCTGGACAAACTCTGCTATCTTCACCGGACCTCTGCTGAAACAGAGGGGTGGGAGAGACAGGATAAACAGCTTGGCACACGGTTCTGTTGTGGAACTCGTTGTCCCGGTACGGTAGAGGTGGCCAATGGGTGGCTCTCCAGATGTCCATGGACTACAATTCTTATTTAAAAATATATCAAAATAATCAACTCCCACCCATTCGGGAAAGCCTTCCAGGGCCATCAAGGAACCCTGGCTGCGAAAGCCCACCCTAGAATCCGGGAGACCCACGCTTAAAACCCCAATGAGCCAGGGAAGCTGGCTGGGGGACCCAGGGCCAGTCATATGTTTTCAGCTAAATCTACCTCACAGGGTTGTTGTGAGGGTAAAACAGAGGAGAATCATGGTCCCCAACCTTTTTATCACCGGGGACCGGTCAATGCTTGACAATTTTACTGAGGCCCGGGGGAGGGTTGTCTTTTGCCAAGGGACATTGCCGCTGCCGCCTGAGCCACTGCTCCACTTGCTTTCCCGCTAGCGCCCCTGACTTCCTGCTGCCCACTGGGGGGCGCTGCCAGCAGCAGCTGCGCGGTGCCACACCGAGGGGGAGCCCCAGCCATGGCGGCCTCTGGAGAGCACCAAAGGTGAGCCAGCGGCAGAGTGGCAGGGCAGCTCCTGAGGCAGCAGTCGGGGAAGAGGACAGAGGAGCTATGGCCCGGTACCGACTGATCCATGGACCAGTACCGGTCTCCAGACCGGGGGTTGGGGACCACTGATGCAAGATGCTTTGAGGCCTGCTGGGGTGAAAGGAATATACATTCTTCTTCTTCCATGCTGAACGTGAATCAAAATACTTAAAACAATGGCAGCTTAATAGAGCTTCCATATTATGAACTCCTGTTTCAGCACATCACTGCTGTCTTTACTGACAACATAGCTGTGGTAGCACCTGAAATGTTATTAGATGTCTATTGCCTGTTATATGCTTTGCTTGATTCGTTTGAACTCTGGTGCTGGAGAAGGCTTCTGCACATTCCATAGATGGCAAAAGTCACGAACGAGGAAATACATGAAGTCTGATATATTACTGGTAGGCAAAATCACAAAACTCCAGCTCACTTTACTTTGGCCCTGTCATGCGATCCAACTCACAGGAGACAGCAATTATGCTATGACCGGACTACAGTCAGTGGAAAAAGACAAACCAGGCTGACAAACGGTGCGGTGGTTAGAGATGATCCAAATGGACACCGTCCAGAATATTGCACAGCTAAAAGAAGCAGGATCAGAAATTGTGGCAGCTGTTGTACCCTGGGAGCTGGAGTCGACTGAATGGCTGACATCATTATATGCTTTGTTAACTTGACTTCGTGGTATAATACCTATAAAGGCCTTGGGCATCTATGTATGACAAGACAAGGCTGCATTTCCAGTTCAAGCTCTATCTTTTGCACACCACAAGCCCCTGATAACTCTGGAAGATTTCTTCTGTTTAGCCTGGAGAGGAGACCACTGAGAGGGGATCTGATCTTCAAGTATTTAAAATGCTGCCATATGGAGGATGGAGCAGAGTTGTTCTCTCTTGCCCCAGAGGGACAGACCAGAACCAATGAGATGAAATTAATTCAAAAGAAATTCCATCTAAACATCCGGAAGAAGTTCCTGACAGAGTGGTTTCTCAGTGGAACAGGCTTCCTCTGGAGGTGGTGATTCTCCATCTTTGGAAATTTTTAAACAGAGGCTGGTTAGCCATCTGACGGAGAGGCTGATTCTGTGAAGGCTCAAGGGGGTGGCAGGTTACAGTGGGTGAGCGATAGGGTAGTGAGTGTCCTGCACAGCGCAGGGGGTTGGACTAGATGACCTAGGAGATCCCTTCCAACTCAGCCCTGACTGCTCCTTAGAAGGCCAGATCCTGCAGATGAAGCTCAAATACTTTGGCCACCTCATGAGAAGGAAGAACTCCCTGGAGAAGAGCCTAATGCTGGGAACCGATTGAGGGCAAAAGAAGAAGGGGACAACAGAGAATGAGGTGGCTGGATGGAGTCACTGAACCAGTTGGTGCCAACTTAAATGGACTTCGAGAAATGGTAGAGGACAGGAAGGCCTGGAGGATCATTGTCCATGGGGTCGTGATGGGTCGGACACGACTTCGCACCTAACAACAACAACTATAGACCAACAAGAGTTTTCAGGGAAGCTTTCAAGAATGGATGCTTCATTAGATACAAATAGGAACTGGATCACTGTTCCTTCTTGTATCTGACAAAGGGAACCCTGACTGTTGAAAGCTTATCACCCCCCAAATCTGCTCAATCACTAAGGTGCCACTGGACTCAAATCTACCTTTTCTACTGGACTACAATTGCTGTTAGTCTCATCACAGTCTGATGACCCTGAATTCACTGCTCAGGAGTTTGCAACAAGCAAGATTACAAAACGAGCCATACATTCGACACTGTAGAATAAAAAAAGTTAAAGCTGAATTAATGCAACAGGACAAATATTTGGCCACTTTTAATTATTGCACAATAAGCACCAATATACCTAGCTCATCATACTGGAGTGACATTGTTGTGTGTATCTTGCTCACAAGGAATCCCAAACTGAAAAGTCAAAGCTGAACAAGAGATATATTTTTTTAAATAAGGAATTTCCAAATTCTTAAACTCTAAAAGATGGTAAAGCCTTGTACACGTTACAACTTGGACAAGTGACTATCACTACGGTTTATATGTATATGTTTATATATATATATATATATTCATGTTCCACAATTCCCAGCATTGCAAGTCCTTTTTTTGTTGTTGTCGTTGAGAGAATAAATCTCTCGCCGAAGAAATAACCACAATGTGTGTCATGATGCAGCCCAATCAAAATTCACACTGATCACCTCGGGTTTGTTTGCTAGCCTGAGTCCTCCTCCGCCCGTTACACCACTATGCAAGCATGCCCTGAGTAACTGTATCTGATAATGGAAAAGAAATAATTTTCAATCACTCTATGGATATGCAGACACGAGCTCTCCATCTGTCCCTAGGGATCTTTTCCCCATCAAATATTAGCCAACTAGAGAACATAGCTGCTCCATAGACCCCTCTCTCGTTTCAACATGACTTCTTAGGAAGGTTCCAAGGTGCTCTCCCATTCACAGAACCATTTAACCCCGACAGCGTAGGAGTGGTTGGACATGGTCTTCAGCACCTTTTTGTTCTTTTGGCAATGTTCCCTTTCATCTGAGGCCTATCTCATAACGTGATGGCTTTTCAAATGCAACTAGAAGATTCTAGGGTTTCTCAGAAAGGTGACTGGTCATGAGGACACCCCAGAAATTGCAACTGGTAATACGTTGAGTGCTAGTCAATGGATAAACATTTTGTCTAGTTTAGAAAAGCTACATAGGCTGCCAGTTGGATTCAAAGTTCAAATTCGAGGTGCTAGTTGGGAAATCCACAGCCCTTTCTGGCCTAGGACCCATATTTATGAAGGACCACCTCTTCTAATATGCCCCTGTGCTCCTCTCACATCCAGCCTCTAGTTGCCCCATTTAACGTTGCCTGGCTGCCACCTGTCCTACCCTGAGTGGCCCAGGCTAGCTCAGCCTCATCAGATCTCAGAAGCTAAACAGGTTCAATCCTGGTTAGAACTGGGATGGGAGACCACCAGGGAAATCCAGGGCCACTCCACAGAGGCAGACGATGGCCAATCACTTCATCACTTGCCTTGGAAACCCTACAGGATTGTCCCTCATCCCCAGTCACTGAGACTAAGCTTCAACCAGCATGGAAGTTCAAGACCCTGCAAATAAATACCAGATTTCTGCCCTCTGCCAACCGGTGCACCCCAAAATAGGTGAGGATGACTAACCCCTCGAAGCACCACCGTGGCCCCACAGAAACTGGGACATTTGGTATGCAAGAGAGCATAAATGTTTCTGTTCTTGGTTCGGGATGGAGAACCAAGTCTGGAGAAGAACACTTCAGATGCTGCAGTTGGTTTTTATACCCCGCTTTTCACTGCCTTAAGGAGTCTCAAAGCGGCTTACAATCGCTTTCCCTTCCTCTCCCCTGTGAAGTAGGTAAGGCTGAGAGAGGTCTGAAATAATTGCTCTGTGACTAGCTCAAGGTCACCCAGCTGGCTGCATGTGGAGGAGGAGTGGGGAATCAAACCCAGCTCTCCAGACCAGAATCCACTGCTCCTTATCCAGTCCGCCAAACTGACAGGCATGATGCATCCATAGGTATTGCAAAACCACATCACTAGGGAACCTGAAAATCACCACAGAGCTGGAATGATCTATTTGCCACTTAACTACTCAACGGGGCTCTTATTCATTCTGTGTTGGAGCACCAGGGGCCAACTGTGTGCTTCTCTCTTAAAACAGACAAAAAGACCAACCACCATTATTCATAGGAAAATGCTTTGCGATAACCCCATTTGAAAACATGGGTACAAAAATCATTTGGATTGATTTACACATGCGTTTTCTACATAACCATCCTAAGCACCGTAAATCCATCAATGGATATATATAAAAAAACAACAACAGGTGATTATAAACACTTCCCTTAGTTCAAGTATTGTCCAAGCAAATGAATAAGGCAACTCTCCACCTTGCAAGACAACAAACAGAACTCCTGAAGAATTTCAGAACCCTGACATAGCAGTCCGTTTCCGGAACAGCGGCCAAGTGACACGTTAGCATCTTTCACTGTCCACAGTTGAACAGAAAGGAAACCAACTGGGCGTGGAATTGTATCACCATAATTCATTAAATTGGGTGGGTTGCCGAATGAACTTCCCTCTTTTGGAAACAGTGGTGCTCACTATGAACCAAGCGCTATCCTTCAAGTGCAAGCCTGGCTCCGAGTGGGTTCAGCCAAGCACTGACCTTCCCAGGTATTGCCTCCTCTCATTCCTTCCCACCCACAATTAAGCAGGTGGCTGCAGTTGGAAGGTCTTACTCCAAAACCGGTATGGCGTAGTGATTAAAAGCAGTGGACTCTGACCTGGAGAACCGGGTATGATTCTCCACTCCTCCATATGGAACCTGTGGGGTGATTTGGGGTTGCTCCCAGATCTCTCAGAACTCTCTCGGCTCCACCTACCTCATAAGGTGCCTGTTGTAGGGAGAGGAAGGGAAGGTGAGTGTAGGCCGCTTTGAGACTCCTTGGGGCAGAGAAAAGCAAGGTATAAGAACCAATTCTTTTTCTTCTTCTTCAGAGCCACATCACACCTTGGATGCTACAGCACCCCAGATCAAGAAGCCATGTAGATCCTCAGTATCCTATCAGAGTCCCTGGGAACTACATCCCCCACAGGTTTTGCAGGTTTATGGTATTTCTGGAGGACAAACAGAAGAGAGGATTCCCCGTTTTAAGGCCTTGCTGACCCCGGCTGGTGCGCTTCGAGGGAAAGAAAGCGGACAGAGAGTTGAAAGGAGAAGACAGTCAAGACCTTAACTTGGAGTGGAGCTAAACTTAATTCTGGCCCAAGTCAGCACCATTCCTATTAGTCACAATGAACCAGGCCCGAGATCTCTACGAAGCATTCCCCCCCCCCCACTGGCACAAGATCATGTGCAGTTCAACATGTCAACACTGAAAGCAAACTCTTTCAACAACGTATTAATCTCAACCAAGGATCCCCAACTTCTGAATTCTGTGCCTTCAGAATTTTTGCCCAGGGTGAGGGGATGCCACATGGTAGCTGCTGTAGGAGGTGCAGGCTGCCACGGCTTACCTCTAGCCACCTGGTGAAGATCTTTGGGCTATGGTGGTAGCTGCAGCCAAAGCAACATTTTAAATCAAATCAAATTTATTTTAATACAGCACTACAGCCAGATAAAACAGATAAACATTTTTTAAAACTGGCACAGCTAATCCAATCTTCAACGGCCAATCAGATGCCCCATCTGACCGTGCCCAATTTCTACGGGCACCAGGAAATGTGTCAGCTAGTACCATGGTGCCCACGGATACTGAGTTGGGTATCCCTGTTCCAGACCAAGATTTAAGGGGAAAAGTGAATATATTAATATTTGAAAGGTTCGGTGACCAAACCTGTGTTAATATCCAGCTCAGCAGCTACACGGTCAGTTTAATTTTAAGAAGGGGTCAAACAAAACGCAAGAACAAGCCATCTACTTATTAGTTTTGCCAACTTTTTACTGAGCCTGCAACAACCAAGGCAACAGGAAACCAGTTTTAGTGTGATATTCCTGATTTACTGGGTTAGTCTCTTCGTAAGAAATCAAAATCAAGCCATTAGAAACACCTGTTATATTACAAGCATTGTTCAGAGAGCACAAAAGTTTTGCTTCCATAATCTCAAGTTAACAACAAATGATAATTGTTTTTTCCTGGTTACTTGTTATGTATAATTAGAGAGAGAGAGAGCGAAACAGAGAGAGAAATGCTTATAAGGTTTGTTTCCGCTATGCTTTAGCACTACAAAAAGCAGTTTCCTTTTTGTGTGGTTCAGTCCTTGGGGAATCCTGATGTAAGTTCTCGTTTCTGATTATGGGGAAAAGCCATCCCCCAAAGATTGAAACCAGGGATGCCACAGTCAAATCTAACAGCTCCAAAGCCACTGACCCCCAAAGACCCCGAGGCCTCGTCCCTGCAAAGGGGCACCTCTTCAGATTGGGGAGAGACAGGAGGCGGCTGTGGGAGAAATGGCGGAGACAGATGCTGACCACTGACCCCCAAAGACCCTGAGGCCTGGTCCCTGCAAATGGGCACCTCTTCAGATTGGGGAGAGACAGGAGACAGCTGTGGGAGAAATGGCGGAGACAGATGCTGCTGCTGCTGGGTCTGAGAGAAGGACTGAATATTTATGGTGGAATAAGTTATGGTGGAATCCCTGTTTTTGAGGCCTCTCTTGCATGTGCTTCTTGCATCCTGCCAAGCAATGCTTCCATGCAAACAAAACTGTCTGGAAAGAGAGCCCATGAAGGACTACAGGGGAAATTTCCATAGACAGGGGGTATTTTCCAGGTTTGCAGAAATATCTTAAAGATTGGGGTCGGGGGGATGGGGATGAAATACAACCACCACCACCACCACGAATAAATGGGGCAATAAATAAACTTTATGAAACTATTTTGTGCTCTCTTGGCCCCGGGCAAGCCCTGGGCAGACTCTTCTGTAGAATTAACAGAAGGGATGAAGGGCTTCTACAAAGGCAAGACATAAACCCTTCAGCAAATGCTACAGAAAATTCTAAGCAAGACTGGGAACTCAGCAATGCTTTTCTGTGAGTCTAGGGAACTTTAGATGGCCACCAAGATCTTGGCAGCTATTTTGGATTGCCACGTGTCCCCCCCCCAAAAGAAAAACAACCACAGCCCTCCCTCGAGGATCATTCCAAATAACAGCAGAAAGGTACAGAGGAAGCAAGGTGGGGGAGAGGAGGGAGATGGAGCAAATGAATAAGGGGAAGGGGGGGGGGGAAGCTACAGCTAGACCCAGAGAGACAGAGAAGGTGGCAAAGGGGCACAGCAAAATCAGCCTCAGCAAGCGGGCCACTGGAGTGGGGAAGTATACAGTGGGGAAGAATGAGATTTCTTCTCCCCAGTGAGTCCTCAGGGCTCTCCAACTTAGTGCTGACCACTCTAAAGCTGGCAAAACCCGCCATGGGAATGCTATTGGAAGGGGGGAGAGGAGTCTCTGGAGACTGCATGGCTTTTGAAATGTCAGCGGCCTGAACTGTACACAGTAGGAAGGCACCCAAAGAGCTGTTAGAACTCAAGCGTGGTGTACTCTGGGTAAAAGTCCTTTCAGAAATTTAACTGGTAAAAATGCAGATGATAATTTTTCCCCCCAATGGCTTCTGAACCATTACCAGGGCAATACAGATTATACAGACAAGGAACGCTTTCCTGCCAGCCAGAGATTCTTGAAAAGGAAGGCGCTGGCTTCTTGCCCAATTCAAGGAGGGGAGCTATTTTAATTTGTCCGTGATGTATCCTTGGATTTGGAGCATGATTTGGGGACTATCAAGCATCCTGTATCGCCATAGCACAGAGGCCACAGGAGGCCCGAAGGAGGAATAAGTTCTCCCTCCAAAGGCTAAGCATCTCCATGGAATGATGATTAAATTGCTTGACACCGATCGCGGGGAAACCATTCATCCCGCCTCCCCAATCGATAGTGTATGCCATCATTTCACAAACAGCAGTCGCTGGACGAAGACACGCAAAGCTTCCCGTCCCACTCCGAGCTCGGAACCGGAGCGAGACTAATTCTGCACTTCTGCTGCTTCCTTCTCGGCCTTCTCTTTCGTCTTCTCCTTTTCTTCCAGTTTTTCTTCCTTTTGCAACAGCGCCATGATTTCGGCGACTTGGCTGGTAGAGATATCGATGTCTTCTTTGTCAATCAGTTCTACGACCTGAGCAAGTGGGAGGGAAAGAAATTAGGCTTTGCTTCCTGTGCAAATATTCGGAAACCCTCCAGGTCAGAAGGTAAATAACTCTGGTTCAATGCTGTTTGCTGGCAGCGGCTCTCTTTTGCAGCACCTACTGCCTGGTGCTTTTCAAGTGCTGGAGATGCCGGGGATTCAACCTAGGATCTTCCCCAACCACTAGCAGCCACAGTGTACACTTATCCATGTACAACTTCAACAATGTACACAGTGGCTATACAAAACAGTTTAAGACAGGCAAGTGCACCTATGGGATACGTTTTATCAGGACATAAAATGGTCAACAGATTAAGTTTTTACCACCCTCCCTTCCAAAGTAATGAAATGGAATAAACATTTCTGATTAGATCGTGGAAAAAGCAATACATAACTAGTAATATAGCAAATGTTTTTATCATGTATTTATGTTTCGATTTTTAGGCAAGCGGGCTTGAGGCAGCTCACAATTTATAAAGGTAAAGGTATCCCCTGTGCAAGCACCGAGTCATGTCTGGCCCTTGGAGTGACGCCCTCTAGCGTTTTCATGGCAGACTCAATACAGGGTGGTTTGCCAGTGCCTTCCCCAGTCATTACCATTTACCCCCCAGCAAGCTGGGTGCTCATTTTACCGACCTCGGAAGGATGGAAGGCTGAGTCAACCTTGAGCCGGCTGCTGGGATCGAACTCCTAGCCTCATGGGCTTCAGACTGCATGTCTGCTGCCTTACCACTCTGCGCTACAAGAGGCTCGCAATTTATAAAGGACATTAAAACCATCTTATCTTATCTTAACAAATTATAAAACACTTTAAACTTCTTAACATTTGTCACCGGTTCTGCAGCCCCTGTGTCTCTCCAGTCATTTTATTGACTGCTGTGGTGGATTTTAAGGGAGCGGGGGAAGCTGGTGTGGGAGATGGAAAAAAGAAAGAAGGGCATGGAAAAAAGGGGTGGCAGGGAGGGGGGCCCATAGGTATTCCTCATTCGCCCTAGCCTCAACCATAGGCCTGACAGTAGAGTGCCATTTTGTTAGTACAAGTTAATAAAAATAAAAACAGTCTAAAATGATTTAGCTCTGAAAAATGAACATTTTATATGAAGTGCACATTAACAGTCTGGCTTGGAAACATCTAAAAACAGAAAATTGAACCAACAAAAAAGAGAGTCCAGTAGCACCTTTAAGACCAACAAAGATTTATTCAAGGCGTGAGCTTTCGAGGGCATGTCCTCAAAAGCAGTGGCCCCCAACCCATGGGCTGCAGCCCGGTACCGGGCTGCGAAGGCCTTGGCGCTGGGCCGCGGCTCCTTCTTCCCTCCCCCCCCCCGAAGCATGAAGCGGCCGATTAGCCAAAGCGCCCGATTAGCTCGCGGCCCAGCAAGCTTCTTGTTTCGGGACGGGAAGGAAGAGAAGCTTGCCAAGCCGCAAGCTAATCGGCCGCTGGCAGCCCGGAGGGGCCGGGAGGGGGAGCCGTGGCCGCCGGCATGGCGGCGGTGCAAACGCGCGTGCGTGGCAGTCCGCGTATGCTCGTTTGCACTGGGGCTGCCACCCGTGCGCGGGCCCCCGGGCCGCCCTCTCCCCCCACTCCGGAGCAGCAGTCCGCAGCGGCCGAAAGCTTGCGGACCGCTGCTCAAAAGCTCACACCTTGAATAAATCTTTGTTCGTCTTAAAGGTGCTATTGCAGAGGTCCCCAACTCCCGGTCTGGGGTCGGGTACCAATCCGTGAATCAGTCGGTACCAGGCCGTGGCTCCTCCCCAGCTGCTGCCTTGGGGGTTGCCCTGCCACCCTACCGCCAGCTCACCTTTGGTGATCTCCAGCGGTCACCGTGGCACTGCGCAGCTGCTACTGCCAGCGCCCCCCAGCGGGCGGCGGGAAATCAGGGGCGCCAGCGGGAAAGCAAGCGGAGCAGGGCCTCAGGCAGCAGCGATGTCCCTCGACAAAAGACTACCTCCTTGGGCCTCAGTAAAATTGTCAAGTGCTGACCAAACCCCGGTGATAAAAAGGTTGGGGACCACTGGTCTATTGGACTGTCTTTTTGTTGATGAACATGGTGACCCACTCAAATCTATCCTCATGAACACTTCAAGGAAGACTCACCTTCACAACGTCATCGATGTCAATTTTGCCATCTTGGTTTTCATCCAGAGCTTCAGCAAGCCTGTTCAGTTTGCTTTCTGGAATCTTCTGAATCTGTTTCATCGCACTAATGAGCTCGTTGATGCTGATGAGATTCTCTCTAAATGGGAAACACAATCTGCATATAGCAAGCAGTTACTACACAGGCATTAAAAAAAAAAAACAACCAAACACCCAACCACCATATCGTCATATCTGCTCCTGAACGGAGTCACAGAGCATGGGTAAAAAAAAAATAAATAAATAAAAAAGGCGAGAAAACGGAGCCAGGGACAATGAGGGATTTATGTACAAACTCCAATGTTGGCACACACAAAAAACAAACCCACTGATACCATTTTTTAAAACCCGCAAAACTTTACAGGATAAAACTCCCAAAATTTGAGAAAGAATGACCTGTAGATTAGAAGGAGGAGGAGGAGTTGGTTCTTATATGCCGCTTTTCTCCACCCAAAAGAGGGTCAAAGCGGCTTACATTCACCTTCCCTTTCCTCTCCCCTGGGAAAGGTATGGGGGACAAAACAGACAGGGCTGCAAGGGCATTTTGTAGGAGAGGAAGAAGAACCCACATTGACCAGAACATGGCAATACTTACAGATATTTCCAAAGATACCAACAAGCATACATATCGGTTTCTGCAAAAACCTCAGACTCTGTGTAAGCTCTCTGAGGTCTGAGTGAAGGTGTGGACTCTTCCCCACCTACTGAAAGCACTATTATTTGCAAACCACTCCCGCAGGAGCGGTAAAAATAAAAGGGTAAGGCTTATGTGGGAGGAGAAAGGGGTGGGGCGAGTCCGAGATAAAAACTCGAAGGGGCCAATTGGGAGCCGCACAGTGCGGCCTGCCACGTCCCAGGCTCGCCATGCTGCGTCCCAGACGCAGTGGGCCTGCTCTGAGCCCCACACTGAAGCCGGGAGCTTGGGGGGGGAGGGGGGAGGCCGGGGGGGCCTCCCGTAGCCAACCACTGTCCGCTAGCGCCTGCTGTATTTTGGATACAGCAGGCTTAACTTCTAGTTTATAAAATAATGTGAGGAGGGGGGGGGAATTACACACACAGTTGAAAAGAACATCTCCCTGCTCCGGCTACAAACGTTCAGAGAAGTGGCCCACTTCTGCTCCGACCAATTTCTACCCAGCAGCTATGCTCAAAAAGCGCAATCCCATGTAGAGTCACTCCAGTCAGAGCCCATCTTTGTGGCCCCGCCAGGCGTAGCTGGGGACTTGTGGGATACAGAGTCAGAGGTTGGAATATCTGCAGGACCCAACCTGGAACCTGAGGCTGGTGGGTAGTAGGATCAGAACCCAAGCCTCTCAAGACCTTTTCCGCACCAGGAATTTGACACCGCTCAGCGCTCGTCCGGTCCCAGGGCTAATCCCCGCTTCTGGCACTTAATTGCGCCAAATTCCTGGTGCGGAAAAGGTCTTGGAACTTTCTGCTTGACCTGGACTGTGCTCAGACCTCAGGGGTTTTTGGTTTGTGGGTGGAAATGGATGGGATTACACTAGAGTAAGTCTCTCTAGGACAGCATGGTAAGGGAATCCATTTCCTAAATTTAGCTATCACCAGCACTCACCCAATGGGAGGACTAGCACCGCTGTCCAGCTGTCCATCCACCACTTTTTGGTCTGTCTCCAGCTCCCGGATAATTTTGTCCATCTGCCCGATCATCCGGTTCACCCGCTTGGTCAGCCTCTTACTTGCTTTGGACTCTTCCACCACTTCATCTTGTCCCTCCTTAGACAATTCCTTTATTTCTTGCAAATCCTAAGGATCAAACCAAATAAAAATCACAAAAGCTCACTGGTAGAACCTGGCAAGATAACAAGTATCTAATAAAAGAGTACATCTGATCGTTGTTGTGGGAGTATTAAAGACATAATGGCAAGGTCGGGTTTATGAGGGACAAAAAAGGATGCTTTGGTAGCGATCTGTGTATGTAGAATCATAGAATCATAGAGTTGGAAGGGATCTCCTGGGTCATCTAGTCCAACCCCCTGCACTATGCAGGACACTCACATCCCAATCGCTCATCCACTGTAACCTGCCACCCCCTTGAACCTTCACAGAATCAGCCTCTCCATCAGATGGCTATCTAGGGGGAGAAGGCTCTGGGGCAACTGCCTTCTGGACTGAAGAATGCCCGGTCCCCCACTCTGGTCTCCCTCACAGAGCCTTTAAACACCAATCACCCACAATCAAATATGGGAAGGTTTGTGCGTGTCAGTGATGCTGACAGCAATATCACAGTATGCAAACTTTAAATGAATAAGATTGGTAGCATGTAAGCTATGTGATCCCTAAAGGTCTCTTATTAGCAAAACTGCTAGACCAATTCTGTACTTATTTGTGAGGTCAATAGAGATCACGTTTGCTGAGATATCTGCCTTGTTCTGCCTCACTCTGTTTGGCACGTGGGGATAACCGGCACGATACGTCACCTCACAGTGGAAAGAGGGTATCGTGATTACCCAGAGCTTTATGGGTAACTAAAGCAGAGGAGGTAGAACAAAAAAGAAGCGAGGAAAGGGAACGGGCCAGAGTATCAAAACAAGAAATGCAGGCATGTTAAGAAATCAACAGGCAATCAGAGGGTCGGAATGAGATGATGGAGGGGAAGATGGCAAGCACAGATGCACTGTTAGAGGTGGAGAAGTCTCCTTGGGACAGCAGGCTAACTGTGTTGGTCTGAAGCAACAGAAAGCTCACACCCAGAATTACACTCTGTTGGTCTTAAAAGTGCCGCCGGACTCCGGCTTTGTTTTGTCCTTGGAACGATGCTAGAAAGACGTGGCAGGGCAAACAGTAAAGGTAAAGGTAAAGGTATCCCCTGTGCAAGCACCGAGTCATGTCTGACCCTTGGGGTGACGCCCTCTAGCGTTTTCATGGCAGACTCAATACGGGGTGGTTTGCCAGTGCCTTCCCCAGTCATTACCGTTTACCCCCCAGCAAGCTGGGTACTCATTTTACCGACCTCGGAAGGATGGAAGGCTGAGTCAACCTTGAGCCGGCTGCTGGGATTGAACTCCCAGCCTTATGGGCAAAGCTTTCAGACGGCTGCCTTACCACTCTGCGCCACAAGAGGCTCTACAAACAGGGCAAACAGTAGGTGGTCATTAAAAAAAAAGCAAAAGGAAGGTACCAACCCAACAGAAAACACTGCTAAGGTCAGTAAACAGAAACAAGTTCCAGGAAGAGCGTGAAGGTGGGAGAGGGCATAAAGGGAAGCAGGACAGAATGACAGCAGCAGGGAATATAAAATAGGCAAAAATGTTAAGCACCACAGAAGGAACTGCTTGTGCAGGATGATATTTTGATAATGGAACAGGCCTATATACTTAATGTTTGTGGGATTTTAGGCAATTCAACTGCATTTTTCTTTGTTTATATAACACTGCCCTCTATTTTGACCACTTGCTTGTTTCCTTGTGAATTGGGGTTTTATTGTATTGTAATGTTTTATTCTGTGAACTGCTGCAGGTTCCTAGGAAATGCAGAGGTATATACATTGAAATAATAATAAAAAAAATAAATATTTTGTGCCTCAGGTTATTACACTCTTTTAATTAATATACCTTCAGCACCAGAGCTTTAAAAAAAAAAAAAAAAAAGAACAGTGGTTTTACAGCAGTTGCCACCAAAACACAAGAATCCTAACTGTCACCGTTTCTGCACCGGAGGCTTTGGGCCAGGTTGCAAGCTGGAGTTTGAGCTGGGGCAGGTTGCCCTGTCCCTTCCTGCTGCCACACGGGGGAGCATTTGGCCTGGTGTACCTAGTCCGCCCCAGATTTGTGCTCCCGCACAAGAGCCAGGGCAACAAAGTTCCCAGAGCGGAAACGGTCTGTATGACTCAAGATAGATCTGGGCAGCCATTTTGTGGCTGACTCCGCCTCCCACCACAGCCATTTTACTTCAGCTCTTTTGTGGCTGCACCCACCGCACTGCTCCCTCATTCCAAAGATCCCTACAGGTTCAAAAAACATTGGGAACCACTGGCAAAAAACAATGTTATCAGATGGCATGAGAGATCTAACAAGCCCATTCAATAGGATTAAGGTTTTAAAAAATTGAAGACTGCAAAGAGACATGGTTAGGTTAGCACAAAAAAACAAAACCAGAGTCCAGTGGCACCTTTAAGACCAACAAAGATTTATTCAAGGTGTGAGCTTTTGAGTGCAAGCACTCTTCCACAGACTCTGATTTTGTTTTGTTGTGTCGCTTCAGACCAACACGGCTACCCACTAGGTTAGGTTAAGCAGAAGTAGAAAACAATGCAGGATAACAGAAACAAACAGGCAAGACATACTATAGGCAGTAGGTATTGATTACAGCCCTGGTCCCTTTATAAATGCACCTTCCTGAATCAATGTCCTATTATCTTGATAAAAATGCCCATTATTATTGTTTGTGGAAGGACAGAAATACGATGGAAGCCACACCAGAGACAGCAGGACAGGTTGCTGCTGACCGCACCTTTTGTTCTTCAGGAAGACTTTGCTCGGGTGAGTGACATCAAACTAAGAGCAGTGCTCCTGCAGGCATATGGGACTGCAGCCATTATGGGCTTTGCAGGTGATAATCAGCACACTCACTTGAACCAAGTAACTGACTGGTAATCACTGAGCTGACTACAGGCTGGCTGTGGTGTGTGTGCTCCGCCAAGCTTCAGACTAGTAGCCGAGCTACAGCATTCTGTACCAGCTGGAGTTTTTGATGTCAAGGAAAGAGCCACACTGCATGTCAAGGAAAGAGCCACACTGCATGTCAAGGAAAGAGCCACACGCGCTAACCACAGTATGGATCTGTGTGGCTACATAGGCCCAGCCAAAGTAGGAGAACCAAGTGCCAGGCTAGGGGAAGTGAATAGCATGGAAAAAAATCTACAATGATAATGCATGTGTGATAATCCGCCATTATCTGCATGTGTGATAATCAGCCATTTTCCAATATGAAAATGAGCTGGCCACTTTGCTCTAGGATCTAAACCTAACTCCTGCCTCCCTCTTCCTCCTCCCTTGCAGCTATCCTGGTACAAGTAGTTTTATTCCCTGTAGCAGCTTCTCCTTCGAAGTAAGATGTCAATCTCATAATTTCAAGACGGCTGCCCTCCTCTTCTTACCTCATTATATTCCTGCACATCATCCTTCAGCTCCTCAAGCTCCTCCTTTTCTTTGGTCAGCAGTTTCTTCTGCTCTTGCAATTTTGTGCAAGCGTCGCTCAGCAAGTCGATCTCTTCTTTGGTTATTTCTTCACCCTGCGTAAAAGGAAGCCAGTTTTAACGTCTGTTCCAGAGTGTGGAAGCCTTCTTTCAGAAAATAACAAAAGGAAGTTTTAGGCAGGTATGGCAGATTTTTGGTCCAATGCATTTTTGGTCCAATGCAAGATGCCAATTTATAATTGCACTGAAGGAAATGACCTACACACACACACACACAATACCTCTATTGGCATAAAGCAGGATAGCAAGATAAGCAGAGATAGTCAAAATACATCAGTCTGTTTGAATTTAAACACTGAAGACTTTTATTATTCAGCCATAATAAAAGTGACATCAGCATCCTTATCACTCAATCAAAACTGGCAGATCAGGTCTTTTCAATGATTACTCCATTTGGGTATAAGAGGTATAGCGTACCTTCGCTGAGCAATAAACAAGGCACAATGCACTATTTATTTCTTCTTTAGTTTTTACACCACACTTCCAAGAAACTCAGGGTGGTGCACATCAGTGGTCTGCAACCTTTTTTAGGCTGCGGAGTGGTGGGGGGGGGCGAGCTGGCCGCCGCACATGCACGGCAGTCCATGCGCAAACGCACTTGTGCGGCAGGTCCACACATGTGCCATGCGCATCCACAAACGTGCATGTGTGCATGCGTGAAACTGCCACTCATGCGCGTTTGCTGCGGCGCAGGGCGAAAATGCGCATGTGCGGACATGCCATGCGTGCACGTTTGCATCGGCGGCCGCAGTTTCCTCTCCCCCCCCCCCCCCGCAAAAAGAAGCTTGCCAGGCCGCAAGCGAATCGGCTGCTTTGGCGATTTGCTTGCGGCCTGGGAAGTTTCACTCTGCGGGGGGGGGGGGGGGGGAGCCGCGGCCGGGCACTAGGCTGCGGGCAAGTGGTTGGGGACCACTGGTGTACATGATAGTAAAACAATAGTTTCAAATCAGTTAAAATTAAATAGTTAAAAATCACTGTTTCGATTTCCTATGCCATTATTGCTGAGGAGTGGTCTTATCATCTGTGAATGTTTCCCTGTTGGAAATGTGGTGGTCCTATTTGCACTAGGGTAAGAAAAAACTTTACACTAAAGGAATCTATTTATTTTTTTTAAACTATTATTAGCAGCCTTTCTTCTTTATGGAGTTTAAGGTGGCTTGCAACAGAGGTGAAATGCATAAAAATAAAAACAAATTAAAAATTAAAATTTAGGCCTTCTAATAAATTCAACCAAATGCAGTCCTAAATAAAACTCTGCTCAAATGCCTCAAGACTGAAAGTGAGGGGGCCAGATGCACCTCCCTAGAGAGGATCTAGCCTTCTCTCGTGTACCCACCAGATTTATTGATTTAATTGACAATTGATTTTATACCACCCCTCTGAGCAATTTTCATCTCAGGGCAAGGCACGTGACCAGCATCGAGTACAATAAAATTCATTAACAATTAAGTCAAAGTAATGATTAATGGTTAAAACACCAATTCATCATTTGAGATCCATAGCTCTACAGCAGCCAGCAACTAGATATCAACAGCTTCAGGGCTCCTCCCTAATTACATAGTTTAGGATAGGGGCAAGAAAGGGGCCAGTTAAATGTTATTTGCTGCTCTGGCCCCAACCAGGCCTTGTTGAACTCGGTGAACTCCGACAGGGCCCTAATTTCCTCTGGGAGCTCATTCTACCAGGAGGGTGCCAGGGCCAAGAAGGCTCTTACTTCCTTGGGGCCAGAGACTACCAGGCAGTTGGAATTCACCGGGGGGGGGGGGGGCGTATTCGGAGAGGCGGTACCTTAAATATGCTGGCTCTGGACCACTTATGGCCTTAAATGTCAAAGCCAACACTTTGAATCTGGTTCGGAATTCCACTGGGAGCCAATGCAGCTGGCAAATGAGCTTCTTCGATTGACGGGACAGTCAGGCGGCTGTCTCTCTGTGATAGATGGGAAGAATTGATGGGAGAAGATATTCCTGTAGACACTCTGGGGCCCAAGCCACATAAGGCAGCATCTCACATAGGAAAATATAAAATTATCATTTCTCCTCAAATTGTACATGAGCAGAAACCTGGGCACAAGATGTACACATCTCTTTCCTAGTCCAAGGAAGAGACCTGCATGCTCAAATGAGAAAGGCTACCTTTTGGAAAAGCACCATTACTGTGTACAGCTTTCCATGTCTATCACAGAGCAAGCACATCACAGTTGGCACCCAGGCTGGCAGGATTCAGGAAGCTCAGAAGGCTACCGAAGTGGCATTGCACTTAATTCAGTGCTATTAAACAATGGGTCCAAGGCCATCCCTTTCTGGTGTCAATGTTGCACGGTGTAAGCTGCTAATTCCCCCAAGGAATCTTTGGTATGGACCAAGCACAAAGCCCTCTGCAGAGTTTTCCCACAAGGCCCAGAAGGTGTTGAAGCCACTATGAACAGCGTTTGGCAAAAGCAGTAAAGGAAACTCTTTGCTAGTTGGCTACAGCATCTGCTCTGCAGAAAACCAGCAGCAGCTGCTGTTTTGCAAGAGGGACTCTATGAAGCTACAAAATTCAGGCGGCGGCCTTGAAGAGCAATGGCCGATAAGGACAGAGAATATTTTCAAATAAGAAATGTTTACCAAATATCAAAACCTGAAATATATTTAAAGGAACACCCCATCCAAAGGTTTCATACTTTCATCACAACTTTCAAAGCTAGGGAAGAGGTTTTGAGGCACTCGCCTGAACAGCGGTTCTACAAGGCTTCAATACGGTAACTGCACAAAAGGAAATTATTTTGCACATCATCTAATTTCTCACTTCCGATATAAGCTTAGAAGGGACACTTTGACAGACACAGAACTGGGTTTCTAACAGACACGGAACTTGGTTCCTAACCTTAACACGTAGACACCACTGCCACGTTTTAAACTTGCAGCATGAAAGCAATGAAAATAATTAATAAGTACAAAATTAACATAATGACTTCTACCTAAAACAGGTATTACTAAAACTCAAAGACACTCAAAGACAAAGTACACCTGGGGTGGCCAACTTTGGGGGGCAAGCCAGGTGCAAGGTCATGCAACCGGTTGCCTTAGTGACTTAGTTGCTTAGTGACATCCAGTAGGGAGCTATGGTTGGACTGCTGGCCTAGGATCCGGGGGGTGGGAAGGGGGATACCAAGCTTCAAATCCCTACACTGCTGTGGAAGCGTGCTGGGCGACCTTGAGTCAGTCACATTCATTCTGCCTAACCTACTGCACTGGGTTGTTGGGAGAATCAAATGAAGCCCTGAACAACAATGCAAGTTTCTGTGGGCCCCCAATGGGGAGCAAGAAGGGGATATAAATGAGGTAAACAAATTTAGCCCACTGATCTGAGTACCAGGCACAGCTTGGTGCTGCACGGGCAAGCAGCCCCAGCGCCTGCATCATGCTACCACCATGCACAGCCTCTCGCTGCCTTTGAGTACCCCAAGTTGGCCACCCATGAAGTACTTCACACGACTAAACTATAAAGGGGACAAAAACAACTAGTTTGCTTGCAAAAATTCTTTAAATCAGCTGGGTTGGATTAGAGCAGGATTCAGTGACATTCCCCTGTGCCCTCCCAGGACTTTTGGAGGTGTACGTATTGCATTCAAAAGCAGCAGGGACGTTTGCTCCTGTTGAAACAGGATGTTCTGAAACCAGGATAGTCATAACTAAGATGTGTGCATGTGCGTTGCGTACAGTCAAGTCTCTTTCGAAGGATGTCAACCCAATGAACTAATGTCTTCCCAAATGCCCTGATGCTAGCAGCCATGCTCAGGTCTTGCATACTGAGGGCCGGGGCTTCTTTGATGGAGGAAGGAATAAATAATCTAGATGGTCTCTTTTCAATTTAAGAAGTAGGTATGTGGCATTCTGAAAATATGAGTATCAGGCTCAATTCTTATCAAAGAGGCCCTGTGATCCAGAAAGATGAAAACCAGCGAAATGAGCACACAGAGCCCCTTCAATATCCAGGAGTGAGTGCACTCAAATAAGATTTGAGGAGTTCAGCCCTACTTTGTCTGAAGACGGAGGTTTTCCAAATACCAAAACATCCTATAGGCTAGCCAGCCCATGTTTTTTTCCCTATGAAATTTGACTTCTTTGGGTGGGAGAAAGAAAGATGAGCCAATGATCTCTCCCTCTCCAACACTAAGAGAGCAAATCTTAACACAGGATATGGTTCCAGGTCAGATAAATTCATTTGAAGTAACTTTAAAGGAAAGAAAGGCTCATGTTAAAACATTTTCAATATGAAATGCCTTAGTGCAGCCCGACTGTCATACACAGCCATACAATCCACGTGTTGCCAAAGTCTGCAACAGTGTAACCCACACTTTCCATGAAATGATGCACGTGGTCAATATTAAAACAAAAGTAACTGAGGGTAAATTAAGGAGTGTCATACATGTCAGCATTTGATGAAACGCTCTCAATATTTTACACTGGGACTCACTGGCAGGTTGACACCCATGCTTTTTGCCCTTTGCTCCTCCCAAACTTACCTTGATTCCTTCCAGCACTGGCGCTGTGTCTTTCAATGTTTCCGAATGCAGGGTTAAATCTGCCTTTGCCAGTTCTTCTTCGGCGTCCACAGCTATCTGGCTCTTCTTTGTATGTACAGCTGCAGAATTAAGGTCGATTGCAGACTCCACCTCTTTCTGAAATGAAAAGCATAAAATGCAGGACACCGGTGTTTAATGTGTAATAGATCCTAAGATGTACCTTTGCAAGCCCAAGCACATTTTGAAGAACTGTTTTTATACCCCAAAGGAGTCTCAAAGCACCTTACAATCACTTTCCCTTATCCTCCCGGGGCTTTAAGCTACGGTTTTTCACATTACCTAATGCCTGGTCCTTCTAACTCAGGGGTAGTCAAATGGCGGCCCTCCAGATGTCCATGGACTACAATCCCCATGAGCCCCTGCCAGTGTTCGCTGGCAGGGGCTCATAGGAATTGTAGTCCATGGACATCTGGAGGGCCGCCATTTGACTACCCCTGTTCTAACTAGAGATACCAAGGACTGAACCTGGGGATTTCTGCTTGCGAAGCAGATGCTCGACCGCTTACCTATGGAAAATGATGCAGCAGATGTTGCTCTCAAGTGTTTGTGGGCTGCAGCTGGCCTCAATCCCTGGGACCAAAGGGGTGTGTATGAGAGGGCAGGCCTCTGGCTCTCAACCTGAGAAGGTGCCTAATGCACTTTATTTGCTCCCAGCTGGTGGCAGCACAGGAGGAACTGACAGGCTTAGCCTGTGCCCATCCTTACCCCCTGCTAGCACAACTGTGGCTCTGCTTGTTCCCACAGGAGGCGGTGATGGGCAGCGCACCTGCTTTGAATGGGAAAGTATTCTGAACTGGCAGTATGAAAAGGGGAAGGAGCGCTCTCCCAAGTTGTCCTTTCCTACAGATTGAAAGGCATTGACGAGGAGGAAAGACCAACGGCAGATCTTCAAATGTTCCTTCTGAGCATCAATACAGCGGCCCTTGCCGGCCTTAAAAGTGATTTGGAAAAACAGCTGCGGAATTATGGATCATGGCCATCATGTGTTTATTGCAAGGATCTGTTACCCAGAACTTGCCCATGCCCAGTTTGGAAAACCCCATAATTCACAGGAAGGCAGACAGATTAAAGGCCACTAATTCACACAATTAGCAATTTTTTTTTTTAAGTTATGCCACATCAGTAAAACTGGAGGTGACCTTGGAAAAGCCCTTTTCAAATAAAGAGTGAACAAAACATTGACAAACATTAATGCCTTGGGGGTGCCTACCTGGGCAGCAACCTGAAGGATTTCATTTGCCTTCTCAGCAGCATCGGACAGCCTTTCCAACTCTTTTTCTTGGTTTTCTTTCCTAATAGCTTCTTCCTCCTGGAGGGTCGCTTCCAGTCTGGTTTTGTTGTCAACTTTTTCTCCTTCCACTTCTGCAGCTTTCACTTGAGCTTCTTTGGCCTGACAAATAAAATCCAATCCACTTTTAAGTTTTACATTGTGCTAGAGCAGTGGTCCCCAACCCCAGGTCCGCGGCTGGGTGCCGGGCAGCGAGAGCTTTGGCAGCAGGCCGTGGCTCCCTCTCCCCGCCCCCCCCCCTGCAGCGAGAAGCTCACCAGGCCATGAGCAAATCGGCCACCAAAGCGGCCGATTAGCTTGCGGCCTGGCAAGCTTCTCGCTTGGGGGGGGGGGAGAGTGTGACCGCCAGCATGCCGGCGGCGCAAACGCACACACGCAGCAGTTTAGCGCATGTACAGAGCCACCGTATGCGCGCATTTGCACCCTGCAAGCTCGCATGCACAAATGTCAGGGGCTCCTGGGAATTAAAGTCCCTTGACATCTGGAGGGCCGCAGTTTGACTACCCCTGATCCAGACAGTCAGAGATCAAGGGACCTAGTCTCCAGCCTTACCCAGGGCTAAGCAAGAGACCGACCCCCTGGTTGCACACTCACAAGGTGAGTCCACAAGCTACAGTAGCTGTAGCCAATGAATCATAGAATCATAGCATTGGTAGGTTTCTCCAGGGTCATCTAGTCCAACCCCCTGCACAATGCAGGAACTCACAACTCACAACTACTAGTGAAGTCTGAAGCCTTCCAAATGCAAGAACACGTCAAAATATAATTAAAGTCTTTTGTTGAAAGGATGTGCAGATATATCCAACAAAGACCAGCAAGAAAAAGCTAACCAAACATTTCCAAACAATAATCCAGAAGGAATCCAACAGAGCAAAGTCCCAAAACAACAGGTGTCTGGTCGTATTGACCCACTCTCCTCAAAGGGTCCAAAGGCAAGGCCTGAGGTCAAGGGCCAAAAGGCTAAACCCAAGGATCTTTGCTTTATGCCTCACAGCCAGCACTGGCAAGGTGTAGATGAGCCAATCAAATGTAGGGGTTATCACTAACCACTCGTGTTACTGAACATGTGAGGTAGCCAATCAGGTTTAGTTGCCAATTAGTATCTGGCACCCCGCAGCTCCAACAACTCCAATCAACAAGCTCGTCTAAAGCCGTGTGTTAACTAGATGAAATCTGAAGGCCTGTTTGATCGTGGCCATGAAATGGCTAAGGCTGATGAGACTCCCTCTGAGTCACGTCTGTTGGGCTTTGGAGCTCGAGAGAGCCCCCCACGATCTGCATGCCTGAACCAAAGTCTTAAATATGAACCAGAGTGTATGAAGCAATGAACACTTCCGCAATGAACGAAAATTCCGATTAATCCAGCACTGCCCACCCTACCAGAAGCAGAAGAAGATGGATAATAAGGCAGATGGCTAAACTCAGCAGGAAACGAGATAAGTGAGACAGCACAACGAAATTTTAGAAAGACCGAAGCTCCTGAGATGACACTGCACAGGGAGCTTAAGGGAAATTACTGGATCACTGAATAAAGACACCAAAAAAGGCTCCTATTACTGTTTAGAAGATCCTTCAGCAACATGACCGTTACTTAAACAGAGAGGAAGGAAAGGGGGGAAATGCAGGCGGAAGAAATTGGCATAAGACCTAACACACGGGTAGTTAAACTACGGCCCTCCAGATGTCCATGGACTTCAATTCCCAGGAGCCCCTGCCAGCGTTTGCCGGCAGGGGCTCCTGGGAATTATAGTCCATGGACATTTGGAGGGCCGCAGTTTGACTATCCCTGACCTAACGGCTGCAAAACTATGCAGTGTGTTGAACTGCAATAGCACTTCACAAGTGCAAGGATCAGTGTCCAGAAGCTACAGCTGTGGTTGCATCGGGGAACAATGAGGTAGCATTACCTGGAAATGGGGACTTGGCTAGTCAAGGGCAAGGAAGGAAGGCAGACAGAGAAGCAATGAAAGAAGGTTAGCTCAAAAACTTGAAATATGGTTAACAAACTGAAAAGAATAAAAGCTTATACCCAGAATTAAATTCTGCTGGTCTTAAAGGAGCCGCTGGACTCAAACTTTATATTTATACACCGCCCTCCCCGAAGGCTCGGGGTGGTTCAAATAGAACAGAATAGAAACAATACAGATAATCTAGATTAACAATAATGAAGTGAAACAACAAGCAACATGGAACATAGAAAAATGTGGGAAACATTAAAATAACTCATACTGACAGCCCAGTGGGTTGGGCGGAATGATGGTGGGTGCCACAGGAGGGGGCTCAGGAGGAAGGCCCTTGGGAAATGATGGTATAGGTCGACCTCAACCAAATGCCTGGCGGAGGAGCTCCCTTTTGCAGGCCCTGCGGAACTGTTCAAGTGCCATCAGGGCCCTGATCTTCCCGTTCCACCAGGTAGGGGCCAGGATGGAGAAAGCTGGTTGAGGCCAAACGAGCTTCCCTGGGGCCAGGGATGACCAGGAAGTTGGAAGTGCTAGAGCAAAAGGCTCTTTGGGGGGTGTAAACAAGAGAGGCGATCCCTCAGGTACACTGGGGCTGTACATCCAGACTATATATGTCTCGACCACACAGGGATCAGTTAGAACAAGGCCTGACAAGCGTCAGCAGTTGATTGGGTGAAGCTTTTTTGAATGAGTACATAAGCCTGGGCCACAAGGGGAGAGCGGTATATAAATATAAGAAATATACAAAAGAAATTTAAAAAATAACAATAAAGAGTGGAGAAAGAGCCCCAGGCAGGCTGATGCAGGGGTAGTCAACCTGTGGTCCTCCAGATGTTCATGGACTACAATTCCCATGAGCTCCTGCCAGCAAATGCTAGCAGGGGCTCATTGGAATTGTAGTCTATGGACATCTGGAGGACAGGTTGACTACCTCTGGTCTACAGAATGAAGAAAAGCAGCTCCAGGCAAGCAGTATGCACTACAAAATGAAGAAGCAAGGAAGACTACAAGCTGAGAGCTTCAGACTAGGGTGAACAAGAAGCTAAAGGCAAGGAGGATTCCTGGTCAAAGAAAAGACAGGATCATCTAGGCTACAAATCAGAACATCTCCCTCCATATAGCAGAAAGGGACTAAAGCATTGCCTAGCGGTAGAAGCACAGTGAGAAAGAATTATCAGATCATCATAGTGAGGGAGAAAGATTTCTTTGTCACGCTGTGCTTATTTTTATAAACCTCTATCATATCCCTTCCTTAGTCATCCCTTTTCTAAACTGAAAGATCCCAGACTCTTCAGCCGGTACTCATAGGGAAGTCCAGTTCTTTGGTCAAGTTCCCCCGTCTGGAGAAATTCCCTAGTCCAAGAAACAGAATACAAAGGTGTTCCAATATTCCAGTGGGGTCTCGGTTGCATATTTAGTGATCAACCTGCCTGAGTGTTTTCCCTTGGACATATACATACTGTTCAAAACCTAATGTCCCACACCCATTGCTAACTTTCTTGCTCATTTAAAAAAAAAGTAAACCAACTTGCTCTTACTGGCTTACCTTGTGATTGACCCAGATTTTTGGATCATTTATACCAGGCTTTCTCAACCAGGGTTTTGTAAAACCCTCAGGTTTCTTGACAGCCTTGGAAGAGTTTCCTGAATGGGTCGGAGTTGATTAAATTTTTTTTTTAATTGTGAAACATTTATCAGGTAAAATGACCATATATGGTCATGTCAACTTCCCTCCCTTCCCAAAATGGCCAATGACGGGCCTGGAGGGGGGGAAGGGGAGGGGCCCTGGTTGGGTATCTCCACAGATCTGCTTCCCAACCATATTCTGCACACTCACACCACTTCTGGGGTTTCTCAAAGCCTGAAGAATGTTTCTGGGGTTTCTCAAGGGTAAAAAGGTTGAGAAAGGCTCATTAATACGTAGGCCTAGATTCCACCCTCTCAAACCTTTCAGAAGCCTTGCTGAGAATCCTTGTGCAGCAGGGTATGTGGGAAACCGTGGCAGGAATAATCCTTTGGGGCAGTGCCTTAAGTTCAGTCCTGCTGTCAGTTCCCCAGCATCTAAACCCCGCGATACCACACAGCCACCTTCCATCTCGGCTCCCATCTGTCTCCTCCAAGGCCTTCCACTTCGATGATCTCGGAAGAGGAAGAAAACTTTCTCCAGCCACTTTTTCCTATACCTCGTACAACCGTGTAGACCTCCATCAGGCTATCCTCGCTGCCCTTTTTCCTAAGCTTGAAAAAAGCCATGTCGATGCAGAGGTACTCCTGCCTCTGATCCTTTCGGTTGCCTTTTCCTATGATAGCCCTTCTCAGATGTGACAGCTAGAACTGCACGCAAGGTTCCCAACGTGGCCACACCAAGGAGTGGTAAAAAGACCTTGCTATAACCAGCAGTTTATTCTCAGCCCCTTTCCTAATGACCCCCAGAATGGATTCCCCCTTTTGACTGGTCACTGCAACACTGCCGGCAGCAGCAGAAAAGAGTCCAGCGGCACCTTACAGGCTATTTGTGGCAGAGTATGAACTCTCATGACCCACAAAAGCTCCTCCCCTGCCACAAATTGTGTTAGTCTTTAAGGTCCTACTGGACTCCGGCTCTTTTCTGCTCTTCAAGATGGATGGTATCATTTAGAGGTATATTTTTACAGAGGGTGGTGCTGATTATATACAAGCAAGACATACCACACTTTCAGGTAGTGTTTGCAGAGTTGTTTTAAGTTGGTCTTCTGGTGAAAGCGTATCTGGAAGATACATAGCTCTGGATAAGATAAGCAGCGAAGTTGGGATTTCCTGGTTCAGGTGCAAGTCCAGCCACTGCAATTAAGACACAAACATTAGCATGGGTACAGCGGGGCTCCTGACCCTTTATCCCCCTACCGGCTCAGCACAGACAGCACAGACAGCTAAATGGCTTTATCAACTAGTACTGCGTATCAAAGAAAAACGGCCACTGCTGCTTCCCACCACCATTGCTACAGGCTTGTATTTTGAAGAAGAAGAGTTGGTTCTTACATGCAGCTTTTCTCTACCCGAAGGAGGCTCAAAGCGGCTTACCCTGTGAGGTGGGTGAGGCTGAGAGAGCCCTGATATTACTGCTCGGTCAGAACAGCTTTACCAGTGCTGTGGTGAGCCCAAGGTCACCCAGCTGGCTGCATGTGGGGGAGTGCAGAATCAAACCCGGCATGCCAGATTAGAAGTCCGCACTCCTAACCATTACACCAAACTGGCTCTCTTCTTGGGCATAACTCAGCAAGGGGACTCCTTATGGCTTTTCATGTCATGCTTTCATGTATGGACGAAAATTTCTGTTTCTTACAAATGGGATAAAAATTTGTTTTGGAGTGTGACTATAATACGACTTATCTGTATTTTTACAATTTTGTATTAACCTGATAACTTTTCCAAAAATGGTTTTCTTTCAATACAATCTTACTGTTACTTGGGTATATTAGAATTGTATACACTTCTCATTGTTTCTCATCCTCATTGTATCATCTTGTGCTGGTCTATGACCATAATAAAACTAACTGAACTGAACGCATGGTAAAGAAATTTTCTTTATTAAAAAATGGACTCATTTTCTCTTTTCAGGACTTTAGAAATAGTTAGAAAGCCAAATCTAAAACATATGTCATCTAAATTGTTCATTTATTAACACTGATGATTTCTTTACTGCACAGAGGTCACCATGGGGTGCCTTTTGTAATTTTGCTTATTAACTAATAGGCAACTTCTATCCTGGAGAGATGGCACCTTCCAGCCAGGGGATATACTACAGACCTGGGACAGAAAGGACTCATCTGACCAATCCATGTCCTATGAGTGGAATCCTTCTGACCTTGGCTACACAGTTACATAAAGCTGCTTTACGTTATCAGATCTTTTGTTCATAAAGGTCAGTATTGTCAACTCTGACTGGCAGCCACACTCCGGAGTCACGTGAAGTAGTCATTCATATTATCTACTTCTGGGTCCCTTACCCACCCTGAGCCAACCAGGAAGGGCGGGCTAGAAAAATAACGTAGTTGTTGCTTTTGTTATTATTGTTCTGATATTAATAAACTGGAGATGCTGAGGATTGAATTGAGGACCTTATCTATTTATTTTTATTTTGAGATTTATAATCCGCCCTGTCTTAGAAAACCCGGTTCAATCCTTCTGCATGCCAAGCAGATCCTTTACCACTGAGCCACTGCCCCTCCATCTCCGATATTATAGAATGGTGCGGTTGCAAAAATATTTTATGCTCTTGTCTCTGTTTTTCCCTGCTTCAAAGCTCAAGAGCTCTTCCAGACATGATCTCCCTCCTGGAAGGCAGGGTGGCCTCCAGGAGTAAGCCGGTGGGGGATCCAGCCCACAATAAATTAATTTTACGACTATCTTCTCATTAGTGTGTCAGCCTTTAGGTTTCTTCTCCTTAACCCTAAACCACAGTAGAGAAATGCAAGCTATCTTTACTTCAATTTGCAAAGGTATTATTCCAATAAGAATAATTGCCACATACAAATCTGAAGTGATTTCAACAACATCCCAGGATGACGTTTCATTCCCTGTCCCCTAATCAAACATATCAGTTCAAGAAGTTGTTGCTAGTGAGACATTAGATTGATATGGGCAACGGGAGTCCTTCTGATTTCTATTTCTCTGCAAAACTCCCACCACCGATCAACGGCATTCGTTCCTGAAAACAACCAGCAAATTCCATTTCTCCACAGTGTTCCCGCTAATTTCTGATTAGTTCTTTAGAATGAAATGTCCTAAAAGGTGCAGGATCAATTGCTCTGTGAAACCAAAACACGAACATCACCCATGGCTCATCGTCACCTGCTTAAGCTGCTCCTTCAAACGTTCTTCGGTCACACCAAGGGCTCTCATTCCTCTGGCGCGGCATGCAGCTTGGAGTTCTTTAACCGTCAGGGTGTCCACTCCCTCTTCAGAAATCAGCTGTACGGGACACAAGAGCAACACTTGGGCTGAGAGGGATGAAGAAAGAGCATCGCCCTTAGTTGAACAACACTCCAGACAGTCAGTTTTGGAAGGGTCTCTGGTTCTTAATGGGGACAGAAATCCTACTGCTGTAGTCATTTTCACAATCACTCCTTTAACGCAGGACTCCCAGGTTAGTGAAACTCCCTGTCCCAAAGAAGCAGTCAGAGGAGCCACACAATTAACACCCTTGCTCCAAAAAAACACCTTACTTTATCATCCGCTTTTATAGATCTCAACTTCATCGTCAGCTGGAAGCGCAGAAAGTTGTTTGTCCCGATGGACTGCAGCTCTAGCAGTTTGCAAAGCGCCACCAACTGGGGTCTCGTGAGATTGTCAAGGGTTAGTTCATCTTCAAACAGTTTAGAGAACCGTAAAATTTCTTCATTGCTTGGTCTTTCGCCCGTCTCTCTGATCTGCAAGAAGAAAACGTGTGCAGTTAGGACTAGGTTTTCATGACTATTTACTTAAATATTGAGAAACGCTGTGCAATTCTTAACACCTAGGGCCAGCCACAATCCTGATTTCAATGCTTTTGCCATCTGGGAACACTGCAGAGGCATGAGAAGATCCACATATATTTTATGTGGGGAAAAGTACCACCACCCAGGAAGTAGAAGAATTCTACTGGCATCACTGAAGGCCTAGAACAGGCTTTCTCAACCAGGGTGGTGTTAATTAATTAATATATATATATTTTTAATTATCATGATATGACCTTATATCACGCTTTCTCAGCAAGCGTTTCAGGAAATCTTGGGGTTTCTTGATGGCCCTGGGAGAGTTTCCTTAATGGGTGGGAGTTAATTTTTTATATATGTTTAAACTTCAATAAGTTTAAAGGTAAAGGTAAAGGTATCCCCTGTGCAAGCACAGAGTCATGTCTGACCCTTGGGGTGACGCCCTCTAGCGTTTTCATGGCAGACTCAATACGGGGTGGTTTGCCAGTGCCGTCCCCAGTCAATAAGTTTAAACATATATAAAAAAACGGTCACCTGGACACACATACCCCACAATGGCCAATGATGGGCCTGGAGGGGTGTGAAGGGGAGGGACCCTGGGTGGGCATGTCCACACCTCTGCTTCCCAACCATATTCTGCATGATCACGCCAACTTCTGGAATTTCTCGCAGCCTGAAGAATGTTTCAGGGGTTTCTCAACCGTAAAAATTGGAGAAAGGCTGCCCCAGAACTTTATAAGACACACACACACACAAGATTTTACCTTTTGAAAGAAGGTTGAGAAGTCTTTAGTGACATTTCCTTTAGCGGCTTTATTTTTTAAAGCCATCTCTTCAATAGTATCCTGAAGAAATTTAGCCAGTTCGAGCTTCACTCGTAATTCCTTCTTCAGTCTCTCTTCCTAAATAAGGAAAATGATACTTTTTAACCCCCAAAAAAGGGAAACCAGGACACTGCTACAACCCTTACAAGCTTCCCTGAGGACTTGTACCAGAACTCATTGTTCCAGGAGTATCTTATTAACGCTGCAGCATTCAAGAGAGCAGCCAGCAGGCAGAGACTGCCCCAGGGCCAGCTACGAGTTTAACGGGAAGAAAGAGCTTAGAGCAGTGGTTCTCAACTGGGGGTCGGAACCCCTTTGGGGGTCGAATGACTCTTTCACATGGGTTGTGGCAGAGCGAGCAGCTTGGCCGGGGGAGGGGAGGGGCACCGCCACTGTTGCCACTCCTCCTGACGGCACCTGCCAATCTATATACAATATATACAATTTATATACAATCCTGAACAATGGCTCTTTACACAATTGGTCAATTTCAATTTAATTCCTGTGAGAGAGCACTTGCATAATTCGGGGTCACCACAACATGAAGAACTGTATTAAAGGGTCGCGGCATTAGGAAGGTTGAGAACGGCTGGCTTAGAGGCGGTGGTCAGGGCAGCCTGGAAATGTGAACATTCGCCACAATGACTAAACAGAACCTCTGTATTCAAAGGCCTCTGACGAGGAGCAACACCCTAGAACCTCTGGCCTCCCTGATATACTTTTGTGGGCCTTATGGGGGGGGGCTGTGGCTGGCACATCTGTGAAAAAGAATGCTGGAGTAGATGGCCTGATCCAGCACAGCTGCTTGTTATGTTCTTAAGCTTTGAAAGCTTACAATTAAACCCACCAAATAAAGGGGGAAAGGGACTATTAGGAAGTCTCTCTCTCCCTCCTAACAACACAAAGGAACAAGTGGCAGCATGCATTCTTCCAAATGGCTCTATCTCAGGGGTAGTCAAACTGCGGCCCTCCAGATGTCCATGGACTACAATTCCCATGAGCCCCTGCCAGCATCTGCTCATGGGAATTGTAGTTCATGGACATCTGGATGGCCTTAGTTTGACTACCCCTGCTCTATCTTGTTATCTCAGGACCCCACCGCACACTATGTTTTGTAATGAACTCTACCTTTTCCTGCTGAACAATATGACTTACGATAAGCAATAGACACAGAGACAGTAATGCACACAAGCTGCTTTCCCCCCCAATGTCCATGTAAGGTATCATTGACAGCAATTATAGAACAAAGTACAGATTCAATTTGGAAAAGCTCATTAGTATAATATTTATGCCATTAACTGCTTCACTACCCCAACGGGTCTTCTTGACCAAAGAAGAATGGGAAGAATGAAATGCGCTAAAGTAAAAAAGCTGGGGTGGGCCTTTATGTGTTATGAATTTATTATGAACAACATTTTTTTTTCCAGAGCATCCTATCTGTATTAGCAAGATGTCTTGGCTCTACAGGAAGACAATAAGTTTCTAAATAGCGAATGAAATAATTTTCAGGCCCACATCACTCACACTGTAACTCTGTGTTTAATCCTGATTTTAAAAGCATGATTTAAGTCACACCCGTTCTGAATCGTGTCCTCTGTATTTCAGGTTCTCCCGATGGTTTTCAGATTAAATGTTGACATTAGGGATATTAAATAGGGTGATTTTCTTTTCAACTAAACACTTCACAAAGGATTTGGGCAAAACTGAAAGGGTGCAAAGGAGAGAGACGAGGATGATCTCAGCCTGAGGATCAACCCTTATGAGGAAAGGCTGAGGGCCTTGGGAATGTTCGGCCTGGAGAAGAGGAGGTAGAGAGGGGACGTTAATGCTCTCTTGAAGTAATTGAAAGGTTGTCACTAGGGAGAGAGCAAGGAGTGGTTCCTGTTGGCAGCAGGGGGGAGGACCTGCTGGCAGTAATGAGTTTAAGCTATGTGTACAATGGCATCATCTAGATATCAGGGGGGAAATTTCCATAGCAGTGGAATCAGCTGCCTAAGAAAGTGGTGATCTCCACCTCACCAGTGGTCTTTAAGCAGCAGTTGGACTTATCATAGATGCTTTTGACTGATCCTGCACTGAGCAGGGGTTTGGACTAGATGGCCTGTGTGGCCCTTTCCAGCACTCTGGTTCGAAGTATTTTTAATGAGCTTATTTTAAAATACACATATTTCAGTACACTATAAACAAGTCAGAACACTGCTTAACAGATGCCTTAAAGTTTGTGCCAAAGTGACCTTAAATGGTGGACTGTCTTCTCCGTCCATTTCTCCAGGATCAGGATCATAAATTCAATTGGCTTTAGTGTACTTGCATTAAGAAGTCCAGTTTATGTTTCCAACCTTTATTTTAATACTGTATCTTTAAAAATAAAAATCCCCATCATAAAAACCTTTAAATATATTCTATATCAATATCAACACTATGTCAAACATCCTCATTTATTTTTAACAGAGAGTTCTTAAAATTGTATCTGGCCAATAAATCATAACTACCAAGATATTCACTCATAATTCAAGTAACAGGCACCATCAAAGAAATTTAAATTCGATTTTTTATCAGAATGTTGTCCAATTCACTCTTCTGAAGCGAATTAGAAAATGAATGAAGAATTCACCCCAAATAATACCCCACATTTTAATTACCTTCTTAGACTTTGTCTCAAAAGTTGAAGGAAGCATATTAGGGAACAGCTTTAAGGCTACTGGAAGCAGGAACTCCATGAATGGAACAACGAGAAAGACTAGGAAAGGGACCAGTCGAAAGAGGTCAGCGCATATCCGGAGGAACTGCAAACAAGGGAGTGAATAGATTAATACGCATAAGAAGGTCACCATTATTTAATACAACGGATGGTTCTCAACACTCTCTCATGTTACCAAACTCCAGAAGCCAATGCTTTCTGATAGGTCCACCACATACGATACAATGATGCATTTACATTTTGACATTTCCAATGTTTATCATTGTAACTTTGATTAATTCTTGCAATATCTTGAGGGATAATATACCATCTAAAGAACATTTTGTACAAATTTTCTTTCAACGTTTAACATTCATAGACTCATACAGCTGGAAGGGACCTCATAGGTCATCTAGCCCAACCCCCTGCACTATGCAGGACACTCACATCCCAATCGCTCATCTACTGTAACATGCCACCCCTTTGCCTTCACAGAATCAGCCTCTCCGTCAGATGGCTATCTAGACTCTGTTTTAAAATTTCCAAAGATGGAGAACCCACCACCTCCCGAGGAAGCCTGTTCCACTGAGAAACCACTCTAACTGTCAGGAACTTCTTCCGGATGTTTAGATGGAATTTCTTTTGAATTAATTTCATCCCATTTGTTCTGGTCTGTCCCTCTGGGGCAAGAGAAAATGAATCTGCTCCATCCTCCATATGGCACCCTTTTAAATACTTGAAGATGGTTATCAGATCCCCTCTCAGTTGTCTCCTCTCTAGGCTAAACAGACCAAGCTCCCACAACCTTTCTTCATACGTCTTGGTCTTCAATAAGTTTCAACTCATTCACCCACAATCCCTTGCATTGGTCTAAACTTATGCTCTCTCCAATATTCTAAGCTCATATCATCCAGTATTTTATTTGCTGGCTGAGGCTCATCACATGTGGTAGTGACTGAAGTACAGAGAGGCAATTACTGTCATATTAACTTAACTGTACTGAGAGGGTGGCAGGAAGCCGCAGAACAGTGGATGTCTGCCCCAGCCCTATTCGTGGCCCAGTGGAATGGACAGCTGGGCTGTTTCTGGTGTTGGGGGGTGGGAGGGGGAATAGAGTATGATGTCATATCTCGTGGGAGTGTCTGGGTAATGTTACTTCCAGTAACATGTGACTTCCTGGGGCATGGCATGGAGGTGTGGCCTGCTGACATCACTTCCAGGGTTTCTTGAAGTCTGAAGGATGATTCAGGGGTTTCTCAAAGGTAAAAAGGATGAGAAGGGCTGTCACAGGCCCTCATAACTATCCTATAAGATGTTCTTGAAGCTTCATCATGAGTCTTCCTCTAACCGTGCTCTAGCCATTTCAGCTCCCGCTTCTTCTCACATAGACCCCTTGTATACCAGGGTGCTCACTTGAGAAGCCAGCTAGGTCAGCCATCAACCAACTCCTCCAATGAGTTGCTGGGAGGCATAGGGCCCCACAGAGCATTCAGGATGGTGCCTGGAGAAGACAGCGACCTCAGTTGGGTCCAATGTCATAGAGCCCACCCTCCAAATCACCAATTTTCTCCAGGGAATATGATCTCTATAGTCTGGAGAGGAGCTGTAATTCCAGGAGATTCCCCAGGTCTGTCCTGATTGTACCTCATTTTTGTAGCAGGGAGGTGCTCTGCCCTGCCTCCCTTCCTATTCCAAGGATCAGGCTTGCAAGACACCTGCTCCTCAATTCAATGACCGCCCAGGTATCAAAAGGTCAGTACTTCTAAATCTCTCTGGTACAGTTTCATCCCACGCTCCTTCCGACTTAGTGCTGAGAAGAGGATGTTTCCATCAATGGCAGGGATTCAAATAATTAGGTTATGGCTATCCTTCTTTAATACGCTGACCTGGATGGCCCAAGCCAGTCCGATCTCCTCAGATCCCGGAAACTGAGCAGGGTCAGCCCAGGTTAGTAGCTTGGCGGGAGACCACCCAGGAAGCCACACAGAGGCAGGCCACGAAAAACCACCTCTTGGAAACCTCAGGGGCACTGTGAATGGGTGACACTTTGCACCACCACCCTCTGTCTTTAATAGCTCTGTAAAGCAGGGGTAGTTAACCTGTGGTCCTCCAGATGTTCATGGACTGCAATTCCCACGAGCCCCTGCCAGCAAGCACTGGCAGGGGCTCATGGGAATTGTAGTCCATGGACATCTGGAGGACCACAGGTTGACTACCCCTGCTGTAAAGAACAGGGATGTAACATTTTTGGAAAACTCTAAAGCCAGGAGAAAACCCAGAAATGTTTGGAGAAAACTGAGTTGTTTGCAATACTTAGCACCTTATGAAACCTAAACGAATTGTACTGCTATGATATAAAATGCACATTTATAACTTACTTAGCATATGAAATCGCAATATTTGACATATTTATGGGATTTAAAAGTTATAAATTATTTATTATTATATTTATATTTTATATTTTATTTATATACCACCCTCCCCTAAGGCTCAGGGCAGTTTACATAAAACAGGCAACAATGCAGGTAACTCAACAGTTGTAACAATAATACAATAGAATGGTAGAGCAATGGAGAAAACATTAACAACTGTCACATACTGACGGCCCTGTGGTTTCCATAGGAGGGAGGCTTGGCGGTCTTGCAGAATTGTTATATATCTGTTAGAGCCCTCCTCTGGAAGCACATTCCACCAAGTGGGGGCCAGGATGGAGAAAGTGGGCTTCCTTGGGGCCAGGGATCACTAAGTAGTTGGAGATAGCGGAGCATAAGGCTCTTTGAGGGGTGTAGGCAGAAATGTGAGCCCTCAGGTACACTGGGTCCAGACAGAGTATGGCCTTAGTTTTGTACAAGCTGTTTTTCTCTAATCCCCCCCATTATTTCCCAGGCCTCCATATCTCTAGGAGAGAAGGGAATTTCAGCAAGTACAAACAGTTATTCAGGCATGTATGAATACAGCTGTGTCTCCGGGTTACCCTGTCCCACATTAGACATAATACAAGGATAGGTAGGGAATAATTGGACAGGTTCCAATTATTCCCAACGGGAAGGACTCAGGTGGTTGCTGTAGGACAGAATTGGGTTGCTAAGCCTTTGAACCCAAAGTTGGGTTGCTTAGCCTCTAAATGTGGGTCACAGTCGTGCTTGGTGGAATATGCAAGTCCTGCGGTGTACAGGAAAAGAGTACCCTGCAGAGGGCATCAAAGATGTGTATCTTGCATGGTTGAAATGGAAGCTTCCTGATGATTGGAGGAGGAGCGTGTCTCGTGGCTTAAGTGCCACTCAGCACTTAACACCCACTCAGGGCAGCTGTCCTGCCCCTGAGTGCCTCCTCCTCCAACTGGCTTGCCTGTCTATCCAGCGTCCAGCCAATCGCCTCATCCCAGACCACCCCTTCCTCCTTCCACTTCCCTCTGAGGCTGCACATCCCTGCTGTGTGAGAGCTGCCCCTGCCGGTGAGTTTCCTAACAACTGCCTGCAGCCTTTCCAGATCCTGGGGGAAGGGGGAGGCCGTCTGCAGAATTCTTCCACCCCACCACCCCCAATCTAGCACCTGTTGTATTCCTGAATGCAACAGGCCTGGCCCCTATTTAGGACTAAAGTTTGTCCTACACCAAATGCCTTAAAAAGATATACAAACATGCATTATTCTTGTCCCCCCCCCCGCTCTAATCGGACCCAACCCATGTTATTGTGTCTATGAATCTTTGCTCTTATGTTCAGACTAGCAATAAAGCCCATTGCAACCAGGAATGCAATGGGCGCTAGGACCCAGGGGACACCAGGAGGTGCTTTTTTTTTCTGCTGCGTGGAGCTGTGAAAGGCTCCTACAGGGTTTTTTTTTTTCTGCTGCTTGGAGCTGGGAAAGGCTCCTACAGGGTTTTGTTTTCTGCTGCTTGGAGCTGGGAAAGGCTCCTTCAGGGTTTTGTTTTCTGCTGCTTGGATCTGCGAAAGGCTCCTACAGGGTTTTTTTTTCTGCTGCTTGGAGCTGTGAAAGGCTCCTGCAGGGTTTTTTTTTTCTGCTAGCTCTCGTGGGCTTGGAGCTCCTACAGGGTTTTGTTTTCTGCTGCTTGGAGCTGGGAAAGGCTCCTTCAGGGTTTTGTTTTCTGCTGCTTGGATCTGCGAAAGGCTCCTACAGGGTTTTTTTTTCTGCTGCTTGGAGCTGTGAAAGGCTCCTGCAGGGTTTTTTTTTTCTGCTAGCTCTCGTGGGCTTGGAGCTCCTACAGGGGTTTTTTTTCCTGCTGCTTGGAGCTGGGAAAGGCTCCTTCAGGGTTTTGTTTTCTGCTGCTTGGATCTGCGAAAGGCTCCTACAGGGTTTTTTTTTCTGCTGCTTGGATCTGCGAAAGGCTCCTACAGGGTTTTTTTTTCTGCTGCTTGGAGCTGGGAAAGGCTCCTTCAGGGTTTTGTTTTCTGCTGCTTGGATCTGCGAAAGGCTCCTACAGGGTTTTTTTTTCTGCTGCTTGGAGCTGTGAAAGGCTCCTGCAGGGTTTTTTTTCTGCTGCTTGGAGCTGTGAAAGGCTCCTGCAGGGTTTTTTTTTTCTGCTAGCTCTCGTGGGCTTGGAGCTCCTACAGGGGTTTTTTTTCCTGCTGCTTGGAGCTGGGAAAGGCTCCTTCAGGGTTTTGTTTTCTGCTGCTTGGATCTGCGAAAGGCTCCTACAGGGTTTTTTTTTCTGCTGCTTGGATCTGCGAAAGGCTCCTACAGGGTTTTTTTTTCTGCTGCTTGGAGCTGTGAAAGGCTCCTGCAGGGTTTTTTTTTTCTGCTAGCCGGCTAGCGTGCCGGCTTGGAGCTCCTACAGGGGTTTTTTTTCCTGCTGCTTGGAGCTGGGAAAGGCTCCTTCAGGGTTTTGTTTTCTGCTGCTTGGATCTGCGAAAGGCTCCTACAGGGTTTTTTTTTCTGCTGCTTGGAGCTGTGAAAGGCTCCTGCAGGGTTTTTTTTTTCTGCTAGCTCTCGTGGGCGTGCCGGCTTGGAGCTCCTACAGGGTTTTTTTTTCCTGCTGCTTGGAGCTGGGAAAGGCTCCTTCAGGGTTTTGTTTTCTGCTGCTTGGATCTGCGAAAGGCTCCTACAGGGTTTTTTTTTCTGCTGCGTGGAGCTGCGAAAGGCTCCTACAGGGTTTTTTTTTCTGCTGCCTCTCGTGGGCGTGCCGGCTTGGAGCTCCTACAGGGGTTTTTTTTTCTGCTGCTTGGAGCTGCGAAAGGCTCCTACAGGGTTAATTTTTTTCTGCTGCCTCTCGTCGGCGCGGCGGCTTGGAGCTCCTACAGGGGTTTTTTTTTCTGCTGCCTCTCGTCGCGCTAGCGGCGAAAGGCTCCTCCGGGGGTGTTTCTTTTTTTTCTGCAGCTTCTCGGCGGCTGGAGTCTTGTGTTGTGTTTGCGGTGGGGGCTTCCTTGGGGCCGGCCTGACGCGGTGAGAGACGCTTCGCGCCTCTCACCACGTCAGGCCGGGAGCAACTGCGAGCCGCGCTGAGCGCGGCTCGCAGTTGCTGGGGCTGGGAATCGGAGGGACCAATCGGCAGGCGCTTCGCGCCTGCCGTTTGGTCCCTCCGGTTGTCTGTCATGAGGAAGGGTCCAATCCGGACCCTTCCTCATCCCGGACACATCCCGCCCCAGAACCCCTTACTGTTTTATTTAGTCCGTGGTGCCCGCGGCGCCACGGGCGGTGTACAGATGTTATCGTATCTCAAAATCAGCTTCCTGATAGATTCAGAGTACCTTTATTGGCATAAAATTGATAGAAGTTTTAAACCAAACCAACTTATAATCCTCCTTGTGTCTCCATAAGAAGGGTGGGATAAGAAGGGCGGCAGCAGTAATAATTCAACAGATCCAATACCTGTCTCCGCTCTCGACGGGATAAAGTGCTGCCATGGAGAATCTGCCAGAGCATGCGGGCGCCGATTTTCGTGTCGATCCACAACAACCGGAAGCCATGGTAGTAGTGCTTCAGCTCGTCCACAATCCGCTGCCCAATAGATTTTTTCACTATGTGGTCTTCTACTGTTGGACTATATACAGGCCCTCCTTCCTCCAGCTTCTTGTTTTTGTCCTTGAGAGACTTCAACGACTTTTCTACGACTGATTCATCATACTGACGCTGTGAAGAGTGCCACTGTCGCACCGGGAGATAATATGGCACCCGAATGCCCCGGCTAGCGGGAAGGGACCATACAAAAGGTGACCTCAGTGCTATGAATTGCCTCTGTTCAGTCCAACAGTTATAACCATCTTTTGCAGAGGAAAAGAAAACGGAAGCGCTAGGGCAGTATTTAAAGTGAGCGTGCCTGTTTAAGAAAAAAAAAAGAGGAATATGTGAATTCATTCATTTCCCTGTTTTTTTAAACTACTACATTTTTGTAAGGCAGATTAGGCTGAGAGTTAAAAAGGTAAAGGTATCCCCTGTGCAAGCACCGAGTCATGTCTGACCCTTGGGGTGATGCCCTCTAGCGTTTTCTTGGCAGTCTCAATACGGGGTGGTTTGCCAGTGCCTTCCCCAGTCATTACCGTTGACCCCCCCCAGCAAGCTGGGTACTCATTTTACCCGACCTTGGAAGGATGGAAGGCTGAGTCAACCTTGAGCCGACTGCTGGGATCGAACTCCCAGCCTAATGGGCAGAGCTTTCAGACTGCATGTCAGCTGCTTTACCACCCTACACCACAAGAGGTTCTTGACTTATCTAAGAACAACCAAAACTGCATTGAGACTCAGAACTGTATCCACTGTACCTTACTATTTCAGACATAAAAGGCGTGAAGCATTTGCATGTCAAATCACAATTAGGAAATCCTCCTTTCGTGTTTGTCAAATAAAATGCATGCTGAGCTTGCCCTGGTCCAATGTAGTCCATAAAGTTCTGTAGCAAACTTAGAGCACAGCCTATACCATGAGATCTCTTTTTGGCAAGAGAGGGGAACCAAGAGACTGTGCCTATGTCCTAAGGGGGAAAGCTGTTCTTTGAGAAGGAAAGAAGTAGAAAAGGTACAATCATGCTGTGGAGCAGCTCCAAGCTTAAGAGCTGAGGCCTTTGGAAGGATAGGAGACCTTTAGAAGGTGGTGAGGCAAGGAATGAGGAAAGGCAACTGAACATCACGGGCAGGAATGCTAAAGAATATACGGGAGTAAAGGTATCCCCTGTGCAAGCACCAGGTCATGTCTGACCCTTGGGGTGACGCCCTCCAGCGTTTTCATGGCAGACTCAATATGGGGTGGTTTGCCAGTGCCTTCCCCAGTCATTACCATTTACCCCCCAGCAAGCTGGGTACTCATTTTACCGAACTCGGAAGGATGGAAGGCTGAGTCAACCTTGGAAGGCTGAGTCAACCTACGGGAGTAGAAAGATACAAACCTTGGATGGCACTTTTGGATTGGACCAAAGGTTCATTTAGTATAATTTTTTTCTCCAGATACCAACCAGGTGCCCAGAGAGCGCCAAAGATCCCAAACATGGAAGTTCCATGCAAACGTGGAAAATAACAACTGAAAGATATATTTATTTTTTACTGACTTCATTTATATCCCATCTTTCTCCCCAAGGTGAGTCCAAAGCACCTTGCATTATTCTCCCCTTCTCTATTTTATTCTCACAACAATCTGCAAGTTAAGTTAGGCTGAGAACATGTGATGGGCTCCAGGTTACCCAGCGAGCGTCCACGAAAGCATTTATATCCCACCTTTATAACCTCACAAGGTTAGCCTCCCCCTAGCTATCTATTTTGAACTTCAAGATCTTCTTTCCCAGGACTGGAGGATGGAAAGAAATTAGTATGCGGTCAGACTATCTAACGTTAGCTGTCTGGCACGCATCTGAGCCATGCCCAGATTATTCTCTGGGTTGACCAGGCTTGGGGTAAAAAAAAAGCCCCAAATCTTTATATCTGTGAAAATGATTTTATTTACTTTTTTTTTTATTATACCCCACTAGTTGTCACTGCTGCCATAAAAAGCGAACTTCTAAAATCTTAGCCTAACTTTCTTCCAATTTCTCCCAATTCCGTTATGGCTTTAAAAGACCTTTAACTAAATATCAAAGCAGGTATAGGAAATGACTGGTTAAGAAATTCATTCGTTCACCACCAGTGAATCGGTCCTTAGAAACTTTACAGTCGAGTTTACAGAAAAACAATGGTAGGAATTTCATAGATGTTTTAGATCTTACAAGAAAGCATTCTAATGCAATATGGCAGCTTTGGACTGGATCCGGCCAACATTTTGATCCATCTGTGCCAGCCTCCATTCTTATTAATGGCTTTTCTCCATGGGCTACATAGCTTGGGTGGCCAACTGAGAGCCCTTTCTCCCTTTTCCGCCAGTGGAAAAATTGGGATGGATTTAGGCTTTGTGCTTCCACTGACATTTCTAAAGACAAAAAATCATGGCCTGAAAAAACAAGATGCCACAATTCAACTTCTAGATGCCATGACAACCTTGTACCTGAGATTCGTTGAGCCCTGCTCTGGGCATTGGAGTGGATCCAACACCCCCCTTCAACCCTACTACTCTGCCAAGTAAACGCCTTATTAAAATATTTATAGCCCACCTTTCCTTGTGGTACAAGTTCAAAGTCTTCCTGCAATGTGAGTAGTTCTGCTGTTGGAGGAAGAGGTGACTAGAAGAAGGCTCCTCAGTGGATGGTTAGATCCACCCCTTCCAAAGTAAAAATGAATTTGAACCGCATCTCTCTAGTGGAGCCAGAATCTTGAGAAGATAGATGGAGTGCCCTCCCCACTTAAGTGTAAGAAATTACTGCCCATTCCATATGGTCGTGAATCCATGTAACCCTGGACCAGTGTCACTCTTTCAACCAAGCCTATCTCATAAGGTTGTTGTGAGAATAAAATGGTGATGGACAAGATAAACATGTGATAGGTACATGCTAAGAACCAGCTTGGTGTCGTGGTTAGGAGTGCAGACTTCTAATCTGGCATACCGGGGTTTGATCCCCCGTTCCCCCACATGCAACCACCTGGGAGACCTTGGGCTCACCACAGCACTGATAAAGCTGTTCTGACCGAGTAGTAATCTCAGGGCTCTCTCAGCCCCACCTCCCTCACAGGGTGTCTGTTGTGGGGAGAGGATAGGGAAGGCGAATGTAAGCCACTTTGAGACTCCTTCGGATAGAGAAAAGCGGCATATAAGAACCAACTTCTTGTTTTTCTAATCTACTTCACAGAGTTATTGTCAAGATAAACTGGAGGTAGGAAGAACATTATAAGCACGTTTGGGTCCTCACTGGAGAAAAAGACATATACATGAATAATTGGCAAATAGAAGAAAGAATCCTAGACTTGGGAATCCTAGACATAGGAATCTGTAAAAGCTCGACATAATCCGATACAAATCTCATTTTAAGCAGATGTTAATACTATTACTTATCTCTATGCACTCAGGTCAACAGATGTTTATGGGTGTACATTTTGATGCAATCTGTTTACCAAATGGCAAATAAAGCAAGCATTTATCTGTGGAAGCTCACTGCAATAAGCATTTACAAGCATCCCATAAAACAGCTATCCATTACAGGAAACAATACCACGAATGCTTACTTACGCGCGATTTATTAATCTCAGGGACGTACAGTCAAGACAAGCATAACTTCCCAAGAGTCCTGCAATGTAAAAATCAAAGTCAGCATGCAGGTAAATCAGGGATTAACCACATTTAGGACACAGTAGAAGCAATTTTTATAGCAGCACCTGCCCGGAAACTGGTTATGTTTGGATGCTATGCCACCTACTGGAGGCAGAAATATTAGCCACTTAATGCTGATATTTGAATTCCCACCTTCCATTAAAAAAATGTCTTTTGCACCTTTTGTAAGGGAGATAGAAGAGGAAAGACATCGGCATTACAAGAAATTCTTTCAATGAAAGCTAGAGAGTCTAAGAATCCGATGCATATACTGGTATATCAATATGGCAATAGCCAACTGATGTGTGTCAGAGAATGGCTACTGCCACCCCTTTGAAACACATACACATACACAGAGACCTATACACGGATGCTTCGAAGACAATGTGTACACAACATATGTACACACCAAGGCATATAGGCGCCTACACACACTCGCTTTCCATGTAACCCAATGCCCTCCCCCGTGACCTCTGCCAGCAGTACGCTGGCTGCCTCTCCCCTCCCGCTAGCAGGGCGCCTGGCCTAGCCACGGCCCCGCCGCCTCCGCTACAGGCCCCTGCGCCGCCCGAGACCCGCCCGCCCCAGCCACCCCCTGGACCTCCGCCTCCTCGGGCAGCCGCCGCGTCCTCACCGGCGGGGGAGTCCTTCGGCAGGCGGCGGGGCAAGGCCGTCGCTTGGCGGCCGCAGCGGTTGAGGAGCACGAACGCCATTTGCTCGTCAGGCCGGCCGGCAGCCTGAGCGGAAGCTGGTCGGCATGCGTTGCGCAGGCGCGCGGGAGGAAGAGGAAGCCGCCCCGCGGCAGGCTGGGAATTGTAGTCTCCATGCCGCTCCGCGCGCACTGGTGGGCAGAAGGGTTGTAGGGCAAGGGTGGCTCTCGAGGTGTCCATGGACTACAATTCCCATGAGACCCTATCGTACAGTCAAGACAAGCATAGCTTCCCAGCAAATGGCAGGGGTTCATGGGAATTGTAGTCCATGGACACCTGGAGAGCCACAGTTCGGCCGCCCACGCCGTGGGGGATTGATATTTGTGCACGATTTAAAACAAGACTTGGACACCTGGGGAATTCCCAAAATTACAACAGAACTCCTGTAGGAAATGGCTGCTGGGGTGGGAGGAGTCTAAGGCATGGCACCTAGCTGAGCTCCCTTTGTTCCTGCAACCTCGTCATAACTCTATGGCACACATCATCGTCGGTTCACTTCACCAGGCATTTGACGTCTTTCACCCTACCCTCAACTTGACTATGAACTAATCTGTGTTAGTGCATTTCCTTGACACTACTGTAAAAATACACAATGAATGCTTAGAGCCCACCTTGTTCAAGAAACCTACTGAATGACAAACACACCTGCCTGCCTCCACCCTAGACATATCAAACTATCAATTGTAGGCTACAACCGCATCTGCTTCAATCCTACAAACACATATTCTTAACTGAGGGATGTAAAACAAGCCTTTTTGGAAGTGGAGAAACAAAGCCAGAGTGCTACCCAGAGTAAACCTGTTGCAAGACAGGCCTGAAAGAAGAAGAGTTGGTTTTTGTATGCCGCTTTTCTCCACCCAAAGGAGTCTCCTTCGCTTTCCCCTTCCCACAACAGACACCCTGTGAGGTGGGTAAGTTTGAGAGAGCCCTGATATTACTGCTCGGTCAGAAAAGAAGAGTTGGTTCTTATAGAATCATAGAGTTGGAAGGGGCCAAACAGGCCATCTAGTCCAACCCCCTGCTCAACGCAGGATCAGCCCTAAGCATACTGAAGCATCCAAGAAAAGTGTGTATCCAACCTTTGCTTGAAGACTGCCAGTGAAGGGGAGCTCACCACCTCCTTAGGCAGCCTATTATATACTGCTTTTCTCTACCCAAGGGAGTCTCAAAGTGATTTACAATTTCCTTCCCTTTCCTCTCCCCACAACAGGCACCCTGTGAGGGAGGTGAGTCTGAGATAACCCTGATATTACTGCTCAATCAGAACAGCTTTATCAGTGCCGTGGTGAGCCCAAGGTCACCCAGCTGAATGTATGTGGGGGAGTGCAGAATCGAACCCGGCTCGCCACATTAGAACTCCGCACTCCTAACCACTACACCAAGATACAGTAACAGAACACCACTAGTGGTCACATACAGCTGTCAACTGAAAACTGCTCAATGCATCACCGGGGACTTACAATCTTTACTGGATAATGGCAGTGCTACTTCAGTGGGGGAAGTCATCCACAGATGGTTAGGTCACAAGACTGTGCTCACTCAAGTAGGGCTATTCATATTCAAATTATCTTGAGTTTGAGTGGCATTACTGGCTGACCCTGAGCTGGCCTTCCAGTTTCAAATAGCCCTCTGCTCCATTCACCCACTAGTGAGAAACCTTTTCCTAGTATTTAGTCAAAAGATGAGCGAAGGAAAGACTCTGGGGGCAGCGCCCACACAAAAATCCAGAGCTGAAGACTATCAAGAAGGACATCAAGTAGTCAGAATAGAGCCTGCCAGAGGCTTTTGGGCTGGGGCATCAGACAAAGAAGTAGGATCTCAAAGAGGCGGCTGACTCCCTGCACAAATAAGGGAGGGGAAGGCCTTTTCTTACAGACACACCCCTTCCAATCTCAAACAACTCTTCACCCACAACAGTAAATCTACGTTGTACCAGAGCTTACAATAAGCCCAGGTGCCAACTTTGCTACCACATACACCCAGACAACATACACCATCCCAGGCTTATTCATTTGCTCATAATCTAACATTGTAGATGCCATTAAATGTCAACAGTGCACTTCCATTCTCCACATATAATGGTCTCCCATGCCAGTGCTGACCAGGGCCAGCCCTGCTTAGCTTCCTGAAGACAATGGCAGCTTCAGAAGGTGGGCTGGAGGGGATCATATTCCTGCATGGATCCAAATGGCCAGATCTACTGTGTCAAATTAGGGGGCCATCTTCCAGACTAAACTCAGTAGGAAGAACACATTTTTAGTAGCTCCATTAACTTCCTTCTCCAGCAGAGATGCTGGATCAAGGATAACCCCAAGACTCTTAACCAAGTCAGCATGAAGGACAGGCTCCAGTCCCTGTGCTACACAACTGTCTATTCAAGCTTGCCCACAACCACCACAGCACTGGTTAGCTAGCCCTTACAAGTACCTTTTCTTTCTTGAGGTGTCTCCAGAATTACGGTGGGTGTGGAATAGCTGGGAGACCCACATTCAAAGCTCTGCTCTGCCAGGAAGCTCAGTGGTTGACCTTGGGCCAGTCATTTTTTCTCGGACTAAATTTCTTCACAGGGTAGTTGTGAAGACATGACAGGGGAGAGCAGAATCACACATACTGCACTGAGCTCCTTGGAGGAAGAGTGCGATTTTAAATTATTGATTGATTGATTGATTAATTGTATTTATATACCACCCTCCCCGAAGGCTCAGGGTGGTTTACATTACATGAAACAAGACAATTATACAGGTCACTCCATTTATAGTAACAACAAGGTGATATGAACAAATAACATCAACATAATAACAATAGCATTAAAGAATGGTGGAAACTGCAAAGCTCAACTCAGACCCAGTGGGTTGGGCAGATTTGTAGCAGATGTAGGAGGAGGAGGGCTTGGGGGCCAATCATGCCAGATAGAGAGTCAATCTCCATCCTTTCCACTCAGCAAACTTAACAAGCCTTTTGTTAGTGGTATAAAAGTCAGCTGCTGGTTTATATACAGTGGGACCAAACCACAGTGACACCCATCTATGTCTTCCTTTGATTTGGAAGGGTGTGACTACCCTGAGGACTGAGCTGGTAGTATGTTGTAAACCTTCAGGTAGGGGCTGGAATTCTCCTGGAATCAGCACTGATCTCCATACTAAAGAAATCAGTTCCCATGGAAGGAATGGAAGCTTCAAAGGGCAGACTCTATTAGTAGACTATGAAGGAAGCCTGGGATGACAGCATTTCCCCACAGAGTTCCTTCCCTTCTCCACACTCTGCCCTTCCCACATATTGCCTGCACAAATCTCCAGGAATTTCCCAAGAAGGAGCTGGCAACACTAGCTGATAGTCGCATTGTGCAGTTTTCAGACCTTTGTGTCCACCAGGACTGCTTGGGTTCTCTGTGCACCTAGGTGGGAATCAAACAGTGTCCACCTTCTCCCTCAAACAACACTATATTTTCTTGTTAAAATGTTCCATTTCTAAACATCTACTTTTTATAAAATCTATTTGTGACAGAATAAATGGATGTAATACCAGTCAAATCAGGAAGTTATTAACTTTTTCATGCCATTCTCCCTGGCAGACAGATATATTAAATCTGTCTCTCTCACACACAAACATATGTGTGCCACACCAAAACCATATTATACATTCTTGATTAATGTTTTTTTCTAATCATACATTTCAGTTCAACTACTTCTAGTCATTGGAAAACCATTGGAGGCACTTCGGTGGCACGTAAAATGAACAGTGTGTCTTTTTTGTTGTGTTTGTTCATTAACGGACAAAATCAGATCCAAATAAGTTTAGGGAATCTGGAAATTTCCAGAAAACGGTCACCACTGCTTATGAGTCAATGACCCATTTACTTTGTCCCAAATAGTCACATTTGTTTCGGCTATTTATATACCCCCTTCTCCACTCCACTAATGTTCTTGAGGCAGCTCACACTAAAAGTGAAGGGCAAATACTGTTAAGTCTGCAGATTCGGAAGTAAAAAACACGGTATCTTCAGCTATTCAACTCTTTATTAACATGAACGGTAAACACTCAAACCCAACAAACCTTTATACACTTGAGGCATCCCACCCAGCAACCTGATTAGCTCTTGATTGGAGCATAACTAATACTTTCCAATGGTTACGGCAGATGAATATAATGGTTCCTGATTGGTTACATGCGAATCAGACAAGCATAGTTCAATGCCCACATACACAACACCCCACTCCTCTCAAGTATGAACATACCCAATTGCAAATGAAGTCAATATTCAAATGTTGGTCTTAAGTAGCACAACAAAATCAGAGTCCAGTAGCACCTTTAAGACCAACAAAGATTTATTTAAGGCATGAGCTTTCGAGTGCAAGCACTCTTCCTCAGACTATGAACTATCATCATGACAGTGGAAAGATGACGCAAAAGTTACAGTAATTCTGTTAAATCAATAAACTGTGTCATAACATCCAGATACAGCCATGTGATAATTCTTTGTCAAAACAGGCAATCAGTCCGCCGGAATTCAGTTGTAGTTCACAAAAAGGATAAATAAAACTGTCTATGTCAGTGATCAATGGCTCCCACCCCAAGCCCTTCAAGTATTTTGGCTGAGTCTGTACGTACCTGGAGCACCGCAGCTCAGGAAGAGGAAGGGAACTTGCACCTGGTCTTTCTGATGTTGGAGGAGAGAAAGGAGACTCTGAGGGCTCCAGAGGCTCTTGTGCCATGCTGGCAGGTGGTTCCATGTACTCTGAGTCCCGAGGTGGAATGCTGTCAGTAGGCCCCAGATTACAGTCCCTCAGTGGCTCTGGAGTGTCATAGGACAGTGATGCATCATCTGCATTGGCAGGAAGGCACTGTCACATTTTATCCATGTGGTGGCAAAGTGTTCTTCCAGATGGGAAGTTGGACCACGTGTGACACAGGTCCTGCGTCCTTGAGCACAAAGACAGGTATTATTTAAAACTATATATTTGTATTCAGTTTTACAAAAGGAAAAAGGGAAAGGGGGGAAAGGAAAAACAGAAATTCAAGTTGATATCAATACATTCCACCCAAATTCAAGGCAAACCATGGGTGTAATTATAAATGTAGACCATGTCCTCGGTAGCAAAGAGTTCCTGGAAGGGCTAAAAGAGGCAGAGGCACAACAGTTGTTGAAAAAAAAATCTCTGGATCCACAAGAGCCTGACAACTACCAACCCGTCTTGCACCTAGTGTTTCTGAGGCAAATGGTTGAAATGCACTATTTCCCCTAAAATGCAATCCCTTGGAATTTAATCCAAACAAACCAAATAGTTTTGTTATTCATATTTATCTCTGAAATTTGTTAAACGTTTACTGCTTACACATTGCCTAGAAGTACTTCCATTCCATATAAGTACATTATATCTGAGGTCACGAAAGCTCATACTTTGAATTAATCTTTGTCTTAAAGGTGCCACTGGAATCAAATTTTGTTCTGCTGCTTCAGAACAACATGGTTTGGCACTTAGAATCATCGAGTTGGAAGGGACCTCCAGGATCATCTAGTCCAGTGATCCCCAACCTCCTGTCCGGAGACTGGTACCGGTCCGTGGATCAGTCGGTACCAGGCCACGGCTCTGTCTAAGAAGTAAGGTGCTTCAGCCCACCAATGTCAACCCAACTTTGCAGAAGTCCAGGTCACAAAGCTCCCCTTCTCCATTCCTGCTCTGACTAGGACTCCCTCATCTCACGTCCAGGAGCGCCTTATTCCCAGGGCAGCCCACACAACTCTACAGCAATGAGATTCCTGCCTGTCAGCGACCATGGCAAAAAGAAACAGAGGCCAGCTTGCTCCCCCGTCCTTCATGTCCATTTGCACAATCAGAGGAGCCATAGCAGCCGCCAGCTAAGCCCGCCCCTCCGGTGCCATCCAATCACAGGTCCACTAGTACAGGTCCACTAGTCATCAACCCCCGGTCTGCGGCCCGGTGGCGGGCCGCAAAGGCCACGGTATCGGGCTGCCGCCAGCCACGCCTGCCTTCCCCTGCCGGCAGCAAGAAGGAAGGGAAGAGGCAGGCACAGCTGCCGGCATGGCGGTGACGCAAATGCGCATGCGCGCTGTTGCCGTGCATGCGCATTAGCGCCTCCTAGTGGCGAAAACGCGCATACGCAGTTACCGCACGTGCGCGTTCGCGCCACCTGGTGGTGAAAACACGCATACGCGGCAATTGCGCGTGCGCGTCTTCGCAGCACCCGGGCCGTCGGCTCTTCCCTCACTCCGGAGGCGGTCCCTGACCTGAGAAAGGTTGGGGACCGCTACTCTAGTAGAATACCCCCCCCAGCCTCAGTAAAATTGTCTAGCGTTGACTGGTCCCCAGTGATAAAAAGGTTGGGGACCACTGATCTAGTCCAGTGGTTCTCAACCTGGGGGTCGATTTACCCTTTTCCCAGGGGTTGCTGAGGCTGCTGCCGCAGCGCCACCACCACCTTCCTAATGGCTCCGGTGCGCTCTGGCCGGTTCAATGATTACAGAAGCCTGAGGCAGCCAGCGCCGTCAAGGGGGAGGGGGGCACCGGTGTCGTTGGTGCACCAGCTAGCGCCCACACACAGGTGAAGAGCTCTGCACCTGCATGCGGGTGCTGGCTGGCATGCTGCTGCCACCCCTCCCCTATGCACCATGGTGCTGGCCGCCTTGGGCTGCCGTGATCACAAGTGCGTCGGAGTGCACAACCCTATGACCCCCTTTGAGTTGTTGCGGCGGTGGGGCAGTGGTAGGGCAGAGGCAGCATGGCGGCAGCCTCAGTTACCCACAGGGGGTCCCTGCCATCAGTTAGGTAGAGAACCACTGATCTAGTCCAACCCCCTCCACCAAAAATCTCCAGAATCCAGCCTGGCCTGGAGGACATTCACCTACCATCCCATAGCGGCAATTAGTAAGGAAGGGCCACAACAGATTCAGGGCCACTTGAATTGGTGCCAATCTTGCTTGGCTTTGGAGTTAAGAAGACCAGGCTCGCCTGGGCCATCTAGGGAACCACCTGTCCAGTAAACCTGTAGAATGCTTAATCCAGGGTTGCCCAGTGGGGGCTATGGGGCCTCCTCTGGTGCCCACAAACTTTTAGGGAAGTGAGTGGGGCCATTGAAAGGGGATCCTGCTTGCCTGCCCTCATTCCAATGAGTTTCCAGCTGAAGGATCAGTAGAACTGGTTAGCATATGGCCTTTAATTAGTAAGTGGGTTGCCAACTCCAAGTCGGGAAATACCTAAGGGGGTGGCCAAACTGGGGCCCTCCAGATGCCCATGGACAACAACTACCTTGAGCCCCCAATTACAATTACATGCCGAGTGATTTGGAAGAGTAGCGAAGTCATCCCTCAGGTCGGACCTGAGGGTCTCCTGGAATTACAGCTCATATCCAGACTAGAGAGATCAGTTCCCCTGGAGAAAGCGGATGCTTTGGTCTATCCCAGGGGTAGTCAAACTGTGACCCTCCAGATGTCCATGGACTACAATTCCCAGGAGCCCCTGCCAGCATTCGCTGGCAGGGGCTCCTGGGAATTGTAGTCCATGGACATCTGGAGGGCCACAGTTTGACTACCCCTGGTCTATCCCATTGTACTCCACGGAGGTGGTTGTCCTCCCCTGGTTCCATTGCCAAATACCCAGGGGTTTCCAAACCTGGATCTGGCAACCCTATCCTTCCCCATCCCGGTGGCTGGGAGGAGGTGGGTGGGCAACCCTAAGACCTTGGAAGGTGGTGGTTGGTATAATCCCATGTTGTTGTTATGTGCGAAGTCGTGTCCGACCCATTGCGACCCCATGGACAATGATCCTCCAGGCCTTCCTGTCCTCTACCATTCCCCGGAGTCCATTTAAGTTTGCACCTACTGCTTCAGTGACTCCATCCAGCCACCTCATTCTCTGTCGTCCCCTTCTTCTTTTGCCCTCGATCGCTCCCAGCATTAGGCTCTTCTCCAGGGAGTCCTTCCTTCTCATATAATCCCATATAGAGCTCCAAATCAGCCATTTTTTTCAGGGAAACAGATCTTTGTTGAGCTGCAATTCAAGGTCTGCAGGCCGGCAGGCAGCCCTCCTCAGCCTGTGGCTGCATCCCCCGCACCTAAAAGGCCAAGCAAGATTTATTCAGGGCGTGAGCTTTGGAGTGCAAGCCCTCTCCCTCAGGGGACTGCGGTGGGTGAAGAGAGAGGCTCGCAAGTGTCGCCTGAGGTGTTTTGCTTGTGATGTTTCTTTTTTTTTGGGGGGGGGTGGATTTGAGGGCGCGTGCCCTGCTCTGCCATCGGGGCGGGAAGGGTGGTCCGCCGCGGCCACGCAGCCCCTTCCCCTCAGCGGGGTTCGGCCGTCTCTCCTCCTCGCCTCCCCCCCCCCTTCCTCCTCGCCTCAGCGCGGCGGGTTTGAACGAGGCGCCGTAGGGCCGGCGGCGGCGGCGGCAGCCAATCAGCGGGCGGGATTTTTCGCGCTGGTTTTGGCTGGCGGAGGAGGCGGGGACGGAGGCTGAGGGGCGGCGGGGCGGCAGGCGGGCAGGGGGGGAGCGAAGGAGCGGCGTCGCCGAGGAAAGGAGGAAGGAAGGAAGGAAGGGGGCGAGCGCGGGAGGCCGCGGCCGGGCTCGGGACGGGGATGCGCCAGGGCGGCCGAGGAGCCGAGCAGGTCAGTGCCGGGGCGGGCTGAGGGGAGAGGAGGGGGGCGGCCTTTCCTCGCGCCCCTCGGCCGAGCGGCCTCCCTCGGACCCCGGCTCGCGGGCCAGGGGAGGCCGGGGCGGGCGGGCGGCGGGCCGGACGCTCCCTTCTTCCCTCCCGAGGGGCGCGGCCGCCTCTCCCTGGCGGGCCGGGGGGCTGCCCGAGGCTGAATGGGCGGCGGGGCGGACGGAGGGAACGGCTGGCGGGGAAGCCATGTTTGATTCATTCTCCGCCAGGTCCGCGCGGAGCCAAGAGGGGATGCTGCCGCCTGCGCTCGCGTCGCGGAGCCGGGAGGCGGCCGGGCCCACCGGAGGGGCGGAGGGAGGGAGGGGAGCCGGCGGCCGGCCCCGGTGGTCCTCCTCCTCTTCCTCTCCATCCCCGCCCGGGGGAAAGAGCCCCGCGGCCGCTCGCTCCTGGGGGGCGGGAAGGGCGCTCGTGCCTCGCCTCTCTCTCGAGGCCGGAGAGTCCGGGGAGGAGGGGGGTCCATCGGAGCCCAGAGGCCATTTGTGGTCCGGGATGGGCTTCCCCCCCCTTTCTGCAGCATCGCTTTGCATGTGGGATGCCCGAGCCCAACTCCGCCTTTCCGAAACGCGTGCTACGGCAGGGGGGGGGGAGTTGGGAACCCAGGGATGGGTTTCGAAACTTGGGTTCTGGATCTGTTTCTGGTCGAGAGGCTTGGAGTAAGGGAGGGGGGGGGGAAGGGGGAGGTAACCATGCCTGTGTGGAAAGACCAGTTAACCACTTGTAGGATGCACGGGGAGCCTAACCAGATTTATTCCTGCAGATGCTGGTTCGTAAATTGGAACCCAGCTCGAGTCCAGGGACAGCTTTAAGACCAACGGTGTTTAATTCCGGGTGGAAGCTTTCACAGAATTTAAAGTTCATTGGTCTTGAAGGGGGCCGCCGGACTCGGCCTTTGTTCAAGGATCTGAAGTGGTGTGCATTCACACAGAAGTTTATACCTGGAATTAAACTTTGTCGGTCTTCAAGGCGCCACTGGACTCGGCCTTTGTTCGGGGATTTGAAGAAGGATGCATGCATACAAAAGTTCATGCCCAGAATTAAACTTCGTTGGTCTTAAAGGTGCCACTGGACCTGGACTGTTATATTGCTTCAGACCAACACAGCTACCCACCTGAATCTGAATAACTTTGTGCGAGCTTTCTTTGGTAATCACTCAAAGTAAGTTATGAATCGGGTGGAGAGTTATGAAAAGGCAGGATGTGGAATGGGTTAAAATGGGGCCCAGGATGAAAAGACCAGGGTACGCATTTTCTACATTGGATGGGCCAATGTTGAATATTGGCAGATTTTGGAAGGTAAGCAGGACTGGCCCTGAGTAATAGTGGATGGGGGACCATTAAAGAAGGACAGAGTTGCTACACAGAGGAAGGCAATGGCAAATCACCTCTGCTCCTCTCTTGCCTTGAGAACTCTGTGAGGGCGCCATAAGTCATGTCACTTTTCAACTCCCAGCACCCAACTTGCTGCTTTGTTAGAAGCTGTTGTTGCATGGGGGAATAACAGTGGCCAGGGAAAATTGTGAAGAACAAAGAACATGTATTTGAGTGTTGTTGTGAATGGCATTTTCTATCAGAAGCTGAGACATATAATTGGTATGCATGCAGTAAAGTCCAAGATCCTAGTATTACAAACTATAAAGAGGCCTCTCAACTGTAGGGAGACATTTCCTCTGAAGCCATACATTCATTTGGAGACCATCGTAGATTTGAACACATTCCCTATGGCTTGCTTTTGTTTTTCTACTATAACAGTATCTGAGAAGTGAGAATTTAAATTTTGCTAACAAGCTGATTCTAAACTTGTTTTGGTAGCAAATCCAGTTGATTTCAGTGGGCCTTCTCTGTAGGCGTGGTATTTACTGAAAGTGGGTTCATTTATTTATATTCCAGCTGAACTCTCGGAGTCAGGATGGTGAACAAAAGCAACAAAAAGTTGCAAAAAGACATGGATATACAAACACAAGCATATAAATGTTTTGATAACAAAAAAATACACAAGATGCAAAATACAACTAGATTTATCAGAATAGTTTAACTTCCACCACTTGCCTTGTTTAATCTGCCTTTCTAAAAGCATAGAGGGGGGAGGGGGATTGAAGCCTCCATTGGTGGATACTCAGTGGAAATGCAAATTAATCATTTGTAGCATGCACAGGAAGAAAGGGATTAGATCAGCCTTTGTCAGCTTTAACTGTTGAGAAGCCCCTGAAAAACCACCCACCTGCAACACCTCCAGAAGTCACATGCCACCAGAAGTGACATCACCCAGACATTCATACCAGATGTGACCTCGTGTACCGTTGGCTCCTCCCCACTCCAGAAATGGCCTGTTGGCCTGCTGCACTGGGCTGGGTCAGGCATCTGCCACTCCTTCTCCCCCTGTCACCTCCCCAAACCTGATAAGTTAAAATAAGAGTACTTACCTTTCCAGACTCCAGTCACTACCATGTGTGAGAAACCTCAATCAGCAAGGATTTTTATGACCAGGGCTCCTCCCCTTTCCATCTTCCCCGACCTATCAGTGACCATTTTGGGAGGGGAGGAGGTTGGCATAACCATATATGATCATAACACTGATGATAAATTTTATATATATACTAGGGGCCAAGCCCGTTGCATTCAGGAATACAACAGGTGCTATATTGGGGGGGTGTGTGGAAGAACTACGGATGGCCCCCCGCCCGAAGATCTGGAAAGGCTGCAGGCAGTTGTTAGGGAACTCACCGGCAGAGATTTGCAGCCTCCAAGCGTTGAAGTGGAAAGAGGCGGGGGGGTGGTGGTGGTCAGGGGTTGGGGGTGGAAGGCGATTGGCGGGTCACTGGACAGACAGGCAAGCCAGTTGGAGAAGTAGGCACAGGGGCAGGACAATTGCCCTGAGTGGGTGTTAAGCACTGAGTGGCACTTAAATCATGAGACACGCTCCTCCTCCAAGGCCTTACCAGAAATATTAAGTGGAACAGATATGTATATATAAATAACTCCCACCCTATTGGTGAAATCCTTTTGGGTCCATTGAGAAACCCCAGGGTTTCAGAAAGCCTGGGTTAGATGGATTCTTGGAGAATAGGCCCATCAGGATCTACCAGACGTAGTGGCTAAAGGGAATATCCACATTCATAGGCAGTACAGTACGCCTCTGAATAGCAGCGCCAGGAGGCAGCATCAGGTTAAGGTCTTGGCTTTTATGGCCTGTTCCTTAGCCCTCCAGGGCAAACGGGTTGACTACTGGATGCTGGAATAGATGGACCACGGGTCTGATTCAGAAGGGGTGTTCTTATGTAATAACCCGACAAAGAATGTTGTGGTAGTTCAGTCCGGAGATCATCCAAGCATGGATCCCTTGGTTTAGTGATCAGTCAGTTTGTGAGCAAGAGCCAATTGAAAGATGATATTCCTAGCAACAGTGTTGATCTGTTCATCCATTGATGTAATTGTGTCCAAGGACAACCTTAAATTTTAAATTGACCTAGGAGAGGGAGCTTAAGCCCATCTAAAAGTAGTCAACACTTGGCTATCCCCAACCAGCATCACTTCTAACTTGTCTGGATTAAGTTTCAGTTTGTTTATCCGCAGCCACTTGACAGTAAATAAATGTTTGGGTTCTTACACCAGAATTCAAAAATATATATCAGAAAAAAAAGAAGAGTTGGTTTTTAAATCCTGCTTTTCACTATCCAAATGAGTGGCTTACAATCACCGTCCCTTCTAACAACAGACAGCCTGTGAGGGAGGTAGGGTTGAGAGAGCTCTGAGAGAACTGAGACTGGCCCAAAATCACCCAGCAGGCCTCAAGTGTGTCAAATTGGCTTACAATTGCCTTTGCTTCTCACATCAGACACCCTGAGAGGTAGGTGAGGATGAGAGAGATCTGAAAGAACTGTGACTGACCCAACATCACCCAGTTGGCTTTATGTGAAGGTGTGGGGAATCAAACCTCATTCTCCAGATTACATCTGCCACTCAACCAGTACACTGGCTGTGTGGACACATCTAGACATGCATTGCTACTATTTGTAAAATGGGCCCATGTAGAGTTGTGATCCTTCCCAGTTTACAGTTGACAGGCATTTTAAGGGGAGAAACAATGACCTGTATGTTCTATGCGCACTTCCGGCACCATTTTCCAGTGTTGTGCTCACTGCATGTTCCAAGTGGACAGATCACTGCCTGGTTGGGCTTATGGTTGGCAGGTGGTTTGTACCATAAGACAGCCACCACCAGAGGGTCTGGAGGACAGGTGAGCTCTGAACCTCCCTGAGCTGTCTGACGTGCCACAGACAGGGTCAGTCATCTTGACAACCTCCCCTCCCCTTTGTCACTCTGCATCCTCAACTCAGCACCAACATAGCTTCCAAGAGGAGAGCAACCTCGCCAGAGAGAAGAGAGCAAAACCATAATTGCAACAGCTATCCGGGAAAACAGGAAGTTGATTGCAGTGTGGGCATAGGTTCTACTGTCCTGCACAGCAAGTAGGCCCTTCTCCAGGAGATTTGATAATCTCATTCTCATACTGAGGAGAAAGCAGGAAGGCAGAGAAAGAGCCTTCAAGCCAGATGCCCACGGTTCAACAGTTGTGGGGATCAAAAAGGTAACAGTTGTGTATTAAGCATTAATAATTATTGTATGTGTGTCTTTGGTGGGGCGGTGCATGTGCCATGCAGGGGTCCTGTGGCTCTTTTGGTTGCCACCAGTGCAGCTCTGGCGTGAGTGCAAATCGTGTATGTTTTGATTGCTGGTATTAGTAACTTTTTAAAGAGATTCTGGTAGGTGTTGATTTGAAGCAGCGGGGAAAAACAACAACATCGAATCCAGTGTTGATTTTAAGACCAACAAATTTAATTGGGAATGCTCAATGTGGTGTCTCTGGCTGCCATGGTACCCATCAGTACGTTTCCACCAGATGTCTTCAGATGCCATGGCACCCACCAGATGTTTTTAGAAAGTGGTTGGGCTTATTGCTCAGTAAGGCTTCTGATTGGCCATTGGAGATGTGATTGGCTATGCAGATATTTAAGTTATTTTGGCAGCAGCTGCTACCACAGCAGAAGGATTTTCACAGTGTGCTAAAGGTAAGCTGTGGCAGCCGTTTTATGGCTGCCTTTGCCTTCTGCATCATCTCTTCTTTAACTGCCATTTTGTGCACTCGCCGTGCTGTGTCAGAATTCCAGTGGTGACCTGCAGGCTCAGAGTGGTTGGAGACCTGTGATTTAAGAGGTCCCCAAGGAAGCGACCCATGGGCTGCTTGCCTATCTATATCAGTGATTCTTAACCTTTAAACGACTACTGCCCCATCTATGCAGGCCTGACCGCAGCCGCAAATTAGAAAAATAAGAAAAACTGTACTCCAGATGAGGCAGCTATATGTAGGCATATTTATGATATATATGCATATATAACAGAGAAGTCTTCAGCATACTTGTGAGACTCGCATTCCTGATGTTATGTTGGATTCCCGCTTGCCGTGTTAAGTGGCTTCTTAAAAAGCACCCCCACCCACAGTTGATTCTCTGCATTAGGAATAGCTATTCTTTGTGAACTCCCTGGAAATGCTAATGAATTGGGTCAAGTGTTCTTCTGCTTATTGCAGAAATAGTCAGTAAAAACCTTCGGCACGATGCGGTGCACTTAGTTAAGTTCAGTTGTCAGGGCTGACTTCATTCAGTAATCTGAACAGACGGGGAACTGCTTAAAATGGTGATCCCCATTGTGGCGTTTGCTTCTCTGCCAAAGTATTTCTTTCCCAGGAGGCATCGCTGTTTTCTTATCTTTTGTTTTTAGAGGGAGTACCCGTTCCGAAACAGATGCTTTAAACCGTAGTAGGATGCATGGGTAGCAACCTCCCAGCATTTTGTGATTGGCTCCAGCATCCTGTGGCAGCCATTTTGTGATAGCAACCACTCTTTGTTCCCAAAATGCTGGAAAAGTGGCTACAGGCTGACCCAGAATGTTAAGATTGGAGATTCAGTTGACGGTCTGTTTTGTCTTGGTCACAGCTCATTTGCAGACTGTCCCTTCTTATCAGTAGTAAGCTAATATAGGTTGTTTTCACAATGAGTATTGGGGAAACTTTGGCAAAGCCCAGTACTTACTAAGGCTAAATCCAAACTGATTCTGCATCTGTATTATAAATTATTAAAAATACTTTGCATAATAACAAAAAATAATTTCTAAATTACTGATCCTGCATTTGGTATTAGTTGTTTAATTTCTATTTCAGTTTATATTGACTCCACTTTATCAAATGCCGGGGTTTTTTTTTTTAAACACATTGTTCTCTTCCTTGGGCATTTTCTGAATGAAACAGATGGTCCAAATGGGCAGATCATCTCTGTATAACCGTCTCTCATCAGAGCCACTTTGTATTCTTCCTTCTGAAGTAGCATTCTTGAATGCTTTATTACTAAAGTCCAGCAACGATCTGAGTTCAAGTCCAGTGGCACCTTTAGGTCCAATAAAGCCTCATTCAAGGTATAAGCTTGTGTATTGCATGCCTACAAAAACTTATACCTTGAATAAAATTTAGTTGGTCTTAAAAGTGCCACTGGACTTGATTCCCCCCCCCCCCCCCCTGCTGCTTCAGTCTAATAGCGACCAACCTGAATGTGACAATCTGTTCGATTTCCTAGTGAAACAGTCTTTTTCTTAAAGGTTTGATTAATATAATCAGGTTTTTCCAATCAATTTTGCCCTGTTGGCTTAATTTCTATAGCGCCCCCCCCCCAATCACAGCTTTTTTTTCATGCACATCTTATCACAGTCACTAAACGTAACTTTTATTGTGATCAAAGGGAACCCCTGCTACTTTTTTCATCAGTCCAAAAAGTTGATTTGACCCACCTTTAAGACCATGTACTCTTACATTAATTTGCAGAGCAATCCTACTCAAGTCTGTTCAGTGGAAACTATTCTCAAGATTGTGCTGCATTAGGAAGAACTGGGGGTGCTAAAAACTGTTGAGATACTCAAGTTAGCACACCCAAAGAGCTGTCATCTGTTCAAAAAGTTTTTAACCCTTCCATAAAGGTCACTGGGGTACCTCAGTTTTGACTGTCTCTCTCTGTAGCATTGTTCGTATTTTTTTTATCAGATTAGTGATTACAATATCCATTCCACCATGTGAGAGAAGGAATCAAAATAAGAATTTTTATTGAGGTTTTGATTTGACCTGCGTAGCCCCATCAGGTGAATGCATAACTTGATTATTATACGTATTTGGAGAGCCAGTTTGGTGTAGTGGTTAGGAGTGTGGACTTCTAATCTGGCAAGCCGGGTTCGATTCTGCACTCCCCCACATGCAGCCAGCTGGGTGACCTTGGGCTCGCCACGGCACTCATAAAACTGTTCTGACTGAGCAGTGATATCAGTGCTCTCTCAGCCTCACCCACCCCACAGGGTGTCTGTTGTGGGGAGAGGAATGGGGACTGTAAGCCGCTTTGAGCCTCCTTCGGGTAGGGAAAAGCGGCATATAAGAACCAACTCTTCTTCTTCTTCTTCTATTTGCAATGTTATTTTTTATAAATCTGTAAAACATGCATGTACTCCCCTCCCAATTCTCAGACATAATAACCAACCTGCAAAGTATAGTTTTGCAACAACTGGAGAGCCAACTTGGTGTAGTGGTTAGGAGTGCGGACTTCTAATCTGGCATGCCGGGTTCGGTTCTGCACTCCCCCACATGCAGCCAGCTGGGTGACCTTGGGCTCGCCACAGCACTGATTAAAACTGTTCTGACCAAGGAGTGATATCAGGGCTCTCTCAGCCTCACCTCCCTCACAGGGTGTCTGTTGTGGGGAGAGGAAAGGGAAGGTGATTGGAAGCCACTTTGAGGTTCTTTTGGGTAGAGAAAAGCGGCATATAAGAACCAACTCTTCTTCTTCTTCAGTAATATCAGGGTTCTCTCAGCCTCACCCACCGCACAGGGTGTCTGTTGTGGGGAGAGGAAAGGGAAGGCTGCTTTGAGCCTCCTTCGGGTAGAGAAAAGCAGCATATAAGAACCAACTCTTCTTCTAAACTTGTACATTAGTCATAACACCCAGTTTGTTTTGACGGTGAAAAGTGCCATCAAGTTGCAGCTGACATATGTTCTTGCTGTAGCATTTACCAGGCAAGAGATGTCCAGAGATGGTTTGCTGTTGCCTACCTCTGTGTCACAACACTGGTCTTTCTTGGTGGTCTCCCATCCAAAGACTAACCAGGGCTGACTGCTTAGCTTCTGATGAGATTGAGCTAGCCTGGGCTATCTAGATCAGGGGGTCATTGTTGCTAGTTTTATGAAATAATGAATCTTTGTAGATGGAATGTTTTCCATTCAAAAATAACACTGTGGGGGGAAATTCCTTTCGAAAAGCTTTCTTTCCCATATGGCTGCAGGTAACCTGGGTTGCTGTTGATTCTTTTCTTGCATTTTCCTAACGCATTGCCATTCTCCTTCATATTAACAGGTATATTGTAAAACCATTGCTAGTGAGCACATTATTTCTTGGGCCAGCTGTTCTTTGAATGGAGATGTTTGCTTGCTTTGCCTTTTCTGAGGGGTAAGCCTCAATTTTTAATCCTGTACCCATTATACCACTATCTCCCCTCAGCAAGGAACTTTACTTTTACTCTCCCCTCAGCAAATAAGCTTTACTATGAACTATATAATATTTGCTGGCCTAAAGCAGAGGTAGTCAACCTGTGGTCCTCCAGACGTCCATGGACTACAATTCCCATGAGCCCCTGCAGCATTTGCTGGCAGGGGCTCATGGGAATCGTAGTCCATGGATATCTGGAGGACCACAGGTTGACTACCCCTGGCCTAAAGGATTTGGATCCTAAGCATAATTACTGTTGTGTGAGGATATATAGCAAAAGCTGCTCTTTGGGTGTCACCAAACACTTTGGGTCACCACAATTAACCACGCTCATTGTTCTGTTGTCTGCCATTCTTCTCTCTCCACATCGCGTTTTCAAACATATCTCAGTTCCCTTTTTTCTTCATTAAGTTTGTGATTTCTTTTGCCCTAGAGTAGGCTATGACACTCTTTGCTTAGTCATTCTGCACTTGGACCCTTTGTAGGGAGGAAGTGGATCACCAGGAATAATAAAAATGGCGGTTACTCCAGTAATACACCGTGTTTGCCAAGTCTTGCATTAGAACAGCTTATTTAATCAACCTTGGAAGCAGATGTGAACGCTGGAGTTGAACCTCGTACAGATTGTTGCCATCAAGTCACAGCTGACCTTTGGCAATCCCATAGGGCAGTGTTCTCCAACTATGGCACTGTAGGTGTTTTTGAACTGGAGACTGGGAATAGCCTTTTTCTGAAAGAAAAAGATAATTTTAATTAAAAAAAGAATTCTACCCTTATTTGGGCAGATGGACCCACCCCCTCCCAAAGTGGCCAGTGATGGGCCCAGAGGGGGGCAGGCACCAGCCATTTAAACCTTTGCCACCCAGGCTCTTGTAACTTGTGTGTGTGTGTGTGTGTGTTGCAGGGAGGTGTAGCCAGCGGATATGACTTTGTGGTAACGAGAAGCCTGGAAAATATTTCAGCAGTACCTCCAGGGTCAAAAGGTTGAAAAAGTCTGCTCAGAGGTGGCTTGCCGTTGTCTGCCTCCCCATTATAATCCTGTTATTTGTTATAGGTCTGCCCTCCAAACACCAGCTGGGGCTGACCGTGCTTATCTTTTGAGATCTGATAAGATCAGGTTAGCCTGAGCTATCCAGCTCGGGGTCATGTGGAGAATTGGGCATAGCAAGTTTTCATTATATTTTATTGTGATCTCTTCCTTCTGTGCTGCAGTTGTTTTTGAATTCAAAGGCTAGCTTAACTGCCACAGCTGTTTTCAAAGGGAACAGGAAATATGAAACACCGTATAGTATCCTGCGTTTTGAACCTGTCCATAGAGTTTTCAGTCTCTGAAGCAGTTGGTGCAAACTTAAATAGACTTTGAGGAATGGTAGAGGACAGGAAGGCCTGGAGGATCATTGTCCATGGGGTCGCAATGGGTCAGTCACAACAGCAATAACATAGTATCCTGAATCTGTATATCAGCTTTCTTTTGGTATCTTGTTCACTAAGCAAATATGCATCCACTATGCATTTGGAGTACAGTAGTCATAGAATGATGCCCTGTATATACACGTTGGTTTTCTTTCTGATAAATCAGTCTTAAGTAGGTACATTGTATTGCAGTGATTTGTGCACATTTCTTCTGGATACTCACCCTTTCAAGAAAGAAGAATGTGTGTCATTTCCCTGGTATGGGGCAGGGGGAGCAGGAATATGGATCAGTGAACATGCCTGTGTAGATTTCTGGCCTTAACTGGGAGGCAGAGAAAACTAGTGCCACCCTACTTACTTAATGTCTTCTCAGACAGGGCTGAAGAGGAATAGTGTTGTGAAATATGCTAGTGTACAGGGGGCTTAAGCTTAAATACCTGCTCAGCCCTAAAGCCTGTTGTGTGGCCTTGTTAAATTCCTAGCTTGGATTCTTGCTTTCATTGAGCCTGGTCTTTGCATGGTGATGTTGGAAATTAAAATGCACAGCAGTAATGCACAGCAGTAAAATTGTGTATTATAATTAAAATGTACCATTTCAAACATCTGGTGAAAGGGTGAAAGATCTGAAATTCTTGCTCACTTTAAAACCTCACTGGTAATTCAGAACTTGGCTGAGCTTGAATCTTTTCCCTGACATGCTAGCTTTTTGTGTGAGCACTGTGTGTGTGTGTGTGTGTGTGTTTCATTATATAATCATAGAATTACAGAGTTGGAAGGGACCTCCTGGGTCATCTAGTCCAACCCCATGCACTATGCAGGACACTCACAACCCTATCGCTCATCCACTTTAACCTGCAACCCCCTTCAGCCTTCACAGAATCAGCCTCTCCGTCAGATGGCTATCCAGCCTCTGTGTAAAATTTTTCAAAGATGGAGAACCCACCACCACCCGAGGAAGCCTGTTCCACTGAGAAACCGCTCTAACTGTCAGGAACGTCTTCCGGATGTATAGATGGAATTTCTTTTGAATTAATTTCATCCCATTGGTTCTGCTCTGTCCCTCCGGGGCAAGAGAGAACAACTGTGCTCCATCCTCTATTATCCATGTGTAGTCTTTATATGCTTTCACATTAAATAGAGATCCCTAGCCTTTTTGAGCCTTGTGCAACTTTGTAATTCTAAGCTTAGTTTTTAAAAAAATAATGAGGTGAATATTTTTTGTGCAAAAATTTAATATGACAATTGATGTTTTACTGTGATCAAGGACTACTGTCACCTTGCAGATGTTATATCTACAGCAATATGAGGCATAATTTAAAATGGGCAGTAAGTACATTAAACAGGATTTAACTAGTTTTATTCTAGAATAGTAAAAAGGTTGATAGCTTGGCAAAAACCTAGCCGACTTCAGATGTTTGGTCATCTTTTTCCTCTTAGGCTTTAGTGCAAATATTGTGCATAGTTGCCTCAATCAATGCCTAATGTTAATAACCATCAATTATCCTGTTTCTGGCTGCATATTTTAATATTTCTTAACTATTGGGGGAAAATCTTCCAAGATCAATGTTTCAATTTCTTGGTTTCCCCCTCCCCCTTTTTGTTTTAACATTGCAGTATAAAACTGGAAATCTCTTTGGCTGAATGGATTTCAAAAGTAGCTCACTGCTGTTAACCAAAAAGAGTGTCAATCACATAAAAATGAAGCAAGTACCAGAAATCCTTGGGAGCCCTACAGGGAAAACGCAGAACTGTGAAATGAACCGTGAGTGTTCCGTCTACTTGGGCAAAGCACATCTTTCTGCCACACTACAGGAGGATGTTGTGCCAAAATACAACGGCCATGACGCTCTCCCATTTATCCCAGCAGACAAGCTGAAAGACCTTACTTCCCGTGTGTTTAACGGAGAATCGGGAGCACAAGATACCAAGCTGCGGTTTGAGTCACAGGATATCAAAGAAGCTGGGACACCTCCTAACACTACTCCTGCCAAGAACGGCTCTCCAGAGATTAAACTGAAAATCACTAAGACTTACATGAATGGAAAGCCTCTGTTTGAGTCTTCAATTTGTGGGGACAATGGAATAGACATATCTACAGCAGAGGAGAACCAGCAAAAGCCAGGGAGCAAGGAGAGAAGGAACAGAAAAAGAAGCATCAAGTATGACTCTGTGCTTGAACAGGGCTTTGGTGGAGAAGCATTAATCTCAGAGACAAGTAGTCCCTCTGGAAAGAAGGTACGAGGCTTTTTTTACTAACTCTGTTGATAGAGTGGTTGTAGTTTGCGTGAATTAATGTTAAGGATAATTTCCTTGAAATTGTTCTGTGACTCAGATGCTAGTTGACAGCTATAAATATCAATGGAAGTGTGAATGCTGTTGGGCTCACTGCTCTGGAAGTTTCCCATATTTCCTCAGTTGGCTACCGCTCCCAAGTTTTTCGCTGCTAGGAGTTGGCTTTGCCTGGCTCTTAAGAAGAGGGCTTCAGGGCAGCTCTTTCCCATTCCTGAGGGATCAGGCTTCTCCTAGCTTCTTGGCACTTGTGTATGGGGAAAGTGTAAACCAAAATGTGCTTTGCATATGGGAAGTAAACTTAAGAATTGTGATAAGTTTTGTTTGACAGTTATTGAGAGGTATGGGTAAATGATGTTTCAAAAGAAGGTGGTTTCAAACTACTAAGTTTGACAGTTTATCCATAAGATTTTTGTCCAAGGAGAGGGATCATGGAGGAGTGTAACAGGAAGGCAACCAAGACAATGAGGTGATTGGAGCACCTTCCCTATGAGAAAAGGCTGAAGAGTCTGGCACTTTTCAGTTCAGAAAAGAGGCCACTAAGGGGGAAACATATCAGTATCGACCTTATAAAATCCAAACTAACGATGAAAGGCTAATAAGGAGTTAGCTCTCAGCCTCCAAATTTCTGCCAGTTTCAGAAGCTTGATGGGTGGAAGAAGAGCCAGCCTCAGAGCATACCCCACTGTCAGTACATTGCCCTGGCCTCCTGGTTTCTTTCAACTCAGAGAACGTGGTGGGGGGGAACAAGCTGCATTCTGGGGTACCCTCTACATACCTTCTGGAGGGAGGGTGTCTGTGGGAGGCTCAGAAGTGGCCACCTGCTGGCTCTCTGGGGATAAGGGTGACCAGGATAATCCTCTATCCTGGGAATGTTTACTCATAAGTAAATCTTGGCCCTAAGCCAACAATGGCCCACCTTGGTAGTTTAGCCCCAATCAGGAAGGAGCACTCAGCCAGGAAAGGCTAATAACATGTCAGCTCTATGCCTCCAACTTCCTGCTAATTTCAGAAGTTTGCTGGGTGGAAGAGGAGCCAGCTTCAGAGCATGCCCTGCTGCCAGTGAGTTGCCCTCGGCTCCTGGCCTCTTTCAACTCAGAGGATGGGAGGGGGGGAGCGAGCTTCCTCCTGGCACAGTAAGTAAGTCATGTGAGGTTTGCAATTTGCAATCTGAGAATGGAGGAATGTTTGGGGGTAACACCGCAGGAAATTGCCACAGAGAAAATAATGCTGAGGTGGGTGTGCCTGGGAAGATGTACACTTTCCCTTTCCATATGGATACCATGTTGGTCTGCAGTCTTTCCTAGACCACCACAACAAAGCAAATTTGAGATGAATGACATGATAGATGGGGAAACTGTATATGGGGCACAGAAGCACCATGAGGCCCTGGGGACATATGGGGATGGGAAGACACTGTTTCCCAGTAGCACCTTCCCAGTAGAACAAGAGTTGGTTTTTCTACCCTGCTTATGACTGCCCAAAGAAGTCTCAGAGTAGCTTATAATGCCCTTCCCTTCCTCTCCCCACAACTGACAACCTTGTGAGTCTGAGAGAGCTCTGTGAGAACAGTTTCTAACAGGACTGTGACTAGCCCAAGATCACCCAGCATGTGGAGGAGCAGGGAATCAATTCCAGCTTGCCACATTAGAAGCCACTTCTCTTAACCACTACACCAGTGGTTTTCAACCTTGAGGTTGCGACCCAAATTGGGACGCCTGGACCCTTCCTTGGGGTCACCAGGTTGGTGGCCACTGCGGCGGCAGGTGACTGCTGTGGATTGAGGTGGGTGGCAGCAGCAGGTCGGCGGAGGTGGGCAGACAACATGCAGTGCAGCCGCAGCAACTGCTTACTGGGAGAAGGTCTCTGCGCAGCAGGGCTCCAGGCACAAGTAGGAGGCAGCAGCAGAGCGAGACGCAGAGGGCTCTGTGGAAGTGCTGGGGCGGGGCGGGGCCACCAAGACCACTCTTGAAGCGCTCCAGCAGGCTCTGTTTCTTGATGGTGAAGAGGGGGGGGGAGGAAAAAAGGTGGAAGCCTTTCTGGCTTTTATTTAGCTACACATGCTTCCTAGTCAGTGTGATTTTTGTGGCTGTTTTCTGTTAGCCAAGGCATTGATGTCCAAGTCAAGGTTTGTGACAGACACTCTTAAAATGTCATGTAAATGTTCATATGTAAGCCTTGACCTACACTTTCCACAGTTTTCATCTTGGAAAAGGTTTGTTCACAGATGTAAGTGATGCCAAAGACTGTGAACAGGGCTGCAGCAAATTTCTTCAGTTTGATAAATATATCAGATAGACCAGAATAGAAATCTAACAATTTTCTTTGTAAATGTCTCTGAGATGATCACTGGCTTGCAAATCAATTAGTTCCATCTGAAAAAAAGTTACTTGCATCTTCTGGTGCTACTTATTTCCTTTCAAAGCTTATGGCAATCAGTGAATCTGTTCTGAAATTGCACTTGCAATAGGTTCAGTGCTTTGATATATCTTTCAACATTGAATTGTAAATTCCCATTTTTCTCAAATTTTAGTCCACTGTAGCATGAGAAGTTGCAAAAGTTACCTTTGCTAGTTTGCTTTACAAAAATGTTTAGTTTTGCTTCAAAAGCTTTCAATTCAGTATATGTGTTACACATAAACCTTAGATCAATGTGTTCAGATTCTCTGTAGTATATGTTAAGAAATCCAAAGCAAAAATCCATTCAGGTCAAAAAGTGCTTCTTGTCCTTTTCCTTTCTCCTTGAGAAAGACATCAATTTCATGATGAAACTGAAAAACGTTTGAGGACTGCCTCTGTTAAGCCACCTGACTTCTGCATGGTACAATACATCCCCATATACTGCACCTATCTCTGAGAGAAAATTTTGAAACTGACCATGAGCAAGGCCATGATGCCTGCTTTAATTAATGCTGGATACAGCAATACACATCACACTTTCCCACTGAAGAATCTTACTACACAAGGCTTGCTGATGGATGATGCAGTGAAATTGCATAAGTATACCGTTTAATTTCAATATCTCTTCATAGATTTTTGCAACGACACCAATTTTACTTCCCACCATATATCTTACACCATCAGTTCTGATGTTTTTCAGTTTATCCCAACTCAGACCAAGATTTTCTACTGATTTACACACCTTCAAGAATATGTTTTCTGCAGTTGTGGTTCCTTTCGAACTCTGCAGTGCACACAATTCTTCTGTAATTCCGAAGTTGGAATCTATCCCCCTGATAAAAAAAATTAGTAGTTAAGCAGTGTCTATAATGCCATTGCTCTCATCTAATGTCAAAGAAAAAAATCAAAACTTTTTGCTTTGACAACCAGTGACATATGCAGCACTCCTAGTTCTTCAATACGCCTGGTGATTTTAGATGCAGATAAGCTGGCACAACTAACACAAGATACCTTCTCAGGGCATATTTCCTCCATTACTTTAACCATTCACTTTTTAACAAATTCACCATCAGAGAATGGCCTACCACTCTCAGCAATACATTTAGCAACATGATAGCTGGTCCTCACAGGAGACAGGTTCTCTTCAACATGCTTTCTAAAACTATTTGGCTGCAAATTTTTTTTAAAAAGAGGGTTTATCACTTGAACCTCTCATTGATATATTGAGTAGCTCTTGTTACGGGATTCAAAATGCCTTTAATGTCTTCGTTTACTACTGAGACACTTTAAAGATATATCAGGCTAACTGCTTCATACTTGTTTAAAACAAAGAAGTACTTAGTAGTCCATTTGGCATTAAAGACAGGGTGCTCATCTGCAATTTTTCGTTTCTTTGAAAGAGAACTTCCTTTTGCAGACATCTTAAAGGGCAGAGCAGCAGTTGCAGAGTTTCAGTGTTATCCTTGAATAAATAAAAATATGAGTAGTATAATTTTAGGGGCCTAACTCCTCTCTTTCCCATTAAATCCTCTCCACTCTAGCTGCTATTAGCTGGGGATTTTCAATTCCCTCTGCAGGCTCCAAGCCTCAGAGGGAAGAGGAAGGCGGAGTGGGTGGTCAGGGATGGGAGACAGAAGGCAGTTGGCTGGCAGCTGGACAGACAGGCAAGCTGGTTGGAGGAGGCGGCACTGAGTGGTTGTTAAGCGCTGAGTGGCACTCAATCCATGAGACACGCTCCTCCTCCAAGGCCTTAACAGAAATATGTACTGGAACAGATGAACACAGTCCCTTGAAGTTTAAATATATACCTGCCAATACGTTTTAATTTTAATACATTAAAAATGGGGGATACTACAAAAATGGGCAAGTAAACCAAAATAGCGAATGAGGGCAGCTTTCAGCCTAGAACAGAGGATATGCCATCATGTTGGCTTTAAATTATATGCAAGGTGCATATACACATCACTGCTTGCCAGCCAAATCTCAATCATAAGAAGGGGAAGGGGAACTCGGCTGGAGGAAGATGTGAGAATGGGAATGCCATAAGCTTCCCTGCTAAGAGAGTACTCAAAGGGCCACTCACTAGCTCCTGCAATCACAGGTATATAAGGAGACTCCTAGCTGGAGTGAGGAAGGGGGGAGAGGCGGAAGCAAGCAAGGCCAGAAGGCAGAGCAAACAGCTCTTGTGGAAGGAAGCATTGCTTTTGCTTGCAGCAGCAACCTCACCAGGAACTTTGGAAGCCACTTGCTTTGATGGGTGGAGCCTCTAATTATCAGTATGCAAAACACTTTGTATCCTTTTTTTGCAAAAAAATAAGGCCTTTTACTGGCCTTTTCCCGCCTTTTTTGCAAAAGCAGACCTGATGTTTCCTGAACCTGTGGACACTGCAACTTTACCTTTCTTATATACATACATAGCTTCCACATGGTAATTCATGAAGAAGGGGAATTAAAAAGCTGAGTGGTATGGGTGCCTAAACTTTGCGGGCTAGCAAAGCAACTAGAATAGCCGAAAGACTATTATGGAGGATACTAGGAAATAAGCCCGCTGTACTCTAAATACAGCGGGCTCTAGCGGGGCTCGGGAGTCTTGGGGGCCGGCTCTCCAGGTGTGCTGGACCAGGGGCCGGACCCGAGGGCGGGCGTGGGGCTGCATGTGAGCCAGATCCAGCTCGGCCTGGGCCCCCCCCCTGCGGTGCGGCCTACCTGGGCCTGTGGTGGCGAGTCAGTCAATGGAGGCGGTGGAGCTGGAGGTGAGGGCGCTTTCGGTGGGCCGGTTGTTTTGCGGCGGGCAGGGCCAGCGTCGCGGACTGTGGCCCCCCCAAAGGGGTCCCCGAGCCTCCTCCTGTGGGCGAGCCGCTGATCGATGTGGGGCGGTGGCCGAGCGGGTCTGTGAGCGAGCGGGGCGGGTACCACCGTGTTTTCCATTGCTGGGTGGCGTCGCGGTCCGCTCCTGGGTGTGCGGGCCACCGCCCGGCCCGTCCTGGTGGCGTGGCCAGGCGGTGACTTGCCCTCTCCCAGGTGAGCCAGGTAATGGTGGTGGCCAGGCGGCTGCGGGCAAGCTGGAAGGGGGGCGGAGGGAGGTGCTTTGCACCTCCCAATTAGTCAGTCCAGCGGCAAGGGACCAATTGCCGCAAGGGACCAATTGGTCCCTTGCAGACGTACTGATAATCAGAGGGCCCAATCGGCAGGCACCCTTCCTCATCACGGACAGAGCCTGCCTGTCTAGCTCTCTGGTGGCATGAATTTGGCTCAAATTTTCCTTGCTGCTAATGCAAATAGTGAAACATAACTAATTAGGGGGGTGGTATCTGATAATAAAAATACCATTTTGTCCCAATTTGCAGGGAAGTTCTGGCCAGTGAAAAATCTCTCAATATATTTGGTTCTTGGCTCCAAGTATAGTAGACAATCCAAAACATAATGATATAGGTCTTCAACAGCAGGTTCTCCACAAATACATAGGCGAAGGGCAAAAGATACACCGGAAAAATGGCCTGAGAGTAGGGCTGATGGCATAACTTGAAAGCGTAAATGAGCAAACGCCATTCAAAGTTTTTGTACAGAGTTGGTTACTAAATAGTCTGATCTGAGATGGACTGATTTGAATAGTTTAAACAAAGGAGAAAAATTAGATTTTATTGTTGTTTGCCTATCCAGTACGGCAGGGGTAGTCAACCTGTGGTCCTCCAGATGTCCATGGACTACAATTCCCATGCGCCCCTGCCAGCATTTGCAAACGCTGGCAGGGGCTCATGGGAATTGTAGTCCATGAACATCTGGAGGACCACAGGTTGACTAACCCTGCCGTATGGCATACCTTTAGAGTAGAACATTGCTCCCTTCCAGGATGCCTTTAGCACAACGGCCGTTTGGGTAGCCTTTTAGAAAGTCTTTTGCAAAGACGAAGTAGTAACCACTGGGCTTTGTCATTCTCTTGAGTACAAATCTTCCTCAGCAGGAACCTGATAAATTGTATGGGTTATTAGTTAACACAGGCAGAATTAGTGGGTTAAATATGTTCCAACAGCTGGGAGGTGCTATGAGAAGCAAGCAGGAGCTTGTTGTGCAACAGAAACCTCCCATCTCCTCAAAGCAGCCCTCCGGACAGCAACTTCTCATGGCACCTCCCAGCTGTCTAAAAACTTTGTCTCCTGTATGGTGCAGCGGGGAGAGAGAACTGGCTTCCTGAGGGAATGGCACCTGGCCACTAAGATACTAGTTCTCAAGCAACCAGTTATTCTTGCTTTAGAATCATAGAATTATAGAGTTGGAAGGGACCTCATGGGTCATCTAGTCCAACCCCCTGCACTATGCAGGACACTCACAACCCTCTCACTCATCCACTGTCACCTGCCACCCCCTTGAGCCTTCACAGAATCAGCCTCTCCGTCAGATGGCTATCCAGCCTCTGTTTAAACATTTCTAAAGATGGAGAACCCACCACCTCCCGAGGAAGCCTGTTCCACTGAGAAACCGCTCTAACTGTCAGGAACTTCTTCCGGATGTTTAGATGGAATTTCTTTTGAATTAATTTCATCCCATTGGTTCTGGTCCGTCCCTCAGGGGCAAGAGAGAACAAAGCTTCAAACTAGAAGTTAAAGTTTCTTCAGCTGCCGGTTAAGAAAGAAGTGGAAATTAATGATATGTCTGGAAGGGTGTGACTCATAGGGAATAATCTCCTTTGCAGTCCTGGATCTTTGAGCGCTTGGTTGAAGAGAAGCATTCTGCAATTCTAGTTTAGCAGAACGTTGATGTGATAAGGCCAGAAGAATATGGTTTTTAGACAGTGCTACTAGTACATTGTAGATTGTTGTCTTTCCTTATATGTGTTGTTTTGCTTAGAAATAACATAAACAGGTCTTTTGTTTTGTTTTGTTTTTACTTGAAGGTTTTTAAAGGTGGTTACTGTGTGAAAGACAAGCAACTAAAGATTGGAAAATGGAGAACTGGCCAGACTGAAAGAGGCAGTTATAAATGCAGCTTTTGCTTATAATCTTGCCATGTTATTTTTTTCTTGGGGTATTTCAAACTTGGCTTTCTTCTGCATCTGGTTGAATAAAAGCTGTGGAGTATTCATGGTAGACTGGCAAATGAGCTAAAATTATTGTGGAAGACCACCCACTATATTTTTACCACTGGTGCCTTTTTGAAGTGTACTTAAACGACTTGTAGTACTAAGAATAATTCTGGAGGAACTTCGTTTAAGGATGTTCTGGTAGACTGAGATATCAGCAGTGCTTGTTTGTTCCGCTGTGCTAGGGCTGCCTTAATTTGTGATTTAGTAAAACAAAGTTTGGGCCCAGTGGCACCTTTAAGACCAGTGACATTTAATTCTGAGTATAAGTTTTCATGCCAGTATCAGATACCAACTGAAGCATCTGAAAAAGTGTGCATGCACACAAAAGCTTATACACAGAATTAAACCTTGTTGATCTTAAAAGTGCCACTGGACTCAGACTTTGTTCTGTTGTTTCAGAATAACATGGCTACCCACCTGAATCTATTTTGGTGCAGTGGTCATTCTCCCTCTGGGTCAAGAGGACAGCTTGATGGGTGTTTCCCAGCTCTCTTTGAGGGAGGCAGGAAGAAGACTGCTGTCCTCCTGACCCCTGAGGAGAAGGACCCCTTTTGCATTAGGAATTTAAACTCTTTGCCACTCAGAAGTAGCGACTCATTGCTTTTGGTAGAAGTTCCTTGCCTTTAATGACATCAAACAGTCCGGTCCTGGAAGAGGCAGACAAAGCACATGGCTGATGGACAAAGTACATGGCTCACTGGACAGGGTTTGCTTCCTCAGGTCTGAGAAGGAAGACCGTGGTTCTGCCTTCAGGTTGAGGTGACAGGGGAAAAAAACTATGATCTTGCTCATCTCACACTTCATGTATGCTGATATCAATCAGCCTCTTGTTCTAGTCTCATTTCCCTCTGTGGACTCTAATGGAAGAGCCTAGACCTGGGATTTGTTACTGTAGTCATTGCTGTAGGCTTCATATTGGACCCAACAGGTCATTGAAAGTTGTATCTCCACTAACTAATGGGGGCATTTCCTCCATGTACGTTCATCCTGTTAATCTGTTCCCCTGAGAGTGCCTTCTCAGAAACCCTGAATAATAAAGTGATGTTCTGTAAGTGAAACCCTTCACTGATCTCCTTGCTACAGAATTGAAAAGGTTATATGCCCAAAACTGAAAATAATTGCAAAGCAAAATTGAAACTCATTCTTCAGCTATAGGGGAAGCACCACAAATTGGAAGTAAAGCGCCTCTCACCTCACCCCAGTTAAGAGAGGGTAGAGAGTCAGCTCCAAGCGACCATAAAATATTAAATGTATCATTGATTTAAAAAATCCTACATGAGCAACAATTTGGAGGGCCCAACAACATCTTGGAGGGCCCACATCCAGCCTGTGCTGAGGCAGCTGCATTGCTTGCCAATTGCTGCCCGGATCCGGTTTAAGGTTTTGGTATTAACCTTTTAAGGCTTTACGTGAGTTGGGACCCACATACTTGAGGGACCACCTATCGCCCTATGTCCCCCGCAGGACATTACGCTCTGCGGGAGAAGATGGCGACGAGGACGGACACCGGAGCTTTTGCTCTGCCCGTCCCTGGCTTTTTTTAGCTAGGGAGAGGGAATTATTCCCTCCCCCTTCGTTTTTATTCTGCAACTTAGGGAGCCTATTACTATCTAGGCACCCAGTGGACATTACTAACTCGGACTGCGAGAAATAGGCAAGGAGAAGGGGAGATCAGCTGACTGTATTCCAGGCCTTCCAGGCCTTCCAGGACACAGAGACCACGGGCTTGCGTCTTTATTCCCCGGCTGACTAACATCATTGCTGGGAGACTCTGGCGTGGACCGTGGGAGAGTGCTATCAACCCGTCTGGAAGAGTTATTGGGCCGGTTCCTGGAGGCAAATTACACCACCAAGGTATTACAGTACCCTCCTCCCCCCTATTTCTTCTTGCCGGTTCCCTCCCGGGGAAAGTTTTATGACGCCCGGACAGAATGAGGAATGTAAACTCACCTCCTTCGATCTTGAAGAGAGTCTATGGAGCTCTGAGAGAGACGGTCTCCCTGCAAGGGGCTCATGAGAGCTTCGGAAATAACTTTGCCCAGTGCCTGAAGTGGGAGTTACTCCAACCCGGCAGCGCCGGGCAGAGGCACAGCGTTCAGAGCACTGGGTCAGCAGGGAGAAAAGACAAAGAACATCGGACTGCTCAACTTGATCCTGGGACGGAAGGAATTTTTGGCGGCGATTTGGAGGGGAAAAGGAGTGAGCCGCGACAGCTGAGACAAAGGGGGACCTTGAATTTACCATCCTCCCCCTTTAAGATCCTTCGGCTGGCTGGAACTGAGTCTCTTCTGCCTGAACTGGTAGATTGCTAGAGTTCAGCTTGCTGCGTCATAGACCGAGAGGAACTGAGGAAGAACTTGTTCCTTGGCGCCCTCTTGTGGCGACAAAGATTCTTCTGGGATAAAGAAGAACTAGTACAGCCAAAAAATCTGATAGCTGTTGTTGGAGCTGTGGGAGATGCTGGGAGAAAATTATTAGGGCGGCTGGAGTGGCCTTAAGTGGAGTTGTGGGGGAGAGGGGAAGCTAGAGAGCCCCGAAAGGCGGGATCTGGCAGATCCTCTCCTCTGTGAGGTTAGACCAGCTGTTAGGTGTCAGGTTGGGTTGGGTGGGCTAGGGGGGATTTTTGTAGGGGGCTGTGTAGGGAGGGTGAGGTTAGGGTGGGTTAGGGAGGGAACTGGTAGCAGCTAGGTTAAATTAGATTAGTTAGATTGGTTAGGGCCAGTGAGAGGGAGGAGCTACAGCCGCTCTACCCAAAGTATTGCAGTAATTAGATAAGGTTGGGGCCAATATACAGGGCACTACTGGACGTGGCTAGACATGGCATGGTCTGCCAGACAGGAACGACAGAGTGGGCATGGAAGGGGAGAGGGGGTTATAACCCAACCTGGGAGAATTATTCCAGCACTTCTGGGCCAAGGGAGGTATGGCGGTGGGAGGAGGTTCAATAATAGGGGGAGAGCGGCACACGCAGGTCCAGAAAGGCCCCGACCGTGGAAACACGGTAGGTGGCCTGGTCGATGTGCTCGCTGTCCTTCAAACCTCCGTCCCATCCCCAAATCTGTAGGAGAGAGGGCTAGGGCGGAGCCGGTGCTGATGCTATGCAACGCCAGGTCGATCAAGAACAAATCCTCAACCCTGCGGGACTATTTCGCAGGGCATGGGGTAGACCTGGCGTGCATCACCGAGAGCTGGGTGCGCGAAGGTGAAACAGTCGCCCTTAAAGATCTTGCGCCACCCGGCTTCTCGGTCCTCCATCAGCCCCGGCTCCATGGTAGGGGGGGTGGGGTGGCGATCCTAGTCCGGGACAGCTATGCCTTCAGGGCTCTCCCAGCACCATCGATCCCAGGAGTTGAATGTGTCGGCCTGACGTGGGAATCGGTCGAGAACGTGGCCATCTGGGCGGTGTACCGTTCACCCACTGCCCCGCCCGATGCCCTGCTGGGCCTGCTGGAGGCGGCGGCCGCCTGGACATTGCAGTTCCCCAAATTATTAATTTTGGGGGACTTTAATGTCCATGCGGATTCGTCGGCTCCAGGACTTGGCCTGGACCTGGTGTCGGCCATGGCGACACTGGGGTTCTCGCAATTTGTTGCTGGTCCCACTCATCAGGCTGGCCACACCCTGGATCTGATCTTTGGTGCTGGTGTTGAGATCGATCTGGTGGCTAACAACATCGTTCCGTGGTCTGACCACCATACCCTGAAGGCTCGCCTACGGATGCCACCCCTCCCCTGTTTGGGTGACGGACGCATTTTAGTCCGCCCACGGAGACTTATGGAATCCGAAGGATTCCTGAATGCTCTGCGGGACCCGATGCCCTCCGGTGTCTCGTTGGAGGCCTTGGTGGAGGACTGGCAGTCCCGCCTGTTGGCCGCCATTGACGAGATAGCTCCTGAGCGCCCTCTCCGCCCTCGCCTCAAGCAGGCCCCGTGGTTTACCGCGGAGCTTCGGGAGAGGAAGAGGGAGGTGAGACGGCTAGAGCGAGTGTGGCGGAAGACCCGCGACGAAGCTACAAGAACATCTCATCGCACGCTTATGAGGGCGTATGAGATGGCGGTGAAAGCGGCAAAGTGTGACTACTTTGCTGCGGAAATCGCGTCCGCTAGCTCTCGCCCAGCCCAATTATTTAGGATAGTTCGGACCCTTACTGCCCTCGAAGGAGGGCATCAAAATAGTAGTCAATTGGAACTAGGCTGCGAGGCTTTTGCGAGCTATTTTGCGGATAAGATCTTGTCGCTCCGTCGTGACCTTACTGCCACAGTTGATACAGTTCGTGAACTAGAAGCTCCGTGGCCGTTACGGGGGATCAGGTTTGATGGCTTCAGGCGGCTCTCTTTATCCGAAGTGGACAAATTGCTAGGGTCGGTGAGGGCGACCACTTGCCCCCTTGATCCCTGTCCGTCGTGGTTGCTTAAGATCAGCGACCCACGGATAGGTGTTCCCCTGAGGGAGATTATAAACCTCTCCCTTACATCGGGAGAATTCCCTCAGCGGCTCAAGGAGGCAGTGGTTCGCCCTCTTCTGAAAAAACCATCGCTGAATCCGCGGGACCCCGCCAGCTACCGCCCGGTATCGCATCTTGCATTCCTGGGCAAGGTGGTTGAGAGGGCCGCCGCGGACCAGCTCCTAGCATTTTTGGAGGAAACTTCGGCCCTTGATCCATACCAGTCTGGCTTCCGTCCTGGCCATGGGGTGGAGACTGTGCTGGTCGCCCTGACAGATGATCTCCGGCGCCAGCTGGACCGGGGCGGGTCGGCCATTCTCGTGCTATTAGACCTGTCAGCCGCATTTGATGTGGTTGACCACGAGCTCTTGGTTCACCGCCTCGCTGATACTGGGATTGGAAGGGTGGCTCTTAAATGGCTATCCTCCTTTCTAGAGAACAGATCACAGAGGGTCGCTGTGGGGGAGGAGTTATCCGACTCCTTTGCACTCCCATGTGGGGTGCCACAGGGAGCGGTGCTCTCCCCCACGTTATTTAACATCTATATGCGTCCCCTGGCTCAGCTGGTACGGAGTTATGGGCTTGGGTGTCACCAGTACGCTGATGATACCCAGCTCTATCTCTTGATGGATGGCCGGCCAGATCTCCCCCCAGAAAAATTCGCCAGTTGTTTGGAAGCAGTGGCTGGATGGATCAGGAAGAGCCGCCTGAGACTCAACCCCTCTAAGACGGAGGTCCTTTGGCTAGGCCGAAGGGAGCAGGAACAGGAAGCGCGTCTTCCCTGCCTGGACGGGGTACAATTGTCATCTGTGCCCCAAGCCAGGAATTTGGGAGTGATTCTGGATGCCTCACTTTCCATGGAGGCCCAGGTCACTAAGGTAGCCCGGACGGCGTTTCTCCATCTACGCCAAGCTCGGCTACTAGCGCCCTACCTGCCCCCGGAACACCTGGCCACTGTGATCCATGCAACGGTTACTTCTAGATTAGACTTCTGTAACTCGCTCTACGCGGGCCTACCCTTGTCTCTAACCCGGAAGTTACAGCTGGTACAGAATGCAGCTGCACGGGTCCTCACTAAATCATCTTGGAGGTCCCATGTTCAGCCTCTGCTGAAGCAGCTGCACTGGTTGCCAGTTTGTTTCCGGATCAGGTTCAAGGTTTTGGTACTAACCTTTAAGACTATACGCGGCTTGGGTCCTGCATACTTGAGGGACCGCCTATCTCCTTATGCCCCCCGCAGGGCACTTCGCTCTGCGGGTAAGAATCTGCTGATGATCCCAGGACCCCGGGAGGCACGCCTGGCCTCGACAAGGGCCAGGGCCTTTTCGGTCCTGGCCCCTACCTGGTGGAATGAGCTCCCTGAAGAGCTGCGGGCCCTGTCGGAGCTCTCTGAGTTCCGCAGAGCCTGCAAAACAGAGCTCTTCCGCCAGGCGTTTGTCTAAGGCCGGGTGATGGCCCGGGGCTAAGATCGGACCCCTCTCCCCGGAGGGGGGAGGCCAGTACTAAACTGACCTGGTTCCCCAGAGTGTTCCATCCTATGCCCAATTATCCTCCGTTCCCTTCTGCTCATCCAGTGGGCCTGTACGGGAATAGTTTTAATCGCCATCATTGTGACTTAGTCATTGTTTTAATGGGGTTTTAATGGGGTTTTAATGGGGAATTTTAATGGTTAATATATTGTATTTGTATCAAAATGTTGTGAACCGCCGCGAGCCGGTTTCCGAGAGCGGCGGTCATACAAATCAAATAAATAATAATAATAATAATAATAATATTGGTCGTTCCCAGCCCTAGAGAAGCGTGCCTAGCCTCAACCAGGGCCAGGGCTTTTTCAGTCCTGGCCCCCACCTGGTGGAATGAGCTCCCAGGTGAGCTACGGGCCCTGAGGGTTTTGTCAGCTTTCCGCTGGGCCTGTAAAATGGAGCTCTTCCGCCAGGTTTATGGTTGAGGCTAGGGTCTGCGAGGTAGAGCGTTGCCCCCCCGGGGGGGGGGTCTGAAGTATAAATCATCTCCCCCATTCTCTATCGCCTTGGCAGGTGGGAGTAGATTGTGATTGGCTACCGCCATGTTATGTTATGATTTTAATGTCTTTTAATGGGGTTTTAATTGGGATTTTTTAGACAACTGTTACCCGCCACGAGCCTACCCAGGGAGTGGCGGGAAATAAATAATAATAATTTATACAATTCTAAAAAATACACTATCTTTCTAAAGGTACTATGTAATTTGATGGTGGCAGTACAGAATTTGGCTGCACAGGAAGTAATTTGGAGTGTCTCATCACTTAAAAGTTTCTTCATCCTGATTTCCTGATGTCAAGCCTGAGTACCTCCTTAATATAGATTGCATTCATTTATCTCGTATAGTGCAGTGGTCCCCAACACCCAGTCCGGAGACCAGTCCCGGTTCGTGGATCACTTGGTACCGGGCCGCAGCGCCTCCTTGTCCTCATCTGCTGCCTTGGGGGCTGCCCTGCCACTCTGCCGCCAGCTCATCTTTGGTGCTCTCCAGCAGCCGCCATGACTGAGGCTCCCCCTCGGTGTGGCACTGTGCAGCTGCTGCTGGCAGCGCCCCCATTTGGCAGCAGGAAATCAGGGGCACCAGCGGGAAAGCAAGTAGAGCAGGGGTTCAGGAGATGGCGACGTCCTTCAACAAAAGACTATTCCCCCAGTCCTCAGTAAAATTGTCAAGCGTTGACCGCTCCCTGGTGATAAAAAGGTTGGGGACCACTGTCATGGTGTATATAGGGCAGTTGAGCAAAAAAAATGCTCCCTAGTTTCCACCTGTCGGCTGGCAAAGAGGCATAATCTCTGGGAGAGAGGGGTTTTCTTAAATCAGCCTTCTAGTACTGCTGTGGGCAGGGCAAAACATCTGTTTACTTTTCCCTAAATTAAACAGAAAAGAAGAAAAAGTTGGTTCTTATAAGCCGCTTTTCCTACCCGAAGGAGGCTCAAAGCGGCTTACAGTCGCCTTCCCATTCCTCTCCCCACAACAGACTCTGGGGTGGTTGAGGCTGAGAGCCCTGATATCACTGCTCGGTCAGAACAGTTTTCTCAGTGCTGTGGCGAGCCCAAGGTCACCCAGCTGGTTGCATGTGGGGGAGTGCAGAATCGAACCCGGCATGCCAGACTAGAAGTCCACACTCCTAACCACTACACCAAACTGGTGTAGTAACTGGGATTCGCTAATTACAAACTGAGTTCATGACAAATGGGACCGAACATCAAAAATCAACCTTTTTTTTGTTGCTTAAACAAGTTGCTGTTTGGTGCACAGATCCATGCAGTTATAGCTGTTTCCTTAAGGAGGTGCCATTCTACCGTGCTAGCATATGAAACCAAGACCATGATGGAGGATCTTCTTTTTGCAAGAACCTATGAAAATTGTAAAACAAATCCAATATGTGTCTGTTTGCTTCTTCAGGAGCAATAAATTCAGATGTGGTAAACTGTCACCAAGAAAATCTGAAAACAAATCAGTGTGTTTCATGGTACCCAAAAACTTAAAGCACACTTTCACAAGAGGGTTGAATACATGTGCTGAGATCCCCTCCCCACTGCATACTGAATAATACACACTAACTCTTGTCTGGCCATTCATATGGAGAGTGTGTGTGTGTGTATGTATAGACAGACAGACTGGCATAGTTCACATAAAAACATAGAACAAAAACAATACAGAGAAAGGCGGTTACCATAAATAACAACAGAACAGTAATAAATAGTGAGAACAGTATTTCATAACTGCAGCGTACTGTTTAACCCATAATTGGTCAGTTCGGGACATTTGAAATTCATGGGAGGGAGGCTTGGGGGCTCTGTAGACGTTGCTGGTTTTGGTCCACCTCAACCAAATGCCTGGCGGAACAGCTCCCTTTTGCAGACCATGTGGAATTGTTCTAGTTCCGTTAGGGTCCTGATTTCCTCTGGGAGCTCATTCTACCAGGTGGAGACCAGGATAGAGAAAACTGTGGCCCTGGTTGAGGTCAATATAGCTTTCTTGAGGCCAGGGGCCACCAGCCAGTTGAAGGTGGTGGAGGATAGTGCTCTTTGAGGGGTGTAGGCAGAGAGGTGGTCCCTCAGATACACTGGGCCCAGACCATGTATGTCCTTAAAGGTGTTTATAAGAATCTTTAGTTTGATCTGGAAATCAATTGGTAACCAGTGCAGTTGATGAAGAATCGGTTGAATGTGGGACCTCCATGATGTTGCTGTGAGGTCCCTGGCCACTGCATTATGGACCAGCTGTAGTTTCCAGATCAAGACTAAGGGCAGGCCTGTGTAGAGCGAGTTACAGAAGTCCAGTCTAGAGGTGACTATTGTGTGGATCACTGTGGCTAAGTAGGGCACTAGCGGATCACTGTCCCAGGGCCAAGTAGGGCACTAGTAGTTTGGCTTGATGAAGGTGGCAGGATGCCAGCCATGCTACTCTCATGACCTGAGTCTCATTGATGCCTCCCTCAAGGATTACACCCAGGTTCCTGTGGAGTGAGCCACTGATAGCTGCATTCCTGCCCAGCCACAGGACCTCCATCTTTGAAGAGTTAAGCTTCAGATTAGAGAGACAGAAAGAGAAAGATAAACAGATACTAAACAGAAGCTAGAGAATTAAGAGATTTTAATTCCTGAGACAGCAGTCAATAGTATCTACCTCCACTTTCGTTCTCATTGCTGTGATATCAGCATGTGATTCTTGTTTTCACCATATAGTATTATGTCATGAGAAGTGCAACTTTCCTTTTTTTTTTTTTAATGATCTGAAACTGTTGTATATTCTCTATCAAAACTACTGTGGATCTACATTGAGGAGAAACAAAAAGGTGGGATATAAATGAAATAAATAACCACTATTCTTCACATTACATCATCTTCAATTTTAACCTCTTAATCTTTAAACGAGCCTCTTGTGGCGCAGAGTGGTAAGGCAGCAAAAATGCAGTCTGAAGCTCTGCCTATGAGGCTGGGAGTTCGATCCCAGCAGCAGGCTCAGGGTTGACTCAGCCTTCCATCCTTCCAAGGTCCTTAAAATGAGTACCCAGCTTGCTGGGGGGTAAACGGTAATGACTGGGGAAGGCACTGGCAAACCACCCCATATTGAGTCTGCCATGAAAACACTAGAGGGCATCACCCCAAGGATCAGACATGACCCGGTGCTTGCACAGGGGTTACCTTTACCTTTATCTCATCTTTATACCGCTCCACGGGAGTGGTATAAATAAAAGAGTAAGGGCTTCAGGGGTGGGCGCTGTCCGGGATGGGGGGGGCAACGATTGGCCCCTGGCCCCGGACTGACAACGGAGGGCCCAATCGTGCCTCCCGATTAGGCCTTCCCCTTTTCAGTCCGGGGCCAGGGGGCCAATCACCACACGTGCACAGCCTGGCCCTGAAACCCTGGGCTCGCCAGTGAGGTGGGCAGGCGGGGGGGGGGGGCATAGGGACAACATGGTGGGGAGGGGCCCTGCCAGGATGCCATCGAGCCCCCCCCCCCCCGCGTGGCTGCTAGCGCCCATTGTATTTCTCAATACAATGGGATTTATGTCTAGTTTACACATAAATTGTGAAAGAATACTAATCAGTGCTCAACAAACCCAGGCTTCATGTTGACATTAAAATTTCCTGTCATCCTGGAGCTCCAATCTGTCCTTCCCTTTCAAACATCTTTTTGACAACAGCGGCCCACCTGAATATAAATGCAGGTGCACTGGAAAGCTGAGGAGCAAACTCTTTCCTGAAAACCCCTTGAAGCAGGTGGGATAAGAACCACTGAAGGGGGATCTTCCCCTCAGAGATGTGGCTCACAGTGTGATGGGTGATGATTTGTACAGATGTACAGTCAGATGTGCAGCTGGGAAAAGGGGAGAAATAAAAAATTATTCTGAGGCACAAGGAGGTCTTGGTGATTTCCACTGTTCCGTCAAGGAGGCAGGACTTTAAAAGTTATTCTTCCTGTTAGCTCTAGGTAGGAGTCACACAAGGCTGTTCATTTCCTGCCTCAGTAGGGAGAGCAGAGCAGTGAGTCAGGCAGCATGCAGGCCTTTTTCTTTCTATATATATCTTTGCTATTCTTCTCTGTCAGGGTGGCAGACGAGCATGCGAGAAGCTGGTAAAGGCATGCTCTCTCAGAGAGTGACCTTGGTGGCCCTTTTAAGTATCACTTGTCAGCGTCCTGCACTTTAAAAAGAATGGAGGGACATGAGTCGGATGATGGTCTCTTGTCAGAGATGGAGCTCAATGCCCCGATCATCAGAAGAGACATGGATTCATTTAAGTCGGCAGGCGCATCCCTGTGCACCATCCCTGTATAGTAAAATGACAACAGTTGTAACAGAAAGAATAGTAACATCTAGTGATAACTATTCTTCTTAATTGGATCATTAACAGTTAATTGAATTTCAGGGTAGGTCAGTCCAGGGTTGCCCTTTTATTTGCTTAGTAGGCGCATCTGTGTGGGAAGGGGTTCTGGGGCCAAGTAGATGCTGTTACTTCAGTTGAACCTGGAACAAATGCCTGGTGGAAGAGCTCCATTTTTCAGGCTCTTGTGGTAACCCCTACAGGGCTACCTGGAAGCTTGTTCCATGTGGTGGGGCCCAGGACAGAGAAAAATCTGGCCTTGGTTGAGGACAAATGTGCTTCCTTGGGGCCAGGGATCACCAGTCAGCTTGAGATGGCAGAGCATCACACTCTTTGGGGGGGGGGATATACAAAGAGGTGGTCCCTCAGGTACACTGGGCCCAGCCTGCATAACTCTTTAAAGGTGAGTACCAATTTTAAGCGTGGATCTGGAATTCGACTGGTAATCAGTGCAGCTGTTTAAGCACGGGTCAGATGTCAGGCTTCCGTGCTATTCTTGTGAGGACACTGGATGATGTGTTCTAGATCAGCTGTAGTTTCCAGATCAGGGATAAGGGTAGGCCTTTGTGGAGCGAGTTGCAGAAATCCAGTCTAGAGGCAACCATTGCATGGATCACTGTGGCTAGAGGTTCTGGGGCTACTTAGGATGCTAGTAGTTTCGCTTGGCACAGGTGGTAGAACACCAGGTGTCTACTCTTGTGATTTGTGCCTCCATTCAGAGGGAGGTATCCGGGATCATGCCCAAGTTCCTGTCGGAGTGAGTTACTGATAGTTGCACCCCATTCAGGTTGAGCAATCTCACAAGTGAGTTGGCAGCAGCCCAATTGTCTCTCTCCAGTGGCTATTCTCTGTCCACGACCCCTGAGGAAGATGTCATTGGAGGGCTGTCCCCCATATCCTAGCGTTAAGGATAAGTGAAAAGGGGGCAAAGGCAAAAAGGAGGAAGAGGATCAGCTTAAGGGTAGTTCAATAATAATAAAGACAAATTAAAAAAAAAAAGAATGGCAAAAATTGGTGGAAATCACCTAGAAGATGTGTTTCTCCTACAGAGGAGAAGGACCCTTCACAGTAAGTATCCATTTGTGGTTCTTTCCTGTTATTCCTTTAAAAATTATTTATTTAGGCAGGAATTGGGGTTAAGGCAGTAAAACAATATTCAAGCAAGAATGCATTGTGTGATTGACAGCTTAGTATTGTGCAAGTTTAGTATGAGTGTTTGAGAGCCAGTTGTCCCCATAGTCTCTGCTAGGCAGCCTGGTTAGCCCAGACTGCCCGACAGAGCCTGCCCAAAAGTCAATTTGCAAGGAAAGTTCTACAGTAAAGCAAACAAAGCTTACTAAGCGGAAATCAGCATTACTTCTGCAAAAAAAAGTCATGCCACACCCTAATGATTGGTTTTTAAAAAGAAGTTAATGCACAGTTAACTTCCAGAGAGGGGGATGGTGGCTAATCATTATTTTCTTGAGAGGTCAGGTGAATATTCATCTCTGTGTAACGTATTTCACCTCTCCCCAAAACAATTCAAACACAGCCATGCCAGAGGAAGCATGCCAGAGATGTGAGTGGTAAAAAACAGTTCCATTTCTAAAGAGCCATTATGTCAGAAAATTAATATCGAAGAACAAATCTATATATAGAAGTTATGCGTTAATCCGATTGGGCTGTGCAGATCGAATTGAAAGCATAGCTCCAATTCTGCGTGTGTCTCTCTACCCACAAACTGGGTAGGACGTTGTAATCCCTTCTCTGACCTGAAATAGAACAAAGGAGGAATGCAAGTGATGCTGCTGAGAGTGAAAGTGAAAGAAATGTGCCACAGTGACTTCCCTTGATGACAGTTTCAGCAGATGACTGGACAAGCCATACAATGCACTATTCGATGTGCTAGAGCTGGTGTGTTAACGGTTTTTACTGGCATTCTAAAAGTTGTAATAGTATCTTTAAACTTCAATTCTGGTAATAAAACAATTCCACATAAGGGGTTGAATGTAGACCAGCAGGTGTAGGCAAACTGTGGCCCTCCAGATGTCCATGGACTACAATTCCCATGAATCCCTGCCAGCAAATGCCGCAGTTTGACTACCTCTATGCCATTTAAAACACACTTGATTTTTTGATGCAAGTATTTGTTTCTGTTGGGACATAAATTGACATGAGCTCCTTTTAAAATACATTTCCTAAACATGAAGGTAAAGGTATCCCCTGTGCAAGCACTAAGTCATGTCTGACCCTTGGGGTGACGCCCTCTCGCGTTTTCATCGCAGACTCAATACGGGGTGGCCTTGCCACTGCCTTCCCCAGTCATTACCGTTTTACCCCCCAGCAAGCTGGGTACTCATTTTACGCAGTGGTCCCCAACCTTTTTATCACCGGGGACTGGTCAACACTTGACAATTTTACTGAGGCCCGGGGGGAGAGGGTAGTCTGTTGCCGAGGGACGTCACTGCTGCCACCTGAGCCATGCTCCACTTGTTTTCCCCCCAGTGCCCCTGATTTCCCACCGCCCGCTGGGGGGCACTGCCAGCAACAGCTGCGTAGTGCCACGCCGAGAGGGAGCCCCAGCCATGGCGTCCTCTGGAGAGCACCAAAGGTGAGCCGGCGGCAGAGTGGCAGGGCAGCCCCTGAGGCAGCAGCCAGGGAGGAGCACGAGGAGGAGCTTCAGACCGGTACCGGTCTCCAGACTGGTGGTTGGGGACCACTGTTTTTACCGACCTCGGAAGGTTGGAAGGCTGAGTCAACCTTGAGCCGGCTGCTGGGATCGAACTCCTAGCCTAATGGTCAGAGCTTCAGACAGCATGTCGACTGCCTTACCACCCTGCGCCACAAGAGGCTCTTCTTTCCTAAACATGAGCCAATATAAATAGGGTAAATCAGGTCATGCAGTAGATCAAGTTTCTAAAAGGCTTTCCAGAACCGTTTCTACTCCTAGTTTTTCTGGGAAACCCACATTATTGGAAAGAAATGCCAAAGGTACTTTGATGTCTGGTTTTGGTGCCTGTGCTCTTTCAGAGGTCTCTCTGTGAACAGCTTGATAATGGAATGAACTAAGGAGAGGAGTGTATTTTCCAGTTATGTTATAAATAGCACTTTTTACTTGAGTCTAATAATAATCAACAGAAAATCTAGTATTTGGGTTGGTACTGTTCGTTAAGCTCTGTCTTATCTCTGTGTGTGTTTTTTTTTAAAGATTCCATCCGAAGAAGATTCTCCTGCTATCACTGAAAAAGATGACAGAACTAATGTGCTGAAGTACAATGTGGGAACCTTGGTGTGGTCAAAAGTCTCTGGCTATCCCTGGTGGCCGTGTATGGTGACAACAGATCCGCTTCTTCATAACTTCACAAAAATAAATGGTATGCCTGTTTGGGGTTTTTTGTTCGTTTGTAGTTTGAAATTGAGAGTTGTTGCTGTGCTGAGTCAAGAGATCAAGACGAAAAAGAACAAGTAAGGTGATGCCTCTTGTTTGACTGGCTCCTGTAAGTTGAAATGCACAAAAACATCATGCAAACTGTTGAATTGCATTCAAGCGTAGAGAAGTACTATACTAGGTGGCAAGCAGTGTTTATGCAAATATTGTGGTAATTTGAGTGGATTGTTACCCTTGGAACATGACAGTTAAATGTAAACAAGTGTGTACAAGAGACCTTTGGCAGTGTCTATAGAAGGACATGAACATAAAGGAAAATGCCTCAAGAATGTTCTGTTTGCTTTCTGTTCCCTGTGATATCCACAAAAACAACTGTTTGGGGACGTTCTGCAGGACCTGTTTAAAGGGTCAGTGGTCCCTTTCAACAGAGTTGCGGAACCGCAAACCAGTTTGGTCAACGAACAAACCTCCTGCTTCTCCCCCTGAATGGAGGACATTTCCAAGGAGGCAGGAACAGAACTTTCCCTCTGCTTCCTATCTCCTGACATGTGAGTCACTCCAGCTCAGTCTTCTTCCTGCCTCTTCAAGGAGAGCACTGTGATAGTGGGCTATCTGTACTCTTTTTGATTTTTATACTGGCTCTTTAATTTTGCTCACCTACTCTCATACTCACTTGTTTCCCTCACTCCTATCTTTCTCCTCTTACCTTCTCCTTTCTCTCTCTTTCCACTTCGAGGTATTGTGGATCGTGCCAAAAAAGAAAGACAGGTTGGGCGGTCTTTTAAAGTGGTTGCTAATTTTGGCCCTTTTTACTTGATGGTGGGCAAGGATGGTGAGGACGGCTTCCTGTTAGATTCCAACCTTAGAGCCCCAACTGCACTTGCAAAGCCATGCTGACCAGCAGCTTATCTCAGGCTGCTCCAGCACAGGCATACTGATTCGGAGCCTGGCAAGCACACAAAAAAAAAATACACAAAAAGGAGGGAGGCAAGCCAGCTCAGATTTATTTATTTATATTGGGATATTTGGATTTGTACGGCCGTCCTTCCTGGATACCAACTCAGGGCGGTTTACAACATATAGGTTCTGGGGAGCAGAACAATAGCGGCGGTCATTTTATTCTTCCCTCCTCAGATTCCAATCGGCCTTCCCGTGCTGTCTCCAGCCGGGAAGAGCCTCTTCCAGACCCAAGATCCCTCCCAGCCTCTGGGCAGCAGATGGGTAATGTACATTCTCCTCCCTTTCAGATGCCCCCCAGAATTTGTTCAGTTTATTAGCAACACCATTAGTCAGGAAATTTCACGTTTCTGTCGGGAGGGGGCACATTTCAGACCATAGCTTAGTTATTCCTCTTGTACTCAACCTTCCATCCTTCCGAGGTCAGCAAAATGAGTACCCAGCTTGCTGGGGGGGGTAAATGGTAATGACTGGGGAAGGCACTGGCAAACCACTCCATATTGACTCTGCCATGAAAACGCTGGAGGGCGTCACCCCAAGGATCAGACATGACCCGGAGCTTGCCCAAGGGATACCTTTACCTTTACTAATTTTAAATGTATTTTATATAAGCCTTAAATGTATTGTTTATTGTAAGGTTTTATTGTCTGCATTGTAACTCACCCCAGGTTGACTGGTTCAGTAAAAAAAAAATGCATTTTTGATCATATTCTTGCACTGTCATATTCATAATCTATTTATATGCAGTCCCACATTTGAGTTCTGCATCAGTGCAGAAGACAGCTTCAGAAAATTCTGGTGCAATAGCCAAAGCATTTGCATTCAAAACCACTTCTTCAAGAGGATGGTGTTATCTCTTGCGCATGTGGCTTGAGGGGGAGCAAGGAGTGACTTCATGCTTAATTCTTTTACTGCCATATAGTTTTTCTCTTTCCTTTGCCCAGTGCCAACCCAAACCAGCTTATATTGTTCTCTCTTGTCCATTTTATCCTTGCTGTGAGGTAGCTTAGGCTAAGGAGAGGCTGACTATCCCAAGGTTACCCAGCAAGCTCCCAGAGTAGAGTGGGGATTCAAATTGGGCCTCTAGTCAGTAGCTCTGTGACAGTACTTCAGAGAATTGGTATTAATTTATGTTTCTTCTCTGCTTCTGTCTACTAAATCTTCAGGGGATTTTTTTCACTCACCTACAGTTCTCCTCCTGGGGTGAGGACATCTTGCTGGGTGAGATTCCACCGTCGAATCAAGGGAGGCAGGAACTTAACACTTCTTCTTTGGGTCCCTAGGTGGCGATCACCCGGTCCTTCAGTTCGGTTTCGGAGGGAGAGCAGGGAGCTAGAGATCAGCATAGATATCCTACTTTACTTATACTGTTTACTCAAATTCCTATTGTTTCATCTATCTGTTTTCTCTACAAACCCTTCTCCTGTATCCTAGCCTCTCCCCTCCACCCAAAAAAAAAATCCCCCCCTCGTTGTTTTTCACTCCGGGAACAAGCCGGTAAAGACATGTGAAATTGAGAACTTACAATAATTTTAAACATTTACCAATATTCATAACTAGTTTCCAGTGCTCAGATAGATATGACATAACTTGTAAGCCATAGCACAATTTTATTTATTTATTTATTTATATATATATACCGCCCCTCGCCGATATATCGTCTCGGGGCAGTTTACACATTCTAAAACGCAATAAAACCAATAAAATTCACATATTTAGCCTCAGTGTTTTCTCCTAAAAGAAGCATCTTGATTTTTCCTTCCTCTTACACTCCAGAAGTTCAAAAGCAAATGGAGAGCAATGACCTTATTGTGGTCTACCGCAGAGAACGGGGACCTTAAAAAAACATGCCCAAGGGTCTTCAGTTCCCTTGATCCATGTATGCATATTATCTCAACCTTTGGAATGTTTTTTATAGTGTACCTCCAACGTTGCAGCTGGTAAGGCAAGAACACCTTGCAAGGGTAAATGCCCTCCTATGATACTTGATTTATAAAAAGACAGATATGCTACCAACCTTTGAATATATCTACTACTTGGGGTACCATAAATTCAGGCGCTCTTGACAAATGTAATTGGAGCTCAATATCATGACTCTCTTGATGAATCATTTGTCTTGCTTGATATTTGCCCATCTCAATTACAGTTGTGTTTGTTGATTGATTGAATTTATTTCTCGCTACTCCCAGACTAGTTATCTCGTGTCAGGTTTAATAGAGAAGCCAAGGCTCACTGTTTGAGTTTCTGTAAGATGCTGCCGTCTAGATTTGAAATCATCACAGGTGATTAAGTGGCCTTTAGCCAAGTCAAAATAGGCAAAAAGCCAATTCTGGCTTCAGTCTTCGGCATGTCTGTTTCCAGGTGAACCATGAAGTTAGAAATACTTTTAGGGACTTTCAGCACCTTCCGTAAATGTCACGACCCATGGAGGGCAGTTCATAGATCCCCCTCAGAACCATCAGACAGGAATTTCCAGACATTGGGACAATACTGATGTTAGTCTTTATTGAGTAAAAGTCTGGGAGCATCAAAAGGAAGTCATAGTACAGGCAGGATGATTGTCGAAGATGCCACTGCCCCGAAAGGCCAGGGCAGATAGATACTTGGACCCCCGTCCCCCCAAATGTGCAGGGAACCCTGTTCCACAGTGGGCCCATTTGATTCAGGAGGGTGTGAAAAGCAGAGACAGTTTTGTCTGTGTGGCTCCCAGGTGTCAAAACAGCTGCACAGCCAGCCACTACACAGCTTGTTTACATTCTGTGTAAGAACAAGCGATAAGACATTACCATAACAAACCCCGGGCTCTTGACATCAGAGGGACAGGCAAAGGCAGGTGGACCCAGAAAGATTCCATGCAGCATCAGTGCTGTTGTTTGTGCTTGGAATAGCCTAATAGCAGCCGGGACAAAATGGGCTCCCTTTGAACGGAAGAATTTCACTCTATTATGGACAGTTCTCTCCCCAAAGGTTAGCTACCTATCTGCAATGCTCCCATTTGGAACAAGGGAACTGGAGGATGACCCCCAAATATCTAAAACTCTTCGCCTGTTCTAATCTCTTCCTTCCTGTAAGCCCAAACTTACTTTTAGGATGTTTGCCAAAGGCATAATTAATTGTCAGGGATTTTTATCAGACTGCTAATCTGACCAGCACCCTTTTCAGGCTGATCAAAACTTTACAGTTTTCATCCAGTTTTTCCAAAGCTGTCTTCTTTAACTGCAGAACCTTTGTGAATGACTGCATTCAGATACCCTCTTGAAGAATATGAGTTACAGGGAGACAGCTTGTTTTATTTCTGTTGCATACTTTTACCTCCCCCCCCCCCAAAAAAAAAACCCTCCTTGAGCAATGAGGAGAGGTAGAATACAAAAAACAAAAGGAACCAGATGGCTGATTTAAACCTTTTTGAGAGAGTGGTATATTACAAAACCATAAACAGTTTTCAGGTTGCATGGTTCATTTTGAGTTTTAATGTCCTTCTCTGTTCATTTACTTCATTTGCATCCAATTTTCTCCTCTCAAAAGCAGTTTGCAAAGTTGTTCCCCTCTTCTCTAGTTTACTATAACAACAACTCTGCAAGGTAGGCTAGGCAGCGAGAAAGGTAACTGGCTCAAGGTTACCCAGCGAACTTCCAGGGCACGAGTCAGGGTTCCAGCGTGGGTTTTCCACCTCCTGGCCTGATACCATGCTGGAACACAAGCTCTTCCTTTTGTCGCCAGGTAGTATTGTTGCTTCTTACATTGTGGGTAGGTGGTTCTGCCAGCAGCATTGCAGCCTGTTGACCTAGCATATCCTGAGAGTCAGCTTGGTGTAGTGGTTAGGAGTACGGACTTCTAATTTGGCATGCTGGGTTCAATTCTGCATTCCCCCACAGGCAGCCAGCTGGGTGAGCTTGGGCTCACCATATAGCACTGATAAAACTGTTCTGACCGAGCAGGAATATCAGGGTGCTCTCAGCCTCGCCTCCCTCACAGGGTGTCTGTTGTGGGGAGAGGAAAGGGAAGGCGACTGTAAGCCGCTTTGAGACTCTTTTGGGTAGAGAAAAGTGGCAGATAAGAACCAACTCTTCTTCTTTTCTTAGAAAAGGCTTATAACTCACACAACAACAGGGGGTATTTTGAGCCCTGTAACTACACTATTCTTTTAAAAGTGTTTGCTCAGTATTCTATTTTGACATCAGTGTACCCTTTGTAACTCACCGACTGGCATAGAGTTGCTATTCACTTTTTCAAAGAATGCCAGTTACAGGAGAGAAGATTTCTGTGCTATCCTAAATAGACATTTATGTTATTTGAAACATTCCTAGCCCATCGTATCTCCTTGCACTTAAGGACAGAATATTTCGGGTCCAACAGAAATTCCGCATATGTTTCATGTTGTACAATCTAGTTTTTAAAAATGCCTGTCAAGGAACGAACTTGCTTATGCCAGGACGGTAACATTGAGAACGCCGAACATGTGATTTTTGATTGCTGTATTTATAGCCAATTGCATCAGGAATTGCTGTATTCCATCTTTACTGACTTAAGGGCCCCTTTAAGACAAGCCAGATTAAAGGAACTCCTTTCAGATAAAAATAAGAATTTATCCCATATTATTGCCAAATATGCAGGACTAGCAATTAAATGTAGAAGTGTCTCTCTTAAATATGTATAAGGGTTAGGATGGATTTATTGAACACATTAAGTATTTTGGAACTTTTAATCTTATGTAGTGTTTTACTGTTTTGTATTTTGTACTGGTTGTTGACCGAAATAAATGTTTCTGGTGCAGTGTCTGTGATGTCTGTTTATTAAAGTAAAACGGTCTAGGGAAGAGGTAGCTAATTGATCTGTTACATCAGGAGTCTAGTGGCTTCTTAAATTCTTAAAAGTGGAATTTTGTTCCGTCGTTAATTTTTGTGGACTTATTAGAATTCACTTGGCTACCTCTGTTAAAAGAGTATTGGTCCATGGAAACTTAGGCTGGAATAAAATAAAATCAGAGTCCAATAGCACCTTTAAGACCAACAAAGATTTATTTAAAGTGTGAGCTTCCGACTGCAAGCACTGAGAAAGAGTGCCTGCACTCGAAAGCTCATGCCTTGAATAAATCTTTGTTGGTCTTAAAGGTGCTACTGGACTCTGATTTTATTGTGCTACTTCAGACCAACATTGCTACCCATTTGAATCTATCCTGCTGGAATAAAATATTAGTCATTCAAGTACCACTAGACGATTACATGTCCGAGAGCAAAGAGAATGTTAGCAATAATGCAGAGCTTGCCTTTTAGTCTGAAAGCCAAACAAGAGGTAATCATGCTTGGATTATCATTTAGTAAGCGTTTAAAAAAAAATTATACACATGTCTGCAACATTTTTCAGGTCAAAAGAAGAGTTTTCGCCAGTATCATGTACAGTTCTTTGGAGATGCCCCAGAACGAGCTTGGGTGTTTGAGAAGAGCCTTGTGGCATTCAAAGGAGAAGAGCAATATGAACAGCTGTGCCAGGAAAGTGCAAAGCATACTCTTACCAAAGCAGAGAAAATAAAGGTAAATTGTAATCAGGTGGGTGGGGTCATGCCACATTTATCTGTTTGAGTATTTCTTAAGAATCGGTGTTAATTCTGTACCAAAGTTCATTTTTCTTCTTTGACTTTTTCTCTTTGGATTCAAGGGATACGCAATCTTAATTACCGTTTCAGCAGCGCCTCGCCTTTTTACAAATAATAATTTCATGCCTTATTTTTTCTCCTTGAAACATTTTCTTTCTAAATATAATGAATTCAACTGAACGTGTAAATACAGTGGCATTCTCTGTAGTAATGGAGGGATTTTCTTTCATTCTTGGTCTTGTGTAACTGATTGGTTTTGTGTCGCCCCACAGATGTTAAAACCTGTTTCGGGAAAACTACGACCTCAGTGGGAAATGGGTATTAAGCAAGCAAAAGATGCCTTATCTTTGACTGCAGATGAACGGAAAGCCAAGTATACCTTCTTTTATATTAGGGGCAGACCTGTTCTTAATCCTCAGGTGGCAAAGGAGGCAGGTCTTGCTGTCAAGTCACTGGAAGAAATGGATAAAATTTACACGGAGGAAGACATTTCCCAGTCCTTGAAATCGAGGAAAGAATCTGATGTCCCTACCAAGAGAAGGAGAACAAAAATGGCTGCAGCTAACGATACTCAAGACGATATTAAGAATGCCAGCCCTGATAAAACCCTCGAAGAGCGAGAAACCAAAAGAGGCCCAGGCTCACCTCTTGGTAGGAAGAAAGCTGTTACGTACACTCCACGAAACAGGAAGGGAGATACTGTGTCTCAGTTCTTGGTTTTTTGCCAGAAGCACAGAGATGAGGTTGGTGTCTTTCAAACTCGTACTGTGAATATTTAATTTGTCGCACAGCTCTATGTTTATCTTGTGATAATGTCTGAAAGTGCTGTGTCTTGAGACAAGGAACCAGAGTTATGACTTCACCACAGTTGAAGCCAGGAACTGGCAGAGAAAGCAAGGAAGGTGGCGGTAAGATAAGAACCAGGATATGCATCATAGTGAGGCACATTGTAGCACAGGCAGTTTCAGAAACGTACGTGGACATACTTTGCGAAAGCTCTCCCTTGACTTTGCTCTCTGTTCCTTCTCCCCAGACATCTCTCCCATTTCGCCAGCCCAGTGCTGCTCGCTCAGTATGGCTGGGACGGGTGCTTTCTCTCCTTCCATATCTCTTGGGAGTCAACGTGGCATACAACACAGCAACTACATTACAGTGGCATAAATTGTAATAGTGAAACTCTGACCCTCATGGGACACAACTGCTTACTTCCCTCCACTGTGAGAACTGTCCTTTTATCCCTACACTTTGTTCTCTATCACTTAACACATCCTCTTATTCCATGACCCTTAAGTTTACTCCAGAGTCTTGGGTGAGTTCATATTTCAGACCCTTTTTGAAAGTCCAAGTAGATAATGTCTGCTGGGTCACTGTTGTCTACATGTTTGTTTACTTTCTCAAAGAATTCCAGACGGTTGTTGAGAGAGTACAGGTTGCAGATGCCATAGTGCTTTTCCCTCAACAGGCTTTGTTCCTCCCTGTACTTAATAATTCTGATTTGGTTACAACTTCTAATGTGCCCGGGACAGAAGGTAGGCTAACTATGGGTCCCTTTTAAAAAACAGGTGCTATTTTCCGGTCTTCTATTGCAGCAGCTGAATTTAGTGATAGGTTATGTATGCTAGCTAGTAGATCAACTGTCTCTCAGTTAAGTTTCCTAAGAAATCTTGGGTGTATACCAACAGGACTTGAAGAGTTAATCTGTTTTAATTTACCCATTAGGTCTGGAACATCATCATCGGCCGCCTCAATTTGGCTTAGTTTTTCTGACTCCCTTCCTGAAAATTGTAGCTGTGGCATGGCTAAATGCCCTACACTTTCCGCAGTAAACGCATAAACAAAAACATGTATTGAACTTCTCGGCCTTCTTCCTTATAGCAAGCCTTTTATTCCTTGGTCATTAAAAGGCCCGAGTGCTTCTCTGGCTGGTTTCCTGCTCTGGTTATATTTTAATATTTTTTTTCTTCTTTTTCTTCATGCTTTTAGCAACCTAAGTTCTCTTTTTGCATTCCTAACTATTGACTTTTCCCAAAGTCAATTTGTTGTGGCAGACCTTCCACCTTTGCCTCTTCACTTTCTATAGCTTTCATGACTTGCTTTGTTAACCATTCAAGTATTCTCTTTAGACTTGGCAGTGTCTTTCCTAACCTGGGGAATGTATTCTGTCTAGACTCCAATAAGTATCATCATTATAAATAACTTCCAAATATCCTCTAGGCATTTGACTCTCTTGTGCTTCCCTTTCAGTTTTCTTTTACGTATTCCCCTCTTAATAAATGTTGTAGGAAAGGGATTAATTTTATAATGCCCATGTATAAATCTGTAGTGTAGCCTCCTTTGGAATACTGTGTGCAGTTTTGGTCACTGTATCTCAAAAAGGACATAGCAGAGTTAGAAATGGTACAAAAGAGGGCAAACTCTGTGATGAGAGCACCTTCCTAATGAGAAAAGGCAGAATAGTCTAGGACTTTTTGGCGACAACTAAGTCGGGGGGGACATGACAGAGATTTATAAAATTATTCATGAGATGGAGAGAGTTAACAAAGGAGTTTTTTTCTCCCTGTCTCCCAAAATACTAGAACATAGGACATCCAGTGACGCTGAAGGGCAGTAGATGCAGGACAGACAAAAGGAAATAGTTCTTTACATAAAGTGATTAAAATGTGGACTTTGCTTCCCGAAGATGTAATGATGACCATTACATAGAGAGCTTATAGCTTTATGTAGGATAGATCTGTCATTGGCTATTAGCCACGGTGACTGAGGGGAATCTTCACATTCAGAAAGCTTGAAAGCTGGCTTTCACTTTTATTTGAAGATTTTGCTTCTTTAAGATATTAACAATTTCCTGTCTCTCTTATAGTCAGGTTGTTATGTTTTGCATTGGCAGTCTGACCTTGCATCTAATATTTTTAACTTTTTAGGGCTGTCCGTTTCATTCTCCTTGTCTATTGGCCTAAGGGCTGCTAGATTGTCCTCAGAGGTACTGGGCACATGGGACCGCCAGTCATCATATGGCAGGGCTTGTAGAGCGTTTTCTACACTGTTTTTCGGTATTCTACCCCCTCTTTCCCTTTTGTCGCATTGTTAACAACTGACTGTCCCAGATACTGGAGGGCTTCTCTTTTTGGCCAGGTTTTGTGTTTTCTCCTCTGCCATTTGGTGAGTGAATTCCAAGGAGAAAGTTACTCCGATAGATCATGGGAATGTGGGCCCTGGGCAGCTGATGGTGGGTTGACTTGGCAGATATACAGGCTGTGATTTTTCCAAGATTTTCTTTGCTTCTGTGTCCTCCATATGCTGGCTGATATCACTCCTGATATTACTGTGGCTTTGGCTAAGTTCCTGGTGACAGTGGCTTTGATGCAAGGATGGAAATGGAGGGTGGTATTCATATCATGGGTTTTGTTTAAGACTGCTGGTACATCATAGTGTTAAGTGAAGATTTGTACCTATAGGTAATTTAATTGTAATAGGTCATTCTGCTTCCAAATAAATTTGCTGATTCGTGGAAGAGTTCGCGCTTTAAAAATATGTAGTGAGGAACATTAGATTTTTTAAAAAACCAAAAGCTAGTAATACTTTCTTTCTTCATTCCTTTTCTTGTTGTTTTCCTTACTGAAAAGCTCTATTCCTTTTATGTTTTTTGTGGCTTGAAAAGTTGCTTTCACATTCCTTCATCACTGGCAGGAAGAATGAAGTCTCTGTGCTGAGGAATTTCTAAATTATATATTTTATTTAGAAAGATATAGGAAGGTGATAAAAATACTGAATTACAGTTGTATACTACAACTACTATTTGGAAGAAAGAATATTCATAAAATATAGATTTAACAATATATATCCCATTCTTTTATATCATCTAGAAGTCATTGATTGGATATTTTATTAACCCCATAGCTAAAATATACAATCTAAAGGTCACTCCTCTTCTGTTAACAATTTGATTTTACTATTCAGTATAGTCTAGCCTTCAATTTCTTCTGAATTTCAGTGTTGATTTGTTGTGTATCATACAGGTAAGTTTTGCCAATGTCCAATATTTCATCAGTTTATTTAACCAATCCATAAGAACTGGTAAGGAATCTTTTTTCCATATTGATGTATAAAGGATCTTAGCATCTGTTCTTTATACATTTTTACATTATCTGGCATCATACTTAATAACATACATTTTGGATTCAACATAAATTTAACTTTCAATATCTTTTGCATCTCATCGTGAATCATAACCCTTTCCGCACCAGGATCCATGTAGCAAATTGTTTGCTGAACGAAAAATCGCCATTTAAAATAGTGGAATTTGTCGTTATGCATATCTGCCTTTGTAGTGGAATCCAGTTGCATTTCTATCGTTTCCCACAGGCTTCTGGTCTCGGCAAAAATCGCTAGCCAGGTATTGCCAAGCTCGTCCTGCCCCTGGCCGTCAAGCAGCCAATGGGCAGCCGTTAGCATGCTCCCAAACAGCCCCTTTCCCTTTAAGAAAGGTTTAAAAAAAAACACACACCCGTTGCAACGAATATGCGTTGATTCGTTGCAACTGAGAGGCCCATCCAGCTAGCAGGTGGTGTTTGAGCTGCCGTTTCATCGTTGCCACGCTCCCCCCGAGTGAAAAAAAAAATCCCCCCCCCCCTCACGGGCGCGATTTTCGGCCGAAAACAGTGTGAAAATAAAGGGAAAATAAATCAGCAAACGGGCTTCTATGTTGCTTGTGCTTAGTGACTGTAAACAGAGGGGCTGCAGCCAGGGAAGCCTCACTGGGTAAACGAAGGCTTGCCGGTGCGTTGATCTCCGCTCGTTCGGAGAAAAAAACTGTAGCGTTTTCAATTTGTAACCATTGTGCAATTTTGGAGGAGTGCGGAAAGCCCCCCAGTATTTTCTTGCCTTCTGATAAGTCCACCACATATAAAATGATACTTTTTTGATATTTCCAGCATTTATTGATATAACTCTTACTCCTATTAATTCTTGCAAGGTATTGAGGGGGACTATACCATCTAAAAATATTATGCCAATTTTCTTTTAACATTTGATATTCAGTGAATTTCACTTCATTGATACACAATCCCTCTCATAGTTCTAAACATACTCTTGCCTATATTTTGAGCCCCTAATATCATACTGTTTATTTGCTGTGCTTCTGCATCATATTGTAATAATTTATACATTTTACCTAGCAAATATTTTGTGTCACTGGCAATCAGTTTTTCATAAGACATTTTTTCTCTCAAGTGATCACTTTTTAAAAGTTGTTCTTCCAATTTTAAGACACCTGATAATAAATCAACCAAGTTGTATTCTTCTTTTCTTTCTTGATAGTTTACCATTCTTTTATTTTCTATTGTTCATCCATATTCTTGCATGACTGTTTACTTTCTTAAATCAAGATAAGTATTTTTTAAAGATGTCAGTGACGAGAATGATGGACTTAATCTTTCTCTGCACTTAACACCATGTTTTTAGTAAACTGTCTTCTATAATATGTTTTCCATCTTGTCTCTGGATCATTCTTAAGGATTTCTTTTTCCATATTGTGAATTCCTTCTTTAGTGTCTATTGTCTCTAGATTAAAATTACTTCCTTGAGGATCAATGGGAACGTTGTCATAGCTATCTGTAGAATATTTTAAATTGCTGCAAATTGTTTTACTTGAATTTTCACTATCTCTTAAACTCTCATGTAAAGTAGGTGAAAAAAGGTGCAAAACCTATCCAGACCTTGATAATCTGATTTGCAAACTTGAACCAGAATAACATAAATTGTATAATAACATATTGTACAGCTTCTTACCATTTGATTGCAAATAGTAAAATGTATGATGCTTTTCATGTATAACTGCCTTGCCCTCTTTTTTTGTGGGGGTCCTTTGGAATTAGACTGGAGAGGATTAGATGGTTAATCTAATACAGATTCTTCAATATAGTGCCCATAGCACTTGTTTCCTGGTGCCCACCAAAAGGTTTTAGAAGGTTTGGTAGAGCTAAGTGGAGGTTTTGCCCAGCAAGACTTCTGATTGACTCTGCAGATTAAATGAGATCCTGTTCGACGAAGCTTCTGCCTGAACGGTTGAAGAAGTATTGTTTGGGTTATATATAACCTTGCTTCCTGGTGCTTTGTGGTTGGATCCACTTCCAATTTGTAAATGTTCTCACCCCCCTGTGTCAAAATTCCAAAAGGCACCTACAGGCTAAAAAACATTGGGGGGCCCTGATCTAGTCCTTGCCATGGCTCAGTCGCAGAGCACATGGTTTGAAACACTCTACCCAGTTTCATTCCCAGGATCTTCTACTAAGGATGTGGGGTGGCAAGGGGTTAGAAATGCCTTTCTCTGCCTTAGACAGCCCCACATCAAGTCAACAATGCTGAGCTAGATGGACCTGTGAGTCAGTATAAGGCAGCTGCGTATTATGTTCCTGGACTAGCATCAAAGCCCATTTTAAAAATGGGCTCCCTCCTAGCAGGAGCGTATGGGCGGGCTGCAAAGCCTTGTTGCTGCCTCTCTCCTCATGGGCGACAATGGAGGCTGTAGCCACAAGGCGTCTAGCAGGCCAAGGAGGGAGGGTGGGAGCTGGAGGGGGAGGGCCAATCAGGGTGGACCTTGACGGGCAGGGCCCTGGACAGTCTCCTCCCAGGAGGCTGTTTCCCAAATATATAAGGGAGCGAAATAGTGTTACGGATGTTCAGTTTTTTAGAGGTAAAGCAGTAGTTCAGCCTACCTATGTATCTCTTTTAATGCCCGCTTTGAACAAATGCGTTGTTTTTGTTCAGGTGGTTGCCGAACATCAGGATGCTTCCAGTGACGAAATCGAAGAGCTGCTGGAATCACAGTGGAATATGCTTAGTGAAAAACAGAAAGCGCGCTATAACACAAAATTTGCCATAGTGACCTCTCCCAAATCTGAAGAAGACACCGGTAAACGTAAAACTGTGCTAGTATACTCTAACTAAGTTTAATATGTGTCGCGGTGTTGAACTAAGCACACGGTTTAAGACTTGTAGGGAGAACAGCTTTTGCTGCTCTCTGGTTCCTATTTTTCTGGTGTGTTGTGCCGATAGTAGTGAATGCAGTCTTTACAATAAAGTCAATAACGTCTGCATTTCTTGGTCATTGTTTTGCAGAACTGCTCTGTGTAAACCTACTGTCTAGATATTGCTGGTTTCTCATTCCCTTCCTGCCTATAAGCAGCTGTCATTAAGTATCATTGTCCATAAAATTAAGGTGATGGAAATCTAGCATTTAAATATAAATGTTCTCATTTTAAAAAACCGTAGACTGACAAACTGCACTATCAATTTTATTTTCCTTTGTTTAAACGACATGAGGTTGTTGAGATGTATTAGCACAGGAAATATGTTTCCAAATGATAAGTATCTACTTGCTTACTGCCGGGCCTTCTAGGATATTCTTAAGCCTGCAAGGTATTTGTTCAGTTAAGTTCTTGATGAATACTTTGCTTAACATTCTGATAAGATTATATGAATTGAGGGAGGGGGGATAGTTCAATTACCCAAAGTCAAAATGGAGTATTATTTATGATCTGTCTTGGTTAACAACAATATTAATGTGTGTTTGTGTGTGCGTATGGGTGTGCAGTATTACATTAATTTCTTTAGATTATAGATTAATACAGAAGTTTTTAAACCAAGAGGCTGCTGCTTTGGGCAATGAAAGGAGTGAGGATGTGTTTTAACAGGTTTGTCAGATTTGGGAAAAAAATGTATAAAAAGTGCAGTCGGTTTTGTTACCTGTGTGTGAAATACCATGTGGGAAAATTAACAGCTCTGTCTTAATGTGTAAAAAAAAATTGGATGTCCATTTTTAAAAACAAACAACAACCCTACACCACGTTCTGTATTTCTCAAGGTTCATCACAGAAGAGTATGGGAGAGGCCAAACGTAAAGTGTTTCAAGAATCACCTAAAAGGAGATCAAGATCCAGAAGTAATTGAAATGTGCTGTGTACTATTGAACCGTTATAATTACTCTTGTTCCATATGTAATTGCTTAAAAATCATACTATTTTTTCTCTCTCTCCAGTGTTGTGCACATATTTGGCTTTAGCATTTTTATGGATCTTGAGTGCTGTAGTGCTGCATTTTGTTCTACTTCCTGATAGTTTCATACCACAACATAATTAAAATGAAAATTGCTTATTCCAAATCTCTGCAGTCTATACAAGATGTCTTTCATATTTGGGCTCCTTTTTTTTAGCAGTCTGCAAATGGACACTGTTGTCTCCTACGCTAGATTCCTTCAGTTTGTGTGAAGAAAATGCTTGTGCGTATAATAAATGCTGGCTGCGGTATGTTTACACATCCCAGATTAGGGGTCCCCAACCTTTCTGAGCTTGCAGGCACCCTAGGAATTGTGACATGGTGTGGTGAGCACAGCTACAAAATGTCCACTGCAGGAGACAAGAGCGAATCACAGAATGTCAGGGAGTGAAGTTATGCATAACTCTTATAGTAACTCTTCAATTTTTCAGGCAGAAGCTCTCTTTAACAGAATGCCCTTTTAAAAGGAACACGTGGTTTTAAAATATTATCTTGCATATACACACAGCTTACTTTCAGTCACTTAATGAAGATCCTTGTGCAGTGGGGGCACAGCTGCTCCCAGAGCACCGTCTTTAATACATCTGTTCAGCCAATCAGAGCTCTAATGGCAAAAGTGTCATCTGGCCCCACCCACTTTCTAAAAAACACTTGGCAGCTGCCAGGAAAGGTGTGGGTGGGCACCCTGTTAGGGACCCTGTCTTAGGTGATACCTGACACCACCGGGAAGCTACCCTTCAGTTTTAAATAGTCTTTGTGGGAATTGGCTTGTGTTTTAAAATGTGATCTGAAGATGGGCGTTCTAACTCCCAACAGCAGCTGGTCCTTAAGGCACTTGGTACTGCGTTTTAACCTTGTTTATGTGGTTGCAGAAAATATGCTGTAGCTTTGTCTGTAGAACCAGACTACAAGGTTCTCCTTGTATTGAACTATTTTATGCCATTAACAAAACAGTGGAACGTAAGTAGATTGTGTGGATGAGCTGGTGATCCTGGAGTCACACTTCCGTAAAATGGCACTTGACGGTTCTAAGCTGATTCCCACTCCATATTTAAATCCGAGAGGTGCTCAAAACTCTTCTTGACAGTCTTCTAGGCATAGAGTGACCACAAAACTTTAAAAATGGGTTTCCCTGGCTTATGTACAAAATACGTTTATGTACTATATATCTGCCAAACCTTGGCTTGTCAAATTAGCGAATTCCCAGACGGAAGTAACGTAACTCACAGTGTATATAATAAAAGCTTAATCTTTATTCTTAAAAGAAAATCTCTTCAACAGAAGAGCAAGGGAAAAACCGGTGGATTACCTGATAACTTTTTGAAATTTTGGAATAAATGTTGATTTAACTATATTTTGTTTTGATCGGCTGAGTCTTAGCAGGCTATTTTTCTGTAAAACTAATGTTAGTAATCGAAGCTGTTCGCCAGTTTTATTGGAGCAGTGATATGACTAGATGAATTCTTCACCTTAACTTCTAAGTGAGCTTTAGCACTTTCTCATGTAAGTTTCCCCCATCCCCCCCCCCCCACTCCAAGGTAACTTACATGGATATAAAAGGCAACCAGTAAAGAGGACAAAGGAACCTACTGAAGAATTTGAAGCTCGGGAGGCACCTAGGAAAAGGCTCAGGATGGATAAAAAGAATGATCAGAAGGTAACTATGTCGTTGACTTGTTCGGGAATGATCTCTCCCCAGCCGACTTGGTGGTGCAGCTCTCAGTCTAGGCAGATCGCTTGCCTCACGGCAGCAAGTTGTTGAATTAGCAAGTGATAAACTGAATTGCGTTTTTTTTAAGCGAAAGCATACTAAATATTACTTCCCTGCTTGAAAGTGTCTTCTGTAATAAGATTACATTTGTCTGCATAGAATCCTAGAGCTGGAATGGGCCAGACAGGCCATTTAGTCGCACCCCCTGCTCAATTCATGATCAGCCTAAAGCATCCAGGATAATTATCTGTAAGTCGATTCCACTGCTGAACTACTCTGACTGAAAATATTTTCCCTAATATCTAGCCGATATCGTTCTCCATGTAGTTTAAACCCATCACTGTGGGTCCTATCCCCTGCTGCCAACAAGAGCTTTTCCCTGCCCTATTCTGAGAAAGGTAGGGTGAGAGGAACATAATATTTTCATCATCATCTCTACCTCACCTTATACTTGATGGGAATCCAGAACAGTATATAGTCCTTGCCTCTATTTTATCTTTACAATAGCCCTGCAAGTTAGAACAAAATTTGAGTCCAGAGGCACCTTTAAGACCAGCTAGGCTTAGTTCTGTTTAACCAACAGCTGCCTAAAGAGGTGGTGAGCAGTCTTTAAGCATCGGCTGGACAGATACTTATACTGGATGCCTTAGGCTGATCTTGCATTGAGCGGGGGGTTTGATAAGGTAGCCTGTGTGCCCCCTTCCAACTCTAGGATTCCATGATTAACTTGGTTGGTCTTAAAGGTGCCACTGGACTTGAACTTTGTTCTCTTGCTTCAGGCCAACATGGTGACTCACCTGAATTGATGTGGGTCTTCCAAGTACTTGTCTGGCAATCTGATCACTACACCATAATGTGTTTGGAAAATCTACTGCTTTTCACCTGGAAAACAGGACCTGAGCCATATTTGGAGCTCTGTATGATAGCAGTCAACGAGCCTCTTGTGGCGCAGGGTGGTAAGGCAGCCAACATGCTGTCTGAAGCTCTGACCATGAGGTTGGGAGTTCGATCCCAGCAGCTGGCTCAAGGTTGGCTCAGCCTTCCATCCTTCCGAGGTCGGTAAAATGAGTACCCAGCTTGCTGGGGGGTAAAACGGTAATGACTGGGGAAGGGAATGCCAAACCACCCCGTATTGAGTCTGCCATGAAAACGCTAGAGTGCGTCACCCCAAGGGTCAGACATGACTCGGTTTCACAGGAGATACCTTTACCTTATGATAGCAGTCATCAGTACTAATGAATGACAGAATTCTTTACAGCAGTCCCCTATCTAATCTAAGATGCGTTTGCATGTCTAGGTATCAACCTACTTGCCATACCTAAACTAAGAAAAGGGACAAAAGGACCATACTGAAATCAAATAGGTTAAGAATTAGTGTATATTCAGGATAAGCCATCGTGGTTATATCATATTCATTCCCACCACTTAGTACTCTCGCAAGTCCATTTGCAAGGACACTGCTATTAAAAAGGGTTGTATTTCATCTTACACAAGAGCCTCTTGTGGCGCAGAGTGGTAAGGCAGCTGTCTGAGAGCTTTGCCCATGAGGCTGGGAGTTCAATCCCAGCAGCCGGCTCAAGGTTGACTCAGCCTTCCATCCTTCCGAGGTCGGTAAAATGAGTACCCAGCTCGCTGGGGGGTAAACGGTAATGACTGGGGAAGGCACTGGCAAACCACCCCGTATTGAGTCTGCCATGAAAACGCTGGAGGGCGTCACCCCAAGGGTCAGACATGACTCGGTGCTTGCACAGGGGATACCTTTACCTTTACCTATTTCATCTTACACTCTTAAATATAGCTGTACACACAAATATAGAGCCTCTTGTGGCGCAGAGTGGTAAGGCAGCTGTCTGAAAGCTTTGCCCACTAGGCTGGGAGTTCGATCCCAGCAGCCGGCTCAAGGTTGACTCAGCCTTCCATCCTTCCGAGGTTGGTAAAATGAGTACCCAGCTTGCTGGGGGGTAAACGGTAATGACTGGGGAAGGCACTGGCAAACCACCCCATATTGAGTCTGCCATGAAAATGCTGGAGGGCGTCACCCCAAGGGTCAGACATGACTCAGTGCCTGCACAGGGGATACCTTTACCTTTACACACAAATATATTAGACCATTGTTGGGAGAAACATGAACATTGATCTTTAATGATGACTCTTAAAAATTGCTCCATGGAACTATAAATTATATCAGTCTAATATCCAGTCATCTCATCTGAAATAGCAGTGCTTACAGATGTTTGTCTCAAACCTTATCTGAACTCCTCTTCCAGCTAGGACGTTTTGGGGGGGGGGAGATGTTTAACGTTAAGAAATGAAATCTGAAATCATTTGAATTTTGTCGACATACTTACATCTTTGGTCTTCTGTGCAGTCCCACATTGGGTAATCTGCTTGCACAGGCCAGCCACCAGAGACTCTCTGTAGCAAAATCCTCCAAGGGGGAGCCCCTCCCCTGCAGATCTAGTGTGAGCCCTTTTTCCCACCTAATGGTCATGTGCTTTGCAGGGAGGATCCCCTCCTCTCTTGGTCCTTTCTTTGCTGACATATTGTAGGGTGTTCTTTAACTACAGCTAGGTTTCTATTCATAGGCGCATTGTCCGTGGTCAGGGAGCCCATCCCCATACAACAAATTCAGCATATAGGATGGCAGTCTGACCCCCACATGTATCCGGTGGCATGATTTTGTACCTGTTGGGCCCAGAGAGATACCGTCTGTCTCTGGGTCAGGAACAGATATCAAAATGCCAGCGTGCAAGCCAAGCTGCAGAGCCCCTTTAAAGGGTTCCCATCTAGTCCAGAAGTCTTATCTGGCCAGGTGAGGCTCCAGTGATTATTTTAAAGGTAGAGTCAGCACAGGGCATTTCCGGGCTCACTCTTCTGGACTGGAGAGGCCCAGCCCTGCCCCCCCCCCCCACCTCACTCACTAATACTGGAGCCACAGAGACTTTGTATAGCATATACCAGAGGGTACTCAGATCCAGGAGCCTAACCTGGCAGCCCCAGCCTCTGATGCATCCAGTGCAGACAAGAGTAAGATCAATTTTGTGAAATGGAGCTTCACTACATCTGCTTCATAAAACAGGAATTACGTTGTTGCATGTTATTGATACAAACACCAGATGTGTTGAAAAGGATGAATATACAAACTAGGAATCTTGAGTTTGGTGTGAAATGAAATAGTCCTTACAAATTGCCTTAGTCCCGTGCAGTATTTTCCAAGTATTGAATGATACATCAAGTTTTTGGGGAAGCTTCTTAGCCCCCACAGGTATTGGCAGGGTTATCTGTGACACTGCTGGTTTTACAGTGTGAGTCCTGAAGATATTTTGTGTTTCTTCTTCTCCTTTGTGATTCTATGACTTTCCTTTCTGCTCTTTGTCAGTAATGGGCTTTATTCTCTTTACATACATGCAAATGTTTCAGTTCTCTCCCAGAGCATCCCAGAATTTTCTGCAACATTCTGCAACCCTGATGATTTACAGAGACATTGATTTCACACAAATAGGGTGCCTCCTAAGTATTTTCAGGATTCCAGTGCTTACAAAAGTTCTGTAGCTCGAGTGTATTTTAAGGCTCATTAGACACATCACCAGAATATGAGTGGTGGTGAGTATTCTGTATGTGTGGAATTACAATCTACTGGTCTTCTGAACTGGTAGAAGAAGTAGCCACAGAAAACCACCAGAGCATTTTGACATCATGCTGGTTATTTGTGGCAGCAGTTCAACTGCTTCTTTTAAAGGCTCTGTTTGCTTCATCCCAGCAGCTTCTTCCTCCTCCTCCTTTTTGTCCTGCTGTATTACCATGCAGGGCAGACCCAATAAAATTTTCCTAAGTAAGAACCACCAAAGAGCCTTGAGTAAGGCTTGGAACATACATGAAACTGCCTTATACTGAATCAGCCCATTGGTCCATCTCGGGCAGCAATATGTACTCTGATTGGCAGAGGGTCTGTTCAGACTTCCAGGGACTCAGGCGATCCTTAGCGTCATCTGCCTGATCTTTCTAACTGGCAATGCCAGGGATTGAACCTGGGACCTTCTTCATGCCACGTAGATGCTCTTTCACAGAGCCATGGCCCCTCCCTGAGCAGAACATCTTAAAATTCCTCTCTTAAGCTTGTCAGTCTGAAAGACTTCTTCAATCCTGCTAGCTTTTGGTGTGTTGATTGTTGATGGATAGGAAATCTTTTCTTCATTCCAGCATCTGGTGCAACTAGACTCTGACTTTTCCTAGTCCTCCATTCTGTTGTTGGGAGAGAGTTTCCCTCGGAGTTTGTTCTTCCTGAACAGCTTCCTGCATAAGAATCCCTAGTTTTGAGCCTGGCCATTGTTCAGAAGCTATATTCAAAACGTGATGTTGTTCTTAGCAGTGCTATACTTCAACCAGTATTGCAGGATGCTCAGTCCTGGCCCAGCCTTTGTTGGACAGTTGGGGAAAACCACAGAATGGCTTCTTCTTCCTCTTAGTTTTCAGTTAAGTGCTGCTCATACGGTTGCCAACTTCCAGGTAGGATGTGGTGATCTCCTGGAATTACACCTGAACTCCAGACAATAGAGATCTCTCCCCTTGGAGACAATGGCTGCTTCGGAGGGACTGTATCCTCCCTCCTTCCCAAACCCTGCCACGAAATCTCCAGGAATTTCTGTACTTGGAACTGACATCCCAAGCGGCTCATAATGCTGGAACTGTAATCGGTGGGAATACTCCTGGACCTCTATTGGTGGTGATGCCCTGTGCCTCAGCCCTATGCCGTGCTATCAGGACTCTGAAAGCCATGCATGTTGTAACTGAAAACTGTAATTTGAAAAGCTTCAGTTTATACCAGGGGTAGTCAAACTGTGGCCCTCCAGATGTCCATGGACTACAATTCCCAGAAGCCCCTGCCAGCAAATGCTGGCAGAGGCTTCTGGGAATTGTAGTCCATGGGCATCTGGAGGGCCGCAATTTGACTACCCCTGGTTTATACATTGCAGGACACACGTAGAATTCATTTAACACAGTACAGTTTCAAGTATGAGTAAAATCTGCATACTGTAACTCCGACTGAGCAAAAATAAGGTGTCTGGCTGTCACAATCAACAGAAATTATACTGTACACATGCTGTTGGATCCTGTTCTAAGATGCTGGTAGTACCGTTTTCTCTTCCGCGCCTTCTTTAGGAAAATCACTGCAAAATGAATATTCAAACGAGTACAAGGAGGTACTAATTAAATGGCATCTTTTGGAGCAAGTACAATTTGAAATAAAAGCTCTATCCAGGCAAACCACTGTATTATCTTTTGTTTATTTATTACATTTATAGACCGCCCTCCCCTTGAGGCCCCGGGCGGCTCACATGAAACGTAGAGGAACAAGAACAATACATAAAACTCAGTAGCTAAGTCAAATGGATAGTAGCGATAAACATAGGATAACATTCTAACAGGGTAAGAGTCTAACAGACCCATGGTTGGCCAGTTCAGGCGTATAGATTCATGGGCAGGGAGGTTCAAGGGCTCAGTGGATTTTGGTTTTGGTTGACCTTTTTTTTTTTCTTGCCTTTTCGCCAAAGACCTCAACATGGTTCTTGGTCTGATTTTAGCCTTGCTGCAGCAGTGAAGTAGGTTAAGTTCATGATCCGCAGGGGTGATTTGCACTCTTAGATAGGTTTCACTCTAGTTGTTTAATATACTTTCCAACTAATGCTGAAAAGTCGTAAGTTGGAGAACAAGCATTAAAAATTAATATGTCGTTTTGAACTTCAGACTTACAAGTAACTTTGTAGATGTTTATATGGCTGTTTTTTTAAAATTAAAAATGATAGACAGCGGGTTGCATCCAACACAGCGTTTCCACAGGTGCAAAAACTTCCACTCCTGCAACCTCCCGAAATGTCCCCCCAAATCCTATTCCAGGGAGATAGGGGACTAAGAGGTTGGGGAATCACCTTTCCTAAGAGGAAACTTTATGGATATTCTGAGTCTTTTTAGTCTAGAAAAATGAAGGGGGGGACATGATAGAGGTTTATCATATTATGCAATAGGTAGACTGGATAGAGAGGACTTTCTTCTTTTCCCATAATGCTCGAATTTGGGGCACTCAACAAAATTTATGGGTAATAGATTCAGGCCTGACAAAATAAATATTTGTCTAATCAGTGAGTTATTGTGGAATTCATGGTTGGGGGCATAGCAATGGCCACAATGTGTGGGAAAGGGGTTGAGAGAGTCACAGAGAAGAGGTCTGTCAGTAGCTATTGTCCATGATAACTTAGGGGAACCCCCATATATAGAGGCAAGCCAGTTCAAGAAGGCAGCATCAGGGGAAGACTTGGGTCTCTGAGCTCTTGGTTGGCCCTGCAGGGCAACTGGTTGGCCACTGTGTGAGACAGAAGGCTGAACTAGGTGGGCCACTGATCTGATCCAGCAGGGCTATTGTAACTGCTGAAACTATATTTTAAAATGATCAGCACAGCTAAACCGATACATTTGTCTACTAGCAGAAAACCTTTGAAGACATCTCGGCATTTACCCCGACTAGAAGTTTTTAAGTTTTTTTTTTCATTTTATTTATTTTTATTTTATTTTTTTGTGACAGAGGGAGACAAGCAGTGACAAAACAGCCAAAGCAAACTCCACTAAGGGCACAGAAATCTCTTCTTCCCAAAAGAACCAGTCAGGTAATGTGGTGAGAATGAGCTTGCTGTAACGTATTTCAAAATGATGATGAATTCTTTTTGTTCGAGAGGGCTAGCCGTCTTTTTCATGAAACGTTGTGGCATTACTGGCCAATCTGAGTAGCATTTTTCCTGCATCGCCGTTGTTGATCAACATCTTTTTCTAATACTGACTGGAAGCTGCAGTCGTCCCCGAGCTCAGTTCTTGCTCAGCAGCAAAGGTTGAGCCTTTGCATGAAGGCAACAGGTAGTAAACGCTGGAATCAAATTTCATCGGTCAAGGCCAGGCATCCCCACCTTTTTTATGCCCACAGTCACCTTTGGAATTCTGACTCAGCGTTGTGGGCACAGCCGCACAATAAAGGTCCTTGTGCTGCGGTGGCAGCTCTGCTCAGCCAGTCAGGTCTTCAGTCGTCAATCAGAAGCTTTGCCAGGAAACAACTTCACCCTGCCCCGCCCACTTTCTAAAACATCTGGCTGGTGCCATAAAAGGTCTTTGACAGGCATCTTGATGGTACCATGTTAGGGACCCATAGAATCATGGAAGGGGCCTCCTGGGTCATCTAGTCCAACCCCCTGCACTGTGCAGGCACTCACAACACTATCGCTCATCCACTGTAGCCTGCCACCCCTTGAAGCCTTCACAGAATCAGCCTCTCCAGCCTCTGTTTAAAAATTTCCGGAAAATTTCTGGAAAACCAGAAAAGTAGCAGGATACTAGTTGTCTTTAAAGACAACAAACATTACATTTCGTGTTACTTTACAGAGCAACAAGTTACAGCCTGACTGTATGTATGCTTGCTTAGAAGTAGGTTTCATTGAGCTGCTTGGATTTAATCCCCCCAAAGTAATATTTATTTATAATTTAATTTGTATATACCCCCTCTTGGGCTCACCGTCTCAGGGCTGTTAACAGCAGGTTCAAAAAAGACATTACGTAGTTATTATAAATTAGGTAATAAAAACAACAAAATAACGCAATAGAACAGTGTAAAATTATAAAGATTATAAATAAAGTGCAGATTCTCAGCACTTATGGTGGAAAATTTTCTGACTTATCAAAGTTAGACAGATGAGGTGGTGGGAGAAAGGGGACAGAGGAAGGGAAGCCCAATTATATAGGATTGTGACAGTATTGTGGCATGAAATTTTGATAACTGAGAGCTACATTCAAATGCTTCTTGGGAAATAAGATCTAGCTTCGGAAAGCTGATTTTTACAATAAATATGCCTGTAAAATGCCACAGCATTCTGTTACTTACTCAGTATTGTAGTTTTTCATGCAGTTAATGAATTTGTTTATTTCAACAAAGAGGGGCAAAAGTAGGCAGCAAGTTTTTGAATGTATTGGACTGAATGAGTTTCTGCCATTGGAGGGGACAGGCCTTTTATGGGACATTGTGTCTTAAGAACTAGTTGCCTCAATTTGTATTCAAAATGCTACCCGCTAATTAGTATAGCTTTAAAACATTAGGAAATTCGTTAGCAAAATGGGGGGGAAACCATGTAGACCAAATTCCACGGTGAAAGTGGGACACAAAGGCAATAAGCAGCAATCTGCAGATTTGTTTACGTGCTTTATGTCTTCCTGTTAAAAAATTACTTTCTGATGTTTCCCATAAACGATATTGTAGATGTCTAAAAGGCCATGTAGATTACTCCTATGCATTTGAGGAAATGTTTTCAACTGGCTTGAAAGGACTACACCAACGTTCCAAGTTCACTTGATAAACAGACATTATTTTGCCACAACGACAGGTCTGTCAGATGCATGTAAACCACTGAAGAAGCGGAATCGAGCTTCAGCCGCAGAAACTTCACATCTGGCTTATAGCAAAAGCTCATCTCCGGCAGCTTCCTTTACTGAGAATGAGGTAAAGACACTAACAAATAGCGGCATTTGGATAAGCTGCCCTACTCATTTTTTTAAAAAGTTGTAGGGAATCACTGTCCAAAAAAAGGGCAAAATGTAATCTATGTGCGCCTTTGGAATTTTGAGAGAGGGCAGTTAACACCAGCTCAAAATCCTTGCCATTGGATGGGGGTTGTAAGTCATAAAATGGCTGCCAAGGGTAGGGTAAAAAAAAATGGTAGGGTAGGGTAATGGTAGGGTAAAAACCCAAACTATTGCGAGGTTTGAAGACAGCATCTTTCTTGAATAGAGGCAGCTGCTTCCCAATGACTGTTCCCTTTAAAGCAGATTCAAGTGGGTAACCGTGCTGGTCTGAAGTAGAAAAACAAAAATGGACCACCTTTGTTGGTCTTAAAGGTGCTATTGGACTCAATTTTTGTTTATCCCTTTGAAGCTGGGACATGCAGGCAGGGATTCATGGTAATTGTAGTCCATGGACATCTGGAGAGCCACAGTGTGGCCACCCCTGCTTTAAACACAACTGTGAGGAACACAGAGGGCTGTTTCAAGGCGTTTTTCACTCCTAGCGAGATAGAACCCCACCACCACCACCACCCCTCCCAGTTTCTGACTAGCCGAATATAGGTTTATGGGAAAACAACCAAATATACTTTTCTTGTTTTTAATTTCTTTAATACTAAGCATTCATTACAAAGGATCGCAGCCTCATGCTAGAATGCATCTTAAAGGTGTTGCGGTTACTCTCCTTTCAAAAGAGCTTTTTGGCACCTCAAAGACAGTTTGTTTCTGAAAACCTTTTTAACCCTCTTGTTCCTTAAAAGGTAAAAGGTAAAGGTATCCCCTGTGCAAGCACCAGGTCATGTCTGACCCTTGGGGTGACGCCCTCAAGCGTTTTCATGGCAGACTCAATACGGGGTGGTTTGCCAGTGCCTTCCCCAGTCATTACCGTTTACCCCCCAGTAAGCTGGGTACTCATTTGACCGACCTCGGAAGGATGGAAGGCTGAGTCAACCGTGAGCCGGCTGCTGGGATCTAACTCCCAGCCTCATGGGCAGACAGCTTCAGACAGCATGTCGCTGCCTTACCACTCTGCACCACAAGAGGCTCTTGTTCCTTATAGCTCAGTAAATAATTCTTGAACTAAGAATGATTGAATTAGATTTGAAGAGTAAATTTAGCTGCGCTCCCTGATTTATTGTGCAAAGGAAACAGATTGGAGGGAGGGAATAAAAGGGCACAAAAATTTTTCAGCTGTGCAGTTCGGCTGTGGATGATGGTGGGGCACCAATGGAGGGGTGTTTTAAGTATGAAGGGCATCCATTTTATTTCATCTAGGAGGAAAGTAAAGTGTATACTTGGGCACATTATGATTTTATTTATCATAATATATATGGCACTAGGCAGAAAGCCCCTTGCACTTAGGAATGCAACGGCCGCTAGCAGCGGGCCCCTTGAGGCCGACACGGTCGCCCTACCTGCTCACCGCACTTGTAGCAGGTGTGCCAGTTGACATGGAAGGCTGCCAGTCCTGTGGCATGGGTACCCCCGATGCCTCTGCAGCCGCCCAGCCTGCTGGGGCCAGGCCATGGCACCATAAGTGTGCTCCCCTTGGTGGCCAGGCTGCATCTGGCCGTGAGGCTTCCTGAGTGTATCACGGCCGCCTTCTGGGGGCAGGTGTTCTAGGGGCCCGTGGAGCGTGTCCGGACGGAAGTGGCGGCCGGACAGCCAGAAATGGATCCCGGACATGCTCCTCCCACAGTGGCACTACTGAAATATTAGAGCCACTAAGTGGTAACGATGCGTATGATATAGCCAGGAGAGTAGAATGTCTGGCTGCCAGGCAGGAGATTCAGAAATGGTTTGCCATTGCCTGCCCCCACATCATGATCCTGGGATTCCTTGGGGATCACCCTTCCAAGCACTCTCCAGGGCTGACACTGCTCTGACAAGACTGGACTTCCCTGGCCTTTCCAGGTTATACTAAGGTGCAGCCAGGTTTTGGGAACCAATTTTGATCGATTGTCAGAACTGGGGGTCAGGCAGGCAAATAGGGTAGAATGCATATTAATAGGCTTGCAGTTACTCTCCATCCTTTCAAAGAAGAGCTTTATAGCAGGGGGTAGTCAACCTGTGGTCCTCCAGATGTTCATGGCCTACAATTCCCATGAGCCCCTGCCAGCGTTTGCTGGCAGGGGCTCGTGGGAATTGTAGGCCATGAACATCTGGAGGACCACAGGTTGACTACCCCTACTTTATAGCACCTCAAAGAGGTGTTTGTTTCTTAAACCACCACTAGCTGCATTTGTTCCCAGTGGTCCCCAACGTCCATATCCTCTCTGGTTTGGGACCCCTGGTGCCTAATATGATTTAGTGCGCAGAAGACAAGGTCCAAGAGCAAGGGGGGATTTAATAAAAATGAAAGTATCCTCCATATGTCCAGAAAATGTTCCGTTTTTAATCCCAACCCAGACTTAAACTTTCATATAGAATCCTAGAGTTGGGAGGGGCCCTACAGGCCATCTAGTCTAACCCCCTGCTCAACGCAGGATCAGAATCAAGCATCCAGGAGAAGGATCTGCCCACCAGTATACAGTGGGACTGTGACATCTTGCGATGTGATGCCTGTGTTGGTGCAGCCACCACCCCACCTCCAGGGCAGAGTTCATGAAGGGCTGCATAGCCCAGCAGAGTTAAATAAAACAGACGCCCCATATTATTGTCTTCCCGTCAGACCTCAGCCACACAAACTGGATCCCAGACAGAAATGCAGTCTTGTTCCTCCCTGATCTGGTTTTTGCCGCATTAAAGAAGGACCAGAGAAAACGAGGGCCCTAGAATCAGCATCTCTAGAGGTAGGACAGGCTAGATAAGCAGCAATCTGTCAACGCCAATAGTCCATTCTAGGTCAGTGCTCCTTCTGGGTTCTAGATATAGAATCCTCTCCCTCTCCCCCCCCCCCCCATACATACACAAATAAACTGACCTACAACAAAGTACATTTATGAAAATAATAGGGGCCAAGCCCGTTGTATTCAGGAATACAATGGGTGCTAGATTGGGGAGGTGGTGTGGAAGAACTCTGTGGACGGCCTCCCCCTCTCCCCAGGACCTGGAAAGGCTGCAGGCAGCTGTTATGGAACTCACCAGCAGGGACAGCTCTCACGCTGCAGGGATCTGCAGTCTCTGAGCCTCGGAGGGAAGTGGAAGGAGGTGGTCAGGGGTGGGGAATGGGAGGCAAATGGCTGGCCTCTGGACAGACAGGCAAGCCGGTTGGAGGAGGAAGAGGCACTCGGGTGGGACAGCCACCCCTGTTAAGCTGTGTTAAGTGGTGAGTGGCACATAAGCCATGAGACACAGTCCTCCAAGGCCTTACCAGAAATATATTATGTGGAACAGATATTTTAGCAACTTGAGTGTATACATTTTAGAACTAAGCTGTTTCTTTGCATTTCGGTTTTCTGTACTGCGAACTAAATCAACTGATTAATTAGGCTGCTAGTTTTACTGTGTGTGTGAGACAAGTTTTTTAAAAATTCCCCATACATGATGTTTGCATTTTCATCCTGCCCTTTGCAAGAATAGCGCAGAGCAGAGCCATGCTTCAAACAATGGTTGGCTCTAATCTATTTGCAACACAGATAGATGCTTTAGCACAGAACCCTAATCGTTGCTAGGACGAGTGATGTAGATTTTCTGGCAAAAATGAACAATGACAATTCCCAGTGCCTTGAATAAAATATGATCTAATTTACTATGTCTATTTTGAGCCAGTTTGGTGTAGTGGTTAGGAGTGTGGACTTCTAATCTGGCGAGCTGGGTTCGATTCTGCACTCCCCCACATGCAGCCAGCTGGGTTGCCTTGGGCTCACTACGGCACTGATAAAACTGTTCTGACCGAGCAGTGATATCAGGACTCTCTCCGCTTCACCCACCTCACAGGGTGTCTGTTGTGGGGAGAGGAAAGGGAAGGCAATTGGAAGGCGCTTTGAGACTCCTTTGGGTAGAGAAAAGTGGCATATAATAACCAACTCTTCTTCTTCTTCTTCTTGACTGGGGGATGAAATTTACAAGAACCCCATGTTAAGTTTAGGCTTCAGTGACAACAAATTCTTAAACTGAAATGCTTCCTTGGGGGTGGGAGAATCAAAGGTGGCTTGGTTTGTCCAAATGATTCCAAAGCTTTATATGGTAATTATTCTTGTTGGAATAATATATGTAAACATTTAAGACAGCATAACATCTATTTCCCTTAAATAGTATACCTTTAGGGAAAAAAGCAAATGTACTGAAAAAGATAACGTAAAAATTAACGCACTTGACACAAAACAGATGTTTTTTTTCTACTCATCAGTTTCGGTGGCATTAACGTCTTCCATAGAAGTCACTGAAGCATTTCTATTTACTTTCACTCTTGATAGCATCTCTGATTGATTTTGTAGCAGATTTGTGATTACAGTATTCTCTCTTTAATACTTAGGGCTATTTGCCTGACAAACTTTAGCTCCCACTCCCTTAAGTACTAGAATTTGAGCGCATCTGATGAAGCTGATGGGCAGTAGGTTCAGGACAGACATAAGCAAATACTACTTTACACAGAGAGTGATTAACATGTGGACTTTGCTGCCAGAGGAAGTCATGATGACCGCAGAAATAAACAGCTGTTTAAGAGGAATTACATAGATTCCTGGAGGAGAAGTCTATCGATGACTAAAGGAACTGGTTGGCTGCTGTGTAAGACAGGTTGCTAGAATAGATGGGCTTTTAGCCTGATCCAGCAGTTCTCTTCTGATGTTCTTGTAAGACTGTCAGGCTTGCCTGGCATGGTATCCACTCGTCGTTGTTAAACATGGGGGGAGAAGACGTGGGGAAATTTTCTACCTACCTGTCTGCTAATGACCGAACTCTGCATTACACACATACACCTTTAGTGGTCAGCCAATAGCCCTCTTTGGGGAAGGAAAGGAGGGGGTACATAAAACAGGTTGAGGAAGCAGTTGGTCTGAAGCAGGGCATTCTGCTTTGAAGACTCCATTTCCCCCTAACTCTCAGTACATCATCCCATGGAAATTCCAGTGTGCAACAAAAATACAGGGGAACCCCAATAAGGATCTGCAGTTTGGAGGGGTGAGAGCACCTTGGGTTTCCTAGCAGTATCACTGACTCCTCCTGTCCTTGCATAGTTTTCTTTCCAAAGGACTTTACCATGCAGTCTGCACCAGTATCCTAGGACAATGAAGGAGTTCACAAAAGAAAATATCTTTATGGTAGGCCAGAGGCCCTTTCTGGGAAACAAAAGAATACATGAAGGAAGGACATTCAGCTCTGTCCTACTTGGATGGAACTTCATCCAACTGCCCCTCCAAAATTCCTTTTGAGTTTATTTAACTCAGGCCTTTGGGCTTATTAAATTCCGGAATACTTTTAACTCTTAAAAAGCGCTGTATACATTCCTGTAAAGTACTTGTTAGGAATTTGAATGTAGCAAGTTCTTCTTGGTCCAAGGGGTCAGGCAAGCATGGCGAGATTCCAGTTGTTTCTGCCAGGATTCTTCTTGATACAAGACACAAAGCTGTCTTATACTAAAGCTCCCCCCATTCGTCCATCTATCAGGGTCAGCATTGTCTATTCCAGACTACCAGCAGCACTCCTGAATCTCAGGCTCAAGTCCTTCACATCACCTGCTGGTTTTAGCCTGGTGGTTTTAGCTGGAGATGCTGGGGATTGAACTTGCGACCTTCTGCATGCCCAGTAGCCATTCTACCACTGAGCCATGGCCTTTCCCCTAATCCTTGCATAGAAGCTGATGGCATGAAAGGCTGCCTGTGGAATCACCAGTGCTTGCAACCATGTATTACGGCTTTCCCATTTGGTTGTTGCACATCCTAGTGCGTTGCATAGAGGTTATGTAGTTTGTGTGTTTTTAATTATTTGTGTGCGCAATCTGTTAAATATATGTGAAACATTTGAATGTACGAAATAATACAGAACAACCAACAAGTCACTAAAGTCTAATTATGCTGTGCTTCACCGCTGGTTGCTGTTCAAATTTCTTCAAATCCTAACGTGTCATTTATTAGACATCCCATTTTGTTGGTTGTATTGATTTTTTCTGTGTTATCTGCCTTGAGTCTCAGTGGAAAGGGCAGACTATCATGGGGGAAAAAAAGATACATCTTTAAGCAGCAATTTAATGTATGTCACCTCAATCAAAGCATCAAAGTAACTCTAATTTTACATTTTCTTCCGGCTTCACTCTGTTTGAATAAACAATAATAGGACTCCGTCTTTCCACAGTAGATACCTAATATTGTGTTGAAGGGATGTCACCCAATCTGTTGGTGACTCAGTACAAGGGAAGCATACACAACTGCAGCCACCTTCACAGCTGTTATATTCCTTCAGAGTCAGGGGAAAGAGAAGAACTACAAATGAGGGAGAATAGACATATCTTTAAAATAGCATACTGTCCTTGAGGGTTAATCTTTTACATAAGAAAAAAAACCAAAGTGTGAAATTGAATGTTTGATGTCAGCAATAAAAATATTCATAAACTCTTTTACTGTGCAAAAAATACTCAAAATCTGAATAAATTACACCATCAAAACATAACAAACCCATGAAGCAAATAACTGCTGCAGAAATGAGAAACGAGAGGGTGGATTCGGGTGGGTAGCCGTGTTGATCTGAAGAAGCAGAACAAAGTTTCGAGTCCAGTGGCACCTTTAAGATTAACTAAGTTTTATTCGAGATCTGTGTTTTTGTCTGCAAGCACACTTCTTGAGGTAATAATGGTGGGAAAGATCCATTCTACGTATGGTTGTTTGTATTCAGCCCAGTATTCTCTATACTACTTTTCACAATATACCATTCTTTCCCCAGTATAACTCCAGTAATCATTTCAAAAAGCTAGTTCCTTGCTACTTTTATTCTTACAATTCCTTCCCAAAGTATCGCTGGGGTGGGTGGGTTATAATGCTTCTTTTCGAGTGTTACCTGAAACCCTATCTCATAATAGTTCATCATTGTTCAAACAATGCCTTAATTTGTGTGCCTGCACTTGCTCCTTCTTCACTAGCCTTGACTTGGGGAGAATCAGTTGCATCTCTGCCAGCTCCAATCTGGGGCTCTGCAGGGTGTGGTTCTCTCCCCGACATTATTCATCTTATTTATCTTCATGTGTCCCCTTGTCCAACAAGTCTGAAATTTTGGGCTTGGGTGCCATCAGTGTGCTGATGACACCCAGCTCTGTCTACAGATGGATGGCCAGATGCCCCTCCAAGCTCATTGACAGGGTGATTGGAAGCTGTGGTGGAGTGAATCAGAGCAAATTGCCTGAAGCTCAACCCCTTGAAGACAAAGGTCCTGTGGCTGGGTAGGAAAGGACGAGATCAGGAAGCATGCTTGCCCTAGCTAGACAGAGTGCAACTTTGAACTGGACAGATTACCAGGAACTTGAGTGTAATTTTTGATGCTTCCTTATCTATGGAGACTCAAGTTACGAGAAAGCGCAGCTGGCATTGTTCCATCTTTGCCAAGCTAAGCTATTAGTGCCCTATCTAGCCCCAGGTCACCTAGTCACAGTGATCCGTGTGATGGTTATCTCTAGACCTGATTACAGCAACTCACTTTATGCAGGTCTTCCTTTGTCCCTGCTCCGGAAACTGCAGCTGGTCTAGAATGCAATGGCTCAGTTCCTCACCCAAACACCCTGGAGGGCTCCTGTATGCCCGGTTCTCCAATGGCTACACTGACTCCAAGTTACATTCTGGATACAGTTCAAAGTTTTGGTCTTAACCTTCAAGGCCATATGGGATTTGGGCCCTGTGACTCTGAGGAACCACTTCATCCTTTAGAGAACTCCCTGATCAATTAATACCAACCAGTTGGTGGTCCCTGACACCATAGAAGTCCATTTGGCCTCAACCAGAGCTAGGGCCTTTTTGGCCCTGGCTCCTGATTGGTGGAATGAGTTCTGTCAGGAGAAAGCAGGGTCCTGATGGAGTACATAGAGTTCCACAAGGCCTGCAAGATGTAACTCTTGTGCCAAGCTTATGGTTGAGGCCCATGGGAACACTGAGAAAACTTCTGATCTGGGTCTCCCTCCCTCACCCCATGTAAACAATAGTTCATTAAATTTTGACAAAGGTGTGAAGTCATTGTATCGTGCAGTATTTAATGCTACTTGGGCATTCAGAATTAAATTTGTGTGTAAATGCAGAGTAGGAAATCTTATTTGTGACCTTGACTCTTCGGCACACCAGCTCTTTTTCGGTGTCTCTTGGTTGGCTCCCAACTAGTCAGGCGTTGCAACACCCCGGCTGGGGAATCCTTCATTCCATGTCCTGTTCCAGTTTTGGACTAGGCTGGGTGGGCTCCACTGTGCTGTGCCTTGCCTTTGTTCTTGCTCTGCTGGGCTGGATGGTTGGGAGGTCTGTTGATTTCAAGAAAATCACCTGGAATTGACATCACTGTGTTGCATGAGGGAGCACAAGGTGGGGAGGGCAGAAATGGGAGTTTGCTTGCAAAAACAGGCAAGTGGTAAGGCTTTGTGTCAGGGACTTTGATGTGCTCAGATTTCAGATGGTCAAGGGGATGAGCGTCCAGAATCTCCCTATGAAAGTGCAGATGAGGTGCAAGCAGAATTGTCTCTATTATCCAAAAAGGCTGACCGAGGATCTGCGGCAAGGAAGGAATACGTTTGTCAGGTAAGAGGAAAATCACTTTTAAGTAGGGTCCTGGTTCTAAATTTGGAAACCTCAAAAGAAAATGTAAAAGTGGACCAGCTTGTCTGAGCGATCCTTTACAGTTCTCATTTAAATGCTGTTACTAGACTACCCCATGACATAATTAGTTTATGGCTAACTCACTTTAAGCATTCTTGTTCAGCTGCTGTATTTTCCTGGCATGTTAGGTGTGCAGAATATGTGTTCATTTTCAGGTGCATATTGGTACTCTGCAGGTTCAGGCCAGCCACTGGAGAATTTTTCCAGGTTTTACTTTTCTCTTTAGACTACGGTGTCCTGACAGCCCTGGAAGGGTTTCCCGATTGGATGAGAAACATTTTTATATATTTAATTTAAAAAATTAATCAGGTGATATGACTATTTATGATGTTGACCCGCCTCCCCCTCCCAAAATGGCCAATTATGGGCTTGGAAGGGGTGGGAAAGGGAGTGGCCTAACCATAAAAATCCTTGCTGACCAATGCTTGTCACACACGGCAATGACTGGAATCCAGAGAGGTAAATACTCTCATTTTAACTGCATTGGAGGGGGGGGGGGGCAACAGAGCATGATGTCACATCCAGTGGGAGTGTCTGGGTGATGTCACTTCTGGAAATACCTTACCTTTGGGGGTGGGACAGGGAGGTATGGCCTGCTGACATCACTTCTGGGATTTCTCAATGCCTGAAGAATGTTCTGCAGTTTTTCAATGGTAAAAAGGTTAAAGGGGAGCTCCACCCCCTTGAAAGGAGCTCGCAACTGTTTTCCATCTTAAATGGTCACGTGCTTGAAAGGGGTGTCTGTCCCTCAGTAAGTTTCTTGCTGTGGTTGCACAGCAGAGTGTTCCAGTGATCTCCAGTGTTTTTCTCTATGATTTCTATATGGTTTGTTGCTTCTCTTATCAGGCACGCTGCAGAAGGTGCTATTAAAAACAATGATCCTAGCATGGAACAAAAAAGACCTGCACCAACAGGCATCCCCTCTGTCTCCTTTGCCTCTGAGAAGGGCACAAAACCAGTAATTAAAAGCATCGCCTCCAGTTCACTCAGGAAGCACAGTCTGATAGACCTGGCCACTTAAATAATAAATAAATAATAAAGGCTAACCTTTTGTGGAAAGTCTTAACTTGCTTTGACAACTCGGCAGCAAAATCTATTGCCTTGCCAGAATGGCCATGGACAATTCCAAATAAATTGGATCAGCCATCTGGTCTGCCTTCATTGTTGGTGGTTCCAAGGCCAGTTCCAGCTAGACACCAATCTGAATCTCCTGGCTGTTCCTGATGGGTGCTCTCCACTCAAAGTGGCTCTGACCATTCCGACCTTTTCAATTCCAGCACTTGCCCTAGAGGTCCTACCTCCTCCCAGAATACAATCACCATCTTTACTTTATTCATTCTCCCGCACTGTCCGAGGGTGAAGTGGAGCCAGCTCCTGAGTTCCAACCATCTTCTCCCTTAGATCTGGTCTCAGTTATGGAACCTGAGCAATCAGCCTCTTGGCCTTATAAAGCTCCTCCAATCCCCTGGTAGTAATGCCCTTTCTATTGTCCTTCCCCTAAGTTTGGAGAAATGCAAGTGACCTCCTCTGTTTTGAAGCCCAAAGATGAATTCTTAGGAAGGCTATATTCAGACTCACCAGGAACCAACACCTTCACTGTGTTAGAAGGTATTTTAGACTTCTCCACTGCCATCTGGGGAAAGCTGTCTAGTGTCCTTTACAGCAGTGGTCCCCAGCCCCCGGTCCGAAAACTGGTACTGGTCCATGGATCAATCAGTACCGGGCCACGGTTCCTCGTCCTCCTCCCCGTCTGCTGCCTCAGGGGCTGCCCTGCCGCCGGCTCATCTTTGGTACTCTCCAGTGGCCACCATTGCTGGGGCTCCCCCTCAGCATGGCACTGCGCAGCTGCTGGCAGTGCCCCCCAGCGGGCGGTGGGAAGTCAGGAGAAAGCAAGTGGAGCAGGGGCTTAGGCGGCAGCGACGTCCCTCAGTAAAAGACCCCCCCCCCCGGGCCTCAGTAAAATTGTCAAGCGTTGACTGGTCTCCGGTGATAAAAAGGTTGGGGACCACTGCTTTACAGACACAGCAGGAGGGAGGCCTATACCAGTTTACGCATCCAGCACCATTGTCCCTTGGTGCTGAGGAAATGCAAGCTCGACATCATCTAGATGCTCGTGATGACCATGAGTCATAAAATTGATGCCTTCTGCAGGAATGTTTACTAATTCTGTGTCCTAACTTTGAGAATTGCTAATTATGTAGCAATACTGGGGGGTTACCAGTTATTTTTATGGAAGGGGACGTCCATTTATATTATTCTAAAAGATGATAAAAAATCAATAGCGAAGCTTTTCCAGTTTAATGCCATGTGCTTTTCTAAACAATAAATTAATGTGGCAGATTCATCTAACAGGGTCATGGTTTTGGCCATCATTCTTTGCAGGCATGCAGGGCTCCACTTCACCACTCTCCACCCCATAAAGTCAAGGACCTTCCTTTTGAGGCAGGTACCTCTTCTTATCAAGTATGGATGAGGCCGTCACACAAAAAACCCACGCTTGTTTGTTAGTTTGTTGAATTTCTTGCCCACCACTCTCAGCAAGCCAGCTCATGGCGGGTTACAACATAAAAACCCCACAATAAAATACCATTAAAAACCCCATTAAAACAATACAAAGCATTTCAAAAAATATCCTATTGGAAATACCCAATTCTTCACCATACGGTACTCCTGCCACCAGGCAGCAGGGGGCTATATCAATCATCACCGAGGTAGATCGACCCCCACCCCCCACGGGGTTTGAGTAGTAGAAGAAGAAGAAGAAGAAGAAGAAAAAGAGTTGGTTCTTATATGCCGCTTTTCCCTACCCGAAGGAGGCTCAAAGCAGCTTACAGTCGCCTTCCCATTCCTCTCCCCACAACAGACACCCTGTGGGGTAGGTGAGGCTGAGAGACCCCTGATATTACTGCTCGGTCAGAACAATTTTATTAGTGCCGTGGCGAGCCCAAGGTCACCCAGCTGGTTGCATGTGGGGGAGCGCAGAATCGAACCCGGCATGCCAGATTAGAAGTCCGCACTCCTAACCACTACACCAAACTGGTACATCATTAGACCTCCTTCTCCACCCCTCTAGTAGTGGAGGTGTCTTTTAATGGGTGTTTTAATGGGGATTTTATAAGATGCTGTTACCTGCTATGAGCCAGTCAAGGATATATATATATATATACACACACACACCACCCACCCCTGAGGCTCAGGGCGGTTTACACGGAACGTAGAAACAATACATGGAACTTAATTTTTCCATAACATGTAAATAACTACAACTAATATAATATATTAGCATTAATAACTATAACAGAGGTAACAGACTATAACAGTACAAACAGGTCCTGGGGCAGAATGCATTAATGGATTTCTGGGAGGGAGGGAGGGAGCTTATGAAGGTTCTGTTCCTAGTGACTGTTTTGGCTTTATGCTCACCCAATTTGGGACTGCACAGAAGACTACAGATGAAAACAGTTACCTGTAACTGTTGTTCATTGGGTTGTCTTCTGTGCAGGGACATTCCTTTTCCCCTGCTCTGCTATGAGATCTTGTTAGCATTCCTTGGAGTGTTCCCGATGGCTTAGGAGAACCGAGGGGGAGTTCCCCCCTTTTGGAGCATGTGACCATTTAAGCATGGAAACTCCCCTTACTTTCCTAAAGAGAGAATAAAATTTGGAGAATTGCCCAGTGTGTTCCTATATCGACAACAGTTACAGGTAAGCACAACACCGGTTTTCAAAGTGGTGCTCTTCGGAGTAAATGTCGATACACTAACAGGACACCCATAGTAGATGCTATTCTATGATTACGGCATACTTTTAAATACACCTTGGAGCATTGATCCATTTTAAATGGCTTAAATAAATCCGTTCTTTCCTGCTCAGCAGGAAAGTAAAATGTCAAAAGGCTATGCCAGCTGCATTTGGAAACTGGATTTTGCTTTTCCATTTCCTTTTGCTTATATAAGGGTTGGACATTTTAATTCATTTATATATTTACTTATTTACAGTAGTCTGTTTTTTTCATTAGATTAGGACAGGGGTAGTCAACCTGTGGTCCTCCAGATGTCCATGGACTACAATTCCCATGAGCCCCTGCCAGCAAATGATGACAGGGGCTCATGGGAATTGTAGTCCATGGACATCTGGAGGACCACAGGTTGACTACCCCTGGATTAGGGGATATAACACAATGCAACCCGATAGGATAAGACACTAAAAACAGTGCAATGGGACAAGGATTGCAGAATTAGATAGCAATGCAGAGAACAAAGTAAAGCAAGATATACTACAAAAATGCAGAAAATGGTAAACGCTTGTGCTACTTGCAGTGGTCATTGCAGTGGATAGCAATCCTGCTCCATTATTTGTTTATTTATTGGACACAGGCTGCCCTATAAAAGTTTTGGGGCAGCTAACAACCATTGGGGGGGAAAACGGACATATAGATTTAAAACAATAAAGCCATAAATAAGTGAAAATTGACTTCTGTTAAAAGCTCCGGCTTATCTCACTAAACCAGATGCTCAGGTATCCAGCCTTTGTTAATGATGATGGATGTGGGCACATGGGGGGAGGTGGGGAGATGGGGAAGGAGGCCTGCGTCAGTGTTTCTGTGTGCGCAAGGCTGGCCTCAGCCATACGCCTGGCAGAAGAGCACCATCTTGCAGGCCCTTTGGAACCTTGACAGCTCCGAAAGCTGAACATGCCCTTCTTGGCTGTTCCATCCTACAGTCGTTCTAATTTTTACTTTTAGCATGCTGAACACGAACGCAATTCAAAATTAACATCACAGAATTCCTTTGGGGGTGGGGGTGGTGGGGTTATAGGCAGGCTTGATGGATGGAAACAATGGATTAGCATCAGGAGTGTGTATTCTAGGTGGCCCCATAAGTAAGGCTGAAAGAAAAATAATCCCCTTGAATGTCATGCACATAGAGCTCACCAACCTTACTGTGGCATACAGACAGAGCTTCTACTTTAGCCACAGTGCCAATGGAATGTCTCTAGGACAGGGGTGGCCAAATTGCGGCTCTCCATATGTCCAATGTACAATTCCCATGAGTCCCTGAACCAGAAGATTTTAACAAAACACAGAACCAGAAGATTTTAACAAAACACAGAACCAGAAGATTTTAACAAAAAATCACCCAGAACCAGAAGATTTTAACAAAACACAGAACCAGAAGATTTTAACAAAAATCACCCAGAACCAGAAGATTTTAACAAAACACAGCTCTCTCATCCGTGTGAAGTCCCGCAGTGCAGATATTGAGCAGCACCCATGCCATATTGGTGGCAAGGATTCCAGTCCTGCTGAAGAACATAAGAAGAGCCCTGCTGGGTGAGACCAGTAGTTGCCCAACAAAAGGGTTTAGGGGGATCTCACATGCATGGACAAGAGAGAAAGTACAATGCCAGAACTAATATGAACTAAGACTTGCGCAATGTAAGTCTTTACTAAATCCCAATTGAGTTGGGGGCAGGACTTAATGATTCTAACTCCATTTTTGATCATGGATTGAAGGCAATTCAGAATTGGGAATAGATTTTCAGACTTGACATAACCCACTTATCATCCCACTCCCGGTAGACAGAAGGGCATTCAGGAATATTTTAATGTCCCACTCACTTCCAATCAGGCATCGGGGCACTCCTAGATCACCACACTAGTGGGGGAAGGTTCTCCCATTCTCTCCTTTGGGGGGTTGGAAACAGATACACATAAGGTATGGCACTCCCCAGCTCGTAGCAAGAACGGGGAAATGTACCAATTGGGAATGGGATGTACCAGTGACACATGAAGATGCCTTATACTGAATTGGACCCTTGGTCCATCAAGGTCTGTATTAACTATTCAGATTGGCAGTGGTTCTCCAGGGTCTGGGCAAAGGTGTTTCACACCATCTTCCACCTGGTCCTTTAAGTGCAGATACTGGAGACTTCAGACGGGTATGCTAAGGTTCAGCTAAATGCATGTGATCATATCGGCTGGGCTTATTGTGTAGGAGGGAGTGGACTTCTTTTGCCTTTAGTCTTTATGGAAGAATTGTCTGTTATTCCAGTGTAGTCTGAGAGTAGGATAAGAGGTGCTCCCCCAAAAAGGTGATTAAGAATTTTCTATATTTCCAACCCGGGAGGAGGGATGTTCCCAAATGAACCTCCAGTCCACTCAGAAGACAAGAACTTGTTGTAAAGACAATCCTCTTTTCTAATGCATTTTCAAGATAATTAGCCTACATTTTGGTTACAATATGATTTAATTGCAAAGGAAATGGTGATTTTAAGGTGTCATAGGACACATAGGATGCAGAAAGTAAACCCCCACTATTCTGTATTTCTAACTCTGAACTTTTCTCTTGAAGCTCTGTGAAAAACCTGGAGATTTGCTGTTGTGTGAAGGACGCTGTTGTGGTGCTTTCCATGCAAGTTGCACTGGACTCCCTGGGAAGTCTTCAGGACACTTTGTTTGTGACGAATGCTCTTCAGGCAAGTCTTCTTTGTGCCAGCCAACAATATTTGTATGTTCTTGTTTGCACAATTTTATGATTCAAGCATCACTTGAATCTATTTGTTCACAGACTTACAGCTTAATTGTGTAAAAATTAAGACCTCAGATTGGTTCTTGATGCTGAGAAGTTTTGCCTTCTCTTCCACCATGTGGCTTGATTGATCTACACTGTGCAATCTGGAACTATCTGTAAGCCTGTACTTGCTCTACAGCCATGACTGACTGCTGTGGATTGTGTAAAGATTTGTGAAGTAGGCAGATGATTGTCCTGCCTACAGTCCTTTGATTCTGTTATCTGTAGATCTGAAGGATGATTGCCAGTGGATTGAGGGTAGCCCATAAAGTCTGGATACAGCTTTGGGTAATTCACAAAGCATCTAGAACAGTAGAAGCATAGAGTTAGAAGGGGCCAACCAGGCCCTCTGGTCCAACCCCCTGCTCAATGCAGGATCAGCTTCAAGCACCCAGGAGAAGTATCTGTCCAGCCGCTGCTTGAAGACTGCTAGTGAGGGTGGGAGCTCACCACTTCCTTAGGAAGCCCATTCCACTTCTGCACTAGACTCATAGAATCCTAGAGTGGGAAGGGGCCATGCAGGCCATCTAGTCCCACGCCCTGCTCAATGCAGGATCAGCCTCAAGCATCCAGAAGTACCTGTCCAGCCACTGCTTGAAGACCATCAGGGAATGGGAGCTCACCACTTCTTTAGGCAGTTGAGATGACATTCTGTTTCCGGACTGAAGGATTATGGAAGGGGATGGAACTAAGACACACAACTTGACCTCCTTTTTTCCTATTAAGAAATTGAACTAGATGGTTGTTCTTGGGTAAAAGATGTTTCAGTAGATGATTGTGAAGCAGACTTCGTTACAGAGAGTTATACTTTTTCCTCTGGAAAAGCTTCTCAATCTTGAAGCAGTCCCCACAGATGAATACAGCTTCCTACAAGGCTAGGGAATGGTCCTCTGACACATCTCCCTTTCTTAGCCCCCTTGAATTCAGCTGCTCAGCTCTCTTAGAACCTGGGCTATGAATGCTTCTTTCCCTCTCTTTCCTTTTACTCTTGCCCAGCCACTTCTTAGCCTATCAATTCAGTACACTGACTCTGCCTGGCATTAACCCTTTATGGGCTTGGATCTACACGGGAAAATACAACAAATTTGGATTTATTATTTCTTTTCCCCCCGGGTTTTCTTTTCCCCTTATTTCTGGGTTCCACCCAAGACCATCCTCATCACTCTCTTCTGAACCCTCTCCATTGTGTTTATGTCCTTTTTGAGGTGAGGCCTCCAGGAACTATACACAGTACTCTGGGTGCAGTCTGAGTAATACAATATACAGCAGGACTATGACATCTTGCTAGCCAGGAGTGTATCTACCATGCAGTATGCATGCTTATTTTTGTGACCCAGATGTAGAACTCTGATGTTATCCATATTGAATTGCATCTTATTTATTATTTTTATATTTTTTATATTTCTATAACGCCCTCCCTTTCGGCTCAGGGCGGTTTACATAGAACATAGAGGTAAGTACAGCATAATTCATAACATTGAGTAAAAGCAACAGTAACAGTGGTTTCAATAACTGATGATAACAGTTTCTATAACATCTCCTGTAACATTTCCGTATAACAATTCCAGTGACAACATTAATTTGCTAACTGTGATTCCATAGATAGATCAGTTTGGGATTCTGTACATGGGTTGGGGTTTTCTGGGGGGGGCAGTAGATCTTGTTCTCATTGTCCACTTTTCCAGCATGTTTGGATCTTGTTGAACTCTGTCTTCTGGGACAGGGATCGCCAACTCCTGGGCCGCGAAACCCTCAGTACCAGGCCGCGGGGGGGAGGAAGGTGACTACCTCCCCCCCCCCCCCCCGCAGCGCGGTGCTTTCTGTGCCGGAAGCAATCGGCCGACAAAGCGGCTTATTTGCTCAAGCCTAGGCTCGCGGGCCTAGGCTTGAGCGAATCTGCCACTTCGTCAGCCGATCGCTCCAGCATATTGAATACCGTGCTGTGGGGGGGGGGGGGCATGGCAGCTCCGCGCATGCGCGTTTGCCCTGCAGGCACCTGGGCTTCCCTCTCCCTCCCCCCCCCCATGGACCAGTCCCCAGTCCAAAAAAGGTTGGGGGCCACTGTTGTGGGGACACCTCCCAATTTGGTGTCATCTGCAGATTTAATGCGTAATCCCTGTACTCCATCATCCATCCTGATCGTTGAGAAAAACGTTGAAAAACACTGGACCCTTTACTGAGCCCTGTGGCACACTACTGCTCATTTCCCTCCGGTCTGACGACACACTTTTATGATTTATCTAGAGATAAATATGGCACTCAAAAGCAAGAAAGATGTGCCCTTGATCAGTGTCATGATTAATGTAGGAATGGGTAATTTGGCTTGGAAAAGACGAAAAGTATCCAAATCAGTGCTGATTCGGGTACTTTTCGGACTTATCCGAGCTGAATCAAACCTCCCATGAGTTTAAAGCAGTTGAATCAGAGATGCTCAAATTGATTCAGGCTTGATTCAGCTGGTTTGGTAGCCCTGTAAATGCCTTCTTTGATCCTTCCCAGGCTAAGGAGACTGGGGAGGATTGGGGGGAGGGAGTATGCCAAATAGGTGACCCTTAGCATCAGCTGTTTCGCTCCCTTTTAAATGTCTCCCCAATCCTTCTCAGGCTAAGAGCCAGATCTCCTTAGCCTGGGAAGGTTGGCGGGCAGAGTACTGACTTGGATCAGTCACGGTGGATGCAGGATAAAGACATGTTGACCCTGCAGTCGTACTCCCTGAGCCTTCTGCTGCTGGCTGCCAACTTGGATCAGGTCAACCCTGCACCTCCCCTCCTCTTCTGGAGCTGGCTGCTGGCTTGGAGTGGGGAGGGGAGTTGCACCTGACCTCCCTCACCCTTCTGGACATGGCTACCTGCTTGGATCAGGCGGGGTGGGCGCACCCTGCCCAGTCCTAGCCACCTACCCACAAAGCCCAAGCCAATCCAGGGAGAGAAGTCTCTCCTCAGATCAGCCGGGTCTCAGACATTTTGAACTGCCTTGCCCCCAGCCCAACAAACAACTGATCCCTCTAAGAGACTTCTCTAATCTGTTTGGTGGGCTTCTCTGTTCGCTTCTCATTTAAAGCATTTAATTCCCTCCAATTGATTTGGTAATGTTCAGACTGTCTGAATGTGAATTGCTATACTGAATCATTGATTCGGGTAATTCGGATTCGACCAAATCAGTTGGAGCTCTATCTAAAAAGCTCAGAATTTTTATTCAGTGTACATCCCTAGATGAACGTATCATTGAGGGATATTTTTTAAAATATTGTTCATTGAAGAAAGAGCTATAGTTCCTGCACTATTTGGAAGGCTTTTTTCTTCCTTTTCTCTTCCTTGGGACAGGAAGAGAATGCTAATCAGAGTCTGATGATTAGGTCTGGTTCTGTTGACAACACTATGGTTCAATCTAGGTTTTCAGTGCTTAGCTTTAACCCCCTGACTCTGTGCCTGAGATTCCGTGTATGCTGGGCTGGATGCATCTCCAGTTCTTCCATGGCTGGAGAAGGTATGTTGAGAAGGCCACATTCGTGATGGAACTAAATAAATAGCTTTGCCATGTTTCTACCATTCAGGACGTTTGGTCTCTAGAACAGCAATAGCTCCACACTATTGCTATGAGTTCCAGAACATTTTGCTCATTGCAGATTCTCAGATTTCGTCAAGGAGTAAGTTTGGCAATGTGGCTTGAGTTCTCTGCAGAAATCAAAGAGGGACTAGAGTAACTGATCAACTGTTCAGATGGACAATCTGATATCATTTGTCCCCAAGAACTTTTCAAGTAAAAGAGCACACGAGATAAACTAGTTCCATTGTCAGGGGATGGACCAGGTAGAGTTCAGTATACATGCTGACCATCAGCCAGTTCACGTCAAGGGAAAATATAGGGAGTGAAATGGGCCTGGAAGTAGCAATAGCAAAGTAGTGCTCTACCAGCAGTGATCTAAGAATTTCTTGCCTTTCCTACCATCAACGAGGTATTTTGCAGAATCTTCATTAGAGCTGTCCTGATAGTTTCTTACCTAAACTCTCTGGAGCGCTCCACCATTTTTTCCCCTCAACACTTGATCAAGTTGGTTGTCGACTCTGCCAGGTCTCAGTGCTGAGAACTTACCACCCATGCTTTATCGCTGAAAAGCCCTCAAACCATCATCATCTTCTTGTGACATAAAATATGCAGGTACAATTTACATTGCTTTGTAGACTTTACTAAGATGTTACAAGTGGGGTGGCCCTCAGTTTTCTCCATGAATCACCTCCCTTACTATTTATTCTTCCCCCTTGGCAATCGCCTCAGCCTTTATCTGCTCCCCTGTCTTCAATGTTCCCTGCTTCCCTATCCCGGGCAGCCTCTACCTGGGAAAAGTCTTAATGAGTTGCTCAGTGATCACTACAAGCGCTGGGCCAGGCCCGGTTGCACATGGCTCATCAGGGTTGGAAACTTTTCCAGGGCTCTTTTGGTCTCCCAGCCTGACCTCCACCATCCCCCCCCCCCCGAAGATTTTACAGGTCAAGGCTTGGAAGCCTTCATAATATTGTCATGAGAGCTCAATAGGCATTCTTTTCTTAAGGCTTCTAGGATTTGTTCCTGTTCTTTCGGGGAATTTTAATCCCCAGTTTTGTTTTTGTGAGATTCAGAATTAGATCCAGAATTAGATATATGATGTTGGCAGTGCGCTTTTTAATCCCTCTTCATCGGACAGATGGGTTTACAAAAATGAAGGTCTACATCTGTGAATATCTAAACCCAAAAATGATTGTTTTATAATAGTATGCAATTACAGTACTCCTCCATGGAGGAATAGGTCACCAGAGTAGCATGGCTAGTGTTCTTCCAATTACACCAAGCCAAGCTATTAGCACCCTTCCTGGCCCGGAACACCTAGCCACAATGATCCAGGCGATGGTCTAGGCTAGCGATCCCCAACCTGTGGGCCACGGACCACATGTGGTCCTTCGACTAATTGGAGGTGGGCCCCGAAGGACGCCTCACCCCCTCCCTCCCGGCCCTTTACAACACACTTCGGGTGTCATTGTTTCCCCTCACTCCCAGATGGGACTATCTCGTTGCAGAGAAACAAGCCCAGGGTTCCCATTGATTTGTCATTGTCATGAGTTAAAATTTCCATGAAAATAAAATGTTCCTTATGTTCATTGCTGTGGCGTGTCTGTATCTTATTTTGAAGGGATGTTTAAACATTACCATAGTGATCAGAGAGCGTTAGGGCAGTGGTTGAGAGTAGAGGAGTAAACTACCCCCCCCACTGGGCCTCAGTAAAAGGCGTTAAGTGGTCCCCGGTGAGTGGTCCCCGGTAATAAAAAGGTTGGGGACCACTGGTCTAGACTGAATTTCTGCAACTCACTGTATGTGGGCGGACCCTTATCCTTGATCCAGAAACTTCAACTGGTGCAGAATGCAATAGCCAGGGTTCTCAAGGGCCCACATCCAGCCCATGCTCCAACAGCTGCACTGGTTACCAGTAGAATACTGGATCAGACTTAAGGTTCTGGTAATTACCTCCAAGACCATGCTCAGTCTGGGCCCTGAGTACCTGAGGGACCATCTCTCTTCCTATACCCCTCAAGAGAGTGCTCCACTCTATAAATGTCAACAAGCTGGTGATCCCTGGCATCAGGGAAGCTCATCTGTTCTCAACCAGGGCCAGGGCTTTTTCCATCCTGGCCCCCACTTGGTGGAACGAGCTCTAAGAGGACCCCACAATTTTGTAGCGCCTGCAAACTGGAGCTCTTTCACCAAGCCGTTGGTCAAGGCCAGTGAATCAATTCCACCCTTGGGGGCCCCCTCCTCCACAAACCACCCTGCAGATGAAGAACCGATCCATTGTATTAATCATTAAAAATATTAAATGTTCTACTGTTCAATGTTATGCTTTTAGTAATGTTATACATTTACAATTATAATGCTTTTCCTTGTCTTGGATCACAAACGATGTATCCTTGTATGGTATCACAAGTTCAAATGTATACTTCCCTAAGCTGCAAGGAAGGGTGGTATATAAATATAATAAAATAAATAAAAGTAAATGAATAACAAATGAAAAAAGCTAGATACAAGACACCTCATAATTACATCATCATCAACATTATTTATTAGACTTCTAGTCCACCTTGTCTTAGTTGGACTTGAGAGCTTTTCAGCAGAAGTTGCACTGCCAGGATAAAGTGGTAACTGGGTCACAGAACATCCATAGAGTGATGGCAGTATCAAGCAAATTCTCTTTGGTCAAGGTCAAGTGAAGAATATTGGCAACTCCTCGGTCAGATGAGTTTTGGTAAAAATTGCAGCCTCAACACTGAGGTGAATCTGTCTTTGCAATCACCTCTCCCTCTTCCCTAATTTTACCAGATCTCCCCCCCCCCCCCCCCCCACAATGCTGTTTGTGGTCCATGAATCTCTAATTTGGAACCTGGTTGGATTGTGGTTTTGTCATCTTCTTCCATTACAACTAAAATATGTCTGGTCAGGTTTACTTTTCAGCTGGTCTTCTTTGGCCGTGCTGTTTACTACTTAGATGTATTCATTCAGAAAGTGTTACATTGGCATAGAATGGTGGGGCAGCATAGGGTAAGCAACGAACTTTGGCTTTCTTCAGACTCCAGGAAGATCAAGACATAGAGAGGACGGGTATTCCCTCCCCTTCTTTCTCTACTCAGGGTGTTCCATTGAAGTTCAAGAGTTTTGAGGGACCATCTTCTGGAACAGAAAGAGATTAGTTTTTTTTAGTGGAACAGTTTAAAATGGAACACCCATCACCAACATATAAGGCAAGGTCAGGCTCTGTCTGACCTCAGGGAACTCCCAAGAAAAGAAAACACTTGAAAACGGCCAAGTAAGTGCCCGGGTAGTACAGCAAGACGTCTGAGTGTCCACATGAAAGTAGCTGATGCTGAATCAGACCCTTAGTCCATTCAAATCTGAATTGTCTACTCAAGCTACCAGCTGCTCTCCAGGGTCTCAGGTGGAAGTATTTCACATCACCTACTGCCAGGTCTTTCAACTGGAGATACCGGGATTGAACCAAGGACCTTCTTCCTTCCAAGCAGATGCTCTACTACTGAGCCACAGCCCTTCCCAAGCTGTATTCTGGGAGGTGGCAGGACACGTAGTATGGTCTTTCTGGTTGGCCTCTGGTGAAGCTGTAATGAAAGAGGGGTTTTCCCCCTCAACCCTCATTTGTGTTTACCTGCAGAAACCATCCTGTTAAACCTTCAGACAAAGAGAAAGGGTTTGGTTGGTTAATGCAGGAGGGAGGAGTTACAGAAGCTGGAGGGGGGGGGGGAAACCGCTGGGAGAGGTAGTTCTGGTCAGACAACTGAGCTGTTTAAACAATGAGGTCTGGGATGGGTGACTGAATCCAAAGTGAGGGAGAAGTGCTCTCACAGGGTGCTCTTGAGGGAAGAACATAGAGGAAGACCCTTGGACATTATCCCAAACCAAGCCAAGGATAAGGATTCTCTTCTGGGGATAGGAGGTTTCCTTCATCCTCTGTTCTGAGATTACCAGTAAGGGATGCAGGGAAGACTAGAAAGCTGTCTCAACAGAAGTAAATGTATTTGAATAGGCATTTACTGCTAAACCCATAATCAAGTCTTGACTCTTTTGTTTACCTCCCCCCTCCCCCCGCCCGGCAAGAGTTTAATAAATTCTATTTACTTATTTGTTGAACTTTGTGACGCCTTGTGTGTGGTGGTTTGTTGAGATAGAATTTCATTTCATTGGTTTTGAGGGAGAACACTTTAATCCAGTAGGCTGGATGGGGAGGGTTGAGTAGAGGCTGGCGTTGGCAGGTGGCAGCACTGCTGCAGCAGTGGCCACCAGCTCCATGCTGCTGCCATCTTCAAATCCCCCCATGTTACAGTAGATCTGGGGTTCTTGAGGTGCACCAGTTGAAAAACCTTGGAATAGAGCCATGAGGCTTTGTCCAGCTATATGACAGAAGGACTGAATAGGGGTTGGGTACACAGATAAGCTCCCAAAATGCTAGGCTGCTGAGGTTTCTAAGCTGTACCCATGCCCAGACTTCCTTTGAGTTCGGTGTGAATGTTAAAGGCTTGAGCTTCTAGCCCAGAAGGGTTAATTGGGCCAGCTTTGGTTGACCACTTTCTCCTTGAGGGCCAAAAAGAATTGTTGTACTGGCTTGTTTGAGGCAGGAACTTTCTCTCTGTTCTAGCACTGATTGCATCTGCTTCCTGCCCTTAGTGGTGACTCCTCCACTCATCTCCCTTTCCAACCTTGCTTGGTGCTCTATGAAGTCACAGCTGAGTTAGAACCAGAAGCTGCCTAGCAACATCCTAACAGTATGAATCAGAACCCTGTGTGCTGAGTTGGTCCAATAAAAGGCATTTAAAAAAAAAACTGGTAAAGGCAACAGTGGTGGGGGTGAGTTGACAAAGAGGAAGCCGCAAATGACTCGTGAGACCTTCTCCGACTAATTAAACTGGTGGCTTACGGAAAGCAGAGAAGCAACTAACCCTTATTACCACACAAGCGTTTGTGGGCTTTAGAATACATAAGATGCAAGAACTGAATCTCCAGCCGGAGGGGAAGATGCCTATAGAGGAAAATAATACTGGAGCATGCGGACAGAAGGTCTTAGGATGAGAGCTGTGGCTACTTCTTTGTTGACTGGCTCTTTTTAATATTCGTATTCAAATTCCTGATGTTGGGTGTAAGAAACTCCTTTGGATTTATTCTGGGCTGTCTAGAGAACAGTATTCAACTTGGTTTCTTAACTTTTCAAACTAGGTGTTCACAAGTGTTTTGTGTGTAAAGAGAAGAAATCGGAAGTGAAGCGCTGCATAGTATCCCACTGCGGGAAGTTCTACCATGAAACTTGTGCGAGGAAATTCCGCCTGACGGTATTTGAGAACCGAGGCTTCCGCTGCCCTCTCCACAGCTGTGCCAGCTGCCATGTGACTAACCCTTCCAATCCCAAAGTATTCAAAGGTATCTTTTATTTCCCCTCCTCTTTAAAGTGCTTAAGGGGAGGCATTCCTTCGCTCCTCCTTTCTGCGCTTATATTACAACACTAATATAAGGAAATACTGTAGGATTTTCCCACACTGATCTTCCACTATTGTTACAACAATCTTATATTGGAGGACTCGACCACTGAAGAAGATATTGAAAACGGATATTATCTAGACACCATTGTGGTTGATTCTTCATGTATATAAAAATTGTATGAAAATTGAATATATACACATATACTGTTAAGAACAAGAATATTGCCTTGGATAGGTTCCTTGTTTTTCTGTTGGTATTTAAATACTCTCAGCAAGCCTGGTTATCAGCAGAGCCATGACAATCATGAGAATAAAACTTACAATTTCCGCTTCTGTGCCATGAGTAATCTTGCTGATCTCAGTAGATGAAACATAAGCACAGCATCATCCTAGGATTTGATCGCTTTCAAATTACCCAGCATGATAAATCCAAAAATCTATTAGTAGACTGAAGTGATGAAGACAGGGACATACCTGTCTATCAGAACTGGGTTGTTCCCAAATGCCTTCAAAGGGCGGGGAAGGAGACAAGGTATAGCACCAGAGTCAGGTAAGGCAAAGTCATAGAATGCTTCTGCCGCCCCTGGTTTCCCCTCCACTGCCTTTTTCCCTGCAGCTGTGGCTTTCTGGCTTCCCACTTTTCTGTCCATGTTCTTGTAACCAACAACGCACTATTATTTGTGCCAGGCAAAATGATGCGCTGCATTCGCTGCCCTATCGCTTATCACGCCGGAGACGGCTGCATTGCCGCGGGATGTGAGGTGATCAATTCAAGCAACATTATCTGCACCAACCACTTCACCGCCACCAAAGGGAAAAGCCACCACGCACACGTGAATGTAAGCTGGTGTTTTGTGTGCTCAAAAGGTAAATAATTGGGAAGACTTTTAAAATTTCTTATTTTTTAAAAAAAAGCTTGCATTTTAATGCCATTTTATTCGTAGGTTCAAGCTGCTGCATCAGAAGTGGTGCGTTTCTTTCCTCAAGTGTTCTTTTTCTATAGTGAAATGTTTTTGATTAAACCCTGGACAGCTGGGAAAAGGATAGATGTAGATTAGTGGTTCGCAGAGTGGGCGGTATGCCCCCTTGAAGGTGATGGAAGGATCTAGAGTTTTCATGCAGGGGCTCATGGGAATTGTAGTCCATGAACATCTGGAGGACCACAGGTTGACTACCCCTGATCTAGAGGGTCAATGAGGAATGAGGCAGTAGTAGGGGGAGCAGCAATTGCACTGTTCCTGCTGTAGCTGCATTTTCATAGTGAGAGGCGTTCCAAGGTGGCTTGCCATTGTCTATCTGTAGTGGAGAGGAGGGGTGGCGGTGGCACACCAGCCCCCGGCTGCATGCAGACGCAGAGCCACCAGCTGGCACAGCGCAGCCTTGGGCTTCGGTGATGGCTAAGGCGGTTGAACCGCGCCGAAGTGCACAACCTTATTGGAGACCACACGGATCCAGGGGGTCATGACAATTTTCTACCACATAAAGATGGAAGGCGAGGATGTCCTATCCTGACAGGAACTGCAAGCTCTGCTGGACATATTTCCCCTCTAAACCACACCTTAGTAGACTATTGAACAGGATCCGGAGGGAAGGCACCACAGTGATCATCATCACCAAACACCAACCCATGTGCCTGCGGTCCACTGAGCTTGTCCAAGTGTCAGATGCAGAACTCTGGTTCCTTTCATCCAGGAAGGGACCTTCTTCATCAGGGACCGATTCAGCACCTGGTGCCAGAGTGTAGACAGCTGACAGCTAGAACACTGAACACCATGTATTACAGAATCCAGAATTTCCTCCAGAGACAGAGGACATGACGATATAAGCCAGGTGGTCTTCAGCCAGATGGATGTACCATCCTACAAGCAGGACATCCAGCACATGGGCAGCCAGCAGGACAATGTTAGGCAACGATGTCATCACATCTCTGTACGAAGGTAGAATGCAAGGCTTTTGGCGAACACATAGTGAAGGCAGGTGGCAGCAAGCAGTACCACCTTGGATCTCAGGGTTACCAACTCCTGTCCGACCAATGGTTACGTCCATCAATTCAGCTAGGGGGCCATATGGTTCTGTCCAACACATTCCCCATATGGAGTCTTCGGAAGAGATCCGAGCTATCATCACATAGTCCTTCAAGCCCATCAGGTGGGCAGAACTCAAGATACTTTGCGGAAGTGGCCTTCCTGGTTGCCATAACGCCAGCTGGACGTGTCTCACAGATAGTTGCATTCTCAACCAGGAAGGAATTTGACTCCATCAAGAAAGGCTCGTTACACTGAGGATGGATTCTAGCTTCATCCTGAAGGTGATATCACAATTCCGCCTGGAACAACCTGTCCTCAAGAAGGACAAGGAATGACTCAACTTGGACGTGCGCAGGGATGCCGCACATTACCTGAAAAGATCAGAAGGATTCCGAGGCGCGGACATCCTACCCATATAGCAGAACACTCAGAACCTAGATGGATAAGTATCAGCATCTACCACAGGGGTAGTCAAACTGTGGCCCTCCAGATGTCCATGGACTACAATTCCCAGGAGCCCCCTGCCAGCATTCTGGAGGGCCGCAGTTTGACTACCCCTGATCTACCATAAAGTTCTGAATCAAGCATTGCATCACAAAGGCAGATGCAGTCCAAGACCAGATTCCACTAGGTGGCGTCACCGCTCATTCTACCATATTGGCCACATCATCATCAGTGGTCCCCACCAGAGTTCCAGTGGCAGAAATCTGTACAGCAGCAACTCAGGACGTCTTTTCTACCTCCAGCAAACACTATTGTATAGATCAGATGGGGGTCAGAGGAAGTGGTTTGCAGTTGCCACGGTTTGTAGAAGGTCTCACAGAGCATGTTCCCACCCAGGTGAGAAGCTTGAGTATAGCTAACCACCTTGGATGACAAAACCATGCTCTGTGGAACCCTACTATCTAACTCTACTTGGTTTTAAACATCCCCTTCTTTCAATTTTAGTTAGACCTGCATACAGTGTGGAGACTCACAGGTGGTTATTGATCACCACTTTAAAAATACATATGTTCCAGATCAACATGATTCCCATTGTCCCCTTCCCACCATGCTGGCTGCCTTTCTTCACATTATCCCAATTATCCCAATTTGAAATCAATAAATTATTTCACTTGGAGTGATCCCCCTCTCCATTTCTAACAGAGAGAGACCTTTAATGATATTTAGACTATTTAGAGCATATGAAAAAAAGAAACCTAGCAGTACCTCCATGCTTAGGTGGAGTGGGATGTGGCTAGGAACAAATTACTTATTTTCGTAACTGGGAAAGTGTTTCCTATTAATCACTAGCCATAACACTTTTATTGCCCCAATGTTCTTGTGTACGAAAATTGAACCCAAAGGACTGATTGGGTTTTCTAGCAAAGAATTATCAGACTGTGTATTTTGGACATTGTGGTGCTGTTTACTAATTGGCGACTAATTTACTTTTCTCCTTATAGCTATACTCTTAATGATCCCTGTTCCTCTCTGTTATAATACTGATTATTGTGTTGCTTTTCGTGCAGGTGGGAGCCTTTTATGCTGTGAGTCATGTCCAGCAGCTTTTCACCCGGATTGTTTAAACATTGAAATGCCAGACGGAAGCTGGTACTGCAACGACTGCAAAGCAGGGAAGAAAATCCACTTTCAGGACATTATTTGGGTCAAACTAGGAAATTACAGGTTAGGACTTCTTACGATGAGCTGTTGAAGTGATCTGCCTTGTTAATAACTTCTATTGAAACATTAGAAGAGTGTTGCTGAATTAGACCAGTAGTTCATCCGGTGCAGCATCGTGTCTCGCATAGTGTCCAGCCAGTTCATTGGAGGGACAACAATGGAGCAGAGAGGCCTACAGTTTCCCCCAATTTGCCTCCTAGCTCTGGGATTCAGAAGCTGAATGCCTCTGAATGTAGACATTCCCTTCAGTCTCTTTGACAAGTTGCCACTGATAGCTACTGATATCCACTGTGAATCAATCTAATGCCCTTTTAAAGCTGTTTACTCCTGTGGCAATCACTACATCTTCTGGCAGCAAATTCCACATTTTGTTCATGCTCTGTGTAAAGTAGTATTTCCTGTTGTCCATCCTAACCTACTGCTCATCAGTTTCATTGGATGCCCTCAAATTCTAGTATTTTGGAAAAGAGGGGAAAATTTATCTTTGTCAGCTCTCTCCACTCCAGGCACAAGTTAATAAACCTCTACCACCTTAGTTACCTCTTTTCTGAACTGTAAAAGACTCTTCCACCTTTTCTCGTAAAGAAGGTGCTCCAACCCCCTCATCATCTTGGCTGGTCTATACTTTTCTAGCTCTGCAATGTCCTTGTTGAGATACGGGGGGCCAGAACTGTCCCCAGCATTCCAAGTGAGGCTGCACCATAGATCTCTGTAGGGCATTACAATATTGGTTGTTTTAGTCTTAATCCCTAATGCAGAGTTTGCCTTTTTCACTGTTGCAGCACTCTGCGTTGGCACTGCCACTGAGCTATTTACTATGACCCCAAGTCTCAGTCTCAGCAAGTACAGTCCCCATTGCCCTATACTAGACGGTGGGGGCAGGTTTTCCTCAATGTACATTTTTGTCTCTCCGTTCTACAAAGGATCTTTAGGAGGGTGGGAATTGGTTGAGCATAGCCCATTTCACACAGTGAATTTTGTCATGGGTTTAAGATGGAACATCTCTCACCAGCATTTGTTCTGGAAAGCAGGATTCTCAAAATTTTCTTTTTCTTTCTCTTGCCATGTTTCTCTGGTAGGTGGTGGCCTGCGGAAGTCTGCCACCCAAAAAACGTCCCGCCAAATATCCAGAAAATGAAGCACGAGATTGGGGAGTTTCCTGTGTTTTTCTTTGGTTCTAAAGATTACTACTGGACGCATCAGGCTCGCGTGTTTCCTTATATGGAAGGAGACCGGGGAAGTCGATACCAGGGAATTAAGGGGATCGGAAAAGTCTTCAAGAATGGTATTAATATTGTTATTCTGAAGCTCAACTCGAAGTATATTGCGTGTCTGTGCATCACTGCGCACCTACTTGTTTAAGAGATGAAGATCCTAAGCAGGTCTACTCAGAATCCTATGCTTATCCATTCAATGGGGCTTACTCTCAGGAATGTGTTTCTTAGGATTCCACCTAACTGACCAAAAGTACAGCAAGACCCCATTCTCCTTTGGAACTCCCTGCTCCTTGAGATTCACCTGGCTCCGACTTTAATTTCCTTTCGGTTAAAATGCTACTAAAATACTACACCTTTTTACCCAGACTCCTGTACTGAATTTCTGGGGACCAAAATCCAAGTGTTTAGTGCACTTCATCAAAAAGCTGAGGTATATCTCTCGTCTGAATTCTGAGTATTAACATAGAGAAGCTCATGAATTTTAGTAGCTTGATTTATTTATTCTGAGTCAGCTAATCTTGAGAAGATGCCAATGATACGGTGATAAAATGCTTCAAGCACTTTGCCGGCAGGTCCCGTCACCGCGCATGTGTGTCTGTGTTTATGTGCTTGAGCAAATTCATACTATAAGTGCCTTCTGGATTCTATATTGTGGTATGTTCATACGGATGCAATACTCTGTTCCCACCATTTTTGTTTTTGGGGTTGTTGTCTTCAAGCTTTGCAAGATGCTGAAACACGTTTTCGAGAAATTAAACTTCGTCGGGAAGCCAAAGAAACTCAAGAAAACGAACGTAAACCTCCTCCTTACAAACACATAAAGGTAAGAAACTTGTGGTCATGTGCCCGTTCTTCCACCCTCTCTGTTGTGTCCGTTGTTAGTTACCCTGGACAGGTTCCCCATTATGCAACCTGCTGTAACATACAAGAATATGTAGACGTGGACCCTGGAAGAAGGGATGTGTCCCGATGGTCGTAGTGGCGGAGAAAACACTGGTCAATATACCACTGGCCAGGACTGGACTGAAGAGTTTGCTTGTGCCATGCAGAACGTTGGAAGAAATAGAATGTGAATTTGAGGTGTGGTCCTGGATGAAAGTCCCATAAAGTCGCACATCAAACCTGTAGGGATTTTCAAGTATAGAGATGCAGTTTGCCTCTCCATAGCAACCCTAGAGAATAATATGTTGGTGATTAAGATTCTCATCGGTACAGAGGAGAGTAATATACCAAGGTTTTAAAAAGCCAACATACCTTTCTGGAGTATTTTCTCTCCTGCTTACAATCATTCTAAAGCAGTGGATCTCAGCCTTGGGGTCCCAACCCCATTTAGTTTTAGAAAGTGTGCATGCCTGGGTAAGGCTGTTTGCCATTAGAGATTTGACTGGCTATGCAGATTTTAAAAATGTTTTCTTTGGTAGCATCTGCCACCACAGTAACTGAAGGTAAGCTATGGCAGCCATTGTGTGGCAGAATTCAAAAGGTGTCCAGAGGCTCAGAAAAGTTGGGGACCCCCAGCTTTAGCAGTCAAACCCTGAGTGAGCATGTGCAGTGCTGGTAACCAGCAAAGGGAGGGGGGTGGCTTAAAGGTTAATGAGTTTGTTAAACTGTAGTTTGTTTTGGGGGAGGAAACATCCAATGACTGTGCGAAATCTTTTGTTTGTTTGTATTATTCAGGTAAATAAGGCTTTTGGGAAGGTTCAGGTTTACACCGCTGACATTTCTGAGATTCCCAAATGTAACTGCAAGCCCTGTGATGAAAATCCCTGTGGCCTTGATTCTGAATGTCTGAATCGGATGTTAATGTATGAATGTCACCCACAAGTGTGTCCGGCGGGAGAGCGCTGCCAGAACCAGTGCTTTACCAAACGACACTACCCTGAGACAAAGATCATCAAGACGGACGGCAAAGGATGGGGCTTGGTCGCGAAGAGGGATATTAAAAAGGTATGCATGAAGAGAGCTGAGTCATTTCACAGAAAATATGACACGAAACCTCAGTTTGGGCTAGGAATTTGCCCCCCAACTTGGGTTTCCCTGTTCTATTTTCACTAGGGCCGGGGTAGTCAACCTGTGGTCCTCCAGATGTCCATGGACTACAATTCCCATGAGCCCCTGCCAGCATTCGTTGGCAGGGGCTCATGGGAATTGTAGTCCATGGACATCTGGAGGACCACAGGTTGACTACCCTTGCACTAGGGTATCAAAGGGGACTTGAAATATCACTTTCTCCCTGTAGCCCCCTCCCTGCGCTATTTCCGCTTTCCCTCCCCATGGCTGTCTCCCCACTTTCCCTGCTTTCCTCTTCTCCCACCAGTCAGCCTTCTCCCGTCTTTAGAGATGGAAGGAATCACACTGCCCCTACAGGAGCATTGTTTTGATTCTTGGCAAGACCCACTGACCAAACTCAGCTGAAACTGTTTCCTGTGTTTTTAGTATTCTGTTCTGATTTTGTAGTCTGCGAAAGTCTGAATCGCATGAGTTAGAAAATGGGGGCGAGGGGTGGGAAATGAACTTTGGACTTTGACTTGGTGAAGTATATTGGAAAATGAGCCTGATGGTGATTCTGGGCATGAAACAAATGTTCAGAAGCCAAAGGTCGACATTGTGGCCAGCCTACCTCATCCCTGGTAGAACTTCCTGTGGCTGGTTTTCTGTATTTTTGGCAGTTCATACTCTCTGTTCTTCAGGGTGAGTTTGTCAACGAATACGTTGGTGAGCTAATCGATGAAGAGGAGTGCATGGCCAGGATCAAAAACGCTCACGAGAACGACATCACCCACTTCTATATGCTCACTATTGATAAGGTATGGTGTATTTAAATGTCTTGATCCAATAGTCCTTCTCATACGCTTCAGTCGAGTTTAAGAAGATGTTGTCCAGCATGCAGGTTAATTAGCATGCAGGTTTCCAGTGATGTTTTAATAGTAAATATTTATGATGGATAATTTTAAATAGCACATTGCAATGAGGGGTTTGTACTAGGTGGCCCATATCCCAATTCTGTGATTCAGCACATTCATATTTTATCAATAGGGCAGTGGTTCTCAACCTTCCTAATGCCGCAACCCTTTAATACAGTTCCTCACGTTCTGGTGATCCCCAACCATAAAATTATGCAAGGGTTCTTTCACAGAAATTAAAACAAAACTGACCAATGGCATGAAGATCCAGTGTTCATGATTGTATATAAATTGGTTTTTTTCCAGGGTTTCTCAATTCAGTTTGCCTCTTGTCCCATCATGCCAATCTCATTCATTTCCGCTCTATTTCAGCGTACCCCGCCTAAGCTGCTCACCCTGCTGCAATCCCTGTGAAAGGGTCATTCGACCCCCCAAAGGGGTCCCAACCCCCAGGTTGAGAACCACTGCTCTAGGGGCTCATGGTCAGCCCAAGGACTGATTGGTCACTCCTGCTTTAGAACGTCTGCAAAAGCATGTCTCAATCCTTTGAAAAATGGGCTGTCGTTTATATTACCAGATCTTATCATGGGTCGTTTACATATAACTGTCCTGGCGGTTTGTGACACCACTGAGAAAAGAGCCTTATTGCCACATTTTAAAATGTTGTGGAAATTATTAAGAAAGGGTTTGGAAATGAAACAGTCACTATAACACCCCTGTAACACCCAGTCAGTATAACATCCTGTTGTAGGGAGAAAAGGGAAGGTAATTGGAAGCCGCTTTGAGACTCCTTCGGGTAGAGAAAAGTGGCATCTAAGAACCAACTCTTCTTTTTCTTAATATCAGGGCTCTCTCAGCCTCACCTCCCTCACAGGGTATCTGTTGTGGGGAGAGGAAAGGGAAGGCGAATGTAAGCTGCGTTGAGGCTCCTTCGGGTAGAGAAAAACGCCATGTGAGAACCAACTTCTTCTTAAAGATCTATGGTTCAACCTCATTTAGAAGACTTTTTCTCCTCCTCCCAAAATACTAGAACTCGAGGGCATCCGATAAAGTAGTATATATTGGCAGTATATTGGGATGGACAAAAAGACATGCTTCTTTACACAAGGATTGATTCAAATGGGGATTTCACTGTCAAAGAATGTGGTGATGACCACAGGCATAGACAGCTTTAAAAAGGAATTAGCTTTATGGAGGAGAGGTCTATTAGAGCCCAACTAACCATGATGATTAAAGGGGACCTTCCAAGTAAACCTCAGTACATCAGTGCCTCCTATCAGAAATGCCAGGACAATCTGCCTGTGATATCCATCATCCCATTGCTATGTAATAAATCTGTCCTGTTCTTGACTGTCCAGACAGGGATAGTCAAACTGAGGCTGTCCAGCTGTCCATGGACTACAATTCCAATGAGCATTTGCTGGCAGGGGCTCATGGGAATTGTAGTCCATGGACAGCTGGACAGCCACAGTTTGACTATCCCTGGTCCAGAAGAACTGGCTGGCCACTGTGGGTCTGGATCCTGGGCTGAATGATTCACTGATCTGATCCAGCAGGGCTCTTCATAGGTTTCCGTTTATTCGGAATGATTTATTCATGATTTCACCTGCGGTCAAATATCCTCTTTACCATTTTAGCTGCAAGGTTCTTCATTTCTCAATAACGAGACCCTGCTAAGGAGCACCTAGGGCGGGCGTTCCCAGTCAGGATTTCATGAAACTTCTGTGCAGAAATACACCTGCTAATGCTTTGCTCATTGCTCTTTCTGAATGATTGCTCTGGAAGCATTTTTAGCACATTGACAAGCCTGCCACGGGCATAGCCATGATCTGTCAAGAGGGGGGCTGGTAGGATTCCACCCCTGCCCGAGCAATGCCTCTGTGGTTTGACCCTGCTGCTATTAATGGCCTTTTGCCTTCCCAACTTCCAGGATCGCATCATCGATGCTGGCCCGAAAGGGAACTATTCCCGTTTCATGAATCACAGCTGCCAACCGAACTGTGAGACTTTGAAGTGGACGGTCCACGGGGACACCCGCGTGGGACTGTTTGCTGTGTGTGATATTCCTGCAGGTAACATGGCAGCATTAAGGCTGCAAAATCATTCCCACAACTCTTAAGCCTGGTGTAGAAAGTAGGAATCTGTTTCTTGAGGTTCACGTTTTTTTCTTACTATCAGTGATGGGTGCATCTGGTATCTTCTCCCCTTTCGTTAGGGAAGTATTTGAATACTGCTGCTGATGCAATTTAGTAGGGGAGAGCTAGAATGAAGATTGCACCAAGAAGGGGGGGGGTGGAGGAACAGGGGTGGTAAGGCTGTGGCGTTTTGTGAGAATGACTCTTGCTTTTCTGCAGCTGGGCTGTGGGTAACAGGGTCCTCTGCATTGTTCTATGCCTTCGGCACTGAATGCACCCAGGATGCATTGGGCATAACACCTCTCCTTGTGCATCAGAATACAAATAGAGACTTAGTTTATAGCAAAAATTGACACGGTTTTCATGCCTTTCTGTCTTTCCTCCCTATTCTAAACATTGTTCCCTGCACTTCAGCCAAGTTGATAGCTCTTTTCCAAAAAAACATTGTTTCATTTTTAGATGCATGTATCATTCAGAGGAAAGGGAAGGCGAATGTAAGCCGCTTTGAGACTCCTTTGGGTAGAGAAAAGCAGCATATAAGAACCAATTCTTCTTCTCCTTCTTCAGTAATCTCAGGGCTCTCTCAGCCTCACCTACCTCACAGGGTGTCTGCTGTGGGAGAGGAAAGAGAACACGAATGTAAGCCGCTTTGAGACTCATCAGGTAGAGAAAAGTGGCATATAAAAATCAACACTTCTTCAGTAATATCAGGGCTATGTCAGCCTCAACTCCCTCACAGGGTGCCTGTTGTGGGGAGAGGAAAGGAAAGGGGATTGTAAGCCGCTTTGAGACTCCTTTGGGTAGAGAAAAGCAGCATATAAGAACCAACTCTTCTTCAGTAATCTCAGGGCTCTCTCAGCTTCACCCACCTCACAGGGTGGCTGTTGTGGGGAGAGGAAAGGGAAGGCGAATGTAAGCCGCTTTGAGACTCCTTTGGGTAGAGAAAAGTGGCATGTAAGAACCAACTCCTCCTCCTCTTCCTTGTTCTTTCTTCTTCTTCAGTGGAGTCTCCAAAGTAGTTCACAGCATACATAGCAATACATTTTCAGTAATAAGACCTTAACATTCAAGCCATGAAACACATGGCTGGAAAAGGGAGAGGTGGCGATAGAGGGGAAGGGAACAGGTTAGAAAGCAGAGTTTCAGAATACTTAACTCAGCCAATCATATATTCAGCCTCACTGACCATACTGGACTCTTGTGCCTCTAATCCTAAGAGCAATCCTAAGAAGTGTCTTCTCATTTCCTCAGGGACAGAACTGACGTTTAATTACAATCTGGACTGCCTGGGCAATGAAAAAACAGCGTGTAAATGTGGTGCTCCAAACTGTAGCGGCTTCCTCGGGGACAGGCCAAAGGTACGTGGGGGGCCCAAGGAGTCGGCCGTGGTCTCTTCTTCCCTTACCTGCTTCCGTCTGGTTCATGACTCTCTGCCTGGCAACAGCTCACCCAGATCAGAAAGGGAAGTCTGCTGAGCCCCCTTTGTTTGAACACTGGCTGTTCTTTGTAATGATACCCTCCCCGCGCATACACAAACATGCACGCCGTGTATAAAATCAGGCCCACCAGTGTGCATCATATGAGTGAGCTCTGACTTGCAGCAACTTGTGCTGAAATGTTAGTCTTTAAGGTGCTGCTTGAATTCCTCTGTAACTTTCCTTGGGAAGAGTTGTGGGGCGGAAATAGGTGTTGCAGGTAGAGGGTTTTGCTGGCCTTTCCTGAGATTACCTGGTAGCACTTAGAGGAAAACGCCATGAAGGTATTCCAAGCCAGTGCATGAACAAGAGTGAGCTTTTCCTGAAGCACAGGGCTTAAGCGTAGGTTTCATGGGTCGTCATAACCTGGGGCTCCACCCAAAAGTGATTGGGCAAGCCGGTGGACTGTCTTGAAAGGCTAGCCCTCCCCCAATCAACCTTCCTTATAAGGTTCCATGCCAAGATTGCAAAGGAAAAAGAAGGTTAGTCTGTCTGTCTGTAGCAGCAGAAAAGAGCCAGAGTCCAGGTGCACCTTCAAGACGAACCGAAATGTGGCAGGGGAGGAGCTATCGTGAGTCATGCTCAGTTCTTCAGAAGTGACTCAAAAGCTCTTGCCCTGCCACAAAGATTGTAGAGGTGTGCATGATACTGGTCACATCCTGCTTTAGACAGAAATAGTATCACATCTTCGTTGTTGTTGTTAGGTGCGAAGTCGTGTCCGACCCATTGCGACCGCATGGACAATGATCCTCCAGGCCTTCCTGTACCATTCCCCGGAGGCAATTTAAGCTCAGTCACATCTTTACTAAGGGATTCCACCTCAGATCTCAAGTGTTGGGGGAGGGGGAGGGGTTGCGCACCACCTGTAACAGGTAAACCTTTTCCTCCATCCTACTCAAAGGCTGCTGAAGCCAGCCACTGAGGCCTGGATCCCACCTCCATCTGTTAGCTTCCAGTCTGCAAAATACTGGCTAGAAACACAAAAGGGTCGTATAAGTATTCTGAGGTATAGCTACTGAAAATAGAGAAATGGAGGTCTGTCTCTCAGGGGTGGCCAAACTGTGGCTCTCCCGATGTCCATGGACTGCTGGCAGGGACTCATGGGAATTGTAGTCCATGGACATTTGGAGAGCCATAGTTTAGCCACCCTGGCAGGGGTGCAGCTGGCTTCTCATGCTAATTGGCTGCTGTCTTCTTTGGATGGTTAAGAGGGTCACCGTGTTAGTCTGCAGCGGAAGAGCTGAGTTCAAGTCCAGTAGCACCTGAAGAGACTAACAGAAATTTCCGGCGTATGAGTTTTCAAGAGCCAAAGCTCCCTTTGTCAGACCGGAGGCAGTGAGCCTTGACTCCAAAGTGCTCTAAGCTGGACTTGAATCCAGCTCTCATCTGGAGCGTCCCCTTTTTGCAGTCTATCCCTTCGTTTGTCATTTTGCAAACCGCTTTCAGAACTCATCCTCTCACGCTTCGGAGGAGAAAGGAAAGAAGGCCAAAAGAAGAGCGAGGAGGCGCAGAATAAAGAACGAAGCCAGGAAGAAATCCGAGGACTACTGCTTCCGCTGCAATGACGGAGGCCAGCTGGTGTTATGCGACAGGAAGTCCTGCACCAAGGCCTACCACCTGTCTTGCCTCAGCCTGGTGAAACGGCCCTTTGGTAAGTCAACGTGGCCAGAATTTCAAACAATTGATTCTAGGTCCCGTAGACACATGGCTGTTCCTTTGAGAAGACCCATTTTTGCAGATTGTTTGTCCTTTACTTGGGAGGATGGTGCTTAAGATGGTTTTCCTTGGATCACTTGGTCATTGCTGTTTCAAATGCTGGTCTATAGAAACAGTGGCATTATCACCACACACAGTGGGTGGAGAACCCCAACCTAGATGGCCCAGTTTGCCCCCCCCTCCCCCCCAGAAGCTAAGCAGGGTCAGTCGTGCTCAGGGAGATGGGAGACCACCAAGGAGGTCCAGGGTCTCCACATAGAGGCAAGTCAACATCTCTTTCCCTGAATGCCCTGTGGGGTCGCCATAGGTTGGCTGTGACTTGACGGCCTTTTCCACCAGCTTCTTTGTGCCCTGTACTGCATGGCCCAATGGCCCATGCTAGCCGGATCTCATCAGATCTTGGAAGCTAAGCAGGGTTGGCCCTGGTTTGTTCTTGGATGGGAAACCACCAAGGAAGTCCATGCTTGTAACAGAAGAGGCAAGCTACAGTAAACCACTGGTGAACATCTCTTGCCTGAAAACTGTATGGGAGGCCTTTCCACTACCAATGGTGGAGAACACTCTAGGGCATGTATGGAAAGGGTGATAGAATCATAGAGTTGGAAGAGACCTCATGGGTCATCTAGTCCAGGGGTAGTCAACCTGTGTTCCTCCAGATGTTCATGGACTACAATTCCCACGAGCCCCTGCCAGCGCTGGCAGGGGCTCAAGGGAATTGTAGTCCATGAACATCTGGAGGAACACAGGTTGACTACCCCTGATCTAATCCAACCCCTTGCACTATGCAGGACACTCACATCCCAATCGCTCATCCACTGTAACCTGCCACCCCCTTGAGCCTCCACAGAATCAGCCTCTCCGTCACATGGCTATCTTGCCTCTGTTTAAAAATTTCCAAAGATGGAGAACCCACCATCTTTGAGTGTTAATTCTCTTCTTTGAGTGTTAATTGGCCTGTCCTCCAACTCCAGTTAAAGATAGAGGTCTACATTTTCTTTAAATAACTTGAAGAATTTCAAGGTAGGATTCCATTCCTTAAGACGCTGATGTAATTTAAACCAGAGAATTCACTTTTCTCAGATATTTCCAGATGAAGTATGTCCCCTTCTGTCTCCCCGACAGGAAAATGGGAATGCCCTTGGCACCACTGCGATGTCTGTGGGAAGCCTTCCGTTTCCTTCTGCCACTTCTGCCCAAACTCTTTCTGCAAGGATCACGACGACGAGATGCCACTTAATTCTAACTTAAACGGACAGCTGTTCTGCTCGGACCACACCGGAGAGAATTTCACGGCCAAGAAGACCAAGAAAGCCCCTCGGAAACTGAACCCCGCGAAGTGTAAGAAAAGGCAAAGGAACAGATGGCAGAGGACAACGGAGTGTAAATAGCAACGGACTGCGGTTTCTAGTGCCAACGTTGTCTTGTAGATAAGTTGTGAATAGGATCAGGGAAGGACACGCACACTCTGAGAAACCATTTTGTTCTTTTTTTAATCCACTGAGCCAGCCATGGCAGGGCATTCTGCTGCGTCTGCACTGATCATGAACCGTGGCATGCCCAGAGCAAACACTCCCAGGACAAAAACCAGGTTACTTCTCAGCAATAATGGCAACACTTGAACTGTTAGGACATTTCTCGGGGGGGGGGGGAATGCTTATATCCAGCTAATTAAGGTATATACGAATCGCTTTGGAAGTTGTAGCCACAACCTGACGAATGTTTTAACTGGTCCTTGAGGTGGACACGCTTTGTTCTCAAGGGCCGGGGAGCCGAACAGCCCAGCCGGTCATGTCACGTCCGTGTCCTTCAGCAGGGTCGTCCGGAATGCCATCCCGTTCAGAGCTGCCCTTCCGACCGTGTCTTTTTTGCATATGATGGGATGTCGAAATTGCATTGCGTTTTTCGTTTTTCGATCCTTCGTTTTCATGACCGAGGAGCAAGAGCACCAGAAAAACGTGATCTGCTGGGCAGTAGCCCAATAAGGAGTTCTGGAAAAGAAAAAAGAAAAAAACGAATCCTGATCTTCTGTTGAATTTCAATTAAGTAAAATGATACACGACCTAAGTCCACGTTTAAATTGATATGAAACTCCATGTCCAATTTTTAGATTGTATTTGCATAATAAAAGTCTTTGGAAACCAAACCAAAATAAACTCGCGACTTTTCTTTAGAAAGTATTTGATAGGTGAATCTGTCTCTCATCTTCCATCACCAACGCCGGAGAACAAGCAATGAACGGAACAGCCTCAAAAGGAATCGATTTGTTCTTGGGGAGTTTGGGGGCAGCCCTAAGCCCAAGAACGCTCCTGTGCAAACCAGGAGAAAGCCCCAGGCACCAGCACCTTCCTGGGCAACTCCATGCAGAGAAAAGTCGCAAGAAGCCCTTGTTGAATGTTTCCTTGCTGCATGTCTGTTCTTTTTCACTTGGCCATTTGTTCCATTCTACCTTGCCCCCTTTTTCTTATTCCACGGGTACGAAAGACCTGTGGTTTTGTGTTCTCCATGGGCGGCTTTGGAACGAGCAAGAGTCCCGGAGCACCTTAAAGACTAACAAAATGTGTGGCAGGGTATGAACTTCCGTTAGTCACTGCTGGCTCCTTGGCCCTAAGGACGTTCACCTGGCCTCAACCAGGGCCAGGGCCTTTTTGGTCCTGGCCCTGACCTGGTGGAACGAGCTCCCGGAAGAGCTGAGGGCGCTGTGGGAGCTTTTACAGTTCCACAGGGCTTGCATGGCGGAGCTCTTCTGCCAGGCTTTGAGATCGGCTAGGATCAGGTCCCCACACTTACCTCTGTGCACCCTGTCTTGGGGTGGCTGCAGCAGGGGGCTGAGAGAACTCTTCTACCGCCAATCTTGCAGCTGCTGTTTAGGGGAGTATTATGGGTTTTTATTGTTTTACCTTGTAACCCAGCGCGAGTCTTTTTAAGAAGTGGCAGGATGGAAATACAATAATAAACAATTAAATAAAATACTTTGAACATTCTTCAGAGCACACTTCTGGAGTCAAGATTTTGGGATGGCAGTTCTGCACGTTCTCAGAAGAGGTCACGTCCTGAGGAGGAGAGCTGAGACCCTTAACCCACACTAACATTTTACATTCAGAGCCAATATTCCTTTATCTTTTCCTGCCTTTTGCTGCTGTTCTCTTAGTTTTCTTACTTTTTTGGGTTTTTTGGTCAGTTTCTCCTCTCGTGAGCCTGTGGCTCAGCAGACCATCACTTGAAAGTGTCCAGAGTGTGATGACAACCTTCCTTTGCCATTTGACTGCTATTTCTATTTGTGCTTTAGTGAACAAACATACTTTCCTCATCGATCTTCTGTGCAATCCCATGTGGAGATTGCTCATGACCAGGCCTACCATTGGAGACTTCGGTATAGCTAAGAGCCTCCAGGGGCATTGTGCAATGGAGCCAGAAGGTGGTTCCAACTTTGTACCAACCACAATTCTTCTGCTGCTGCTGAAGAAGGTTGTGCATCTCCAGTGAGGTTTGTGTCTGAGGCATTGCTTCCCTGGTTCACTGGGGTTCTCTTTCCTGAATGTTCTCTAGTGGTCCTCAGTGGGGCAGTTCTGACTCTTGAGGTTCCTTTTTCTCGTGGGCAGGGTTGTAGATCTCATCCCTCCACTAGGGGAGGTGCTCTTCCAACTGCTCCCTTGTTCAGCCCTGCTGCATGAAAAGCAGGAATTAGATCTCAGCACTTAAGAGCGCCATGGGGACGTTCTAGCCTTTGGGCTCGGTTCACACACACACCTTCCACTTTTTGCTCGGCAGCCTGTCATTACCGGAGTGCCTGTGCCCTCCAAGCGACCTTGAACCCTCCCACCTTTTGTCGTGTTCTGCAGAATGAGGCGCTAGCTGCCCACTTCAGAGCTCAGTAAGATGGCAGCCTTGTGGCAAGAGGCTGAGGGGTGTGGCTTTTGGCAGTCTTTAGTGGAAAATTCTTTTGGCAGCAAAATGGCGGTGAACGCCAGGCCTCGTTGAAGGAACTTCCCTCAATAGCATGGCCACTAGTCTTGGCTTCTTCTGGTCTCTCCTTGGGATCAGATTCCCAGACTCAGGTTCTTGATCTCTCAGGAGCTAATGCTTAAGCCAGCCTCCTGTCTTGGATCAAGGAGGAAATGCATAGGGAGATTAAACAAGCAGTAGCGCAAGCCATTCCTAAGCCTATAGGGTCTCCCAAAAAGACTGAATCAGCCGGTTTCTGCTTCCATGGGCAGCACCTGAGAGGCAGAGAAGAAATTTCCTTCTCCTTCTGGCCCCAAGAGATCCATGCTTTATTCCAGAATAGAGAGAATATGATGGGGATGAAGGGGACATGGATTCTGAGTGCTTGGAGTCCTCTGGCCCCAAAGAGGATGGGGACTTGCTGGAAGAGGGAGAGACTCAGGCTATTCCCACAAGAGATTTTCTACAAGCTTCTCTCCAAGCTCTTGAGGATCTTGGAGATACAGACTGGCCAAGGAGGCAGAGGTCCAGAACACAAACCTCTCACACAGGGCCTGTTAGAGCCTTTCCTAAGCAGGGGTTTTATCTTCCAGGGTTGCCCTTTCCTTCAGTGTTCAATAAGGCCGTTCAAGATGAATGGGAAAACCTGGCTAGACCCAAGTCTCATCATCCTATCATGGGCAAAGTCTATTCTATGTTTCTGGAAGAGGCTCAGCATTTCAAGCTGCCCCTGATGGATGACCCAGTTATCAGCCTCTGTTCTATCTTTGTCCTTCCCATGGAGGACAACAGTGTGCCCAAAGGAGGATTGAGGAGAGGAGGACTGAGCAGGCACTCAGAAAGAATGTTGAAGCGGCTTCTACGGCCCTTAAAGCAGCCTCGGCTAGCTCAAACTTCACAGGGCAATTTTCATATGGACCTTCAGACCTCTCTGGAGTGGAGAGTGAGGCTCCTAAGGAACTGAAATACGAGTTTAAAAAGACAGCTCTTACAGCTGCCTTTTCTGTGGACAGCTCTTTGGATGCCATCCAGTTCTCTGGCAGGGCTATGGTCTCTAATATGGTAGCCAGGAGGAACATTCAGCTATGCAACTGGGAGGTGGATCTGTCCGCCCAAACCAGGGGAAGGTATAGACAAGTAGCTTGTAGAAAACCAGGATAAGAAAAAGATGTGACCATCCAGGAAGAAGGATATCAAACCCAGGAAGTGTTTTCAGTCCTTTCAAGACTCCAGACGGGCATCTGGTTTTCGTCCCCCCAAATCCTGCCGTCTGAAGGAGCTTACCAGTTTTTGAGTTGTCTTTCCACAGGAAGGAGGGTGTTGGAAATCCAGGCACTCTCTGTGGATAAGGACTTGTGCATCTTCCATAATGACAGGATGGTGCTCAGTCTTTCCTCATTCTATGCAGAACCCAAGAGTCCACAGGAAAGGGAATTGCACTATCTGGGCATTAAGAGGGCTCTGTGTTTTTATAATAGTAGGACAAAGGCGTTTTATCAAACCCATTTTATGTTTATTTCTTTTCAAAAGAATTCCATTGGAAAGGAGGTTTCTACCTCCACCATCAGTAGACAAATTCCAGGTTGTATATTCTTGGCCTATAAGGCCATGGGAATGGATCCTCCATTGGGGGTAACAGCACATTCCCTAAGGGGAGCAGCCACTGCAGTGGTATATAGGGCCTTTCCTTCCTTGGAAAGGATTTGTAGGGCTGCCACCTGGAGGTCAGCGCACTCTTTCATGAGGCCCTACAGGAGGGGTAGTCAACCTGCGGTCCTCCAGATGTCCGTGAACTACAATTCCCATGAGCCTCTGCCAGTATTTTCTGGCAGGGACTCATGGGAATTGTAGTCCATGGACATCTGGAGGACCGCAGGTTGACTAACCCTGCCCTACAGAATACACAAGCTGGCCTCGGTTGAGGCAAGAGTTTGGCAGGACAGTTCTGCGGAAGATAGTATCAACTTAGAGGCCAGTTTTCCTGCCCTGGGCCTGAGTGCTTTGGTATGTCCCAAGATTCAGGACTGGCCCGCTGAGGACTGCTGGGTAATGGAATATTAATTTCACTTAATATGAATCTTTCTTCTTGGTGGTCTGAAAGTGGGGCAGTCCATTATCTCCCTTCTGACTCTTCCAGGGGGAGATTTGGCCTCCCAGTCTAACTCTTCAGAAGCGTTGGGTGCATAGAGACTTATCACGCTGCTTCAATCAGTTTCCTACTTTTTTTTTAGTTGATGGCTTGGTTTGCCATCCAATATCTCTGGAGTTTTCGGAGGTGCAAAGTTGTCACATTTTTGGAAATGGTGGCTCCTTTGACTGCTTTCGGACCAGACTGGGGCAGTTGGGAGAGCACTTCCCTCTAGTGGAGTTACAAGATCTGCAATCCCGCCCTCGAGGAGGAGGAGCTGAATCTCAAGAGTCAGGACTGCCGTGCTTTCAGACTACCAAGAAGGAAGATTCACAGTAACTGAAACAAATCTTCTGTTTGTGGCTTGGAATGTACTTTTCAAGAAATGTGCCCATTGTGAGGTAGAGATGACCAAAACTGAAGAATACGACAGGTCTGTTCTGTTTGGGTGAAGGGCACAATGTCCCCACATGTAAGGCATGTTAATGCTTCACCCCCAAGTCTTGAGGGAATAGGGTGTCAAAACACGGCAGCACTGAGGGAGAAAGTCCTCAAAGCCTCCGATCCTTCTTCCAAATGGGCACTGGAGAAACTATCTGTGCTCCAGTCAATTGGATCTTGGCCTTCTTTGGAAAGCTCATCACTCCTTTTTTGCTCTTCAGCAGTGGTAGTGATTGATATTCAAGACTTTAGTCCATAATTATTTGAGGTGAGAACTTTGATTTCTAAATAAGTAACATTGTAGAATGAAAGTTTATTTAAGAAAATGAAAGCATTTACAACGAAGGCATAGTCAGGACTGAAGTCCAAAGTATAATACAAGCAATATAGGAGCCAATTTCCCCCTCCCCCGGGAACTTGGATCAGGTACAGTTCAAAGGAGTCAAGACATTGGAGATAACCATTTGGCCATCCGGGATAGAAGGTCTGCGAAACTACGTGGCAATAAAAGGAGGGAGGGGGAGAGATGTGGAAGGTGGATAAGGAGTCATAAAACATAGTGGCAGGAAACCACCTTGGGGTGTCAAACCAAAGCATCTGTATGACATCAGGGCAAAACAGGTCAAAGCAACACCTTATTAGGCAATAGAATCAAATGGAAACAGAATAAGATCATGGCAGAAAACCTGGGGATTCTGACAATGGCTTGTGGTCCCCTCAGTGGGAATACACAGAACAGGCTTCCTCGGGAGGTGGTGGGTTCTCCATCTTTGGACATTTTTAAACAGAGGCTGGATAGCCATCTGATGGAGAAGCTGATTCTGTGAAGGTTCAAGGGAGTGGCAGGTTAGAGTGGATGAGCGATAGGGTTGTGAGTGTCCTGCATAGTGCAGGTGGTTGGACTAGATGACCTAGGAGGTCCCTTCCAATTCTATGATTCTAAGAATACGCATGCAGAACGGAAGTCTGCTCTCATCAAACTGAAGAAATAGAAACAGAACTTGAACCGGCCATTCTTGAGGAGGAAATGGAACAAGCCTTGAATCATTGGTCAAACAACAAGGCCCTAGACACTGACATACCTGTGGAACTGCTCAGCTACAGCTTTGTGCCAGAAAATCTGGGAAACTAATAACTGGCCAGAGGAGTGGAAATGATCAGTGTTCATCCCACAACCCGAAAAGGGTGACTCAAAAAATTGTTCCAATTACCGTACAATAGCCCTAATTTCTCATGCTAGTAAAATCCTGCTCAAAATCACAGAACACATAGCAATAACCATTGAAAGAGAGTTATCAGATGTTCAAACTGGCTTTCAACAGGCGTGGCACGTGATCCCTTAGCAAATCAGCACTGGATTTCGGGAGAACCACGGGAGTATCAGAAGGAAGTCTACATCTGCTTTATTGACTACAAGAAAGCTTTTGATTGTTTGGATCACAACAAATTGTGGGAAGCCCTGCTGATTACAAAGGTAAATTAAAGAATTTTCGCCCTTTCTTAAACACTAAAAGAACAAAAATAATGACCACTGCAAAAAGCAGACATGTCACAATGACAATTTATGATGAAGAGATCAAATATTTCCAATAGCCACTTATTGGCTGTGAAGGCTGGATGATGAAAGAATTGGACAAGAGAATAGATCAATTTGAAATCTGGTGTTGGAGAAGGCTTCTGAGGGCTCCATGGACCGCAAAAGTCACAAACAAGAAAATACTATAGTGCATGGGTAGTCAGCCTGTGGTCCTCCAGATGTCCATGGACTACAGGTCCCATGAGCCCCTGCCAGCAAATGCTGGCAGGGGCTCCTGGGAATTGTAGTCCATGGACATCTGGAGGACCACAGGTTGACTACCCCTGCTTATAGTGCATAAAGTCTAATTTGTGGGTAAAATCACCAAACTCTGGCTCACTTACTTTGGCCATATGCAAGCAGCAGCAGACTCAATGCAGAAAGCTATTATGCTGGATTGGTCAGAGGAAAAAGGAAGCCAAGCTGACAAAGGGTACAGTGGTTGGATGCGATTGGGGTGGATGCCGGCCAGAACACTGCGTGGCTGAGAGAGGCAGCGGGGGATCATGGCGACAGGTGTTGCCACGGGGTCGTCAACAGTCGGACACGACTGAATGGCTGACAACAACTTCCCACCTTCAAAATGATACCCGGGCAGGGGACTGACATGTTACATATCTACGTCAACAAAGTGGATCGAAGCGCCATCCATCCAGGCTTGCCCAAGTGCTGTGTTTGCCAAAGGATGGACTCGGGTGGCAGCTCTACAGCACTTCAAATGCCCATGGAACATGTGGCATATGGCAAAACGGGGCGTGGCAGAGGCCAAGATACTAGATCAGGGGTAGGCAAACTGTGGCCCTTCAGATGTCCATGGACTACAATTCCCATAAGACTTCCCATGGGAATTGTAGTCTATGGACATCTGGAGGGCCACAGTTTGCCTACCCCTGTACTAGATCATAACACAATATGATTTAAAGCACTGACCTCTCTACCCATGTCTTGAGTAGAAATCTAGGGACCAGGGGTTGGAGTAACTTCATTCCCCACCCTGTATTAAGCAACTGCAATTTGTAAATGGCCAGGGGTTTTCTGAGCGAAGCTTAGAGGTTGGCCATTGCTAATTGTCACTGAATGAAATTTGTCTGCTGAAATGTGATTTGGTCCAATTTAAGATAGATTCAGGTGGGTAGCCGGGTTAACTCAATGAAGTTTTCTGTTCGGGGGCACATTTATGGAAATTCAGCCTTGTCTTCAAGTTATGGAAGTATCTGAGTCCAATTCCATGCACTCTTTACTCCAGGGGTAGTCAACCTGTGGTCCTCCAGATGTCCATGGACTACAATTCCCAAGAGCCCCCTGCCAGCATTCGCTGGCAGGGGCTCATGGGAATTGTAGTCCATGGACATCTGGAGGACCACAGGTTGACTACCCCTGCTTTACTCCACAAGGGCACAAAACAGGACCATGATCGTGAGGCCGCCAGATCAGGCCCTGCCAGCACATTAAAAGTGCTAAGAAGAAACCGCACTTCTTTAGAAAAATCAGAATTTTATTATACATACTGTATTACACTGAAAATATGTACCCAAGGGACATGAGGTCTTCGATTTACATCTGTACAAAAACAAAAATACAGATAGAAAAAATACGGATTAATTACGAGGATATGCAACATTTTATAAAAGGACATTGCCTGTTAGAAGGTTACAAGGTATAATAGAAAGTATAACAGATCTCTCTAGAGCCAGCTTAAATATTTATCTGGTCTTTCCCTTCCATCAGATCTTGCTATTCAAACACAAATGGAGTTTTTATCGTGTTAGAGTACCTTTGATGAATTTGGCAAGTGGCACTTAAAATATCATTCACAGAGCCGATTGCAGGGTGGTTGGCCTGTTGCTTCCAGTACCCCACTAAACGTTGAGAGCTGCATTTCTGTTGCGGGGTTGTGCGCCAACTTCTTTCCAATGCCTATCAGTATCATCAGTTGCTTGTTACAGCTGGGCAAAAATGGAATTTAAACACATCTATGAATAAGTGGCAAAACAGATCCTATTCACCCCAGCTACTGAGTTCTCAACCTCTCTTATCTGGGCAAAAAACCCACAAGTCCGTTATGGTCACGGACCTCTGGGGCTTCCGGTAGATTCTTCAATCAGTAATCCAGGGTGTAGTAGCAGAAAATGGCCTGTGACGCATACACAACTTACTTCTCATTTTCCCCAAAATTGGTAGGGCTTTACTTCGAATGCTGTGTGCCCCCCTGCCCCAATTTTGCTTTTGGGAATTGCATGCCATATGAATGGCAAAGAAACAGACCTAAATTTTCTAAATTTGTCTGTGGATTGGTGGATCTCTGTTTATTGGCCAGGTTCACACTGGATGTTTTTTGAAAGGTTCTTCAATCTGAATACATTCTCAGGTAGTCGTCTTTGCAGAATGTTAGTCGCTTCCTCCCCCCCCCCCCCAATTGGTGTACAAGCTCCACTATTTAATTTCTATACCACCCTCCCATGAGGCTACGACTTTCCATTATTTAAATTCGAGGGGTTTTTTTTATAAGCAGGATGAGTTTAGCAATATGAGTTCATTGCTAAACTTGAATCGCTGGGGAGGAAATTATTGATAAGGCTTTTAAAGTTCTGCAACCACTTTTATAATTCTTTGGCTTACATGTAACTCAGCTCTTCGAGGAGCCTCTCTGCAAACTCTGAAGGGTGGTACGATGGAGGAAGGGGTCAAGCCCGACACTGGGTCATGTGCCATCAAGCAAGCCCAGTAGCAAGCCCAGTGGCCACCAATCTTGAGCTGGGGGGGGTATGCCCACACACACAATGCGTTAGCAAGCCCTTTCCCACAAAATCTCATATTATTCCCTCCTTCCCATCTCAGTGACCCCAGAACTCTCCAAAGCTGCCCCGTTCTTTCCACTGCCCCATCTGTCTCCAAGGGGCTACTTTTCTCTGCTTTGTGCACTCTGTTGGCATTCAGCTCAACAGCATTTCTTTGTATTTCCTTTTATGCAAAGGGCTGAACTACGTTTTCCCCATGAAAAATCAGGGGCTTGCTGTGTGGTGACTCCAACATAGGTAAGGGTTTCATTCATTGCATATTTTACAACTGTTAACTGCAAACATAAATACATCCCAGTTTAGGGTGGGTGGTTGCCATGCTCGCTAGTGGCAAACAACCTGATGCTGGTTTTGACCCCTTCCCCTCCCCCCTCCATATTTTGAGCTTGCAAAGAGGCTCCTCGTAGAGCTGAAGCACAAAGACAAAAGAATTGCAGGGAATGCTACCTCTTGCAAAACTATTAAAGCTTTCCTTGCTTGTTTATTAGTGACCTAAGTTTAGCAACAAATTCATATTGCCAGATGAATCCTGCTTGTAAAAAAAATAACCCAAAATTTAAATGCTGGAAAACATAAGCAATAGTTGAACTTGTATGGGGGGTGGGAATAGTGGAGAGTGGAACAACTTCAGTGCGGACAAGAGAGTTTCCTCCAAGAGGTGAAAAAAAGGATGGGAAGGAGGAAATCTGAGGGAATCTCTATGTTTCTGAAGTACCTTCAGCTTGGAGCAAGAATAAAAACCAGCGCAAAACCACTCTCAGAAAACCTGGGGAAACAGCGGCCAGAAAGGGAATTGGGTGCTGAAGGGAGGAAAACCAATGCAGAATGAAAAAGAAAATCCGATGGAGATGCACCATGACAGCCAAAGGAAACAACCATGCAGAACAGGCCAATGTCTTTGCAATTAGAGCCGGGTCATATCCTAGCTGTCAAGCTCAAGTCTACAGGCTCTATCCAGGTGGTTGGTCTGACAGCTTAAGAAGATCACACACTACAAGGCGATTTTAATGCTCTAAACCCTAATCCTCACCCATCTTTCGAAGAATTCTCTGTTCAGACATGACTCTCCTGTTGCCTGTAAATGTTAAGCCTACCATATCCAAAAGTATTAAAATAGTGCCACATAAAATCAGCACACCCTCTAAGGCAGGGGTAGTCAAACTACAGCCCTCCAGATGTCCATGGACTACAATTCCCAGGAATTCCTGGGAATTGTAGTCCATGGACATCTGGAGGGCTGCAGTTTGACTACCCCTGCTCTAAAGAAACCGTAAGTAGTTTATGTACCTTGGCTTAAAACATAACGGGTATTTACTGGTGTCCTGCTGCCACAAAACACACTTTGCACACCTTGATACATCACAAGACAAGTTTTATAAAGCTCTTCTTACAAGACTGGGTAGTTCTTAACCACCCACTCCTAGCTCTAAATTTGAGATGTGTTCATATTTCCACTGCTTCCACTTAGCTTTAAAATCATCAGACGTCTGGGAAACATACTGACTGAATAAAGGGACCAGGCAGCGGGAAAGGGAACAAGACTTGTGCTATTATGAAGCCGTAGAAACCTGGTGAACTCGTGGATACATCAAAGTATCCTAAGCACATGAAAACAAGGTCTTCCTTTATGATTATGGGGAAGGCATCACACTGGAATGTGCTTTTCAAAACTCAAGGCTGTACTCATCCATGGGAAATTACACAGTAAGCCCACGTTTCTCTAACAGCAAGCCCAAATTGTTTCAGCACGACTGCAACACATGCAGATCATCCCCAGGTTTACTCTGCAACCTATTAAAGACTTCTTACCCTGTCTGCTTCATGCACCTGACAGCTGAGGACAGCAAGATGCAGGACTTCTATGTCACTGGCTGACTCAATTTCCCCCTCGCAAGCATACAAAGGAGAACTACACCAAGTCATTGAATGAAACATCAAGCCCAAGTTCTTCATGAAAATAATGGCCAATTAGTTACTGATGATGGGCTCTTGGTCTGAACTGGTCAAGATGATGCGTAAACTGCTATTTACCAAGTTCACCACCATCACACCTCTAGTGATAGCTACTAAACAGGTTTGAATAGTCCTGGCCACTAAATTTTGTTCTTTATGTATAACAGGTATGGTTTAGACCACCAGGGGTAGTCAAACTGCGGCCCTCCAGATGTCCATGGACTACAATTCCCATGAGCCCCTGCCAGCAAATGCATTTGCTCGCAGGGGCTCATGGGAATTGTAGTCCATGGACATCTGGAGGGCCACACGTTGACTACCCCTGGTTTAGATGTTACAGAATTAGTGGAGTTCCTCAGCATACAAAGCTATTTTGGCAACTACCATTTTGAGCTGGCGAAGTCATTTCATTGTTTTTTTTTTAATGGTTATGACATATTTAAAGTATCTCAAGCATATTACTTAGGAGCCAATCTGACAGATCTTCTTGCATGGCGTTTGATAAAACCAGAACACCCCACTTAAACAGCGGATGACTCAACATTCGAGCTCTTCGGATCTCCAGTAAGGAAATAAAGAAGTCATCTTCCAGCAAGTTAATGGTGGTGAAACAAATTTGTCCTTTTAAAAAAATGCTGGTTTGGGCTGACGTGTAGAAACTTAGAAACTCGCACGACAGCTCGTAACAGGCAAAAGCAGCAGAAATACTTCTCTTGTGGATTGCTCTGGGCATTGAAGTGAGGAAACCGCATACTTGTCGTGTAACATCCGAGAGCTGCCACTGTGGAGGACTTCCTAGTCTCCGTCGCACTGCTTAGTTACATCGGAAGCAAACAAAGGATACGGGACCCGTTTCTTTCTCCTTGTCCAGTTTTAGATACTCAGGTGAGAAGAGAGGTTTAGAGCAGGGGTAGTCAACCTGTGGTCCTCCAGATGTCCATGGACTACAATTCCCGTGAGCCCCTGCCAGCAAACGCTGGCAGGGGCTCACGGGAATTGTAGTCCATGGACATCTGGAGGACCACAGGTTGACTACCCCTGGTTTAGAGCATGCCAAAGCAGGTCAAACTGACTAAAACCTGGGCAGATCTTGGAATAAAGCAGCCCCCCTCCCTGTGCTTGTTACCCCCGTCTTAAAAGCAGCCCACTCCATTTTAAAGTTGGCCCAGCACAGAGTCCCTGCACGTCCCACAACCGCTACAGGACATCCCCTAGCATCGGCTTCCTTTCAGATTTACTTTTTAACTTTTATTCCACCCTGTCGCATGCAATCCCTGGAACCAAACGGAAGAAGATCCAATCCCATCTTTGTGCACGGAACCTGTCAGGTTCTTTCATGCAAAGCTCCCAGAGAAGAACCCATTCCGATACCACAGCGGTTGGGAAACTGCTTGAAGCACACTGATTCCTAAATGTTTCCGTCTGGGATGGGCCAGAGAGAGGAGAGGGCCCTGTGCTGAAGAGTGCCGGGCAGCCAAACCTGCTCCTGTTAAACCCAGTTTGCAGAACTGTTTTCTGCCAAGGGGTGACTCATTTAATTCTCAAAAAATCCGGGAAGAACCATCCAGCTGTCACTTTGACCCACAATCTAAACATTTCCGAAGCAGACAGAGGAACTCAGGAGAGATACTGGACTGGATCCTGCGATGCCCCACTGCTAAGCCTTCCCCCAATGGGGAAGGAGCTTTTCTGATGACTGGGATAAAAGGCTTTTCTTCCTTGGTGCAAGAGAAGAAGCCCAAGGCTTGGAGGCCCAAACACCCACCTTCCATGGAAACCTGAAGCAAGCTGAGAAGTGACCAGGTTAAACAGCATTTGAGGGTGATCCGTTTCAACGCGGAAGGCATTTGTCCAGTTCAGGGACTAAAAGGTTAACCCTTTGTGGCCTCCAGTGTGCTCCGCAAGCTGCCTTTTTTACTTGCCCCTGTTAAAATTAACCCGCGTGCTCCCGTGTGAAGTCAGCACACAGTCCAGGGAAGAGGGAAGCCGGCAAACCACTGTGTAATCTGGTGGGAAAGAAGTATCAGCATTGTGGAAAGGGCGGTCCCACTGCTGCCCCGATGGCTTTATGCAAATTACAGGGTCTTCCCTATCACCGGGAAAATCAGTCCCCAGGGTGGGAGGAATCATCCAGTCCACTACAGACGACTACACAACTACACAGCAGTGGCCATTTTAAAAAGTGAGGCTAGACTCAACAGAGCATGGAGCTAGTGTGAGAAACCCGTCCTTCCATCCGGCCACTTCCCCCCCAAAAGGTCTGGAGGCGAGCTGCGTGCAGAGGTGGTGGATGCCCTGAACCTCTGCCCATCCAGCCGTCTTGAGTGACTCCTGCACCTCCCAACACATCCATCCATCCACCCGCCCACCCGCCCCCTCAAACAAACAGAAAGAAAAGCCAGTGCGGTTGCTTTGATCATTGTTCTGCTATTGGAGCCAACCACAGCTAGTCAACGACTGCTAAAAGAAAGCCTTCACAGGAATGTCAGTCCTCCAAGTCGACCCACAATGGCGGGTGCTGGCCTGATCGCTGGTCCGTCCGGTCAACCCCTGGCTGGGACAGCCGCTCAGGAGACGGTGATGGGCTTGTACTTCTTGAATCTGGTCCACTGGCCGGTGGCATAGTTCATTTCGAAGACCGTGTCGACCAGCATGGTGGTGCTCCCGCTGCCGTCCGCCTTGGTCACCACTTCCGTGTGCTCGCTCAGCTTGATCTGGATGATGTCCCCCTGATCCTGGCAAGGATTCTCTGCAGAGGAAGAAGGCCCAAAGAACCTCAGCACAGCGGGAAGAGGGACGCAGCTGAGCCCCCAGCAGGACGGGAAGGCACTCCCCACACACTAGAGCCAGTTTGGTGGAGTGCTTAGGAGTGCGGACTTCTAATCTGGCATGCTGGGTTCGATTCTGCACTCCCCCACATGCAGCCAGCTGGGTGACCTTGGGCTCGCTACGGCACTGATAAGCTGTTCTGACCAAGCAGTGATGTCAGGGCTCTCTCAGCCTCTCCTCCCTCACAGGGTGTCTGTTGTGGGGAGAGGAAAGGGAAGGCAACTGCAAGCCGCTTTGAGCCTCCTTTGGGTAGAGAAAAGAACCAACTCTTCTTCTTCTTCTTTTAGAACCCCTAGGAAAAGGGCTTTCCCACAGCCCCCCCCCCCAAAAAAAAACAATGCAGCTTTTACAAGGCCCTAGAATCAATGGTTGCCATCACATTTCACCCCCAGAGCAGCATTCTCCCAATACTTTTTTTGTTGGAAAACCTGGACATTTGCAGGAACACAGACAAAAGTAGTGGGATACTTGAGCAAGAGGCTCTCCAAGACCGACTCTCCTCCCACAGAAGCAGTGGGAGAGGCAAAGCAAAACTTGCCCCCCGCCCAGCAAGTTGCTGGGGCTCGTCACACAAGGGGAGCCCCGCCTCATTGCTGACACTTTTCTGAGGAGCCCCACAATGGATGAACACTTAAAAACCTCAACTGTGCTCTTCTGACATCAAGGAGATGGGTGGATGGATGGGCCCTTGGGACTGCAAATAGAGCAACCGTCCCAAGATGGCTGCAAGAGGACATTCATTGGGGTCTACTCCCGTACACATGCAGTCCAAGTTCTTTGCTGAAATACATGCATCCAATCAAGGGGACACACGGGAAGGGTGAAGCAAGTACCAAAAAACTGTGTCCAGCTTATTTCTTAGGTTTTCTGACAAGACTCTTCTCCTTCTGCTTCAATCAGCCTGCATGTTTCACTACTGGGCTTTGACAGTCAAAACAAAAGAAAGAAACAAGAGTCTGGATACGTGCCTCTTGATCCCGCCAAGAACCCCAGGATAAGGTCCTTCTCCGCACTCGTTACTTTGTTTGCTGTCGTGAACATTTCTTGCACCGCATACATTTGTTTCGTCTGCAAAAGGGAAGATGGGGGGGGGGGGGGACAGTGAGTGAGTGAACCAACTTGGTAGAAATTGCTGTAAACATTGAACGATCTGAGTTTTAGATCAGCAGCACTCAACTTTCCCAGGGCCCTGCCTAGGCCTTCGCAGGGTTTTAATGCTGATCATGCTGTCGTACACTTAAGATTAATTCTTCAGCCTCCTTGGGTCCCCGCGGGGGTGAAAGATGGGATGTAAATAAAGAAAATAATACATGGAGGGCTTCATTGCTCACGCCTTTCAGTAGCAGGCTTGTACGATTTGGCACGCTTCGGCTGCCATTCAAACCAGAAGCAACCAGGGCCACAGTGCAGGGGGGGGGGGCGGCATGTGGTGGTGGCATGCCAATCGGCGCACGCACGCAGCCGCCCCTCCCCCCTGTGCTGTAGCCCTGGCCGCCTTGGGCTTGACTGGCCGCCAACTTCATGGACCACCAGTCTGATCCAGCAGGGCTCTTCTGAGGTTCTTATGAAGGCCTCTGTGCCCTGCTGTTGGCCCTCCAGAGGAACTGGAGGGCCACTGTGTGAGATGGAGGCTGGACTCAATGGACCTCCAAAGTCCGACCCAGCAGGGCTCTTCCGCTGTTCTGAGTGATTGCCCAGGGGAAACATCACGTGCTTACACTTAGGGAGAATCGTTTTTTGGGTGCCGCCTGCTGAGTCTGGGGAGCCGCCGGGGGTGCTGGCACCACTGGAGCAGTGGTCGGCGTCGTCACGGGAGAGGCGGGCATAGCCACGGCTGCATTGGTGTTGCTGTTGTACATGGGCGTCCTCTGCTTGAACTGGTTGGGGACGGCACTGGCAGGAGGCATGGCTGGCTCTTCTTTAGCCGGCAAGGGTTCTCGGACTGATGCAGCTGTGGGGATAAACAGGGCAGGATCAGGGGCTCATCTGCTCAACACCCTTCTCTGCATCCTCCCCACAAATATGAAGTCAGCAGAAGATCCTAAAGACACAACAGATCGTCTGGTCTTCTTCCTTGCTTTTGCCACTCATTCATTTCAGCCATTTATAAACTGCCTTTCAGCCCCATGGGTCCTCAAGAAAAGAGCGCAAGCGAAAATGTAAAACCAAGCTGTATGTAAATGTAAAACCAATCATAAATCCCATCCCAGTGCATTAAAAAAAAGAATCCTCCAAGGTTATAAACATGAAGCACAGTCTCCATTTTCTTCCTGGGAAAGTCTTTAGAAAGAGTCTAATGTACTGAGATGAGGAGGGGGGGGGCACCACTGTTTGGAATAAGCTCCTGAGGTTTTTTTAGTTAAGGATTCCCACTCTTTTTGGAGTCTGTGGGCACCTTGGAAGTTTTGACAAAACAGGGTGGGGGTGCAGTCACCACAAAATGGCCGCCATGGCTCACTTCAGTCACACAGGGAAGGCCCTTGTGCTGTGGTGGTGGCTGATATCAAAGCAAGCTTTAAATATAGACACACACACACACACACACAGACTTGATCTGCAGTGGCTAATCAGTGGCCTTTCCCTGTCCACTTTCTAAAATCACTTGGTGCATGCTAGGATAGGTGCAAACTTCCTCCTTTCCGCTCTAGGGCACCACTCGCCCCAGTCTCCTCCTCCTCCTTTTCCACCCACAGGAAGAGCCAGCAGTAAGGTAAGCAGGCTGGGCGGGGTTGCTGGGCGGGACTGAGGGAAAGGCTGGGCTTCAGGCCTACCCCAAGGAGGCCAGGGCAGCCTTTAAGGCCGCATGCCTGACCAAGAACCTGGGGATGGGAGAGGGAGACCAGGTAATGGCCACCCCAAAGGCCCACCCCTGGCCCGAGCAGCCCTGCTGTGGCCTCTGCAGACTTCAACAGTGCCTGTCCAGATCTGGAGGGGGCGCCAGGAATGGCCCATCAACACTGGCTCCTGACCAGAACAGCCCTGCTGCAGCCTCTGCAGGCAAAGGCAGCACCCTTGGGGGTCCGGAGGAGTCCAGGAAGTCCCCGCCCCCAGTCCATATGGCTCTGCTGTGGTCCCTGTAGGCCTCAGTGGCACCCGTCTGGCGGGTGGGGAGGAAGGCCCCACCAACACCTGCCCCAAGCCCAAACAGCCCTGCTGCAGCTTCTGCAATGCCCATCTGGGGCCAGAAAGGCCCTGCCAACACCCGGCCCCTACGCGGCTTCTGCAGGCTTCAGCGGCACCTCTTCTAGTGCCTGGTGCATTCCTGAGTGCACCAGGCTTTCCCCCTCTTTATTAATAATTACATTTGTTACCTGTCCTTTCTCAGAACAGAGTACATTGTAATAAAACATACAGCAGAATTATATAAATATAGCATACAATAAACATAAAAAATCTAAAACAGCTCTGTTCTTCATTACCAGTACTAGAGTTACATTGATAAGGAAGAAGAGAGGCAGCTTACAAAATGAAATTATGAAAAATAATTATAAGACATTAAAAAGTCAAAATTAAAAAACTCCAATCAGGACTATTAGTTGCACTTATTTATACTTCTTGTTCATCTAGTCTTTAAGCAGCCAACATGGTTACTGTGCATGTGTGCAGGCCAGCCGCCAAAAGATTTCTTCATTAGCTTAGTAACAGAGCAAGAGGGGCACCTCCCAATTGGAGTCATTGAAACCGTTTTCCCACCTAATAGTCACATGCTACAGGGGAAGGGCCCTAGCCTCCCTCAGTTCCTCTTGGCCATCGCTATGAACCAACAAAAGAGAGACTTATGGAGCTCACAGCAGAGAAGGAGGGAGAGACATGTCCCTGCACAGAAAGATCTAGATGAACAGTTACAAGGGTCTTTTCCAGTGGCTGGTCTTCATGCGTTCACAATATAAATGTGGGACTACACAGAATAAAGTAATTTAGTCAAACACAGTCCTAAATGAAACCACCTTCAGCTGCCTCCTAAAGATCCACAATGAGAGGCCGAGGGGTGCACCTCTCTGGGGAGGTGGATCCATAATCATGGGGCTGCCACTGAAAAGGTCCTTTCTCATGTGTGCCCACCAATCAAGCTGCTTTGGTGGCCTCTCCCTGAGATCTTGACTCCCAAGCAAGAAAATATGTAAGGAGACGGTTCTTCAGGTACCCCAGTCCCAAGCCATACAGGGCTTTAAAGGACAATAGCTGGCAGTGACCAGCAGTCAAGCTGCCAAGATTTGCATTAGCTGCAACACCCAGAGTGATCCTGGGTGATCTAGGGCAGGGGTAGTCAAACCTGTGGTCCTCCAGATGTCCATGGACTACAATTCCCATGAGCCCCTGCCAGCATTTGCTGCACGAAATACTGCAGGTGGGGTCTGACCAATCTGAAATGGATATGTGCCTGCACAGAAAGATCTAGATGAACAGTTACAAGGGTCTTTTCCAGTGGCTGGTCTGCACGTGTTCACAATATCAATGTGGGACTGCACAGAATAAAGTAATTTAGTCAAACACAGTCCTAAATGAAACCTAAATGAAATCTATCCAAGACAGGAGAGAACTGAAGTCCCTCATCTGCCTTTCTATCAACCCAAATCGCCTCTGTCTTGCCAAGATTACAATACAGCCTCTTCACCCTCATCCATCCCATTGCTGATTCCAAGGACCAGGTCCAGAACATGACCCTTAGAATTAGGTGGAAGAGCTGGGTAGCATTCTCTTGTACGAACACATCATCCTAGTTAAACCCTCCATGTTTGCTTTTTCCATCTCTTTCCTCCTTCCAGGCATGTAAATGCCTAGGGGACTGAAGTGCCTGGTGGAATGAGCTCTCAGAACAGCTGAGGGCCCTGCAGGAGCTGACTAAGTTCCGTAGGGCCTGTAAGACAGAGAGCTCTTCCACCAGGCCTTTGGTTGAGGTTGGGCATGGGAGAGCAAAAGATGATCTAGCTTCTCCTCCGGAATGCCATATTGACATCTTCCCGGGTATATGGTGCGGGGTAGGGGCGTAGATGAGCTGAGGGCTGGTGTGGTGAGGGGGTGAGAGGGTTTTTTATTGTTATATTGATATTATAAGTATGCTGTAATCTGCCACGAGCCAGCTGTCCTGGGAGCAGCAGATTATAAATGCAAATAAATAAAAAATAAAAGTTTAAAAGGTGTGATACTCATGGTCAGTCTGCCCCTGGCTTGGAAGGACACCTGGATACAGAGTGGTTAGAACATTTCTGCAAAAAGAGAACCTACAACATGTGCTGCCTGACAAGCCAGGGAAAGCTGCTGAACACCAACCGTGAAATTCGGAGACTGGCTTCAGAGGAGTTCTGCTCAGGAGGGTGCAGGAGATTAGTAGAAAAAGGCAGCCCTTACCTGTTTGCGTCTCAGTGCTCGGAACGTAAGAGGAAGATGGCACGACGCTGGGGGCGGCAGGCAGGTAGCTGGTTGAAGCCAGGGCAGGTTCATTATTCAAGGCGCCGAGTTTCTGCAAAAACAGCACGGATGACCTTAACACATTTCCAAGAATATAATTCGCTCCTATTGGTTGGCTTTTTAAAACAACATTATGCTGGTCCACATAATCTCAGGTGTGATTTACAAAATTGCTCCTTTCATCAAACATCCTTCTGTAGGCCAGCGTCCCCAACCTGGTGTGCCCACCTGGTGTTTCAAAAAGTGGATGAAGCCAACAGGGCTTCTGGCTGGCTGTGCTGATTAAAACAACATGATATCAGCAGTCAGTCAGTCAGTCAGTAACCTTTTATTGGCATAAAATGTATAAGACATATAAAAATAGGGTTTAAAATTTCAACAAAATAATAAAATGGGATTACATAACCAAACAGATCTTAAAATGATTAAATAAACTATAAAAGATAAAATACAAGATAAAATATAAAGATAAAGATGATATCAGCAGTAATGGCCACCAGAGTGCTGGGTTCAGTCTCTCTCATTCCTCTTTCCCAGTGTGAGTTTAAAATTCACTCTCTTCTCCCTTTCCTCTGTGTGGCTGGCTTCACCTCCTCTGGTTGCATCCACCTGGTTGTACCCAGTTTGGTGTAGTGGTTAGGAGTGTGGTCTTCTAATCTGGCAAGCCAGGTTCGATTCTGCACTCCTCCACATGCAGCCAGCTGGGTGACCTTGGGCTTGCCAGGGCGCTGTTAAAGCTGTTCTGACCGAGCAGTGATATCAGGGCTCTCTCAGCCTCACCTCCCTCACAGGGTGTCTGTTGTGGGGAGAGGAAAGGGAAGGCGACTGTAAGCCACTTTGAGCCTCCTTCAGGCAGAGAAAAGCGGCATTCAAGGATCAACTCCTCTTCTTCAGTAATCTCAGGGCTCTCTCAGCCTCACCCCTCACCCTCAGCCTCACAGGATTTCTGGTGTGGGGAGAGGAAAGGGAAGGCGACTGTAAGCCGCTTTAGGTAGAGAAAAGCAGCATCTAAGAACCAACTCTTCTTCTTCTTCCCCCTGTGTCAAAAAAGATGCCCACAGATGCTCAGAAGGGTTGGGGGCCTGCACCAATGCCAACCTGAGGTTATCTCGTGCGGTTGAAAGCAACTCAGCCTGAACCTGGGCTGCCATTTGGGGCCAGTTTTCCTAGCTTCCACTGCCTCTAGATTGTCCTAAGGAGACCCCACCAACAATCACAGCTGTGGCTCAGCCCAAGAGAATCAAGAACACAACAGGCAAGGCAGGAAGAAGTGCCTACCAAAAAAAGAAGAAGTCCATCTACAAAACATTCCTTGCTGATCGAATTCTGATTTCTAGAAAGTCACAACACATTTTTTTAACATGTATCCGTGTACAAAAAAGCAGGGATGCAGCTTAGGTGCTAACTGTGGAAGTGAAGGAGCACCCTCTTCTACGCTTGACATAGCTGACCTAAGCTATCACATGCCTGGAGATAGATTCAGGTGGGTCACCATGTTGGTCTGAAGCAACGGAACAACATTTGAGTCCAGGGGTACCTGGAAGACAGCAAAGTTTGATACTGGATAGAAGATTTTGTGGGCAGGCTCATGAAAACTCATACCCAGAATTTAACGTTGTTGGTCTTCAAGTACTCACTGGGTTCCTGCAAGCTGGCTCCTGCCATGCACATTTTTCCTTTTAATATGTTAATTAATACACATGCTGGACTTTACCTCTGGTCTGCTGATTGAACTTATTTATATACTACGTAATCCACCTTAAATCTCGGTGAAAAAGGAGGAGTATAAATGTGAACAAAATAAAGGTAAGTATCGGAAGAAAAAGGCAGGGCAGTCGAGACAAGTTCCCTCGGCTCACATGTACACGTTCTATTTCACTAGAACTATCAAGAGTGACGAGGGTGCTAGATATTAATGCAAGTTAAAACCCCACCTGAGTAGACACAAGTCCAGCGGCGTAATCCGGAGTGGCGTTTTCAAAAACGGTTTCCTCTTTTGCTGGTTTCTCCGCCACTTCCGTATCTATTCAATTGACAGAAAGAAGCGGCGATCACTGCTACGCTTTAAGATGTCATTTTGTCAGCAGTAAGAACCTGCCATCTATCTGCTAGCTCGTCCGCAGACACGCAAACCCGCATGCCGTCTTTTTGTTCCCGCCAGTTCATTCTCACACTTGTACAGAGAACAAATAGGGCATTTCCAAATAGGAGGCCTTTATCAGACAAAAATTTATCTTTATTAAATAAAAACATATCTGGGTCCCGCAGAGAGAGGGCTCAGCAATTTGTTCTGCACGGCTCTCTTGTTGTGCAGATCGCATTATCTGAGCTGCCATTGCACTTCTCCATATCATTTGTGACCTTGTACCGCACAAATGCATAAAAGTATCGTTCTCTCAAGCTGATCAAAGTACCATTTCCCTTCTCAGGCGCCTCACCTCCTTGTCCACCCTGGTTTTAATGAGCGGAGCGAGACACCAAGGGATGGGCAGGCCCAAACACCCATTTACCTTCCAAACATATTTAAAAGTTGAGGTTGTTCATGCCGTATACCAACCTAAAGTCTTCCGTCGTCTTTTGGCTTCCTGGCCAGCACCGACCTTCTTCACCTCAGATAAATTTAGGAACTGAAAATACACAGAGATCAATGCCTGGATTGCTTGTCTGGGCATCCCACTGCTTGGCCAAGGCCAGGCTGCTTCCCCGCTTCCCTGTCTGTACACGGCACCAAGGCAGGAAGATCAGCAGTTGCTGCCTCCACGGTTTGGTTTGCGGCCAGGTGCGTCTTTACAGACCAATACGATTCGGGGGACATAAGCTCCTAAGAGTCGAAGGTTCCTCCATCAAATACAAGGAGCAAGTGGATCTCTATTCCTTCTTCTATCTAGTGAAGGAAATGTCAGCTCTCAAAAGCTCATACCCTGAGCAGTCTCCAAGGTGCTATTGGACTTGAATCCAACTCTTCTCCTTAAGATCAACACCGCTCGCCTCTGAAACTACCTCTGCATTATGGCTGCCAAGTTTATTAACCTGGCACTTGGGTGTGGTCATTTCTATGGCCCTATCCAGGGAACTCCTTTTCCTTGGTATTTTGATTGACTGATTTCAAACTTGAGTGGTGATTCAAAGCAGCTTAGACCACTCTCCTCTCATGGACTCAGCCTTGCAATGTCCCTAAGATGTGTGACCGGCCCCAGGTCTCCCAGCAAGCATAGTGGGGATTGGGACCTGGGCCTCCTGGATCTTAGTCCAACATTTTAACCATCCAAGAACCCAGCACTTTGGCAGTTGCACACATTTCCCTGCCAGTCCTGCTACAGGATTTCTCCCATTACAACCGCCTTGGGGTGCCTGCATTCCTCGTAATGTGGACTCCTGGGTCTAACAGACCCTAGAATAGCTCTTTAACCTTGACCGGAACAAGGGCTTTTTCAATCCTGGCCCCAACCTCAGGGCCTGTAAGATGGCAATTATTCCTCCAGGCATTCCAAGGAAACCTTACCTGGCCTCTTATCAGCTTCTCTCATCATCACACCAGAGGACCAGTGTATCTAACTGTTTATTGGTATTTTAATTTATGTCTGGCATTTATGTTAACCATCTTGAGCCCTGATTGCTGGGGAAGGGGCGGGATAAACATCAAATGAAATAAATCAAAGAAATAAATCCCAGTTCAGGGATTCAAAACTACATATGCAAAATAAGCGATGATAAGGAAAGACTAAGCAGGCCTGTCATTTGTGAGGTTACTATGAACCTTTGGCCGCCACAAGCTAGTATGTATAAGAGACCGACCACTGGACTTACCAAAGAGGATCCTTCTCCCCTGGAGTAAGGAGGACATCAGTTAGGATGGGTTTTCCCTTTGGCTGCTCAGGGAAGCAGGGTTTGAGTAAAATGCCCACCTTTCGGTTCCTGTCCTGCACACTGCGAATCGTCCCCAGTTGGACACTTCAAGAGCCATAGAGTAGATTAACGGAAACTAGAACTGATTAACTTCTAACACATCCAATATAGTAACCATTAACTTTTTTTTTTGTAATAGAAAGAAGAACAGGAAAGGAACAGAGGGAACTGGTCACCTTTCTCTAACTTCACCTGTACCTGGCTGTTGTATTATTTTGCATCATGTTCTAAAACCAGTTTACTTGGGAGGGCCAAATGTCCTTACTCCAGGGGAAAAGGACTCAGTTTGTTAAGTCCAGAGGTCGTTCTCCCCCCGGATCACAGAACATCTAGAGCAGGGGTAGTCAAACTGCGGCCCTCCAGATGTCCATGGACTACAATTCCCAAGGGCCCCCTGCCAGCATTCGCTGGCAGGGGGCTCTTGGGAATTGTAGTCCATGGACATCTGGAGGGCCGCAGTTTGACTACCCCTGATCTAGAGCCTAAATACCCAGGTGGGTACTTAGACTGGTTCCAGAACGTGCTGCAGAACTGCCAAAGGCTGCCTCAGCTGAACTATATTGGTCAATTTTGCAATGCGTATTGAATGTGCTGTAATCCCGGTTGGGGCAGGCAGACTAAGCAATTTGTACGCCTCAGCTATGCAGGTCTTTAGGATTCTTCTCATTGTTGCTTTGGACATCTTCTGTGCAGTGGCAGGTGGAGAAGCTGGTATGAACAGACCATCCAATTTTCTTATGTCCTCTGTGTGAATCAGATTTCCAGACCATCAGCTTTATCCATTCTGGATCTGGGTGCCAAACTGGACTCTGTTGCAGGAGATCTGGAATCTGTGGAAGCTTGAAGGGTGGTTCCGCTGCCATCTGTAGCATGGTCGAGAACCAGGGTCTCCCGGGCCAGTGGGGTGCCACCAGTATGACCACCACTTTCTGTTGTATGATCTTGTGAAGGAGCTTTGGCATTATGAGTACTAGAGGGAATGCGTAGATCAGCCCTTCTGGCCAATCCAAGGTTAGTGCATCTATGCATTTCTGTCCAAGGATGATGGAATCTCAACATGAATGATTGTTGTCCGCCGATGCTAGACGATCCATGATTGGCACCCAAAACCTCTGGGTCATCAGCCTGAACACCTGTCTTTAGTAACCACTCTCCTTCCTGTGGCTTAGCTAGTCGGCTTGAACATGAGGTTCCCATTGATGTGCTCCTCCTGTAATAACAGGAGCTCCTTTTCCAACCAGTCCAGAATCCTGGTCGCCTCCTTCAACTGACCCCTGGACCAGTAAATCCCCCCTGCATTTGTTGAGGTGGGCTCTGGCTGCTACATTGTCTGTCCTTATCAGGAGATAAAGTAAAACGTGGACAGTTTTATTTCTCCAATGTTTTTGTGAACTGCAGCTGAACTCAAAAGGACTGATTGGCTGTTTTAGCAAAGAATTATCATATGGCTGAATTTGGATGTTGTGACACAGTTTACTAATTTAACAGAATTAACTTTAGTTTTATATTCCCACTGTTATTATGGTAGTTCATAGTCTGAGGAAGAGTTCATGCACTCGAAAGCTCACACCTTGAATAAATCTTTGTTGGTCTTAAGGGTGTTACTGGACTCTATTTTTGTTGGTCTGCTACTGAAGCTTTCTCAGTAATTTCTTTGTCTGAAAGAAACTCTGATTCATCTTTTGTGACTTGCTCACTGTCAGAGGAATCATAATGTACAGAAGCACAAGATCCCCTCTTTCTGGTGGCCTTTGTGGGCCAGTTAAGGGAACATTCGGGGCCATATCCCAACATTGTAATCCTGCCCATTAGAACTGGTTGAGTGTTGCAGGAAGCCCCCCCTTTCAGACATCAGTCCCTCATTCTGGCTAAGAGGAACAATCTCTTCTCTCACAGCCTTATGGGAAAAAAAAAACAGCATTTCATCACTAAAGGGGCTTCCTCTCCCCCCCCCCCAACTCATGTGAACCCATGGCTGGTTGCTCACAATATCTCTAGGAGCCACAGCAGGATCAGGTGCAGCACATGCACCTTGCTGAGGAGCCTTGACTGGGTCATCGTCTGCTGTGCTCTATTTATGGCCACCAGGTTGGTCTGGCCTTTTTTGAGAAGCCTGGGAAGAAGAAAAGCTGCCCTCACCAGAGGTGGTTGATTTAGGGCCAGGTGAATTTTTTCGGGCGGTGCTCACCAGGGCTGTTGCCTCTCGTTCCACAGCCCCTAAGGGAGCCTCAAGCTCATCTGCCAAGAAAAAATCTTCCTCGTCCCTATAGGGTGCCATTTTGAAAAGAACAGACTCCGCCGTGAAAAAAGGCTTCCAAAACAGCCGCTGTAGCTCCACACATACCAAAACTGGTTATCCTGCCTCCTCCTACCTGTTTCTCTCTTAATTCCCCCTTCTGTGGCTGTCTGCCACCAAAGTCCAGAAAAAAAATGGGTGTTGGGAAGGAATGGGGAGAGGTATGGGAAGGAAAGATTAGAAGCAGTCAGAGAAAGGCACTAGAAAAAGGTAGGAGAGATCACTATCTACACTGCTCTCCCATTTGAGGCAGGGGAAAGACTGGGGACAAGACGCAGCGCACAGGACAGGAACCGGAAGGACAGTGCTTTAATCAAACCCTGCCTCCCTGAGGAGCCGAAGGGAAAAGCCATCCTAACAGATGTCCTCCGATCCAAGGGGAGAATGTTAGTCATTGGATAATTAAAATAAGATGAGTGTCACTTGCATGGTTTATTATATCAGCACTTTCTTAAATTCAATGGAAAATACTGTGTAATTATTACTAATATACAAAAGCACTTTGCGTTGTCAATGTATTGCTTGAAGTATCAAAAAGTGGAACTCATGGCGTTTGACGAGGTAGACATTTCGGCTACAAGCCTTCATCAGTAAATACATTGACCAGGTTCATCTAAATTCATTCATCTTTTTTGTCAAAAGGATCTAAATTTAACCCTGAGCCTCTTGTGGCACAGAGTGATAAGGCAGCGACATGCAGTCTGAAGCTCTGCCCATGAGGCTAGGAGTTCAACCCCAGCTCAAGGTTGACTCAGCCTTCCATCCTTCCGAGGTCGGTAAAATGAGTACCCAGCTTGCTGGGGGGGTCAACGGTAATGACTGGGGAAGGCACTGGCAAACCACCCCATATTGAGTCTGCCAAAAAAAATGCTAGAGGGCATCACCCTCAGGATCAGACATGACCTGGTGCTTGCACAGGGGATACCTTTACCTTTACAAAGAACCCTATGTGGGAATTAGCAAATGAGATGCGGACTTCGGTTCCCTGAAAGACTATAGGCAATCCAGCCATCGGTTCACAATATGAACCCGCAGTTCCTGCATTATATGTCTTTCATAGGCAATGTTAAATTTAGATACTTTTTGACAAAACATCCACCCTATCAAACCCCATGAGCTTCACTTTCCTATTCATAAGTTTATTTGATTTACAGCCATACACAGTATTTTCCATTGTATTTCGCTTGAAACCGTGAAGACGCCATTCGGCTTGAGAACTTTGCCGTGATACTTTCCTAGTTTACAATGCAACCAAATAAAACTGGGCTGCAGCTGCCTCACCTTCTTGTATATGGGTCTGTCATCCTGAAAACTGACAGAGACTTCCCTTCTCCCTGAAAGACCATTATCACACACCGAATCTCAGAACCAGACTGAACATGGGCAGATGTGGAATAAGAACAAGAGCCATAAACGCTACATCAGAACAGTACCACGGCACCCCTGGCCCCAGGTATTTTTTGGAAAGCATGCAGGGCTGGGTAGGGGTTTTGACCAGAAACAAGGCTAGGTTGAGAACAGAATGTATACATAGTATTACAGATTGAAAATGAAGGATCATGTGTAACAAGGCCAATTTTTATAGTACAATTAGAACTGAAGTGTCAATACATCTGGAAAGATATTATTGCTCCACCCACTGACAGAAGCATTTCTCAATGCAGCCTAAAGTAAATGCCCTTATATAAGATATATAAAATTAATTTTCCATTGTAGTGGGATACTTTTCTCCAAATAAAAAATATTTATGTCGGCTGATGCAATCCTCCAACCAGTTTACACATATTGATATGTGGTAACAATGATTAACAGATGAGGAGGAGGATGCATGCCCAGAAACAGGTGCAAACCAGGTGCAAACCATGATGTGTCAGAATTCCAATGGTGCCTACAGGTTTAAAAAGGTTGGGGATCCCTGCGCTAAGGAGTATTGTACTCTCCTCACTACCTTTCGGTTCAGGAAAGAAAAATGGCAGCTCCATCATGCAAAGAAGGTCTCCTCTTCCAAAGTTTCCAGTCCTGGACAAGGCCCAGGAGCAGGTGCTTAAGTTAAGTGAGAACTAATTTTCCAAACAGACAACCTACTTGTGCTCACATAAAGCTGCAAAAACAATAAACACACTTCTAATTCTCATAAGCACAAGATCTTAAAAATCCATCTACCTTGACTCCTCTTTCTTTGCGCAGTGGAGTTCTTGAAGGTGGAATGGGCGTTCGGTTTCCAGTGGGGCTAAATACGCTGGGGGCAGTGGGATTCCTGAACGGTGCTTGTTTCGGTATCCCTTTGAGTGGCGCTAAAAATCAAATAAGCACATACACACAGTCATCATCACAGTTCGCTGAACTGAAAACAGAATTAAACGCCCCACTATGGGAAAACATGGTTAAATTTCAAGTGCACGAGTACAAACCACATTTAGATTGTTCTTTTCTCCCTTGACTTAGTAGACTGCATTTAGTAGACCCAAAGAGGTCCACCTGGCTTCAACAAAAGCCAGAGCCTTCTCATTTGTGGCCTGGTGGAATGAGCTCCCCAATACAATCAAGGCTCTACTGAAACAGTTCCGCAGGGCCTACAAAACGGAGCTCTTCTGCCAAGCTTTCAGATGAGACCAACAACGGGGACCTTCCCACAACCTGTCCCTCTACCAGGCAACCTTGACAGCCAATTGTCCCCGACTGTTGCTGTTGCCTCTTCATGATTACCTGTATGTTGTGCTGTTACGACTCCTTATATATTTTTTTCTTGTTAAAGATTGTTCCAAATCTTCTATGTACCTTTCCCACTCCCCTCGGGTTCTACGTACACCACCCCGAACCGTCACAGTGAGGGGGTAGCATACGAATGACATGTAAATAAATGAAATATTAAGTCTTCTACAATCGAGGTGTAGGCTTAGTTATGGGATTGAAACAGCCTGGGTTGCCCTGATGGATGACTTGCGCCAGGAGACGGGATAGGAGGAACGCAACACTGTCCCAGATCTCTCAGCAATTTTTGATACCAGTGGTCCCCAACCTTTTTATCACAAGGGACCAGTCAATGCTTGACAATTTTACTGAGGCCCGGGGGGGGGGGGGAGTAGTCTTTTGCCGAGGGACATCTCTGCCTGAGTCCCTGCTCTGCTTGCTTTCCCGCCGGCGGCTGACTTCCCCCCGCCCACTGGGGGGCGCTGACAGTAGCAGCAGCGCAGTGCCACGCCGAGGGAGAGCCCCAGCCATGGCTGCTGCCAGAGAGCACCAAAGGTGAGCCGGCAGTAGAGTGGCAGGGCAGCCCCTAAGATATCAGCCGGCAAGGAGGATGACGAGGAGCCGTGGCCCGGTACCAACTTATCTACGGACCGGTACCAGTCTCCGCACCGGGGGTTGGGGACAGCTGCCATAGACCACAGTATCAGAAAGTAGGCACAGCAAGCTTATTACTCCCATTCCACAGTCACTCCATTGACTGCTTGTGGCCTTGGACACTCATGCCCGCAGAACCGCCATTCCCTCTATGCTCCACTACAACATCTTTGCTCATCTGATCTGGGCCTTCTGTGAGCCCCACCCTACAACTGCCCATATGTACGCCTTGTGTGTTGTGCCGCCGACCTTATGGAATAGCATGCTTGAAGAGGTCAGAATAGGGATGGACACAAACCGGCTGACAAATGAACGCTCGCCACATGTTTTGGCTGCTGCATGGTACTTGAAGCAACGTTCTCCAATTGAGGACCCACCGTGAATCTTCACAAATTTTGATACAGTTTTTGCGGATTCATGAAGAGCAGAAAACAGAGGCTTAAACTCTGCTCTTCGTGAAAAACAGCTGAGCTGTTTGGTCTCACTGCCCAAGGAAGTCCCTTTAAGCAGCTGAGCCATGGGAGCAGGCTGCCCCTGTTGCTCGGCTGTTTTGAGCACAAACTTAATAAACCTGATTCGGTTCATACGCAAGTTGACTGGGCTGATGGGTTGGATCGTGCTTTGGAAACTAAATGTATTTTTGTGGTTCACAAAAGAGAAAAGGGACAGCGGCCTTTGACTACGATGAATAATATGTACTGTTGCTTTATGCGTCACTTTAATGACATTTCTGCATGGTTTAACATGTCGAGATGATATTTAGGCTTTGTTTCAGATTTCCACAGCCCTTATCCCATTACACGATTTATCAGATACCCCACTGACCCACTCTGTCATTTGCCTTGAAATGCAATGAGAAAGACAGACTACAGATCACGTAAATAAATAAATAAAAGCCATTTCTTCCGAGGGAGAGACTGAAGCACAAGAAGAAGCCATTACAACGTTCTGTACCAATGGCTGCCATTTGAGAGCAGCGGGAGTGGTGAGACTGCTGGAGGGAAACCAAGGGATACGGTCAACTTCAAGGTGATTCTTCAAAACAACCCAGGATGATGTATTTATTATTATTATTATTATTATTAGATTTATATCCCGCCACTCCATTGCGGCTCGTTTGATCATCCTCTCCTCTACATTGCCTTCCAAACAACCCTGTGAAGGAAGTTAGGCTGAGAGAATGATGGATCCAAGCTCACCTGCTAAGTTTCATGGCCAAGTGACGATCTGGACCTTTCAGATTCTAGTCCACACTTTCCCAACCAGGGGCTTATGAAACCCTTCTTGATGGCCTGGAAGGGTTGCCCAAATGGTGGGAGTTAATTTCCGATGCATTTTTAAGTTTGTTAAACATTTATTGGGTGATATGACCATATATGGTCATGTTGACACGCCCCCCCCCTTCCCAAAATGGCCAATGAAGCGGGGGGCCTGGGTGTGTGTATACACAGCTATGCTTCCCAACAATATTCTGCACAATCATGTCACTTCTGAGCTTTCTTGAATAATATTGCAGGGGTTTCTCAATGTTAAAAAAAGTTGAGAAAGGCTGTTTTAGTCTGACAATTTTAGCCATGATGCCTGCCAAATGATGTTGGGCCAGTGTCTCTCAACCAAACCTGCTTCACAGAGTTATGATCAGGGCAACTGTTGCTCTTTAGGGAAAGAGCAGAATCATTCTGTCTGTCTGTCTCTCTCTTAATCAGTAATGGATTGATTCTATTGGCTGATTAAGATCAGCAACCCCTGTCTACCCCCCCGGGGGTGACATTACAGGGGGATCTGGTTGTGGGTTTTCCACCATTATGTCTTGGACTCTCTGTATATGGACTGTTGTGCATTTTATAGATTATTGGATTGTTTTAGGAGGTAATTTTAGTGGGGTTTTTATGCACGTTTTGTAACCCACTATGAGCCTCTTGGGTCTGGCGGGCTAGAAATTTAATAAATAATAATAATAATAAATACTATTATAATCAGTATTGTGTATTCAGATTGTTTTCCCCAGAAAACTCCTGGTGAAAAGAAGGAAGGCTTTCCTGATAGACCATTCCATAGACATACCCTGTAGGTGAACATTTGACCGCAACAACCTGTAATATTACCTATGCGGTCTGGAAATCATCACTGGTGTTGTTTGATGTCAAGTCACAGCCGACTTATGGCCAGCCCTGTAGGGTTTTCAAGGCAAGAGACGTTCAGAGGTTGGCTTGCCATTGACTACCTTTATGTGTCATGACCCTGATGTCCTCTATCAGGACCAAAACACTGCTTTGCTTCCGAGATTTGAGGAGATTAAGCTAGCTGGGGCTATTCAGGACAAGGCAAGGTCAGGCACTAGATGTTTTAAATTAAAAACCAGGATACTCATTATTACAGGTAATATAAGCACACCGGGGGCAGCGGGATTCAGTGCGATTCTTGTACATGCATTCCTAAAAATAACAGCTTTATGCACGAATTGTGCCTATGCATAAAACGCTCCTTTAATAACAACAAAATAAATAAAATCCTACTTGTGGTGTCTATTTTTTTGACTAGCCCCCTTCCTTTGGCATGGAAAGGCACCCCAGCCGTCTTCTTGAACTGTTGAGCGGTTTCAGTGGCTAGAAGAAAGAGAATAACAATCAGTACTCAGCTGGAAAGATAACCTACAACCAACGCGTTAACAGACCAGTTCCATGAACATGGAAACCTACCCAGAAAGACCACAATACTCAGGGACTCAGTGAATCCGCACTGAGAGTTAGAGTGTGTGCCAAGTGTAATGTAGTCCAGGGGTGATCAAACTGTGGCCCTCTACATGTCAAAAGATTACAATTCCCATGAGCCCCTGCCAGCATTCACTGGCACGGGCTCATGGGAACTGTAGTCGATGGATATCTGGAGGGCCACAGTTTGACCGCCCCTGGACTAGTCCTAGGGAGTCTGCAGGAATATTCCTGGAGATCTGGGGATGGGATGGGTGTAGGGGGAGAAGGAACCTCAATAGAGTAAAATGCCACAGAATCTACTCTCCAAAGCAGCCCTTTCCTCCAGAATTAATCATTGTTGTCTAGGGAGCAGTTAAAACTCCAGGATATCTCCAGGTCCCACCTGAAGTTTGGCAGCCCTAGGAGCTTGACATAGATGTATTCTTATTTATAGCTACTAGGCCTCAATGACTGACACGGTTCCAAATGTTCACTGTGCACACAACAGAAGATAGAGCTCCTGACGAAGCAGGAATGCCAACAGGTCAGGAAAACAATATCCATTGGAATGCCCTCTTCTGCATATCTCAGGGAAATGAAGGACTTCTCTTGTTCATCTTCCCCTTTTGTTTTTCAGGCCTCTTCCTCAAATATAGAGGAGGGCAGGGAAAAGTTCCTGTTGGCAGCAGAAGGGAGGACCCGCAGTAATGGGTTTAAACTACGTGGAGAACGAGATCAACTAGGTAAAAGGGAAAAACTGTTCACAGTCCGAGTGGTTCAGCAGTGGAATGGGCTGACTCCCCCTCACTGACAGTCTTCACTGACAGGTGGGGAGCTCCCCCTCACTGACAGTCTTCAAGCAGCGGTTGGACAGCTACTTATCCTGGATGCTTGAGGCTGATCCTGCATTGAGCAGGGGTGGACTGGATGGCCCCTTCCCACTCTAGGATTCTATTGTTCTAGTTCAGCCATGGAATGGGCTGCCTAAGGAGGTGGTGAGCTCCCCCTCACTGACAGTCTTCAAGCAGTGGCTGGACAGCTACTTATCCTGGATTCTTGAGCAGGGGCTGGGGGTAGACTAGATAGCCTCTTCCAATTCTAGGATTGTGCTGCCTGCTACCACTGTGACCAATTGGGGTTGTACAAATTCAATGGGATTCCCATTTCAATAGTTCTGAATCAAGATTTCAGGCTATAGAAGTACATCCTAATTTATCAACATCCTTGTCTAATTTTTAATTTAAACCTGATGCTGTTTATTTGTATTTTTGTTTTTTATAAATACATCCAAATTGCATTCAGAGGCACCCCACGCTTTTGTGTTTATAAAGATACCTGGCCCAAGACTTACACTTCTGCAAGAGCTCAGCCCGCAGAGTGGCGCTTTTTGGTTTCCGTTTCAGCTGGAAATGCTTCACCGGGGGAGTCAGTGGTCCGGCCAACGTGGTCAAGGCATTTTTGTTTAAGTACTGGCATTCTAACGGCAACATTGCAGAAGTTTCACATTCACTCACTGTGCACAAATTAAGATACGTGGGAAATAAGTTCTCATATCAACTCTCAATAAGAAAAAAGGGCTTTACATTTTGAGTAAGTAACTCAACATTTCTTCAAAAAAATACTTTTAAGACATAAAGACAACATGCTTGGGCCCGTGATCGGAAAAGCCCTCCCTCTTTACGTTCAAATTAAAGCAAGTATGTTTGATTCATCCATGGAGACAGATCCAAGATTCTGCAGCAACAAGAAAAAGCAAAAGTCCATACCACCTCAAGGACTAACAAAAGCTGAGTCCACCTATCCTTATAAGTTGGAGAGTGGAGTGATTTTAGATGCCGAATGACAACAGACATAATTACCAGTTGCAATTCAGCTGAACTGCAGCTGAGAAGAATGCTTGTAACAATGCATCCACCTGGACTGAATCGGGACATAGGTTTTCTGTCTCATTACCAATGTAGGTTTCCCCAGGCTTTTAACCCCTCTGCATGTCACACCTAATCAATTCATGGCTGCTACTGTCATTCTGAAAATCTGAAGTCGCTGTGCTTTCCAAGATATTAAGAACAAATGGACTCACATACTAGCTCTATCTGAAGAAGTGAGCAGGGCCAGAAATTTCAAGGCGCTCCTGGACTCTCATTCACCCAGCCCAACTCATGTAGGCTTGCAAGTTTTGGGGAAGTCACTTCTGCCAAGCCAGTGTGGCGCATATGTGGCTCTACTAGTCCTTATGTGCAATACTTCAGCACGCCCTTTGCAGAACTAGCTCGATGTGCAGCTCTGTATCTCCCTTCAATAACTTCAAAACTGCAACCACTTGTTCTTGCAGCCTCAGGAGAAGACACTTGAAGACAGCCAAAAACTCCAGATAACCAACATATGGGAGAGTGGGTGGACCGAGATGGAACAAAACAGCTCGAACAACATCTGACCAGTAAGATTCAGAATTGGGCCATGGCGGGGTCAAATGAGCTGTGCTCTTGGTCACTTGACCACATGAAGCTGCCTTCTACCAAATCAGACCCTGGAACCACCCAAATCAATGCAGTCTATTCAGACTGACAAGAGCCCTCCAGGATCTCAGGTCAGAGGTCTCTCACATTCTCACTCCCCAATCCTTTTAAGTGGAGATGCCAGGGATTGAACCTGGGACATCCTGCATGCCAAACAGATGCTTTACCGGTCCTTGCCTGTAATCTGCTTGGCTTTGGTGATAAATAACTAATGGGCTTATGTAACTGCACTTTTGCAAAATTGTGTAGGTAAAATCAACAGATGGTATTATCATAACCTTTAAAGTTATGTCCCTCAAGAGGAGCAGTTCACCACGTGATGACCTCCCTCTTGCCTGGGTACCACGGACAGTTCTCCATGGGTGGCTTCCTGCTTGTTGCCAATTCAGGGTTTACTTATTTACAAGCTTCACTGATATCCCACCTTTCCCCTCAGTGGCAGACCCTGGGACTCCGGGCACAGCCATCCTACAGGGTGGCAGCCAAGAAAGAAGGCATCTGATGTCCAATGCCAGTGCCCTGCTGCCCCACAGCTGCAGTGCCCGGCATGTACCTTGCTGAACTGACATAGGGTCATTCGCCGTCCAGTCTCAGCCCAACAAGCGTTCAGTGGAGATGCTGCTCTCATGAGCAAGGAAGGATTATGCAGATGTGGAACTGGTGTGAGCAAACCAGAATTTGTTTCTGTGAGGTTATAGGAAATTCCTATGTTGCCTGCAGAGGGCTAAGGGTTTTGCGGCAAACCTCAAGTTTGCTAGAGGGGCCAGAAGAAAGAAAACCAATGATTTTTATGTTGAGACCGAATATTATGGAGAATGATGATGTTGGCACAGTCAGACTCTGCTCCCCAACCCGCCCAGCAATGTCTTCTGTGGCACATGCCTAGAACCTGCTGCAACCCCACATGGCTTTGCCTCCTTGTGCCAAAGCCAGGACCTCACTGTACAGGAGTCTGCTCTTGAAAACAACTTGGCTCTCCAGCTGGTACAGAAAACAGCAGTCAGATTATTATCGCGTTAGGCAGAGTGTGCACGTTACATTCATTCTGCAGCCACTCCCCTGGCTATTGGTTAGGATCTGTGTACCTACAGAGTCCTTTGTGGCCTAGGACTCTCATGTCTGCAGAGTTAGCTCTCGCCACACGGCTTGCTATGAGAGTCCAACTCATCTGTTCAAAGCCTTCTGGAGGGGCCACCCAGCAAATAGGCAAAATCGCCAGCTGCCCTTTTCCCAGGACTTCTTGGTTATGGCTCCCATGCGGAAGAATGTCCTAGGAGAAGAGGCCAGGTGGACATCCACACTTTTATCATTCTGCAGAATGTGAAACTGAGTTACTCGAAAGGGCATTTTTGTACAGCTAGTAAGACTGTACTTAATAGCAGTGGAATTGTATTTATTGTCAATATTATGTGGTTTTTCTTGTATCGTTTTCTAATTTGCAATGCAGCCCTGTTACATTATTTATAATATACAATATTTCCTCCAAATCTTGTAATTCCTGTGTTATTAGATTATACTGCGTTTTTAGTCCAATGTGTTGCAATGTTGTCCAGGTCAGGCTAGATTCTGGAGATTTTAAAGGTGTGTGGGAGGGATCATTTGGGCACGGAATTGGAGTCACTGTGAGTAGGCAGATAATCGTGCAGGGGGTTGGACTAGATGACCTTAGAGGTACCTTCCAACTCTATGATTCAATGTATTGTACGGTTGTTTCCAAATTGTTTTTAGCTGTAATCCATGCATCTCAGTGAAAAAGACAAACTATAAGTCAGGGGTCCCCAATCTTTTTGACTCTGTGGGCACCTTTGTAATTCTGATAGTCTTCTGGGTACAACAACAAAATAGCTGCTGAGAGAGGTGGAGCCAGACGTGAAATGGCTGCTGCAACCTATCTTCATTTACTCAGCAACGATCCTTGAGGCATGGTGGCAGCTGCAGCTGAATGAATGTCTGTCTGCTTTTTTAAAATGCAGTCAATCAAATCTCCAGTGACCAATCAGAAACCTTGTCAGGCAAAAGCCTCCCCTGGCACCACCCACTTTCTAAAAAACACTCTACAGGTTCCATGGAAGGCGACTGTGGGTGCCATGGTGCCCATGAGCGCTGCCTTGGGGACCCCTGCAATAAATGAAATGAGTAACCCCACTTATATGATGACACAAGATTGCACCCTGGGCTATTATTTACTAAGCATATAAAATACAAGATTTTACACAAAAGGGCACTTACCTTTATCTCGCAATTCACTTAAAATATCCTGAACATTGGGGTTCTGCTCTTCTAGCTCAAGGTTTAGGGAGCCAGTATCTGGAAAGGATTTTAAAATATCAGCTACCATTAAGACCCAGGGGTCTGAATCCAAGGTAGCGAGCTGGATAATGTCACTCAGTGCAACTTTCATCTAACGAGAAAGAGGGGAAGAAAAAAAAATCAAGAGTGGCAGGTTCAAAGGAAATCAAGAGCTGGTTTCTGAAAACTTTACTCAACTTGTTAAGTCTGTAACAGTTTCACTTCCAACATCCTTGAAGGGTCCGTATCACAAAAAACACCTCATTGCGAAATTACCGATTCATTTCTAGGTGTAGCTGAGCGCTCCAGTGGAGCTTTGAGCACTGCAGATTGAGCCTAAGAAGATCCATGGGCAACGGAAATATTTTACATCTTGATGGATGAGTTGGCCGTGTTGCATCTCAAGAATATTTGACACCACTTATTCCCACAGGTGAACATCTGTGTGAGTAAGGTCCATTCTGTGCATGATTAGTTTTATGTATGTAAAGGTATCCCCTGTTCGAGCACTGGTCATGTCTGACCCTTGGGGTGACACCCTCCACCGTTTTCATGGCAGACTTAATATGGCGTCGTTTGCCAGTGCCTTCCCCAGTCTTTACCGTTTACCCCCCAAGCAGCAAGCTGGGTACTCATTTTACCGACCTCGGAAGGATGGAAGGCTGAGTCAACTGGCTGCTGGGATCGAACTCCCAGCCTCGTGGGCAGAGCTTCAGACAGGATGTCTGCTGCCTTACCACCCTGCGCCACAAGAGTTTTATGTATATCTTGTCTAATTAATGGAGTGCTTGGTTTGAAGTGTACCACTGAGGACGACTTAGTGTCAAGCAGTGTTTGGCATTGGTTCTTGCATATGGAGACAATATGTACCACTCACCTGAATGGGCATTTATCTTTATATTGCAATTAGGTACTTGTATGCTGAACCATAGGACTGTTTTACATGACATTTTAGCACTTCTGATATTATTAAATTACATTTGATATATTGTACATCTTCACTACGTGCAATAGGTAGATTTTACTTTCTTGTCCTGTGTTGCCCACCGGCATCAAATAAATACATAATTACAAAACAAGCTAGGTAATTGGCTCCAACAGAGAAGGGACTCATGGGAATTGTAGTCCATGGACATCTGTTAAACACAGGAAATGGCATGTTTTGACAGGGGTAGTCAAACTGCGGCCCTCCAGATGTCAATGGACTACAATTCCCATGAGCCCCTGCCAGCAAAGGCTGGCAGTGGCTCATGGGAATTGTAGTCCATGGACATCTGGAGGGCCGCAGTTTGACTACCCCTGTTTTAGAATGTCAAAGTTTTGTTTTGTTTTAGAGAAATTGCTTCAAAAACCTCTAGCCTACTGTTTCTGATGCATGAACTGCACTCAGGCACCCACACAAAAATTAGGGTAGGTGCTTCAGGCTCTCTAACTAATGAAATTGCAGTAAGGAAAGGGGTAAAGCAAGGGTGTGTACTAGCCCCTCTGCTTTTCAATATTTATATCAACGATATAGTTCAAAGACTATCGGGCCCAGAATTTGTACCCCCTTCTGTCGGTCAGCAAAAGGTCTCTATCCTGCTTTATGCAGATGACATGGTCCTGGTTTCCCTTACAAGAGTTGGTCTGAAAAAGCTACTTAACAACTTGGGTACTTATTGTAAGGAAGAGTCCCTTTCCATTAACTACACAAAAACAAAAGTTATGGTTTTTAGGAAAAGACCTAAAAAATTTATCTGGAGTATAAACAATATTCCTATAGAACAGTGTAGTACATTTAAATATCTTGGGATCACTTACAGTGAGACCCTAAACTGGAATGCCCACCTTGCAACTATAAAGGCCTCTGGTCTAAAAATCATTGGAGCCATTCTGAGATTTTATTATACCAGGGGAGGGTTTCTAGTTGACCCAGCTCTAAAGCTCTTTGCAGCCAAGGTCATTCCTCACCTACTATATGGCATTGACATCTGGGGCTGGAAAGAACAAACAATCAATAGCTTGGAGCCCATTCAGAACTTTTTCTTCAGACGTATCCTGGCTCTTCCAAAAGGGTCCCCTGCAGCCCTGATGAGGGCAGAGCTTGGTTTTCCCTCACTCAAAGCCCGTGCCCACTTAGCTATTCTGAAATCTTGGAAGAAAGACATCTCAACCAAATTAGATTCTTTAAACCATCAAAGTTTTAAGCTCTTATTGAGCAAGGACAGGACTCGGTCTGATTTTTTTAGCTCCATCCTTTCACGCTATACCATACCAGATGACTTACTGCATACATCAGCCAATATTTCTGATTTACGTGATTGGGTGTTCAAAGCTGACTCTCTGATCGACCACTCTTCAATACAGCTATCACAAGCAGCCCCATGGTATAAAACAATTAAAAAAGACCATTCCAGAGCATCATATTTAGTAAATATAACGACACGTAATCTTAGAATGGCCCTAACATCTTTGCGGTTTGAAATGATGCCATCAGCCATGCTCTCTGGGCGATATCTCCGAATACCCACAGCCCAACGCCTGTGCATATGTGGAAATCCATCTGTGGAGGACCTGCCCCACTATGTCTTGGCTTGTCCCCTGTACTCCGAACCCAGGGGCAAATTCCTTGCCAAGCTATTACCAAACTCTCACCCTATTTCTGATTTTAACAAAGTCACCTATCTGTTATCAGATGTCGACCCCTATATCTCTTATAGGGTGGCACTTTTTGCTCTGGCTGCCAGGAAGATTCGAGCTAATGCATTTTTACAGGAGCCTCCACCTTGATACACCATTTTATCTCTTTTATTGTAACTTAGTAGTCCATGTTTACATTTTTAGGTACACAATATTGGAGAAATATTGTTTTATTTGTTTATATTTGTGCCATATTGTTTTAATTGTGTTTTGTAATGGCCTTTGGCTACATACAATAAATGTTATCGTATCGTATCTCTAGCCAGTAGCATCCCCTACCTTGACCTTTTAGAGATAATCTGCCTAGTACTGAACCAAACATAACCAAGTTCCTTTGTTGGAGGAAGTGCGCATGAACACAAAAGCTCACACCCTGAATAAAACTTTGTTGGCCTTAAAGGTGCCTGGCAGGCCTCAAATTTTGTTAAAGAAGACAAAAGACATTTCGGACCAGCAGCGGTCACCACCAGAACAGCAATGAAATTTAACCTTTTCGGTAGCTCAATTGCTTTCGCAAACGTGTTGTGCCTCAGTTAATAGAACTGGCAGAGCAGGCCCACAATCTGGAGCTGTTTGGAAATGTTTCATTTCCACCCAAATTCTAAAATGGCTGGGAAAGAAATGAGAATGCTACGAGTTACTCAAAGCTGAGCGAGGAGCCATCCACAGCGAACCGCTGGAACGGAGGTTCCTTTACAATGTGCTGCACATCGTGGGAGCACAAACCTTTGGCATCAAATTTGAGAGCCCAAAGAGGCAACATCAAGGGGCAACCAACGGCTGAGAAATAAGGTCAATGCCTTTCTGAATCCGTTCCCCAGAGAGCACTTCAGACAAGCAATCCCAACTGACTGCGGATCCCTGGCCCTAAAGAAATATCCTTGGCCTCAACCAGAGCCAGGGCCTTCTTGGCCCTGGATCCCGCCTGGTGGAATGAGCTCCCCAAGGAGTTCAGGGGCCTGAAGGAGCCCCCCCACCAGCCTTAAGGTCGAGGCCAAGCAGGAACCCTGCTATACGCCAAACCGGCCACCCTCCCCTCTCCCTGCTCCTCAATATAGTTGCCTCCTGTTATATCACATCGACAGGCCAGCAGCAGGCAGCAATTTTTAAAATTTTTCAACTCTAATCAAATTTTATGCAGATTTATTATGTACGGTTTAATTGCTTGAAATGTCCGTATGTTCGTTTCGTTGTCCGCTGTCCCGAGTTGGCCAGTCCAAGAGGGGTGTAATTAACTAGTTACCTAACCAATCCATCAACCAACCAACTAAACTAGCTAACTAACAGTGCCAGTTGGTGGGGCCCTACCTTTTTCTGATTACCACACCAAATTTTAAGTATACCGATGGTCCTAAATTAATTATTATTAATACTAAATATCATACTAATGTTCTGCACAGAGGAAAGAAGAACTTCTCATAAATACAGGACCAGAGACAACCTGACGGATAACAACGATGGGGATGGGAGCTCTCAACTGCGGGAAGTGGGGAGAGCCAACATCATTTTGGATGGCATTAACAGCTGCAGTGTATCCAAGAAATGACTGTCTCCATGGGGAAAAAAAATACTTCTAAGTATTTGGACTATAGTAGTTGTGAGAACCAAGCTGGAGTTATTTTCTAGGGCCAGCTGCAGTTTCCAGATTGTCCCTAAGGGCAACCCCATGTAAGGCAATCTACGATGAAGGATCAGCAAGCCAGATCAGTTGCCTGGAGGTAGGAAGACAACTTCCTAACTAAATGTAGGTAGGGGGAAAAAAACATTTTCACGGTCAAGGGCCTGTTTCTCCAACAGGATTCCAGGAACCAGCCAAGAGACAACGTCAGGAGAAAGCCTTGGACCTCCAGAGGAACTGGCTGGCCACTGTGTAAGACAGGATGCTGGACTAGATAAGACAGCTGATGAGATCTAGCAAGACTCTTGTTGTGGTCTTCAGACTCCCAAACTCTTAACTGAGTCTTTCAGAGAAAGTTGCACATCAATAATAGAAAGGACAGTCCTGCTCAAAATAATGAACAGTCAGAATCACCCCTGTCCTATCTGGATTTGGCTTCACTATATTGCAGGGGTAGTCAAAATGCGGGCCTTCAGATGTCCATGGACTACAATTCCCATGAGCCCCTGCCAGTTTGACTACCCCTGCTGTATTGCCTGTCAGCCATTGGGCAACGGCACTCAGGTATCTGGCCAGGGCAAGGACAGCCACAGTGGTTGGTTTATTCAAAGCACTAGGCAGCCAGCAGGGTGTCACGACCTCATAAGAATCATAGAGTTGGAAGAGACCTCAAGGGTCATCTAGTCCAACCCCCTGCACTATGCAGGAAACTCACAACCCTATCACTCATCTACTGTAACCTGCCACCCCCTTGAACCTTCACAGAATCAGCCTCTCTGACAGATACCTATCCAGCCTCTGTTTAAAAATCTCCAAAGATGGAGACCCACCACCTCCCGAGGAAGCCTGTTCCACTGAGGAACCGCTCTAACTGTCAGGAACTTATTCCTGCTGTTGAGACAGAATTTCATTAAGGAGCATTTGAACAACATGGGCGTTCATACCCAGCCTTGTGACGCCCAAAATGTCACCTCCCAGGGGAACGAAGGCAAATATGGAACGCTCCAAGGTGAGGTTACTGATTTACCCTATGAGTCAGGACAACAAGAAAGCACAAAAGCAAAGGCTGCTAAAACAAGGTGCAGAGGAAGTAAGGAGATATACAGGTGATTTTGTCAACAGTCTCCAAATGCTCAGAACTGTTTTGGAACAGGTGGGTGGGTGGAATCTACAGCTGCTGCACTGCCGGTCCTGCGGCTGCCGCTGCTTTAAAAGGTGGCTTTTACATCCAACTTGGCAGCTAAATGCATCAACCTACAGCCCAGGCAACTAGCCTTCTTGATCCCCCCCCCCCCCGAGCAGAGCAGTCCACATCCTGAGCAGAATATAACCGCCGAAATCTTTCCAATGGGCAATGACTGTGAGCGGCTCTTGTGTTAATAAGCGGCCAGGCATGCGCACGGCTTTGAGGGAATACCCGGCTCAGGGCATTCTTCCCTTCACCACGCAGCACAACACTTCATCAGAGCTAGGTTAAGCAATTCACTCATTCCAGCAATGGAAAATCCATTCAGAAGACCTTTAGGCATGTATTGATAGGGGTACTTTTAGCCTGCTTTGCTCTGCTCAGTGCAGATTACGGCAGTTTATGGTATGAGAAACCAGCAACAAACTGTACAATGCAACATATCTACCTCTCCTCACTGGATGAATAGGTGCACGACCTATCTCATGTAGATTAGAAAATGCACCTTGACCATTTATGGGAACTTCACTGCCTCAGCTCCCGTGCAGGAGCACAAATCAGGTACGGATGAGGTACATCGGGCCAAATGTTCCCCCATGTGGGTGCAGGAAGAGGTGGGGCAACCTGCCACAACTAAAACTCCAGCCTGCAGCTCGGCATGAAAGCTCCAGTGCATAAACGGTCCAAGAGAAGACAAAAGCACAAGCAGAATTGAAGGCTACACAGAGTGTCCTCGTGTCAACAGAAACATTTTGTTCCATCAGTGGAGTTATACTCTGCTAAATCCGCGAATGTCAGTGTTAAAAATAAAAAAATATATTTCAGTTCATTCTGCAATGAAAAACACTGTTTGGTTTTTCCTGTAATCTATTGACAGCGTAGGTTTCAAAAAGTTCTGTTGCAACTTCAAACCCTTTTGAAAAATCACATCTCAAGGGAAAATTAAACCTCTTGAGTAGATATACACACAGATAACCTTTGAAGTCAGTGAATTTAAGGGAGTGCAACGCAGCTTTGGATAGCGCTACAAGAAACCAAGCATTCAGGTGACAAATTTGCTTCGAGATGAAAAGCTAGATGGGTGACGCATAAAAAGCAGCCTCTCATTTATACAGCACTGCCACTGTTTACACACAATTGCTCATTACAACAGCCCTGTATGGAAGGCCACTATGATCCCTTTATTGCAGATGGCACAGTGGAGGCTGAGGCCATGGCCAAGGCGAGGTTTGCATGTATGCAAATCTCAGCTCAGGTGTCTCCCAAGAGCACCGAGTTCATTTTCTTACTCTGGCTCAGCTCGGTAAGGGACAGTTGGTTGATTTCTGCTCTGCATGTTTCTGTCACCCCGAAAATCCCCTGCTCTGCACCGGCTTTTCCTTGGATCTTGGCACAATACATGTTTCTACTCAGGTTAAAGCAATGTACATTTTTTTATGTAGGGGTTAAGAGCAGCAGCCATCCGAACCTTCGTACATGAAGCTGCCTTACATGGAATCAGACCTTGTCCATCCAAGTCAGAACCTGTCTACTCACACTGTCCGCAAGTCTCCGGCACCTTAGGCAGAGGTCCTTCCCATCACCTATGCCTTGGACCTTTCTAAAATGGAGATGCTGGGGATTGGACCTGGGACCTTCGGCATGCCAATGAGTGTCTCTGCCAGTGAGGCACAGCCCCGCCCCCTTAATCAGCATATCAAGTAATAGGATTGTGTACACTAACTGATGAAGGATGCATTTTATGCACAGATAAATAAATTTAGATTTAATAAGCATATCAGCACTGCATAGATTTTAATTGTCAGGTGGATTAGGAACAGTTCTTTCCCATGCCTTCAAATATTCCCAAGAATGTTCTACCTCTAGGTATGCAGTCTATGCTCCTGCCTTAGAGAAGTTTGGACATTCCTGTGAGCAAAGAGGCTGCTAAGTCATGAGTCCCCTAAGTTTTGTGCCGCCGCCATAAAAATCCAATGCTCTAAAGTAGCATAATTTTAAGTTCTATTTTATGATCTGTTCTAAATTGTATTATATTAAATGACCATAGTCTTTTGGTCTTTTATGTATTAACTTCACATAACTTGGTCTGAACTGAACTGAAATTGGATATTCCCATATTATAAATGGGAAACTGTGATGCCCATGCTCCCCACACACACACACACGTGTGCAATCACAACTCCTGGGACGTATTACTGTGGCTCAGCAACACAGTCCCCAGCCAACCGTGTATAAGGCAGTTTTTTCCAAATAGTATTTTATTTCATTGTAGAGCTTTCATCCTCATTGTGGCATCTGGGGGTGCCCTGCAGTTGGTGCCTGCTTGCTTCTTGAGTCTCGGGGATCAAGCCCCAAAAATCTCAAATGGAATTAAAAACAAGGAAGTAGCAGACAGCCTCATTATAGAATCATAAAGTTGGATGGGACCTCCAGAGTCATCTAGTCCAACCTCCTGCACAATGCAGGAACTCACAACTACCTGCCCACCTACAGTGACCTCAATTTCATGTCCAAGTAATCCCTCCATGAAAAATCTCCAGAATCCAGCCTGGCCTGGAGGGAATTCACCTACTATCCTACAGGGGCAATCAGCAACTCCCTGGGTATGCAAGGAAGGGCCACAAAAGACAAACACTGGAACATCCCTTCCTGCCCACCTACTCACCATCTACCTAAATTTAAAAAATCAGAATTTCTGTCAGATGGCTATCCAGCCTCTGCTTCAGGGGTAGTCAAACTGCGGCCCTCCAGATGTCCATGGACTACAATTCCCAAGAGCCCCCTGCCAGCATTCGCTGGCAGGGGGCTCATGGGAATTGTAGTTCATGGACATCTGGAGGGCCGCAGTTTGACTACCCCTGCTCTGCTTAAACGCATCCAAAGAAGGAGAACCTACCACCTCCCAAGGAAGCCTGTTCCACTGAGGAACTGCTCTGTCAGGAACTTCATCCAAATGATCAGCCGAAAACTCTTCTGAATTAATTTCAACCTCTTCCCTAGAGGAAATGAAAGCACACCACACCTCTTCCCCCAAATTATCGCAACTCCTGGCTTTGATTTCACTGTCTGAAAAGGGTGAGCGCCCACCTCACACGGTACCACCACTGCTCACATGGCCCTTTCAAAACACCACCAGAGCCCTCCCCTTACCCACAAAGCAAAGCCTCAATGGGCGGTGGAGGCAGAGCCACACGGTATAAAAATCTACAATGAAATAAATAAATGATCTCCTAGGAATAGATGCTCAATCAGCTGGTTCTACAATCTAACCTAAAGGTATCTGGGGGAAAAAACAAGGCCTCAATTCAAAGGATAGGAGCAGACTGGCAAAAAAAAAAAAAGACAAATAGAAAGGCATTCCCACTTCTCAAGCATGACAAAGAATTCCTGTTCCAAGAAGAATTCTCAGCAAACCGATCCAATGGTTGCTTCACCAGAAGTTCTGTTTTATTTATGTAGAAGAAATGAGTTAATTAAAGTCTGCATAAAATCACTGGTCCCCAAAACATTTAACCAATGATAACCATGCTTTGAGATCATCGAATCACGGAGTTGGGAGGACTCACCCAGGCCCTCTAGTCCCACCCCCTGCTCAATGCAGGATCAACCTAAAGTATCCAGGAGACGTCTCTGTCCAGCCGCTGCTTGAAGACCATCAGTGATCAAGACTGGCTACCATGTTGGTCTGTCTGTAGAAAAGACCAAGATTTCAGGAGTGCCTTTAAAACGAGCAAAACTTGTGCCAGGGGAGAAGCATTCTTGAGTCACTGCCCACTTCTGCAGATAGCTTCAGATCTGAAGAACTGAACAGTGACCCACAAAAGCTTATATCCTGCCACAAATTTTGTTCATCTTTTAAGGTGCTCCTGGACTCTTTTTAAAGTAGGCAAGACAGGATTTCCCCTTAAAAGCAGGACTACTCTGCCCTGTCTAAGGACGGGACGTAATTCAACAGGTGAAGACCCGTTAGCCGTGATACAAGTAAAATAATGATTTTCAAGCTGCCGATGGCAAATAACAGTTTATTCCACCGTAAAACAATTCCCCAAACATCCAAATCATCAAAACAAACTCCTAGGTATTTTTTTGTTTTCGGTATCTTCGTCAGTAATATAAGATACTCTTTAACTTTTTAATGACTGGACTCACTTCTAATGGTTTAGCCTTCCTCATTACAGAAATGGCAAACTGTTGCTGGGTTAATGGCTAAGTAAAGTTAGACGCCGAGGGCCTCCACACCTGCAAAAGTGGCCTGTGAAAGTATTGTCTTTCCACTGAACTTCCGCAAAATCTACAAAACAGCTTTTTGCAAAAGAGTTCATTAAAAACGCTACTCAAAGTGGACCATGTTATATTTAATGGCAGAAGTGAACGAAACACTATCAGGGAGAGTAAGACCTTGATTAGTTCTCTAAATGCAAGGAGGATTTAAATCCATCAGATGCAGGACACAAGGAGCAGCCACCCTTGAGCAATGTACGCATCACCTGCTAACTTGTAAAAACTGCTTCCAAGCACATCTCATTGCCCAAGCACACTCCAAGTCTGGTTAAAAAACACTGACACATTTTGCCATCACAGAGACTATCTAGGGCAGGGGCAAGATGGCAGGCTACTGGGACAGCTGGGCAGCATCGAAACGCTGGTGGGAGAGCCCTATCTGGCTCATTCCATCTTTCAAGCCAAAGATACTCGAAGGCCAGATTCAAGTCACGTTGTACGTGGGAGACCAATGCGGTTTTCAGGGGATGAGCTTTCAAGAGTCAAAGCTCCCTTCCATCAGATAGGAGGAATGGATGCCTGAGTCCTTAGGAACCAGGACTCCAAAGTACGATGCAGAAGGCAATCAGCTTAGAGGTATGATGCTGTCCTAAAGTGTTACCCATGCCTGGTTCCATCTGTGTCTTCTAAGGTCATGCATGCGCCGTAGTCATATTGCAGTTACAATTTAGCCCACGTACTCTTTCTGGAAGCGACAGAGCTGGGCCACAGGAACAGGATTCAATCAAAGGAAACGAAGGGCAGGCCCACCCACCCGCCCACCCTAGCCCTGGCTGCAGTTTCCTTAGGGTGTTAGTTAGCGTTCCGTGCTTTGAGCAATATGCCGCCACAACCATGGCTACTTGAGCTTGAGTGTATTTTGAAGCAACTTGCTCAAAACAAGACAAGCCGCCCAGCGGGACTCTTTCATCCTCCACTCAGCAGCAAAGAGATCAAAACAAAGCTCGCTAGTGCCCAAAGAGTTGCTTGGTTGATTCCCAGAGCTGCCAGTCCCATCAAGTGAGGCTGCCGTTGGCCAATCAAGATCAGCCCTTGCTACTCTGACCAGTCACCCTTTTTAGTGGAAATGTCTGGGAACCTCTGCATGCTCTGCCACTGGACAGTAACAGTCACCCCAGTATTCCACTAATCGGAACAAGGTTGACCACAGCTTTTGTGGATCGTTCTATCAGGACAGCTACTCAAATTTGCACCGTTCATGGAAACTGCTTAACTCTATGAGTGGTTGGCTATCACAGCCGTCTGAGTAGAGCACTGCTCCAAAGTCCCATGGGTCTCTCCTCCTAGCACAGCCTTTTTCAACATTTTGACCATGGAGGATCCCTGGAATAATTTCCAGGCTTTGGGGAACCCCAGAAGTGCTGTCAGCCCTCCATGCCAGCTTCTCCCCACCTTCCCCCTGGAACTGCCATGACACCAGCAGTGATGTCGCCCATACATTCCCACTGGATGCAACCAGCATTAGGAAGAGCCAATAAGATGAAATGAAAGGGGATGTTTTAGGTTGGCTCTGTGTATGGCCTATAAAGCAACAGGGGGAGCAGAGCCCAGTGATGTCTGCAGACATCCAAACTGACCCATAACATCTGCAGGTCCCCCCCACCCCAGACTGAGAGATCGAACCTACCAAGGGTGTGTCAAAGTTATTGTTGTCGAAATACTGTTCTAGTTGGTATGTTATTGCTGTTATATTGTTATATCGATACTGTTCCATGTAAATGTTCTGAAATGTTTTCTGTAAACCGCCCAGAGCCGTAGGGAAGGGCAGTATGTATGTACGTATGTACGTATAAATTCCGAGAAAGGCTGGGGAACCCTCAGGAAATCCCGGGTTGCAGGGAGTCCCTATCCTAGCAGCTATAGACCCTAAATGAGCAACCCTATCTGGAACAAGGCATTTCTAGGTGCACTAAAATTGAAATTTAAACACATCACAGTAAAGTTTTGCTGATCAATTACATTTTCAATTTCAGCAGCATGTCTGTGGTGCGCTCTAAATAAAGCATTAAGATTTGATTCAGCTGCACATCTCAACTGGGCCTATGATGCACCCCAAAATGAAGGAAGAGAGGCAGGAAGTGAGAGATGCACGCAAGAAATTAAACGGTAGCCTGAACATACAGGGACACAACAGGAAAAGTCACCTAGCCCTTGCTGGTTGCTGAGTTTCTCACAAAGAATCCCAAAGGTGCATAAATTTTGTCTCAAGGAGAGCGGAAACAGCTTTCTGCAAAAGTCAGTTTTACTGTTTAGATTTTGCTGCTGAAATCATGACATCCACAACCACGGGTCATTTCCTTTGAGCACAACCAAGTGTCTATAAACAGCATTTGCTGTTACAGATCAAACACAGATTTCTGCTATCTCTGGTTCTCAGCTGCCCATGCAAATTATTCAAGAGCAACTTCCACAAAGGCACAAGAAGTTCAACTGCAGTTGTGAACATTTCTCTAACCAAGAGAGGTCAACGAGTCCTCCTCAAAGGGGTTCTTAAGTGGACAGAAGAAAGTCCCACTGAAAGTCCCAAAACCCTAGCAGCGGTCTTTGTCAGCTCTGGAACAAAATTTAACTGGGCAACTGATAACCACCAAATTGATCAATATTCTCTTTTTAGCTACTTAGTCCACTTAAAGGCTAAGACCCCACAAGTCTCCAGCATGGGAGGACCACAACCTGGAAGCAAAAGTCCAGCCCCGCATCCCCTCACAGATGAACATTCCCTCCCATAAAGACAGTATCAGAGGGCAGCTGTGTTGGTCTGCGATCAAAGATCTAGATTCAAGTCCAGTATGATCTTAGAGACCACTCTTGGGAGGAGATGGCTAGAGTCTGATAGCAGGGACTCGGTTAATTACTCTTAACATTCCAGTTAGAAAGGGTATATCTGCCCGTCAATCTCCAATTTTGATATATTTCCTTCATTCTGTTTCCCCTCAGAATAATACCTCTCCCCCCCCCCCAAAAAAAACTAAGCTTGTTATTCCAGTGTGGCCTTTGCATCTGTTAAACGCCTTTATTATGCTGAATGCTGATTTGCTGCTCATCCTCTACCTATGTGTGTATAGACTGGCAATTTTCATTTCAATGTATCTAAAGCGTGCAGGAGCACAAGTGCTTATGCCCAGCAATGAACCTGGCTGGTCTTAAACGTGACAGAGGACTCAGCCTTTGTTCAGAGACCCAAAGCAGTGCAAGCAAACTAAATCTTATGCCCAGAATTAAACTTTGCTGGTCTTAAAGGTGCTACTATACTCATCAGAAATGAAGCTCACAGTGAAAAATTAATCTCCCAGAAGTTAGACACTGGTACAAACCTCCTTACGCATTTTTCGGCTCACAAGAAAGATTTATTCTACATAGACGCCATTAGACACGGATATATGTAACGAAGGCTCTAGTGAAGACTTTTGGTTGAGACTAGGCAATTACTGGATGTCAACTGGCTAATTTTTATTTGCACATTTTTGACTCATTTGGAACGACTTTAAATAATCGAGATTGAGCACTTTCAATACTTTTTCCTAGCTTTATTGCCTCTTTTTTTTTTTTTTGCATTGTTTACTACCTGCACCTTTTGCCTCAATAAAGCTTTGTTTCCCCATCTGGAGACTGGCAAACCTGAACTGGCCTCTTGGAGGGGAAGGAAAGCAAAGCTCCCCAACCTGGAAGACTTTCGTTTCTACGGAAAAATTTCATGAGCAAGAGCTCATGAAAGCTCTCATGGGAGGAAATGTTAAGATTGGGAGTGCGGGAGCACCTTTGAGGCCAACAAGATTGGGGGATGGGGGTGGTTCAAGCTTTCGAGCGTTGACGGCTAATTTCACACATGCAGGATAATGCGCTTTCAATGCACTTCAGACACTGTTTCAAAGTCGATTTTTCTATTTTGCACAGGAAAATCCAGCTGCAAGGGATTGCTAAAGCCTATCAGGAAAAGTGGGTGAAATGAGCCAAAAGCTCCTTTTGTCAGATACAAGCGAGAACAGAGATCCAAGTCTTTCTACCTTAATCAGAGAATTGGGGGGGGGGGGGGGTTTGGCTGGGATATCCAAAATCTCCACTCTGACCTGCCTGATCAAGGAAAAGTGCTTGGACTCTCCAAAATTCTTTATTGCTTCTTCAAAATGTTTGCATCAGTTGTTACTTCCTGGTGGGGCATGGAGATTTCCTGTGAGCGCAGCCCATCTCCAGGCAAGAGAGCACAGATTGGTCCTTGTAACAGAGGACAGGCAGAAATCAGAGCGCGTTTCCTCCTTTATGGCCCCAGTCCCCACATGGATCCAAGTCAAATTCTTACAACCGGTGCCAGACAGAGATCCAGGCCGGCCCCCCAGCGAAAAAGATACCGAAGCTGCTAAGGGATGGAGGAAGCCGCACAACTGTTTACACTGCCTAAATGTGGTGCCGCCTCTGTTCAGACACGCCACTCCGTGAAAGGTTAAAGAAGTTTTCTCTTACTCCCCCCCCCCCAATAAAAATATCATATTAGATTTCAGCCTGAATTTTGAATCTGGTGCAGAACCGTTTTTTAAAAAATGGGTGTTTTTTAAAACAGTTTCTGAACTCTCTCTACATATGTGTGGTATGTTTTACACGGCTGCATCGAATTGCCTTGCGTCTTTGAACGGCCAGACCAGATCTCAAAGGCTGTGTAGATCACAACCACCACAACAACAACAGCAGCAGCAACAACAACCGCTGCATTAGCCCTGCTCGCCCTTCCCGGCTGGGTCCCGGCCAGGCAAGGAGGGAGGGGGGCCGCGGCTGCTTGGGGGCTCCTGAGCGGCCTCCCGCGCGTCTCCAGAGATCCCCCGGCCGGGAGGTGGCTTCCCGTCCCCTCCCCTGCCCGGCTCACCTCGTCGACGGCGCGGCGGGGCAGGTGCAGCATGCCGAGCAGCAGCTTGAGCTTGACGGCCGACGAGAGGCCGTGGAAGCAGAGGCGGATGTTGTCGATGACGGCGGCCGTGAGGAGCGAGGCGATGCTGGGCGGCGCCCACAGCTCGTCCGGGGAGCCCAGCTTGTTGTGGAGCCACAGGCCGGTGTCGCTCTCGCGCATCGACGCCATCTTGGAGCGGAGCGGGAAAAAAGGGGGACTGTCGGCGGGCATTTTATGAAGACACCTAAGGGAAGGGGGGGAGGGAGGCCGAGGCCCCGGCCCCTCCGCCGGACGCCCCGCCCTCTCCGACACGCAACATGGCGCCGCCCTGGAGGCGGAGACCAGCGCGCCGGGCGGCGGGAGCGCTCGAAATGGCGGCGCCCTGCGGAGAAGGGGGCGGAGACGCGGCTCGCGCTTGCCGTACGCAAAGATGGCGCCTCTCCGCCGCAAAGGAGGGCGGGAGCTGCTGAGGTGGGCGGCTGTGAGGGAAATGTAGAATGGCTCGCGGGGGTGCTGGCTGGTCTTTCGTTGTCAACGTTTATTTATTTTATATTATTCGATTTGATTTACACCCTCCCAGCGGGCCGGCCTGGGGCAGCTGCCAACATAAGTCGTAAAAACATAAACAATGCAATGCAATTGATCAATGATGTCACTTAACATATTCTTAAAACCTTAAAAACCATAAACCAGGGGTAGTCAAACTGCGGACCTCCAGATGTCCATGGACTACAATTCCCAGGAGCCCCTGCCAGCATTCGCTGGCAGGGGCTCCTGGGAATTGTAGTCCATGGACATCTGGAGGGCCGCAATTTGACTACCCCTGCCATAAACTCTTCAAATCAACAGTTTGTTGGAATTGGATGATCTCAATGTTCAGCCCCATCAGTATCAGTGTATATTTATAATGGGGGTCCCCACCCCCCAATATTTATGACCATAGATAGTTTCTATCAAGGGATGACATTGCCTGTTGAAATTTTCACACATACCCCGCAGGGGTAGTCAAACTGTGGCCCTCCAGATGTCCATGGACTACAATTCCCAGGAATTGTAGTCTATGGACATCTGGAGGGCCACTGTTTGACTACCCCTGCCCCAGATTGTACTTGGAGGAGAAAAGTTTTGTAAATAATATCAAAAGTGTCTTGGGAAGGACTTCTATGGCCAGATGAAGATATTCTCCAAAAGAAAAGCACTTTGTGAAGACCGCACAGTGACAGAAGACGATTTCCCCACAAATGTGAGGATATGGGGGAAAGAGATTGGAGAAAAGCAAAGAGACTGGTGAGATTCAAATGGGCAGCCGTGCTGGTCTGAAGCAGCACAATAAAATCAGAGTCCAGTGGCACCTTTAAGACCAACAAAGTTTGATTCAGGGTGTGATTTTTCGAGTGCAAGCTCTGAGGAAGAGTGCCTGCACTCGAAAGCTCACGCCTTGAATCAATCTTTGTTGGTCTTAGAGGTGCTAATGTTCATGGCAGTGTGTGTGAGCTTTTGTGAGTCACTGCTCACTTCTTCAGGAGTGAGCAGTGACTCACAAAAGCTCATACCCTGCCACACAGTTTGCTCCTGGACTCTTGCTCTTGAGTCCCAGATGTGGTCATAAATCACCTCTCGTCCATCATGAAATCCATGCCCTATTGCTTGGCAAGACATCAATGGAGAAGAATGATGTGGCCAGCTATTAGCCCACTTAGCAAGACCATAAGCGGTTGCGGAACATTTCCAGGTCTTCCAAGGTCACATCTGCTCATCCAGGCCCCTTTCAGTCTGGCTTCAGATCAGGCTGTGAGATGGAGATAGCATCAGTGGCTTTAGCACATGGTCATCACTTGCTTAGAGCAGTGGTTCTCCACCTTCCTAATGCCGCGACCCTTGAACACAATTCCTCATGTGGTGGAACATAACCCCAACCATAAAATTATGCAAGTGTTCTTTCACAGAAATTAAACCGAAACTGACCAATGGCTTGAAGATCCATTCTTCATGATTGTATATAAATGGTTTTTTCCCCGGGGTTTCTCAGTTCTTGTCCCACCATGCCAATCTCGCTCTTTTCCGCTGCTCCAGACGGACAAACGATCTATCTTGATCTACCCCGCAAGGCTGTTGTGTAGATGACGCCCCTCCCAGTCAAACTGCTTGCCCTGCCGTGACTCCTGTGTAAGGGTTGCTCGATCCCCAAAGGGGTCCCCTGGGTTGAGAACCTCTGAATTAGAGGGACATGCTTCTTACTGGGTTTCTGTTTTCTTCCCGTGTGACATTTTCACTCAGATAAACCAAGCTTTCTGAAGACGCTCCCTTCAAAATTGGTAAGATCAGCAACTCTCTGTGGCAGCTGAGGAAGACCATAAGCTATCTTTCCTTGTGTGGGGCTTTTGTGATGAAGTGTGGAGGCCGTTTTCTGCTTTTTCTGCAGAATGTGCTAAACAGAAATGTTAAGAAAGGTGTTTTTATAAAGTGATTAGAATTATAGCAGAACTAGTAAAAAAGCCCATTGTATCCAGAAGACAATGGGCGCTAGCAGGCAGGGACCAGAGCGAGGGGCAGGCGAGGGACAGAACAAGGGACAGGCTACCTGAAAGAGGAGGCGGGTGGCGGCTCCTCGGCGTCTCCTGGTTTTTGGTGGGGAGTCCCAGGCGTGGTGCGCTGGGCAGCGGCGGGTCCTGTGCGTTTATTTGATCTTCTGCGGCTGGGGGGGGTGGGTTCTTTCCGCTGCTTCCAGGAGGCCACGGCCGCGGATCCGGCCGCGGCCGGCCGCGGCCGCGGGGCCGCGCCCGGCCGCGGCCGCGGGGCCGCGCCCGGCCGCGCCCTCGGGGCCGCGCCCGGCCGCGCCCGCGGGGCCGCGCCCGGCCGCGCCCTCGGGGCCGCGCCCGGCCGCGCCCGCGGGGCCGCGCCCGGCCGCGCCCACGGATCGGGCCGCGTGGGCGCGGCCCGGCCGTGGTTCCCTCTCGGCGGCTGGAGTCTCAGCGGCTGGAGTCTTGCCGGGGGCTCCCTCAGGGGCCGGCCTGACGCGTCAGGCCGGGAGCAACTGCGAGCCGCGCTGCGCGCGGCTCGCAGTTACTGAGGCTGGGAATCAGAGGGACCAATCGGCAGGCGCTTCGCGCCTGCCGATTGGTCCCTCTGATTGTCTGTCATGAGGAAGGGTCCAATCCGGACCCTTCCTCATCCCGGACACATCCCGCCCCAGAACCCCTTACTATTTTATTTAGTCCGTGGCGCCCGCGGCGCCACGGGCGGTGTACAGATGGCGCCCGCGGCGCCACTGGCGGTGTACAGATGTTACAGTTTAGGAGGGGGCTGTTATAACCGAATACGGTTGAAGTCTATTGCCATGTTTATTGTACATATCGCCTTGTTTTTACTGCATCATTAACTCTGCATTGTTATTGTTACTACTTCTGTCAGTTTGTTGTTGGTTTGTTTGTTTGTTTGCCGAATTCTGCAGTCCTCTTGCATTGCTTATTGGATGTTTTATGTTCTCTGGTTGTATTTTTAAAATATAGATTTTATAATAATCTTCCTTGAGTCTCAGAGAGAAAGTCAGTAAAATAAAGCCAACAAAACCTTCTTAAGAACTGAACCCTCATTTTGTTATTTTTTTAAATGTAATTTTTACCATTCATGATGGCAAAGTGGTGACACAAAATTTAAAAAACAAAAACAAAGAGAATAGCATAACAGGTTACAATTTAGTAGGAAAGAGTCCAGCAGCGCCTTAAAGACTAATACAACTTGTGGCAGGGAAGGACCTTTGTGAGTCACAGCTTACTGCTTCAAAATTTTGCCGGTCTTTAAGGTGCTCCTGGACTCTTGTTCTTTTTCACTGCTACAAACAGACTGCCATGGCTACCCATCTTGATCTACATTACAATGTATTTGTAATATTTTTAAAGTTATGTTGTTTTTAGGATGAGAATGCTGGGAGGGGGGGGGAATATACTGATGAGGCCACATAGTTCCTATTTAAAAAATAGTTACCGATTTCACATTGTGTAATCCCATTGACCAGGGTAATACATTTCTGAATGCACCTATCTCTGTAGGGAATGAAAGGGATTAGATCAGAAAGGTTGCATGGAAATTCTCGGTTCTTTTTCGATGGAGCCGCTTCACTCCTAATCAGTTCCAAAGATAATCCACGATCAGAATCATAGTTCTGTAAATATATCCTGGGCTTGGCCAGCTAAGAGACTTTCAAGTGACGAATCCGTGACCTGCTGGAAAGCCCTTGCAAGCGAGGTGAGCCACGGCACGGATTTCAGTGGGACATGTGGATTCCCTCTTTAAGCAGCATCATGCGCAAGAGAGCAGGGAAGCCTGGCCCATTGTTCTTCAGCCCTCTCCGCTAACGGAGGCCTCTGCGTGTTGCCATGGCAGATTCCCTTCCCGGGAAGGGCCCGGGGAGCTCAGCGCACATGCTCAGAAAAATGCAGCCATACAGGTCCCATTAGCTGGTTGCAACGGCCATTCAAAGGAACCGTCGCAAAGACGAGCAAGATATCAGGTACTTCTCTTTTGAAACGGTCTGTTTTGTTGGGCTTCCCCCCTTCTTTTAAAATTATTTTACAAACCTTGTGAGGAGATTGCTAGTCATAATTGCTAGTCATAATTTGATGCTGGGTGCGCAAATTGCTATTGCTTACTGTGGTGGTGGGGGGGTAGTTGCAAGGTGTCTGTTGTGAAGCAGGTAAATTTCCTTTCGCCATATTTCCTTGTTTGGGGCTCTTGTGCGGCGGCTGGGTCTGCAATGGGGAAAGGAAGGGCTTCCTTGGGGAAATACAGAGGCCGTTTCCTGCCTTCACTGGGTCTAAGGGAACGGACAAGGAGTTCTCTGAAGTACTACCACGCACCGGAGGGGAGACATTCTGCTTTCGCAAGCCCTTAGAACCAAACCATCATGAACCAGCCTATTGCTCATGATTTAGAATGAAGTTAAAATGGTACGTTTACGGTAAAGGGAAATGATGCAAAATGAACGAACACGAGGTCTTCGGTTTGAAGATGCTGGGAAAGCAAAATGGGCATCCCTCCTCATTTCGTCCGATCCGTGGAGTCTGCAGATGAAACGCTTGAGTGCAGCAGCCTGGTTCAGGTGACAAAGGCGAGCTGCCTGTGTGCAGAATGCTTTAACCAAGGCAGTTTTCATTGGTTTCCAAAATGTGTCATGAGGGGATCCCAGTATTGCCTCCCTGTGCACATTCAATTGACCTTCTTATATAATACCTTTGATTTTGTGGCTATGGCTAAGAGCTTGAGCCTTTTTCAAAACACGAAGCTAAAGTGAAAGGAATGGAAGATTTTTTTCCAGGCCTGTTGGCCACCCTACCAGAGATAAGGGCGTGGATTAAATGTGCCAGCAGGCAGGGAACTTTGACAGGTTGTGCTTCTCCTGTAACCCACCCAAATAAGATGCTCCAGAGCAGGGCTCCCCAACCACCGGGCTGCAAACCGATACCGGTCCGTTGGATTCTCGGTACCGGGCCACGGTGGGGGGGAGGGAAACACGGGTGCATCTCCCCACCCCCACGGCACGGTGCTTGTTGCGCCGGGAGCGATCGGCCGCTTTGGTGGCCGAATCGCTCAAGCCTAGCTGTCGGCCTAGGCTTGAGCAAATCGGCTGCCTAAGTGGTTGATCACTCCTGCCGCAGTGAGCGCCATGCTGCGGCAGGGGGAGGTGCCGGCGGGTGCAAACACACAGGGGTGGCAGCTCTGCGCCTGCGCGTTTGCGCCCGCCGGCATGCCAACACCTAGGCCTCCCCCCACCCCCAACGGACCAGTCCCCGGTCCAAAAAAGGTTGGGGGCCGATGCTCCAGAGTGTGTCTGTCGTCCAGCCTGTTTGTCTTTGGATTCCTGCTTCTCTCCCCCAGTGAAGGAGGACGACTCGACGAACAAGATGCTGAAGCGCTGCCTTAGCAAAGGGGTCATTATAGTGCCTTTCATTCTGGTTGTCGGGCTGATCTCCACAAAGCCAGCTACGGGTGAAGAGGAATCCGGAACAACAATCCCTGCTGAAAGTACGTATCTTGGCCCAGCACACCAAAGAGAAACTCAACTCTAGGGAGAGTGGGTGGGGGAGGTCGTAAAGTACCGTGAAGTCACAGTTGACCAATGGCAACCCCGCAGGGTTTTCAAAATAGGGATGCTAACCTTCAGGAGGTGGGGCTGGAGGTCTCCTGGGCCCATTCCACACATATAGGATAATACACTTTCAATGTGCTTTGGCAGCTGGATTTTCCTGTGCAGAATAGGAAAATCTACTTCTAAAGTGCATTGAAAGTGCATTATCTATTGTGTACAGAATAGGCCCTGGACTTACAGCTGGTAAAGATCAGTTGCCCTGGAGAAAATGATTGCTTTGGAAAGTAGACCCTTCCCTCCCCAAACCCCTCAGGCTCCATCAGCCAAATCTCCAGGCATTCCCCAACCCATAGCTGGCAACGTAGTTTCAAAGCAAGAGTCAAATAGAGTTGGTTTCTCATTGGCCTATTATGCACGGCCACTGAAATGGCGGCATGGAGAAAGCAGAGGAGGAAGAAGCGAAGCAAACCGCTTATGCACGGGGACGGAACATAACGGCGGCAAAACCCAGAGTATCCGATTATGCACGTGGCTACTCTGGAGCCGCTTCTGGTTGCGCCCTGGTCCCGGGAAGGTCCACTTTCTTCCGCATCTCGCTAACGTGGCTTTTTTGGCGGCATACGTTGATCCTGCGCCCGGTTGCCGCCTGCAGCGTGCATAATTGGTTATTTTAGCAGCTGCCATTCCACCCCGAATGCAGACCTTCCACTCCATGCATAATGGGCCATTATGCTGCCTCTGTGCAGCGACTATGGACTTCCTTGGTCTTCCCCCTCCCCGACTCCTAAGAATGTCTGATGCTGCTTTAGTTCCCAGATCTAATGAGGTCCAGGTAGCCTGGACGATCAAGGGCCTATTCTGCACACAATAGATAATGCACTTTCAATGCACTTTAGAAGTAGATTTTCCTGTTTTGCACAGGAAAATCCAGCTGCCAAAGCACATTGAAAGTGCATTATCCTATGTGTGCTGAATTGGTCCTGTTCTGCACAGGAAAATCCAGCTGCCAAAGCACATTGAAAGTGCATTATCCTATGTGTGCATAATCGCCAGCACCGGGTCTTTTGGCCCGCCCAGCCTTGACCTGCAGTGTCCCTGTAGGGACACCGCACACCCCTGCGGGCTCCGTGGAGCCCCCTGCCCCCACCAGTGCATGTGGAGGTGGTCTGCCTCTCCCCACCTCCCCTCCCCACCGCTTCAGCTTACCCCAGCCGGCAGCAATCCGGCCTTCCTGGCCTCGGCATAAAGCGCACGCACGCTACGCCAGGGCAGCCCAGCATGCCCGCCCCCCGTTACACAGGGAACGGCCGGGCATGACGCAAAGGCATGGCAGCAGCGCGAGGTAGCTGCTGCCATGCATAAAAAATTTTAGCGACCAAGAAGAGGTTTTTTTTGGGGGGGGGGGATGTGTTTTCAATTCAAAGAGAGCTTTGGCCCTCAGAAGCTTCTATCCTGAAAAACTTGCTGATCTCTGGGGATTTTATTTATTGAGAATAAAGCACACTCAACAAGGCATTGTCGAAACTGAGGCAAGAAGTATGGGTCACCACATGTAACTCCATCCTCTCTTCCCCCCACCCTCCATGGGAATCCAGAGAAAGCGGGAGAACATCAGATAGTCTCAACAACCCAATAGAGGGATTCCCAAAGTTGCATTCCGGAGGGGAGTGCAGATGGATAGCGCAGAGGTGAGATTTACAGGGAGGGGAGGGGAAGAAACGCAGGAAGGAGCATCAGGGCAATAAAGAACATAAGGTAAACATGGCAAATGGGACAGATCGACTACAACCCCTACAGGGCCAGCACTCTAAATAATCAACTAAATAAACAGCCCTAAATAAGGGCAGAAACTACAGGGTTCTGACATCCGGTGCCAAGGTTAACATCTGCACATTTCTACCCACATGTTTAACTGTGAAACTAAGAACAGGAGAAGAGCCCTGCTGGGTCTGAGTGCATCATCCCCTTTCTCACAGTGGCCAGCTGGTTCCTCCATTGGCCCAACCACAGGGCAGAGAGGCTGTGGCCTTCCTAAGTGTTGCCTCCTGGCTCTGGGATTCAGAGATTTGGTGCCTCTGAACATGGAAGTTCCCTTTAGTCACCATGGCTGGTAGCCACTGATACTCTGTGGAATCCCCTTTTAAAGCCACTTACGCCTGTGGCCATCTCAGTGTCTTCTGACAGTCAATTCCACATATTGATCCCTCACCGTGTAAAGAGGCATTTCCTTTTGTCTGTCCTGAACCTACTGCCCATCAGCATTATGAGATCCCCCAAAGTTCTCATTGTTTGGAAGAAGGGGAGAAGTTCTTGCCAACTCTTGCCACACGACGCAGAGTTTTACAAAGCTCTACTGCGTCCCCTTTATCTTGTCTCTTCTCTAAACCAAAACTCTTTTCTTGTGGCCAGCTTTAATTAGAATGAACGAGTTCCAGGTTGACTCAGAGAGTTGACGTGTGTGCCATTTTCGGTGCCTGGCCTCCACAACGTTTGGCAGCTGGGTAGGAAGGGGGTTGAAGGGTGCCGTGACAGGTGTGGTTGCTGCCTGGGAAAGACCCAGAAAGGACTGGCAGCAACAGACCTCCAGAGAGAACGACACAAGACTGCCTGGGAGCTCTGTAATTGGGATCCTTCTGCAGGCACTGAGCACTTGAAGAATTTCGGCCCTGAAACCTGAAATCGCTGGGTTGCCAACTCTGGGTTGGGCCACACCTGGAGATGTGGGGAGGTGGCATCTGAGGAGAAATGGGTTTTGAGAGGGATGGGACCTCAGTTGAGTGCAAGGCCACAGAGTCCAACCTTAAAAGCAGTTTTTCTCCAGGGGAAGTGATCTCTGTTGCCTGGAAAGCAGGTCTACTCTCAGGAAATCTCCAGGCCCCACTTTAGGCATGCCAGACCTGTCGGTGGGGATGGGAGTCCTCCACTGCCAGGCGCTATCTCTGCTGCCGGTTAGGCAAGGCTACTAGTGCCCTATCTGTCTTTTGAGCATCTGGCTAGGGTGATCCAGGCGGTGGTCACCTGCAGAATAGACTTCTGTAACTTGCTCTACACGGGCTTGCCCTTGTGGTGCGGAATGTGGCTGCTAGGGTCCTCACAGGAACATCTTGGAGGGCCCACATCCAGCCATGGCTGAGGCAGCTGCATTGGTTACCAGTTGTGGCCCAGATCCGGTTCAAGGTTTTGTTTTTGACCTTTAAGGCCCTTTGTGGTCTGGGACCCACGTATCTGAGGGACCGTTTGTCTTCCTATGCCCTCCGCAGGGTTCTGTGCTCTGTGGGTACCAACTTGCGGGTCATTCCCGGCACTAAGTAAGTTCAGTTGGCCTCAACCAGGGCCAGGACCAAAAAGGTCCTTTTTGGTCCTGGCCCCTACCCTACCTGGTGGAATGAGCCGGTACGCAAGAGTGGTGGGTAAGAAATATAATAATAATAAGAACAACAACCCCAGAAGGAGGAGGGAATTCTCACCAAAATACCTGATGTTTCAGTGATATGTCTACTTGACTTCAACATGCTGTGCTCATGTTGGGATGATGCTCTGGAAAACTCTATGGTAGAAGCTAATTCAACCACAGAAATTTCTCCCAAAAACTAGAGCGTCGCCCTGATGTCCCTGACGTGCCTATGTCACTTCCGGCTCCCGTTGGAAAACACTTGGGCATGTCACTGAAATGTGCAAGGAAATGCCCAGCTCCCAGTAAGCTCATCCCCATCCCCCACTGACTGCCCAGAAGGACCTGGCAACGCTACCCCACTGGGAGTCTGGCAGCCCCGTGAAATGGTCACGGTTCATGGTATCGTCCCAGTCACACCGACGATCCATCCACGATTCGTGGATATTTCAGGTGCATTCCTGGGTCATTTTTTCATCCACCTTTTGATTTCTTCCTAATAAAATTTCGCGCCTGTTGACCAATGTCTCTCCTAGGTCGTCCGTGTGTTGACTGCCATGCGTTTGAATTCATGCAGAGAGCCCTGCAAGATTTAAAGAAGACAGCCTATAATTTAGATACACGGGTAAGGCTTTTAAAATATTAACATTAGGTTTTTTCCTTAAACTTTGGGTAAAATTACCTGTCTCCTAGAGTGAGCAAGCAGGGAAGGGGAGTCCCCTTCTCCACCTCTCTTTGTTGTGCCTCTCTTGTTCAGTTTCAGTAATCCTGCTGGTTGAGTGGGAGTGTTGCTCCTGCCTGCATTTCCATGCGCCCTGCACAATTGGGCACCTTCACGCATGCTCACTAACATGTTTTCAATCCACTTTGTAACTGATTTTTCCTGTCTCAAATGGCTTGCACATACACACAGTCACTGAAGTGGTTCGAAACTACATTATTTAGCAGGTTCGTGACTACGTTGGACACTTTCAATTCTCCCTCTTCCTCATACCCTTCCAGCTCCAGAAAAAAACAAAATATTTTAAAAGCTGGTTTTGAAATTAGAACAAAAGAGCAAGCAGAGAGGCCTTTAGAGCAGGGTTAGTCAACCTGTGGTCCTCCAGATGCTGGCAGGGGCTCATGGGAATTGTAGTCCATGGACATCTGGAGGACCACAGGTTGACTACCCCTGCTCTAAAGGCCAGTTCCAGCTGCCCCCTCCCCTCTGCCTGCTGTGCATGCAGGAAGCTGAATTAACCCATTCTCAAACTTAGAGAGGTTGCAAGTAGAGATATGTCTGCAAATATAAGCTAGTTTTAAAAACAGGCTTATAGCAAATGATTCTATCTTCAAGGAATCCTGGAAATACTTATATTGTCAGGGAGCTGAGGTCCAATGACTAGGCCTCCTTAGCCTCTTCGGAGAACTAGAATCCCTAAATCAGGTTTTCTCAACCCCAAAACCCTATGGTTTCATGACGGCCTTGGAAAGGTTTCTCAAAGGGTGGGGGTTGATCACATTTTAATATATTTTTAAAATCTGTTAAACATTTAGCAGGTGAGATGACCATATATGTTGATCAGTCCCAGCCCCCTCCCCAAATGGCCAACGGTGGGCCTGGAGGAGTTGGGCAGGGAAGGGACCCCAGGTGGGCGTGTCCACAGCTGTGCTTCCCCACCGTATTCTGCACAGCCAGGCTACTTCTGGTGTTCCTTGAAACCTGCGGAATGTTCCAGTGGTTTCTCTGCCGTAAATATACGTGCATTGGAGATGTAAGAGTTAAACAGGTTTGAAATTGAACTGGAGCGCCCACATCTCAACCTGGGGGCCTTGTTCTAGCAGTGCAGTCCTAAGCTGAGTTACACCCTGCGAAACCCACTGAGTTCATATTTCACGGCTTGAGCACTGAGTCACCCCCACAGAATTGCTTGCCGGATCACCTGCAGCTTCTGCCTGGGCTTGTGGCTCAGCAAGGGTCACATAGAAGTGCTGGTGTCTGGGACCCACATAGGAGGTTTCTGAAACCTGTGTGGAAGTTGCACAGCTAAAGTAGAGTGACTGAGGGTGGGGGACCTTATGTCAGCCTCATGCCCCGTGGCACAGGTTTGAGGACCTGTTGCCAAGGGTTGCCAACCATGGGTTGAGAAATTCCTGATGGTTTGGGGCAGGGGTAGTCAAACTGCGGCCCTCCAGATATCCATGGACTACAATTCCCAGGAGGCCCTGCCAGCGAATGCTGGCAGGGGCTCCTGGGAATTGTAGTCCATGGACATCTGGAGGGCCGCAGTTTGACTACCCCTGGTTTGGGGGATGAAGCCAGAGGAGGGTGGAGTATGGGCAAGGCGGGGCCCTCATCAAGATACCCTGACATAGAATCCACCCTCCAAAACAGGCCTTTCCTCCGGGTTCTGGCCATCTGTTGTAATTCTGGTTCGGTCCAAGTCCAGTCACATCTTGGAGACCAACGTGATTTTGAGGGTCTAGTCCCATCTTCTCTGTGTTTGTAGCTGCCACCACTTCCTGTGGCTGTGAATTTTACGTGTTCAGTACTCGTTGGTTGAAGTCCTTCCTTTTATCTGTTCTTTGCCCACTGCTCATTAATTTGAGTGCCCACAAGTTCTTGTCCTGTGAGAAAGGGGGGGAAAGCTATTCTTTCTCGGCCTTCTCTGTCCTGTGCATAATTCTGTAAATGTCTGTCACATCAGTCAGGCATTGGCAGACTGCCTCTATTGGTCCTAGGGATGCCAGACCCCTGGTAAGGACAGAGGTCTCCCACTGCCAGGCCCCACCTCTCTGCTGCCAACCAGCTGGCTGATGGGGGGAGGTTAATTACCCCTAAAAAAGGGAAGAACACCCAGCATTTCAGTGGCATGCCTACATGACCCAGAAGTTATGTAGGCACATTGGGGGTGACACTCTGGTTTGGAGATAAAAACTCTATGGTATAAACTACTTCTACCATAGAGTTTTTGTCAAAATCCAGAATGCCCCCCCTCCCAACGTGCCTATGTCATTTCAGGGTCCCGCAGGCATGTTGCTGAAATGCTCGGCATCCCTCCTTGCACCCAATAAGTGCTCCACCCCAGCTTCTGCCAGCTGCTCAGAGGGACCTGGCACCCCTAGTCAGCCCCTTGCCTGGGAAATAGTACGGGGTCCCCCTAAGTCAGCTGCAACTGGACAGTATTTGCCACCACCACCCCCCACACACATTCCCCTAAGTGGGATTTGCCTACTGCAGCTCCCCAAACTAAAGCAGGTTTCCACTGCTTTTCAGGAAATAACATTTCATTTTAAGGCACGTTAGCGCTCGGAAGCATAAGCAAAATCTCTTTTCTCAGAACTTGCAATGCAAGCTGGCATCGAATTGCCAAGTTCCCTCCTGGCTACTGGTGGGGGATGGGGGGGCAGGGTTGTCAGGTCGTGCCGGGGAAATTCCTGCAGATCTGAGGGTGGAGCTCGGGGAGGACAGGGACTTCGGGGGGGGGGGAGTCCAATGCCAGAGAGCCCACCCTCTCCAAGAGAACCGAGCTGTGTATTTTGCAGGTGAGTTGTAATCCCAGTGGATACCCAGATTCCACCTGGAGGCTGGCAGTACTTTTGACAAGAGGGAGGGGGAAGGGTGGCGAGCTAATTAGAGGAGGCTTCCACCCCCCCCCCCCAACACAGCCTTTTCCCTCCCCTCCATGCAGACAGAAAGCCTGCTTTTCAAAGTGGAGAAGCGGACCCTGTGTGACTGTTTAACTGCCAACACCTTGAACTGAGCACCGGGAGTCCCACCCAGGAGCTGCCCATTCTTCGGTTTCGAGACAAAGCTACGACAAGCCTGCAAGACACTCAGAAGACTCGTTGGGGGAGGGGGAGGACTGGGGCATGAGACGGCTGCATGTCCACCTCCTGACAGCCTGAACATGTCTCTGTTTTGTTCCTTATTACTGTTCGCATGAGCGCCAAGATATTTTCAAAGGGAAGGCAAGAGCCAGAAGGGACACAGTTATGACTTGTTGTAAAATAAATTCAGATAAATTCAGAGGATGCTCTGCTTTTTTAACTTCACGTTTTTCTTCCGGAGGGGGCACATTTATGCTCAAAACGCCCCCATCAACATTTACACATTATTTCTTCAGTCTTTAGTGACTTAATTAGTGTCCAGTAGCATCTTAGGAACCGATAAGATTTTCCCTTTGCTAGAGCTCTGTCAAAGGAAGCTTTTATTGGGTTAAATGAAAAAAGAAACACTCATTTGCCTTGGAAGCACTGAAGCTTTTTCTCAGTATCCCCAGTCTTCCACTTCTCCCAGTTAACGGGAAAATGCTGTTCCAACAAATGACAAAGGTGATCTGACTCCAGTAGTAACGAGAGAAAGAAATTTTACGTACAAAAATAGAAGCATATGTTGAGTGACATATTCATATATGCACATTTAAATTATTGTGAATAGATTAACTTCCCAAAAGGTTTAACTTGTTACAGCTCCAAGTCCAGGTAAGAGAGAAGAAGAGAAGTCCTATGTAAGGTGAAACAAGGCAAACAATAGCCCCTGAGAGGGTGGGGCCAACTGCCAAATGTACCCAAGCGAGAGAACTCTTCTAACCTTTGCATTCCCAGATCTTCTTGCATGCAGAGTTACAAGATCCAAGATCTTTGACTATTGAAAGCTCATACCCTGAAAATCTTGCATGTCTCAAAAGTGCTGCTGACCTCAAATCTTGCTCTTCCACTGCAGGGCAGCCTAGCTACTCACTGACACCATCTAAACTGAAATCACTGTATATTGATTGAATTATACAAAGTCCAGTACGATGTAACAAACTTAGAACAAGTAAACCAATCAATCACTCACTAATCAAGACTCTTTTTTTGTTTCTAATTTAGGACCACATATGGTTGTGTTCACTAGCAATCCTGAATTGTTTTTATATTTTGGGATTTTAAAAAATGCTCTTAATGTGTTTTGTATATTTGACCCATGGTGTCAGCTTCCTCGAGCTCCATAAGGAAGCAAGGTGGCTAATAAGTGTTTTAATTCAATAAATAATATAAATGCAGTAAGGCTGGTGTCATGACAGAGATGTGAAAAAGGGCAGAAGAAACACATACACATTCAGCGATCTGTCCATTGTTACGCAGTCAGTTTCTCCATTAAAAAAAAACAAAGCCGCTGTTTCAGTAGCCATTGGCATTCTGTCGGCCTAAAGAAGTCCTCTTGGGCTTGAGAGGAGTTAAGAAACCTCAACATTGTCTCAGTAGCCAGCCCTTGGGAAAGAAGCAGTCTTTTGGAAGCTCTCTGACACATTTTCAATAGAGGTGTTTGCAGATTCCTTGCTGGCCATACTTGTTCCTTGCATGATGTTAAAATACTTTTTCGGCTATCTCATCTAGATGTACGTAAGAGAGGTCTACTTCCCAGGTTTGGTCAGTCACCAATAGGGAGGGCTTCTGGGTATTTCTCTGAACTGAACGGCCCAAGTTAACCCAATCTTCCCAGATCTCAGGAGCTAAGTGTGGTTGAGCCCTGGGCTGAATCTAAACTAACTTTTTTTATTCTGTTGTGAGTCCTGCTGAATCCAGATCAATTTGAACTCAGGTCTTCCTCTATCCCCCCCCCCCAATTTAAACAGAAAAGTGTTCTGCACATGATTAGGGATGTTCAGAAGGGGGCGGAGCCAAGCACAGCAGGAGCCTCTTTCTTTTCTTGAATGGGGGAGAAGATTGGAGACAGCAGAGGAGGGGGAATAAATCCAAGAGGCAAGTATCTGCCAAGAGAAGTCAAGGCTTCTTGAGCTTCTGCTAAGAGAAGTTAGGGCTTCCCCTTTAAGGGAAGCCTTACGACCTGGGAATGAGGAAGCCTTTGAACTGACATCCTGGCCAATCAGGGCTTTTCTACAGCACTCGAGGCTAGAGGCAGCAAGTTAGTTCGTGGAAAAGCATAGAGCTGCACCTTTATTCATGCCGATTTTTCAAATATTGAGGGTTATATCCACTCCAGGACATAGCGGAGGAAAGCTAGGGTCACTCTGGATCAATCCTACTTGTTGCAGAGGGAAAATTTAAATTGCCCAAAATCAAAATGGAAATCGCACTCAGTGTAGACAGCAGGGATTGAATTGACCTGGGATTGGAATAAAAGCTCCATGCAGATACAGCCCTGATTAGTACTTGGTTGGGAGACCACCAAGGAAGTTTAAGATCATTACGCAGGGTCAGGCAATGGCAAAAACCACCTCAGAACATCTCTTGCCTTGAAAACTCCAACGATTGCCATAAATTGGGTTAGATTTGATGGCGCTTTAGGCTACCACTACTCCCACTTAAAAAAAAATTAGTCAGTGTCTCTAGATAGCTGTGATCTTTTTATAGGGAATAAAAAATACATTTGGTAGTATTTCTTGTCTCTTCCGGCACTTACCTCCTTTTTCTTTCCTGATTGGTGGTGTGATCGTGTTCTTCTAAAGCGATTTTCAAAAGAGCCAGTTCAATGGGGAAATGTCTGCTTTTATGTTCAAAGGGAAAATGAGATTAGAAGGTAGCTGGTAAGACAAACTTAGAAACAGATTTTAGAGTGTCCAGATATCAGCAGCGTGATTTGGCTTCTTCATCTGTTGTTAGCCTTTCTTCTCATGAAAGTCCTGACAGTCTTCTAAAAACATCATAGTCCAAAATGCAAAAGAACCTGTTTGCCCACATCCTGTCTACAAACCTGTTGCCTTGCTGGGTACAATGCATTTGGTAGGAAGGTGCCCAGCTTTGGAGGATGCTGGTAGCTCAATTTTACCATCACCTGAAATCAGAAATGAGAGTACCTCTAAAGCAGTGGTTCTCAACCTGGGGGTCGGGACCTCTTTGGGGGTCGAATGACCCTTTCACAGGGGTTGCGGCAGGGCAAGCAGCTTGGCCGGGCAGGGCGCCCTCTGCACAACAGCCTTGCGGGGTAGATCAAGATAGAGCGTTCATCTGTCTGGACCAGCGGAAAAGAGCGAGATCGGCAAGGTGGAACAAGAGGCAGAACTGAACTGAGAAACCCTGGAAAAAAACCAATTTATATCCAATCATGAACAATCGATCTTCACACCATTGGTCAGGTTCGGTTTAATTTCTATAAAACCATAAGTTTATGGTTGGGGGTCACCACAGCATGAAAAACTGTATTAAAGGGTCGTGGCATTAGGAAGGTTGAGAACCACAGCTCTAAACACATGTGGGGGCATGTCAATCCAGGGAAAGAGTCAAGGAGAGGTGAGGTTTGAGCCTCTCTGTCCTGAACTGGGTTTCCCTGGGAAGTGCAGAGCCCTGCCACTCTGCAACAAGGCCAAATCCCAAACCTGTGGCTGTTAGGATGTAACAACACAAAAGTGCTGCGTCCTTCCCTTCCGCTTCCTCCCAGTTACCACCAACACCACCTTTCCCGGGCCCGGGGAAGGGAGACACCTGGGTAAGGAACACACTCTTTCTGCCTGCTCCCTAGGGGTGCCAGGTCCCTGCTGGCACCCAGCAATGAATGCAGGGGAACTTTCTAGGAGAAAGAAAAAGGCTCAGGCCATGTAGCTAGCATCGTACAGGAAGTGACATCATCATGCCAGTGAGCTCTTGTATCGAGCTTTTGCCCAAATACGAGAGTGCCGTCCCTAAGTCACTGGCATGATAACACTAGTAGCGTGGCCTAGGCCTTCCTCTTTCTACTGATAAGTCCCCCTGCCAGCTAGGCACAGGGCTTTGCAACAGGGGATCCCTTCCTCCACCAGGGAGTCTGCCCACCCACCATAGTAGCTCACTTACTCATCCATCCCACTGGTTCCAGCTAAGCTTCTCTTAGCTTCTCCATCATTGCTTCCAATACATGACATACTGTAGCAAGTTCTTAGCTGCCCCCCCGCCCCCATCCCCGAAGTTGGAGTTTATTGTTTTCATATTTTTCTGCAAATCTGGGGATTCCCCTAAAATGGTAGAAAGATTTCCTTTCTCTGTTCGTGGTCCCAGCCTGCAGATTTAACAGTCCACATCCATGGACATGTTTAGACATAGAGGCGATGATACTGCCATAGACTGTAAAGCTACCGCTAAATATTAAGGGAGGACAAGTCCTTGGTTTCCACATCAATTGATGAGCCAACAGGAGTTCTGGACCAGAAGCACGATGAGTAAGTAGCTTCACCATTCTTCCCCAGCACCCTTGCCTGAGCCCTCAGAAAACATCACTTTGCTCCATCTTTGGAGATTTTTAAACAGAGCCTGGATATCCATCTGACGGAGAGACTGATTCTGTGAAGGTTCAAGGGGGTGGCAGGTTACAGTGGGTGAGCGATAGGGTTGTGAGTGTCCTACATAGTGCAGGGGGTTGGACTAGATGACCCAGGAGGTCCCTTCCAACTCTATTAGTCTATGATTCTATGATTCTATGCTTTGGTAAAAGCAAAAAGTCAGGTAAGATCTCTCCACTGCTGTTTTCCTAAATATTTGCTGAGCTTGCCAGAAGCAGAGAATGAGTAAGCACTACAGGTGATCCTTGGTAAAACCCAGTTTGCATAATCAAAGTTGGCACACTATGCATCCAATGTTTCCCCATGCTGCAAAAATGCAGGATTCTCACTGGCTTATAAGGATTTCTAGGTAAGGGGTACCAATGAAGTGCAATCTTTACAGTATCACAGGATGACTGTTGTTCGGTCATGAAATAAACGTCAAGTTTTAAAATAGTCTTGAGTGTGTTTTCTCCAGCCTACGGATTCTTCTTCTGAGTCTAATTCTAGTCAAAGAACTGAACGAACTACGTTAGTTACAGCACTTCCGCTTCTTTCTCTGGGCTGGAATATTGCCCGCAAATCAACGAATGAGCAGGAACATCTTTAGTTAAGCATTATACTCTAATTTGCAGTGGACCCCTGGCTTTCGAACTGGCCTCTCAGCAGTGCTGCCAACATCCAGGGGGAGCCTGGAAATCTCCTGGAATTTTAACTGATCTCTAAACAACACAGATCAGCCCATTTGAGTGGAGGGCGGAGAGGACGTCCAGGGGCAATCTTATCTACGGTGGCCATCAGGTGGGAATGCCATTCCTCCACCAGGGCCGTCAGCGAGACATCTTGTGATTTTGATAGGCCGCCTCTGTTGACTACATTCACCATCTTTACCGCCGCATCACACTGTCTGCTCATACTTGCAGTCCCCAAGAACCCCAAAATCTCATTCGTACACACTGCTCTCCAGAAGTGTATCTCCCATCCAGTATGCATACTTCTCATTTTTGTGACCCAGATACAGAACTCTGTACATATCTTTATGGAATTGCGTCTTGCTCTCATTTGCCTACTTTTCCAGCATGCTCAGAACTTGTTGAACTCTATCTTCTGGGGTGTTTGCTACTCTTCCCAATTTGGCAGCATCTGCAAATTTAATGAGCAGTCCCTCCACCCCCTCATCCAGATCATTGATAAAAATGTTGAAAACGACTGAACCGAGTACGGAGACCTGTGACACCTCATTGTTCACTTCCTTCCAATCTGATGCAATACCATTGACAACTACTCTTTGGGTGTGGTTTTCTAGCCAGCTCCCAAGCCACCTAACCATCTGAAAAAAATTTAGATTATAGATTGCAATAAACAACTTTTTGAGACGTGCAAATGTCTGCAGGTGGGCTGGACCTTGACGGCACTTTATACACATATATGTGGTTCTGAGGGACTGCAGCAAAGAAATTAAAAGACGCTTGCTCCTGGGGAGGAAAGCTATGGCAAATCTAGACAGCATCCTAAAAAGCAGAGGCATCACCCTGCCAACTAAAGTGCATCTAGTCAAGGCTATGGTCTTCCCAGTTGCAATGTATGGCTGTGAAAGTTGGACCATAAGGAAGGCCGAGTGTCAAAGAATTGAGGCTTTTGAACTCTGGTGCTGGAGAAGACTCTTGCGAGTCCCTTGGACTGCAAGGCAAACAAACAGGTCAGTCCTAGAGGAGATCAGCCCTGACTGCTCCTTAGAAGGCCAAATCCTGAAGAAGAAACTCAAAGACTTTGGCCACCTCATGAGAAGGAAGGACTCCCTGGAGAAGAGCCTAATGCTGGGAGCGATCGAGGGCAAAAGAAGAAGGGGACGACAGAGAATGAGGGGGCTGGATGGAGTCACTGAAGCAGTAGGTGCAAACTTAAATGGACTCTGGGGAATGGTAGAGGACAGGAAGGCCTGGAGGATCATTGTCCATGGGGTCGCGATGGGTCGGACACGACTTCGCACCTAACAACAACAACATGTGGTTCTGAAGTGGTCTTGTTCCTTCATCTTTTCTGGTTTGCTGTTGGGTAGGGTTGCCAGCTCCAAGTGTGGAAGTACTGGGAGAATGGCTGGGGGGGAGGGAGGTGTGCCTGGGGAAAGCAGGGCTTTGGTAGGGGAAGGATTTCAATGTGCGATAATGCTGTCGAGTCCACTTTCCCAAATAGCCCTTTTCTCCAGGTGAATAGATCTCTGGCGCCAGGAGAACAGCTGAAATAGTGGGAGATCTCAGGCTGCCCCCTGGAGGTTGGCAAATTGACAGGTGTGCCAGTTGTAGGTTTACTGTCCCTTTAGGTTGTATCAAAATTGTCCCGGCATTCTATAGAAGGAGGGATATTTTCTCTGCCAAGGTGAAGAGCAGTCCTGGAGGGTGCCCCAGGACCACCATCACCTGAGGGCTGGGTAGGCCATCGATGGCTGCTTCTGGCAATTCAGACACCTGCGTCACCACGCCCAGAATGGTCAGAAGGCTCAACCTGCCTAACTCGCGTAATGAGAACATCTCAAAAAGACAGTGTCCCTTTTAGTGAAATGAGGACACTGTGGGATGCTAGCACCATCTACTGGAAATTTGAGTAGATAGTCTGAAAATGCCGCAAGCCTCAAAAGCAGGGGTCCCCAACAGGGTGCCCATGGGCACGATGGCACTCACCTTTCCTGGCACCCAAGAAATGGTTTTAGAAAGTGGGCAGGGCCAGGTAGGACTTTTGCCTAATAAGCCTTTGGAGTGGCCATCAGAGATGTGATTGACTGTGCAGGTTTTTAAAAGTGGTGTTTTCGACAGCAATTGTTGCCATGGTCAGGGGTGTAGACTTTTCTGGGACCTAAACCTGGCCCCAATCATACGCCTGGTGGAAGAGCTCCATCTTACAGGTATGGCGGAAAGCTGATAACTGCGGCAGGGCTCTTAGCTCTTCCAGGAGCTCTTTCCACCAGGCTTGCTGGGGCTGGGGTTATGCCACCTACACTTTGATATGCCTTGCTTTCTTAGCACGCTGCTTTAAAAATAACCTTAAAAACAGACATTCAGAACAAATTATTGTTATTCTTGTTGTTAGGTGCAAAGTTGTGTCCGACCCATCGCGACCCCATGGACAATGATCCTCCAGGCCTTCCTGCCCTCTACCATTCCCCGGAGTCCATTTAAATTTGCACTGACTGCTTCAGTGACTCCATCCAGCCACCTCGTTCTCTGTCATCCTCTTCTTCTTTTGCCCTCCATCGCTCCCAGCATTAGGCTCTTCTCCAGGGAGTCTTTCCTTCTCATGAGGTGGCCAAAGTCTTTGAGTTTCATCTTCAGGATCTGGCCTTCTAAGGAGCAGTCAGGGCTGATCTCCTCTGGGACTGACCGATTTGTTCGCCTTGCAGTCCAAGGGACTTGCAAGAGTCTTCTCCAGCACAATCACATAAATCAATTTATGGGAAAGACTGCATTCCTATGTGTAATTTCTGCTTTCTAGGTCCAGCTTCTGAAATACGTTTGGTTTCAACAAATGCTCTTCGGATAGCTGAAATGCAACGTTAACTTTTAATTAACAACATAAATTATTTATTTACATTTACAAAATTACAACACCATCATACATTCTCCTAATCCCCTATTAGCCCTTCTCCTGTTCCCAGAAGCATCCTCTCCTGCCATATCCCACCTACCCATCCCAGTTTCCCTGTATAGATTACCCTCTCTAAGTACTACACGCTTGTCAAGATGTTACAATAATTAAAAAAAACAACTTGTACTAAAATGACACCGAATGTGTTGGCTCTAATTGATGTTCCTTGAATGAACTCATCAGTCATAATGAGTTGTTGTTTCACTTCATTCATTATTGTGAATCTAAGTTATCTGTATTGTTTCTGTTCTGTTTTATGTGAACCGCCCTGAGCCTTCGGGGAGGGCGGCATACAAATATAATGAATGAATGAATGAATGAATGAATGAATGAATGAATGAATGAATGAATGAATGAATGAATGAATGAATGAATGAATGAAACAGTAAGATCAATTTCCTAAGAGCTCTTTTTGTTTCCCATGAAGAAGAGCCATGTGACTGAGCCTTGCCTATGTCATGCTAGACCTTAAAAAGGGCCGATTATGCTTGGAGGCATAAAACACATGCTGCCTCCTGCTTGCAAACGCATGACAAGAAATCCTGTGTTTGCACGCTTCCTGATGGGAGACCCCTCCCATATTATCCTGCTGTCTCATTGCGTCTTTTTGCCTCTCGACAAGGCAACAGAGAAGCAGGAAGCATGGACAACCCAAAGTTTCCCCCCAGCTCCTCAGGCTGTCAATCAACAAAAGCCACCAATGCCTTCACAGCGGTTATTTTGGGGACTCAAACTTCCTTCCCCATCCCCCAAGTCCCAAAATTTATTTTAAAAAATGCACCGCCACGTTGGTATTGGGGAAACGGCACAACAGTAAAACATTTTTAAAAAAAAACCTTGCATCTCCGTGTTCCTTTGGGATCATGCCACAATAAAACATTTCCTTAAATCCCTCTTCAAGATTCTTTGTATAGTGGTCTCTCTTTATGTTTGGGTAGATCTGTGAGAGGCTGGCCATGGTAATTGAACCCGAGTTATTGTGTTTTCACATTAAAGATTTAAAACACAGGGCACAGATGCCAAGCTAATAGGAACAGGGCTGCTGGAACGGTTGCCCCTACCTTTCCTTGTTCATACCCCATTGCCGGAAAACACAAATAGGAAGGTGTTTTGGCTGCCCGATCCCAATATTGCCATGGACATTGAAGAGAACATTTTTTTTGAAGTGAGAGCACATTGCTTTGTGGTCCTGTAACTACGTGGACCACGCCATTAAAAAAAAATTAGATCTGGAAATAGAGAGGGGAGGGCAGGTGTGAGGGCTGGCAAAACACTATTGGGACTGTTGTGCATTTCTCCCTCTAGTCTTGCCCCTGTTTGAGCCCTGATTAGCAGCACGACAAGATGAGGGAAATTGTGATTTCGCGATTTCTCTCATTGTGGAGCAAACTGGACAAAAACTGGCGCCACCCACTGAAGAGCTCTGGGTTGCTACCAATGGTATATGGAAGCATCACTAAAACCCGCAAGCAATGAGAGGCTGTCCAGGGGTAAATTGCTTGTGTGGAATCTGTCAAGGTCTTTATTCCATGAAGGCATGAGAATTAACTTTCTGAGGTGCAGGAAGAAATAGGTATAGTAAGGCCTATTCTGATAGGTTCAGCTAATTCTGGCAGTGTTGTCCACTGAATAGATCAATCATATCATGATTTCTGCTCCCTTGCAGCATCCCAAAACATGTCCCAATGAAGTTGTAGTCGAGCAGCATGCAAATCAGCTTTGTTAATTTTAGAGTGTATGTACTATCATCTTCTCTCTTTTTTTTAACCATTTCTTTTTATTTTGAATAGACGGGGTACAGAAAAAAAAGGAAGGGGGAATTATGTGTCATAGTTGTACATATCTTATACAGCCATTATTAGTAAAGTATAAAAACCAACCAGTGAATATTATTCTCTACTATTACCATCATTATTACTATAAATAATAATTAGTGTTATGAAAGCGAGATGAGAAAAGAAAAAGTTATACTTTCTTTGAGTTTTTAGAACTGCTTATTTATATAATCTAAATAATACTGCCAATGGCTTCAAAAGTCTTCCAAAGATCTTCTGTTTACTAAGTTCATCAGCTTAGCCATTTTGCATAGTCCTCTGAGTTTGTTGAGCCAAGCTGTTACCTCAGGTAGTCCTGTTTGTTTCTATTGTTGAGAGCAGTTGGTATTACTGGCATCCCCATATTGAAGAGCCAAAGGCCGATATATATGCTTTATTTTTCAATAGAGGTTGAATTTCACAATTTGGATATTTATGACATTTATATTCAAAGGACAACCATTGAGGAAAATTTCCATTTGAAAACGGGACATATTCAGGTTGGATCATATACAGTAGCGATCCTCAACCTGTGGGCCGCGGACCATGGTCCTTCATCTAATTGGAGGTGGGCCCTGAAGGACGCCTCCCCCCCCTGGCCCTTTACTTCATCCCCCCCGGCCCTTTACAACACACTTCATTGTTGTGGCGTGTCTGTATCTTATTTTGAAGGGATGTTTAAACATTACCATGGCGATCAGAGAGCATTAGGGCAGTGGTTGAGAGTAGAGGAGCAAACTACCCCCCCACACCGGGCCTCAGTAAAAGGCGTTGTGTGGTCCCCGGTGAGTGGTCCCTGGCGTTGAGTGGTCCCCGGTGATAAAAAGGTTGGGGACCACTGCTATACAGGAATAAACAAACAAGAACGAAGAATCCTTCATTTATTCTGTAATAATTTTAGTAACATTTATAGTAGCCTTGGGATAGGTTTTTCTCTTTCTCTCTTTGTATTCACTACAAATCGTCCGACATTTCTATATTGTTTTCCATTGTTGAACAATAACAATTCTTACTGCTGACGTTGCATGAAAGAAGGTTAACATTGTTTGGTATATTACCTGGAATGAAACTTAATAACATATAATAAGGATATATAGGGAATTTAACATTTTACATTTATCTAATATTTCATTGTTTTCCCCCAAAATTTCTTTACCTTTTGACAATTCCACCACATATGATAGAAAGAACAAATTTTTAACACCTCCAACATTTACCATCATGCTGTCCTGACATCTTACTTATCACTTTTGGTATTATGTACCACCTATAAAACATTTTGAATCAGTTTTCTTTTAACAATTAACATTTGGTAAGGTTTATGTTCCCCCCCCCCCATAGCTGCTCCCATTCATCCAGAGAGACATTATGGTTTAAGTTCTGTATCCATTTCACCATACAGTGTTTTATATGTTCAGTTTCAGTGTCATATGTGGTTTGGCTTGCTGCAGTATTATTTCAAATTATGTCATTTTATGAACTGGATTTGTCGTAGTCTTTAATTCTGCCATCAGTTTTGCCTTTATTTGCAAGTACTCAAACCAACCAACATTCTTCCCTTCTTCTTTAAGGGTGTCCCATGTCTTTATTTGCCCCATAATGGTTAGTAATTCTATGTACTTTATACCCAAGGGTCATTAAATACTGTGTAGGCCTGCATCTAGCCCTGTCTTCTCTAAAATCATCTCTTGATAACGGGGTCGTTATCCAATCTGCTAAAGATGTCAATATTGCTGCATGTAAATAGAATTGTAGATTTGGTACGCCTTGCTCTCCTCTTATGTTATAATCTTGGAGAATTTTGAATGCAATTCTTGGTTTTTTGTTGTTCCATATGAATTTATTTAGATAGGTTTGCCATTTATGCAGATGTATCTTTAATATCTATAGGCAAGACTTGAAACAAAAAAATTAAGTTTTTGTAACACATTAATCTTGATGGTAGCCATATGGGCTAACCAAGATAAATTCATTTCAGACCACTTTTGTAGATCTTCCTGTATTTCTTTCCAGGTCATCTTATAGTTGTTTTCATATAGGCATCTGAGATCTTTATCTAAATATATTCCTAAATATAGGAGCTTTTCAGGGTTTATTTCAAAATGGATTATGTCTTTTATTCAATATTTCTCCCATAGCCAATGTAACCAAAATTTTGTAGCTGGAGTGCTAACCAAAATCTTTCAGGCAGTCTAATAATATTGGGAATAAGGCTTGAGGTCTAGTTAATATCAGAACAACATCGTCAGCATAGCTTCTTAGTTGAAACTCTTCTCCATCTGCCTTAAGTCCTGAAATCTCTAATTTTTGTTGCTATTGTTTGAAGAACTAGATTGAATAGTAAAGAAGATCGTGGGCAACCTTGTCTAGTTCCTTTTTGGAATAGAATTTTCTCTTCAGTAAGCATTCCATTAACTAACTTTCTTGCTTCTTATTTGGAATATATCTGTTGTATTACCTTCAAGAAGACTTCTCCTCACTCCATCGTTTGTAATGTTGCTTTCAAAAAATTCCAATGGACATTATTAAGTGCTTTTTTCATGTCCAAAATTACAAAGGCTGTGTCTTAGACATTGCTGTGTCTAATTTGCGTATTCTATTGCATTCAATACTAGTCAAATATTGTTTTTCATATATCTTTTGGGCATAAATCCTATTTGGTCTGTATGCACTACATCAGGGGTAGTCAAACCTGTGGTCCTTCAGATGTTCATGGACTACAATTCCCTTGAGCCCCTGCCAGCGTTTGCTGGCAGGGGCTCATGGGAATTGTAGTCCATGAACATCTGAAGGACCACAGGTTGACTACCCCTGCACTACATCATTAATACATTTCTCAAGTCTTTCTGTCAATATCTTCACAACATTTTTGAAATCCACATTTAAAAGGGATATTGGTCTATATGACTTGGGGTTAAGCAGATCTGCTCCCTCTTTATGAATCAGCATTATAGAAGCTTGCTTCCGTGTCTCCAGAAATGATTGCTCTGAGCCATCTATTATTTTGTTAATTAACTGATGTAGAGGAGGGGTCACAATATGAATAATTTTTAATAATATTCTGCTTAGAGTCCATCAGGTCCTGGAGCAATGATCTTCATTGCTAGGATTGCATCATTAACTTCGTGTGTTGATACTTTTTTGATTTAAGATGTGTCGATGCTCTGCGGTGAATTTCTTAATGGGAATGACTCTTAGATATTCTTGAGTCCAGATTCGACTGTTCTTTTCCTTCTAGGTGATATAGCTTCTTTAAAAAGGCCACAAGGCAGGTTTGAATGTCTTTCTCAGTTTGGTATGTTAAATCATTGTATCAACACCACCCCTCCCCTCCACGCCCCAGGCTTCGGTGATCACTAAGCTAGTCGAACTGCACTGAAGCACTCATCCCTAGTCAGAACCTAAAACTGGATTGTAAAGCCTCTGAAATTGGGTCATGGACCAGCCTCTGAAAGTGAACAATGGCTGCTTTTGCCCTTTTCACTGTTCTTTTGCATTTTGGAAGCAAGAACTGACCCTGGAAACAGTATCTGCCCTGTCATCCATGTGTAGGGGCTGGGTATGTCGGAATGCCATTTGCTTGGGTTCATAGTGGGGGCAGCTGCACCCTCTGTAGGTTGGTTTCTTGAAAACATCTGGGTTAGTCAGTGCAGAAACGGGATGCCGAACAAGATGAAGGCGGCCTGGGATGTCAATAAACCTTGGGCCAGTCTTGTGGGTCACCATATCGAGTAAACGTGGACTTGGAGGTCACCATTCTGAAAAGGCTGGGAATCACTGCTCCTACAATTGGCTCATGTTCGAAGGTCTAAGGATCTGAAGAATGACTCAGGGCAGCCAAAGTGCAGCCGTTCCTTGACAGACAGGAGGTTTGCTTAAAAGATCTGCATATGCCAATGGGTGAAAGAGAACACTTCCCTCCTCCCAAACCATTAATAGAAACAAATGGGATAGCAGCTGACATTATTCGGGATGCTATTTCACACCAGCCCAGCTGCTGCAGTTTTCGTACTCTTCCAGGCTTAAAGAAGCACCAAAGACAGACTTACCCAGTTCCTCCCAAGATATCTCATGTCTGCTACATTCCAGAGCTCAGGGAAGAATCCTGCATTGGCCAGCCGTGTGTCTGAGCGCTATTCACCAAGGCCTTCGGCTCAGCTAACAAGCAAACCATGACCAAACTGGACGATGCCTGACATGAGCCAGGTCAGGGGTCCCATGCTTGAACTCGAAGCCGCACATCACATTCAAAAATAAGTTCTGGGGTCTTCTCTGGTTTAGGGGATGTAGCGGCCTTCCCTCCCCGACTATTTTCCGGAGCCAAAATGGCTGCAGGGAGGGGCTTCGCTTGCCTGAAGTCAGTACATAGGGAGCCCTGCAACTTGCAGATGAGCTCCCCACAGCCATTTTGGTTTGGAAAACGGTGGAGGGGGGAAAGCTGAAGGTCCCTTCTCCCCCCCCCCCACCCTTGCCCCTCAGTCTTATTGGGCTCCGGAGCACTTGGGAACGTGACGGCAAGTTGTTGGTTAACGGTGCGAGTAATTTGGTTCTCAGCACTTGCGTTCTGCTCAGATAAATGCATGCTTCTGCAAGAAGTCTGGCAATTACGCCATCCATTCCCCAGATAAATACAGTAGTCTAATGTCAGGATACGAGATGTCTTAGCCTTATTTTAGCCAGTATAAAAGTAGCATAAGAGACTGAATCCACCCAAAGCATTTCAAGGTTCCTGTTGTCCTGACGATGAAACAGCACCTGGCTACCAGTTTAGTGTAGTGGTTAGGAGTGCAGACTTCTGATCTGGAAAGCCGGGTTCGATTCTGCACTCCCCCACATGCAGCCAGCTGGGTGACCTTGGGCTCGCCACAGCACTGATAAAGCTGTTTTGTGACTGAGCTGTAATAGCAGGGCTCTCTCAGCCTCACCCACCCCACAGGGGGTCTGTTGTGGGGAGAGGAAAGGCAAATATAAGCCTCTTTGAGACTCCTTTGGGTAGAGAAAAGCAGCATATAAGAACCTTCTTCTTCTTCTTTTCTTCTTCTTTTCCTGCTGAAATCACCAAAATTACCATGGGATTCTAACCATGTCGACTCAGAAGTAACCCTCATTGACTTCAGTGGACCTTATTCATGGACAAAAGTGCATAGTCTTGCAACTTTACATTACTCAGTTGCAATAAAGTGCCTGCAGTTACCAAGATTGTGTAAAAGTTCAAAGACGGAAAGGATGGGGGAAGGGGGTGGGCAGAGGCCAGGTGGGTGACGGTAGCTGGGTCCTCCCTCTTCCCAGTCTCTGGGCCCTGCACTCTCACTGCTGCTTGGTGCAGCAGTGGGAACAAAATGAGAAAAACCCACTGCCCGCCCTGCACCCAGAAGTGATGTCACGGCCCCACTCTAGGAATTCCCCATATCGATGGTTTCTGTCACAGATACTTGCAGCATTCCTAGAGCGTTGTTGCAAGTCCACTTCTGGGTAGGAAACTGAGAGTGAGGTTGCAGTGCATCGTGTCCGTCCCCGCCCCGCCAAGTCCCTGAAGGCTGCTGGCAGATGGCTGGAAACTTGAGAGCGTGCCAAACATCCAGCCTGGAAGACAAGAAAGGCAATCCTATCTGGTCCAAGTTATTATAGAAAAACTACAACTATTGATGCAAAGCATGCATCTTGGTTGCGGGATGTGAGTATCCTGCATAACGCAGGGGGTTGGACTAGATGACCCATGAGGTTCCTTCCAACTCTATGATTCTATGATTCTATGTATTTCTGGGTAACAGGGTGAGAACAAGTTATTTAAGTGGCTAACGCAGAAGGCAGAGCCAGCTACAAAATGGCTGCGGTTTCTTACCTTTACACACAGCGCAGATCACTGTGCTGTGGTGAAAACTGGTAACGCCAAAGCAACATTTCTAGGAAACGGTGCTGCCAGTCAAATCTCCAATGGCCAATCAGAAGCCATGCTGAGCAATCTCATATGGTTCCCCTCACTTAAGAAGAAGAAGAAGAAGAAGAAGAAGAAGAAGAAGAAGAAGAAGAGTTGGTTCTTATATGCCGCTTTTCTCTACCAGAAGGAGTCTCAAATGGACTTACATTTGCCTTCCCTTTCCTCTCCCCACAACAGACACCCTGTGAGGTGGGTGAGGCTGAGAGAGCTCTGATATTCCTGCTCGGTCAGAACAGCTTTATCAGTGCTGTGGCGAGCTCAAGGTCACCCAGCTGGATGCATGTGGGGGAGCGCAGAATCAAACCCAGCTTGCCAGATTAGAAGACCACACTCCTAAACACTACACCAAACTGGCTCTCTTAGATTCGTGGAGAAGAAGTCTTATCAACGGCGATGGTAGGGGAACCTCCACATTCAGAGGCACTAATCCTTGGTATCCCAGAGCCAGGAGGCAACATCTTTGCCCTGTTGTTGGCCATCCAGAGAAACTGGTTAACCACCGTGTAAAACAGGATGTTGGACTAGAGCAGTGGTTCTCAACCTTCCTAATGTCACGACCCTTTAATACAGTTCCTCACGTTGTGGTGACCCCCAACCATAAAACTATGCAAGTGTTCTTTCACAGAGATTAAGCCGAAACAGACCAATGGCATGAAGATCCATTGTTCGTGATTGTATATAAATTGGTTTTTTTCCAAGGTTTCTCAGTTCAGTTCTGCCTCTTGTCCCACCATGCCGATCTCGCTCTTTTCTGCTGCTCCAGACAGACATACGCTCTCTCAATCTACCCTGCAAGGCTGTTGTGTGGATGGTGCCCCCCGGCCAAGCTGCTTGCCCTGCCATGATCCCTGTGAAAGAGTTGTTCGACCCCCAAACGGGTGCAGAATGGCCCTGTGAGTAGCCCAAGTGGTTAGGAGTGCGGACTTCTAATCTGGCATGCCGGGTTCAAGTCTCCACTTTCGATTCTCACTGATGTGGGGAGAGCAAAGGGAAGGTGATTGGAAGCCGCTTTGAGACTCCTTCGCGTAGAGAAAAGCAGCATATAAGAACCAACTCTTCTTTTTCTTAATATGAGGGCTGGCACCTCACAGGGTGTCTGTTGTGGGGAAAGGAAAGGGAAGGCGACTGGACGCTGCTTTGAGAGTCCAACGGCATATAAGAACCAACTCTTCTTCTTCTTCTTCTTCTAAACCCCTTTTAAAACCATTTATTCCTGTGGCCATCCCTTTATCTTCTGGCAGCAAATGCCACATTGTAATCACTTTCAGCATATGCTCTACTTCAGTAAAAAAGGTAAAGGTATCCCCTGTGCAAGCACCGAGTCATGTCTGACCCTTGGGGTGATGCCCTCTAGCGTTTTCATGGCAGACTCAATACGGGGTGGTTTGCCAGTGCCTTCCCCAGTCATGACCGTTTACCCCCCAGCAAGCTGGGTACTCATTTTACCGACCTCGGAAGGATGGAAGGCTGAGTCAACCTTGAGCCGGCTGCTGGGATCAAACTCCCAGCCTCATGGGCAGAGCTTTCAGACTGCATGTCTGCTGCCTTACCACTCTGCGCCACAAGAGGCTCTTCAGTAGCTGTTAACTAATTACTAAAATCACACTTTTGTTGCTGAGCTTCATGTTAAAAATTAGACACAGTGGGGAAAAGGAGGGGAAGCAAGAGGATTATTATAGAAAAGGATTCATCCTTGTATAATGTTTTTGTGCATTACCACAAGGTGCCATATATCTGTGATTTATATTGAAAAGGAAATAACCACAGGCAAGACAGTTTTTTGTTAAGAAATACCGGTCATAGGAATCCCTGCCAATTCAGTTTTTACTGCTGAATCACACACTCCCTGAATCGCACACGGTCTCTGTAGCAAACTGTTTGGGTGGCTTGTGACAGCCATTTAAAACAAGAACTAAACAAAAATTAATCAACCTGCAAGAAGTATCATTTAAAGTTGCACAACATTTAAATAACATGGGTCATTTATTGTCTCAAAATAGATCATTATATAACAATAGATTCAAGTAAGTATCTGTACGGTCAGTACATATTATTTTTATACAGTACAAAAATACAGTACAAAGTATTTTTAATATTCGAAAAGCTGCATACTAATGAGGCATAAGCACCCGGAATGTCTTCCAGCAGGAGAAAAGACCCATTGAAGTGGCAATACTACTTTAAAATTCAATAGCAATAAAAATTAATGTCAGCCATGAGAACCATTTGGTGGTCAAAGAAAGTCCTGTCTCATCTTTTAAAGCGCACAGTGTACCCTCCTAATATGATCGCCCCAGAGTGGCCTTCTGACCCTTTAGTCTCAGAAAATGTAGAGCTGAAAAGGGTAGAAATAGGGCTTTGAACTGCACCTGGAAGCTGCTTGGCAACCAGTGGAAAGCGTTCAGAACTGGCAAGAAGCCTTCTGCAGTCGTGTTTTGAACCATCTGACTCTTCCAAACAGTCTTCAAGGGCAGCCCCATCCAGAGCGCACTGCATGTAACCACTCCAAGGCTAACAGTGGTGGCAGCTGCACCCCGACAGAAGTCGCTGAAGGGACCCCCACCTCCCTCTTGAAAATCCGGATCTAGCAGCAACCCCCAGCTGCAGGCCTGCTCCTTACTGGTTAGTGTCCCTTCTGCAATGGGTACTTGGCTGCAGCTTTGCTTCTATTCTGCTTGAGCATGAAAAGAGAAGCTCTCTCAAGCCACCACCTGCTTGCCCAAGAGGAGGGACGAGCATCTGTCAGGCCGGTACTGTGAGCCCCGTATGGGCACACACTAGGTGCCCCACGGTGCTTCCATATTTGGGGAGGGACCGTGGCTCAGTGGTAGAACAAGCACGCAGAAGGTGGCAGGTTCAATCTGCGACGTCTCCAGTAAAAAGGACCAGGCAGAGTAGACGATGTGAAGGACCTCTGGAGAACTGCTGCAGGTCCAAGTAGACAATCCTGAACTTGATGGACCAACAGTCTGAATCAGGATGTTCATAGTCAGCTCAGACCCATGGCAGACCTGAGTTTCCAGAGGGCGGACAAGCACCTGGGCCTGCAAACAGAGTTGCCCATTAGGAATGGGACCCAACCGGTTCATGAGCCAACATTCAGCACAAGCCTGAACCCATTCGGTGCCCCCAGACCAATGATTAGCACTGGTGCCTTCCTACAAAACCCACAAAGCAATCAGTTTGGGCCACTGAAACCCGGAGGGTCTAACCCATGAACTGGCAGGGTCCAACTGGCTGCAAGGGAAGCGGAAGAAACCGGTTCTCTGGCTGCCTGGAAGCATGCCGCAGTCGGGAGAAAGGAGATCCGAACTGATCAGTGCGGGGAAAAACCTGGCTGGGTGCGAGAGCTGCCACAAACCGGAATTTTCCGGTTCGCGCCCATCCCTATTGCCAACCTCCAGGCAGGGCCTGGAAACCAGCTGATCTCCAGCCGACGGGCGCAAAGGGCTGGATTGGCGGGTGGAGTCTATGACAGCCGGCCCTGCGGAGGTCCCTCCCGTCCATACGCCGGCGCCCCCCGCCCGTTGTCCCCCCGGCTCCTCTGCCCAGGCTCCAGGAATATCCCGACCTGGACCTGGCAACCCAACGGGCTGCAAAGCAAGCGCTCACCAGCCCGGCAAGCGGCCAAGCAAAGCTCTCCCCCTCTCTTCTCCGCCGTCCCGTCCGCAGTGCCGGCTCCGGACGCCCCAGCTGGGTGCCGCGGGGGTCTTTGCCAGCCCCCCCCCCCTGCACCGATGCGCCACGGCGCATGCTCCCGTCGGAAGGCGGCAGGGGGGAGGGAGGGAAGGGAAGAGAGGCCCCCCCTCCCTCCCTCCCCTCCGGCGCCCTCTGCAGCCTGGCTCCCGGCCCGAGCGGGAGAGGCCGAAGGGCCAAGGAAGAGCCCCAGCGCGGCGCTTGTCTCCCGGCAGCCCTTGGCGGGGAAGGCCGAGGGAAGCCCGACGGTGCCGGCGACCCGGCTGCCTGCGCGCCCGTCCAGTACCGCAGAGGCCGATGCGTCATCCGGGAGGGCGGGCGGGAGGCGGCTGCGGCGCTGGGCTCCCTCCCCGCCAAGGGCGCCCGAGACGGCAGCCCGCCAAGCCGCGGCGCTCCGGGCCGTGCCAAGCCCTTGAGAGGCCGTCGCCGGGAAGGTCGCGCGCGGGGAGGCGGGGGCGAAGGGACGGGACGGGACGGCGGGGCCCGCGGCCGCCCCGACCTCCTCGGACGGAAGAACAGGCGGCAAGCGACGGCCGCGCTCTGCCTGCGCCTCGGGGGCGCTCCGCGTTTCCGCAGCAGGATCCCCCTTCCCGCCCTCCCTCCCTCCGCTGCGGAAAACCGAGCAGAGACCGAGGCGCGGCCGCCTCTCCTTCGCGCGGGGGTCTCACGACGGCGGGCTGGTGGCCGCTTTGGGCACGATGCGCGCGGGCAGAGCACGGCACCAGGTGCCGCCGCCGCCTCCTCCCCTTCGGGGCTCCCGGGGGTCGTCGTCGTCGTCCCGTCCCGTCCCGTCCCGCCCCGCCAAGCTCGGGCCTTCCCCCCCTCCCTCCGCCGCTCGCCTGGCCAGACGCCCCCTCCAGCCGGCTTGGCGCAGGAGTCGCCCGGCGTCCGAGGTGACATCAAGGCGGGCGGGCGGCTGGTTGGGGATGGCGAGGGGGCGTTCCTCCCTCTTCCTCCCTCCCTCGCGGCGGGCCACATGGCGACCCCGGGCAGCCAATGGCAAGGACGCTAGGACCCGGCGGGACCCCGGCGCCGCAGCGCAGCGCCTCTGCCGCATTATAAATGCCTGGGCGAAATGCGGCGCCGCTCCTTCGTGCCTCCGCCGCCGCCGGCTCCGCAGCAGTGAAGCGCGCAGTCGCGGCTCGGCCCGGGCTCCCCCGCCGCCTGCGCAGCCCGACCGACCCCGCTTTCGCCGCCGCCGCCGCCGCCCTCGCCCCGGCCCGTTTGCATGCATTGTCTGCCGCCCGAGATGGTTTGCGAGAGCAAGATCGTGGCCGACGAGCAGGAGCCCGGGGCCGGCGGGGGCGGCCCGCAGCAGCAGCAGCAGCTGCAGCAGCTGCAGAAGAAGGAGCCGCGCTGGCCCGCCTCGCCCGCCCCCGGCCCGCCGGGCGCCGTCAGCATCCGCGAGTTCCAGCCGGCGCAGCGCGAGGTGGTGCGGCGCATCTTCTACGAGGGCATCATGGAGCGCATCCCCAACACGGCCTTCCGGGGCCTCAAGGACCAGCCGTGGACGCAGCTGGGGTACGGGGCCATGGCCGGTAAGTGGCGGGCAGGGCGGGCTCCCGGGCCCCTGGCTCGACGGCTGCGTGGCGGAGGCCCTCGGGGCCGCCTCGGCGCGGGGAGATCCCCTTGCCTGGGCCACCACGCCCGGCCCCCGGGATCGCTCGCATTGTCTGCGCGCTGCCCGCGGGCCCGTCGGCTGCCTCGCTCCGGCGCTGCGCGCACGTGCCGCTGGGGCTGCCCCCTGGGATGCGGCGGCCGCCTGCAGTAAGGAGCCGGGTGCGGGGAAGGACGCCAGCCGCGTTGGATCCGGCCAGGGGCCAAAACAGCAGAACTCCAGAAACCTTCTCCTGTCCCTCCCCCCCCCCCCAGCACCAGGAACCCAGAAGAGCATCCCTGCCCCAGAGAGAGTGGTCCATGGAGACCTTATGCCTAATAGTCACTCATGGACCACAGCCATGTTGGATCAGGCCCATCCAGCCAACACTTTGTGTCACACTGTGGCCAAAGCCCAGGAGCCCTCCCAAGGTCTGCCAGCAAGGAGAGAACTCCTCGAGCCCTCCCACAGTGCCCCCCCCCCCAACGAAGACTGGGCATGGAGCATCAATGTATACTGTGTGGCTAAGAGCCACTCATGGACTTCAGCTCCTTTTAACAACATAAGAAAAGCCTTATGGGATCAGGCCAGGGACCCATCCAGCCCAACACAGAGGCCAAATCCAAGGTCCAGCAGCAGGGCCAGAGCTTCATCCCATTCCTGCCCCCCAGACACCCAGAAAACCGGCCATCCCTGCCCCAGACAGAGGTTCTGATGGCTGCTGATGGGCCTCTGCTCCCCTTCCTGAAGCCGGCTGTGCTTGGAGCCGCCACCCACAGTAGATGTCATGTGTAGTTTGCTCTTTGGGTGACGAAGGACTTCCTTGTCTCTGTTGTGAGCCAACTTTCTCTCTTCGCATTCCAGGTGATTCTGGTTGGGCATTCCAGGCCGAACCAGAATCACCAGTGCGGCTGGTCTAACGGCAGAGCAGCCCCCCCCCCCCCGGCCTCCCCGGCTACACGAGGCTAAAGGAAGGAGGGGGGCCGAAACTTGGCCTGCTGACCAATCTCAGGGAAATCGTGGGGGGACCGACGGACCGGATGGATGGCTGCAACCTCCGTTGCTGCTTCTCTTGCCGCAGGCTTAGCGACTCGGCTGCCTGCTGAGCCCTCGGCCCTGCTGGGGAAACTCCTACCCTAGATGCTGCAGTGGCAGATGCCAGCCCCTGGCCTCTTTTGGGCCAGTGGGGAGCTGTGAGACCAGCCCAGATGTCTGGATCAGGATTGCTTCCGGCATGGCGGGGAAAAGCTATCTCGACCGGAGCCCTTCCAGGCCCCAGTGGGACTGAGCTTGCCATGGCCAGAGCTGCCTGGAAGAAATGCCGCCTGTCTGTCGCAGCCCACAATCTGGCTTGGTTGTGGTGGTGTGAGCCTTTCTTGCTGACGGCTACTTGACACGGCTTTTGCTGGGGAAGTTTCTGCATCTTCCCCCCCACACACACACACACACCATATCCGCTAGCAGGAAAAAAACTAAGCCAAAACTGCAGGCTCCTTCACAGATAGAGGAGAGAGCTGCCAGCTTGCAGCTGACCTGGTGGGGTGGTCAGAACAAGGGGTGTCCAGAGGTGGTTTGTTGTTGCTGGCTTCTGTGGAGGAACCATGGACTCCCCAAGGATTAGCTTCTGAGGTCTGATGGGATCTGGCTAGCTGACCTTGTCTACAACCTTGCCCTTTGGACAGCGTAAAGGAATCTCCTCCCCCCCTTCCCCCGAATTTTAAGTTTGATACTCAAATGGAAACTGATTAGCATACAACTCAAACGTAGACCAATGTTTTATTCATAATCCAATTTATAAGCTGCCTTTACCCACTGGCTTGGGGCGTTTTGCGACAGTCACAAGAAAACAAAAACGTTTTAACATTAAAAAACATTTTCTTTCCTCCCTGTACTTGGTCATGCAAATGAAAGAACGCTTTCCAAGACCTAAGCTGCATTGAATAGAGTCTGGGAGACCCTCCTCTGCCTGGAAGCTCGCTGGGTGGGCTTTGGCCAGCCACACCCTCTCAGCTTACCCTACCTCACAAGGTTCTTGTGAGGAAAGAGTGGAAGAGAGGCAATTGAAGTAAGCCACCTTGGGGCCTGGCTGGGGAGAAAGGCAGAGGCTAGCCTGATCTTGGCCTATTCCGCACACAATAGATAATGCACTTTCAATACACTTTAGAAGTAGATTTTCCTGTTCCGCACAGCTGCCAAAGTACACTGAAAGTGCATTATCCTATGTGTGCGGAATGGGCCCTTGTCTGATCTTGGAAGCCAAGCAGGTTCAGCCCTGGCTGGTGCTTGGGTGGGAGATCTCCAAGGAACGGCAGAGTCGTGATGTGGAGACAAGCAACAGCAAACCGCCTCTGGATGTCCCTTGCCTGGAAAGCCCCACAGCGTTGCTGTAAGTTGGGCGGCAGCCCCCCCCAGAGGCTGCCTCTGGCTCCCTAGCTGGCCCCACAGCTCATCCAAGGTCCCCAGACCTAGGGAACAGGAGTGGAGCCAAGGGTGGCAGCTCGCCATTTCACTTGAGAAAGCACTGCGGCTGACACGAGGGATTTTTCTTGCAAAAGCACCCAAATAAATACAAACCACAACAGTAACATCATCGGCACAACCTAACAATTAGCAGGGCTGGGAATTGGTCCCAAGCTCGATTTAGAGGGCCTTTGGGATTTATTTTAACGGCTGCTAGAAGTGCTGAGAGAGAGGTGGATGGATGGACGGACGGATGAGAGCTGTAGAAATATCCTATCAACACAAAGCCTGCTGTAGGCGTTGCATTTAGGTGTTGCATTTAGTTCAGGGATGATCATGGATTATTACTATTGATGTGATTTATTTCCCGCCACTCCCCGAAGGCTTGTGGCGGGTTACAGTGTCAAATTAAAAACCCAGAAAAATCCCCATTAAAACCCCTGACATAAAACCATAAAATACAACAATATCAAAACTATACAATAAGATACAGGGGAAACATCGTCCCCTGCCAGCATACTGCCAACTCATGGCAACTGTAGCCCATGGACCTCTGGAGCACCAGTTTGGCCACCCTGATTTAGTCCAACCCTTCTGCTGGTTTCTCTCCAGATGGCTCTTGCAAAGGCCACTGGGTATAGTTTCTAGCAGCAGGTGTGGGGTGAGGGGCTTGTAAGCTCAGGGGCAACCCTACCAAATACCATTGTTCACCGGTGTGCCCCCTTTCATGGCAAAGGGGGCACTCAGAGCAGGCTGGCTCCTTGAGGTGGATTTTGCCCAGCTTCCGTCTTCCACTGGCAGGCCCCTCCTATATTTGTCTTCTCCTAGCACGGGTGTTGTTGGACCAGGGCTGGCTGGTAGTGGGATTTCCCCGAGTGCTGCAGCTTGGCCTCAAGAGTCCAGAGCCAGCGTGGTGTTGCAGCTAAGAGCTGTGAACTCTGATTTGGAGAGCAGGTTTGATTTCCTACTCTTCTCCCACATGGAGCCAGCTGGGTGACCTTGGGCCCCTCGGACCCCTGTCAGGGCTCTCTCAGCCCCATCTGCATGACAGGTCATCTCTTGCAGGGAGAGGAGGGGAAGGCGATCTGTTTGGATAGTGAAAAGCGGGGCATAAAAAACCACTCTTCTTCTTCCGGTGAACTGGGTCCAGGGGGCTGATGCTAAGCCAGAGCTGTAAAAATTAATTAGGTGGAGGTGGTGGTGGGGATTTTGGCAGCTTTCTCTGAGCAGGTGTGGACATGGGAAGAAAAGTAGGCAAACCCAAGTGGATGCTCCGATATAATGTCCAGTACTTGATCAAATGGAACAGAAAGAAGCCTGGATTGATTGTTAAATGCACCCAAAAGGGTGAGAGGGGAGAATGATATAATGGGTAAATTCTTCCCCAGGAAAGAAATTGGGGGAAAGGTTCAGAATATCTGAGCAAAGTTGGTGGAAGAGGGAAGAGATATGCCCCCCTCGCCCATCATGAACAACATGCACACATTCTCACAAGTGTGAGACACGCAGTAATGGCTTTAAACTTCAAGTACAACAATATAGGCTAGATATCAGGGGAAAAAATTTCACAGTCAGAGTAATTCAGCAGTGGAATAGGCTGCCTAAGGAGGTGGTGAGCTCCCCCTCACTGGCAGTCTTCAAGCAAAGGTTGGATACACACTTTTCTGGGATGCTTTAGGATGCTCTGGGCTGATCCTGGAGCAGGGGGTTGGACTAGATGGCCTGTATGGCCCCTTCCAACTCTATGATTCTATGATTCTAAGTGTACCAATCGCTTGCATTGTACGTGAACAAAGTTGCAGGAAGCTAGAGTCCACAGGGAAGAAATAGTTTTGCTGCTTCTCTCTGTTCGCACTGCAGAAGCCAGCTTGGTGTAGTGGTTAGAAGTGCAAACTTCGAATCTGGTGAGCCAGGTTTGATTTCCTGCTCCTCCTCCACATGCAGCCAGTTGGTGATTTTGGGCTTGCCACAGCACTGACAAAGCTGTTCTGACCGAGCAGTAATATCAGGGCTCTCTCAGCCTCCCCTCCCTCACAGGGTGTCTGTTGTGGGGAGAAGAAAGGGAAGGTGAATGTAAGCCGCTTTGAGACTTCTTCGGGTAGAGAAAGCAGCATCTAAGAACCAGCTCTTCTTCTTCTAGCTTTATACACTGGTGGTGTAAAAAGCTGTCAAATTGCAGCTGACTTAACGAAGACCCTGAAGGATTCTCAGAGCAAGAGCTGTTCAAAGGTGCAGAGGTTCACCACTGCCTGCATCTGCTTTGCAAACCTAAATTTCCCTGGTGGTCTCCCATCCAAATACCAACAAGGATTGACCCTGTTTAGCTTCCTAGATCTATCGGTGTATTTAGTCATACAGTCTTAGACCAGAATACAAAGGTAAAAGGATAAAAACACAATGCTTGTGATACTCAAGCATTTCAGTTCATGGGTGTATTAAAATTAAGCTAAAAGATATTATGAAAAATTAACAGGGAGAGAAACTTAAAAGTTTAAGAGATTAAACATTCAGAATCATTCAATATATCGCTTGCCCTTCTGGCAGCTTCTGAGATCTGACAAGATCCTGGGCCATCCCGGTCAAGGCGCTACCAGATGATGGACCGAAAGAAGGTCACACCTTTCCAAAACATTAAAAGTAGTAAAAGCATCTAGGAAGTAAATCCCCTTAACTTACTTTTGAGCAACCATATTTGGGATCTGGCGTGCTGCCTTATTGCTAAAATGAAAAAGGGGACAGTTGAACCCCGTTCTCATTTCGGTCCCCCAGTAAAAGGAACAAATGGGAATGTCTTTACCCATTCATTTATGGTGCCCTCCGAAAGGCTCTCCGGTACCCAGAGGGCTAGAGATGGAGAAAAGGAATCAAGTGGTTTCTGAAAGTATTTTGTGAGGCTCTGATTTCCCAGCAATTCAGCAGTCAGCGTCCCTGGCTATTTAAGCTGCGTGTGAATGCCCCTGAAACAGCCATTCCTGCAGTTTCCCCCCTCCATGGTCAGCAGCTCATCTTTCCGCTGCCTTCACAATTTAATTGACATTCCGGTGCTGACTGAGTTGTCAGTCTTGCTCTTCCCCTCCCCACATCCCTCTGCCGGGTGGTCTGTGCTATCTTTTTTTTAAAGCACCTCGTGTATGCTTCTTTTTCACAAAGAAAAAAACAAGTTCCAAAATTGCTCTGGGGTGGGGCGTGGGAAGGAATGGGGCAGGGTGTTGTGAGAATACCGCCCCCAGCCATTCATAGAGGCATAGCTGCACTCTTGGACATGACTAGAGCCAGCGGTGCAGAGGCAGAAATGATTTCCTGTAAACTGAGTGGAGGCATGTGGTGTGGACATGGGGAATGGCCATCCAGAGCAACTCCGGTGTTGGTCTTATGTTTAGATGGCGCGTGCTGCCGGTGCACCACCTTATGATAAGAAGCACTTTGGTGCAGGATTGTCTATGTGCTACAGACCCAAAACTTGGGCAATGCTGTCCATAAATTGACTAATACCACTCAATGCCAAGCTGCTTCAGGTCCTCCCAGTCCTGCTTTGTCAGCATGGATAGGATTGTGCGTTTGGTACGGCACCCTTCCTTTTCCTTGTGCGTGGGAGGGAGTGTTGGCTTCCTTGTGTACGGAGGTGTCCATCAGGTTCCGTTTTTTTCAACTCAGGCCGGCAGCAGCTTCCCCAGGTCTCAGGCCAAGGTCTGTCACCTCACCTGCTGCCTGGTCCCTTTAGCCAGAGATGCTGAGAATTGAACCGGGGACTTTTTGCGTGTCAAGCAGATGCTCTGCCACTGAGCCACGGCCCCCCTGCCACGGACACAGTGACCAAAGTACGGGCTGATCAGAAGCTAGCTTGAATACTTATTTCCACCGCTCCTGGCTGGCTGCTCCAGCTTCATCACTAACCAGCTCACCCGTGGTGACGGGGAATGCAATGAGCTGACTTCTACCATTTCAGTCTCTCTGTGCATAGATAATCCAGGCAGGGAATCTGGACAGTTTTGATTAATGGGAAAATGCACACTGTGATTGTCCTTGAGAGCACAATTCTGAGAAATGGAACCAAAGTAGGAGGGAGGCTGGAAAGGGGAGAGAGAGCTCTTTTCCCTGAATAGGACACAGGGGATAGATATTTAAGGGTTATGGACTTCCATTTGCCTTACCTGGGTGGGCTAGGCTACCCTGATCTCATTGCATCTCAGAAATTAAGCAACTAACTCAGGATTGGTTAGGACTCGGATAGGAGACCCCCAAGGACATCTCTATGCAGAGGTAAGCAGTGCCCAGGCACCTTTGTGCATGTCTTACCTTGATGCCCCGTAAGGGGTCACTGTAATGCACGGGTGGCCAAACTGTAGCTCTCCAGGGTGTAGTCTGCACGGGGCTTTTTACCCACTGCCAACTCGAATAAATCCCTGTCGTCTACACTGAATTCAATTTCCATATTGATTTGGGGCACTTTAAATTTTCCCTCTGCAATATGCATGATTGATCCAGAGTGAACCTACCTTTCCAGAAGTGGATATAACCCTTGATATTTCAAAAATCGGCATCAGTAAATTTGCAGATCTCTGCTTTTGCAGATTAACTTCCTGCCTCGTGCCTCCAATGCTGACATAGCAAAGCAGTCTGTCCCTGATTGGCCAGGGTGTCAGTTCAATGACTTCCTGGTTCCCGGTTTCAAGGGTTGTCTTAAAATAACTGCGCTCCAGAAGCCCACACTTCTCTCAGCAGAGATTTGCCTCTTGGATTTATTCCCCCTCTGCTGTCTCCAGTCCTCTTCCCCCCCCCCCCTTGTTCAAGAAAAGAAACTCCTGCTGTGCTTGGCTTCCTTGCCCACTCTGAGCTTTCTCAATTCAGTGCAGAACGCTTTCTGTTTCAATAGAGGGAGGGGGATAGAGTTCAAATCGATCTGAATTCAGCAGGATCCACAATGGAAAAAACAAAGTAAGTGCAAAATCAGCCCAGATGTCCATGGACTACATGCTGCATGCTGGCAGGGGCTCATGGTAATTGTAGTCCATGGACATCTGAAGAGCCACAGTTTGGCCACCCCTGCTGTAATGCATCTGTGACTTGGCAGCACTTTCCCCCATTACCCTGCCATCAAATGATATGTAATGCTTTGCTATAAAACCTCCTTTATCATAGTTAAGAGCAAGATATGTATCTTATAGCAGTGGTCCCCAACCTTTTTATCACCGGGGACCACTCAACGCCTTTTACTGAGGCCCGGCGTGTGTGGGGTAGTTTACTCCTCTACTCTCAACCACTGCCCTAGCGCTCTCTGATCGCTATGGTAATGTTTAAACATCCCTTCAAAATAAGATACAGACATGCCACAACAATGAACATAAGGAACATTTTATTTTCATGGAAATTTTAACTCATGACAATGACAAATCAATGGGAACCCTGAGCTTGTTTCTCTGCAACGAGATAGTCCCATCTGGGAGTGATGGGAGGCAATGACACCCGAAGTGTGTTTTAAAGGGCTGGGGGGGGGGGAAGTAAAGGGCCGGGGGGGGGGGGGAAAGAAGGCGTCCTTCGCAGCCCACCTCCAATTATTCTATGGACCACGTGTGGTCCGGGGGCCACAGGTTGGGGATCGTTATCTTCTAGAATCCTGCCTGACATCATTGGCTCTGTTTCATGTTCCTCTTCCTTCTGATCCTGAGTAAGCAGGTTATGAACTTGTGGGGCCTGTGTGGGTTAGAAGTCACATGGGTTGAGGGTCCTGGATGGGAAGGGGTGAAAGAGTCTCCTCCCCCCTCTCCTGTCAGCTCAGTTGCCTCCGGAGAGCCACAATCTGGCCACCTCTGCCCTATAGGATCGCTAGGAGTCCTCAGCTACTTGACGACACTTTCCTGTCGACAAACGTACAGAACAAGAGGGTGTGGCTCAGGGAAAGCACTTCATCGCTGAGAGCTTGAAGCTCAAACAATACCTTTATGATGTCATTTAAAGAGTGACAATTTGGATACTCGAGAATTCTCCTAGGCTGTATTCTCAGTGAAATAGTCCATCAAGTGCAAGGGCTAGAATTTGCTCTGGCTGGGCCGAAGACAAACATTTAGTAAGATAATAGCATTCAAATAAATACAATCCAGAACCAGAGTTTTAGCTAATAAAAGGATGGAACTCAACCATTGAAAAAAATACCTACAATATCAGTCTGTCTGCTATTGGAATGAGACGAGTCCTCTGAACCCAGTTGGCAAGGATAGTTTCTGGATTTGGGTACGATGTTTTATGTAGGAATGAAAGAAGATACAGGTATCTGGAGGAAAAGGATTCTTCTTCTTCTTCTTCTCTCTCTCTTCTTTCTCTCCCGGGGCTTCTCCGGACCCCAGCCTTTATTCAGTATATTTTGATTATACACTAGCCTTCATTACACACTCTTATCACAGCTAAACTCTGACCTCTGTGTTTGCCTGGAAAAGTACACACTGACCAGAGCTATCTCCATATCTTAATCCCTGCAGACTCCAGGGCTTCACTCATGTATGCAAGACCAGCAATTGGTATTGGGGTGCGCTCTGTTAATCCATTCAGTTCCCATCAGTTTTAGGGCCCATTGAATTAATTTTGTGACTCTTTCTGTAGCCTCCTTGTCAGGACAGATGGTAATCCACCAAATAGGAAGGGTAGCCATATGTGGAGCTAATGTATTAGCTCTTCGCTTGGCCTACAGAAAACTGAAAAATGTAATAGATTCAACAGCCAGAGCTCCTCATGGACATAATCTCTGCTCGCATGGGATTCCCCTAAATCTACCCAAGTGATGGATGTGTTAAAACAGACTAAGGCTTACCTGCGATAAGGAGGAATTGTGAGATGGGAGAAATGTTTCTTGAGGGGAAAGGGAAATGAAGGAACAAACACCAGATAAAATAGCACCAACTAGGAGCATTTGCTAGTGCAGTTCTTCATATTAATTCAAGGATTTATAACACTGAAATCTTCAGTACTGTGTCGACAGTAAGACATAAATGCTGTAGAGCAGCTGTCCCCAACCCCCGGTCCATGGACTGGTACAGGTCCGTAGATCATTCGGTACTGGGCTGCAGGTCCACCTCGTCCTCCTCCCCGGCTGCTGCCTCAGGGGTTGCCCTGCCACTCTGCCGCCAACTCACCTTTGGTGCTCTCCAGCACCATGGCTGGGGCTCCCCCTTGGCATGGCACTGCACAGCTGCTGCTGGCAGCACCCCCCAGTGGGCGGCAGGAAGTCAGGGGCGCCGGTGGGAAAGCAAGTGGAGCAGGGGCTCAGACGGCGACATCCCTCGGCAAAAGACTCCCCCCCCCCCCCGGGCCTCAGTAAAATTGTCAAGCGTTGAACGGTCCCCGGTGATAAAAAGCTTGGGGACTACTGGTGTAGAGAGAATTGGTTATTGTGGATTTTTTATTTTTGCAGCTTGTCCCATCCCATCCCAAAATAAATAATATATGCATGAAAATACTGATGTCTCATTAGATTTGGTGTCTAATCCACTACTTCTCATTCTGGCCTTTTGCTTTGAGCCACGTGGACTTCAGGAAAGTTCTGCGTGATTGGGAATGTATTTCTCAGGCCTGTCTCTTGATGCAGAAGACAGAATCTCTTCCGATACATTCTACGCATCGATTGTGGATTTTCAGTTGTCGCCTTCTAGTTGTTTCTCTGCTGGCATCTACCAGAATGTGTTCTTTCTCTCTGGTGCAGCCTTTTCAATCTTTTGACCATAGAGGAGCCCCTGAAATAATTTTTCAGGTTTTGAGGAGCCCCGGAAGTGATGTCAGCTGGCTGCACCTCCCTCCTGCATTACCCGGAAGTGACATCACCACCTGTGTAAACAGGCAGGCTCAAGGAAGACAGAGGGGAGGAGACAGGAGGAGGTTTAAGGCGGGATTAGGCATGCAGGCTCCACCCCCTCCCAGGCGCAGAAGGCCTTTTTATTCATGAGGGCTCTTGATGGGATTTAAGTTGCAGGCAATTTCTTGGTTAATGGGGTTTCTGTATATTGTGTCTGTTTTTAGTCTTTATTTTTTTATGCTCCTTTGAGCCACAAAGGAAAGGCCGGGTTACAGATACTGAAATGCATAATTCACTCTTTAAAAAGAAGTTCCATTGTACTTTTTGGTTAAACCTTTAGGCCAGGTTTTCTCAACCAGGATTTTGTGAAACACTAATTCTATGAATGTAGTCAGATGAAATGCTAATTCTGTGAATTTAGGCAGACTATATAGAGGTGGACAGAAGGGACTGTGTAGGTGCTTGGCTCATGTGGCCATTTTATGCATTCTGCAGGGGGTTGGATTAGATGACCCTGGAGGTCCCATCCAACTTTAGGATTCTGTGGTTCTTGGCAACCCTGGGAAGTTTCTCAAATGGGTGGGAATTAATTAATGTTAATATATTTTTAAAATGTGTCAGGTGATATTACCATATATGGTCATGTACAAAAAAACCCTCCCAAAATGGCCAATGATGGGTCTGGAGGAGATGGGGAGGGACCCCGGATGGGTGTGTCCACAGCTGTACTTCCCAACCATATTCTGCATAATTGCACTGCTTCTGTGGTTTCTTGAAGCCTGAGGAATGTTTCAGGGGTTTCTCAATGGTAAAAAAGCTGAGAAAGACTGCTTTAGGCAACTAAAAAGCAAAGAGTTAGGAATTTAAAAAAAGAATTACGTCACTTATTCTTCTGCTTCTCTGACTCAGTAGGGACCCAAACAATTAGTTCTCTTTTCTCCTCCAGCTTCTAACTAGCCACCTCGGTTTTATAAAGTCCTCACTTGAAGTCAGGTGTGACCAGTTCGGGAACAACTTTCCAGGGACATGAATTCAGAACTTGACATGGCTGCAGTTGCTGCTCCCAGTCAATGAAGCAGCCACTACAACCCACATCTGGGCTGATTCTGCGCTTTTTTCTATTGTGGATCCTGCTGAATTCAGATGATTTGAACTCGTGTTTTCTTCTATCCCCCCCTCATTGAAACTGAAAGTGTTCTGCACTTGATTGGGGAAGGTCAGAATGGGGAGGGGTGCAGGAGTCTCTTTCTTTTCTTGAATATGGCAGGGAGAGGATTGGAGACAGCAGAGGAGGGGGAAATAACAAGAGGCAAATCTCTGCTGAGAAAAGTTAGGGCTTCTGGAGCATAGTTACTTTAAGGGAAGCCTTGCAACTGGGAACTAGGAAGCCTTTGAACTGATGCCCTGGCCAATCAGGGAAGACTCCTTTGCTCCAAGGCACGGAACAGTGAGTTAATTCAAAAAAAGCAAAAATCTGCACATTTACTCATGGCGTTTTTTGAAATATTGAGGCTTATATCCACTCTAGGAGATCGTGGGGAAAAGGTAGAATCACCATGAATCAATCATGCATGTCACAGAGGGACAATTTAACGCACCCCAAATCAAAATGGAAATCCAATTCAGTGTAGACTGCAGGGATTTAGTCGCTCTGGGAGTGGGTAAAAAGCCTCAAGCAGAGTGCACCCTGGTCTCTGGCTCTTCTCTGAACCGGATCTAAAGGCACTATGCTTCTGGTTGACATGGCTGCAGTGTGCTGTCATTTATCATACCTTAGAACCCTCATTTCCTTCATTGTGCGACAGTCTGCCTGAGACTGCTGGGAAGGGCCCCCAGGTGCTAGTTGTGTCACAAATTTCCCAAAGTCAAATGGCTGAGGAGGTGATTCTTGGAGAAGGAGCAAAGGAGGTGATTCTGCTCAGGAAGTGGCTTTTATAAGAAGATCTGGGTTGGGGGGGGGGTTGTACCCTGTTTTTTACTTCATGAAACCCTGGCTGAGAAACCCTGCTATAGGATTCTCAAGGGAAGAGACAAACAGCTATGATTTTGCCAGTGCCTTCTTCCATGTAGCAAGCCTGGCCTTTCTATGGGGTCTTCTATCCCTTTCAGCAAGATTAAGATTAAATTGCAAACTGTGCTTTTTGTTGATTACTTCCCATTGGGCATGGTTCATTGTCTGTTTTCTTGCTGAGGAGATGGTGGTTATACAATAATGCTACCCTTGCAAAGTTGCCTTTGATATTTAGAAGCAAGAGATCTGCACCGGTGTCAAATGAACTTTAAAATTCCTGTTTTGAGATCGGTTGCAGATCTCTGCTGGGCGTTATTTGACTCATGCGGGATGCATCTTTGTTTCCAGTGCCAAAGGCTGTTTCCAGAAAGCAGAGAAGGTTAGAGAGGCATGAGGGGGCTTATTCACCCCTCACGGACTCAGTGGCCTTGAGAAGGGGGATTATCAGGCAAACCCTTGGCAAAAAAGTAGTTTACAAGATATTACCAGTTGTTGAGCCTCTTGTGGCGCAGAGTGGTAAGGCAGCAGACATGCAGTCTGAAAGCTCTGCCCATGAGGCTGGGAGTTCAATCCCAGCAGCCAGCTCAAGGTTGACTCAGCCTTCCATCCTTCCAAGGTCGGTAAAATGAGTACCCAGCTTGCTGGGGAGTAAACGGTCATGACTGGGGAAGGCACTGGCAAACCACCCCGTATTGAGTCTGCCATGAAAACGCTAGTGGGCATCACCCCAAGGGTCAGACATGACTCAGTGCTTGCACAGGGGATACCTTTACCTTTTACCAGTTGTTGACGGAATATGCTTTCTTCTTCCAGTTACCTTGGTCAGCTAATCCATCCTACTTTTTCCCTTCTCCAACTCATAGGGGGGAAATTGGTATAATGCTTAATTTTTAAAATTAAAAGATGGTGTATAAGAAATACCAAATGTTATTTCTCAAAATAATATCTTTCATGGTCCTTCCCAGTGCATTTATTCTTACTAAATGGTTGCAGCACTCTTTCTTCCTTGGATTATTCATACCACTGACGTTTAGGTATACAAACCATCTGAAGAAGTGCGTATGTACACGAAACCTTAAACCCAGAATTAAACTTTTGAGTCCAGTGTTGTCTTAAGACCTGCAAGCTTTGTTGTTGTTAATAACAATATTTTCTAATAAACAAACGAATCCGATGGCACACATTCAAGAAAATAAAATTGAGGAGAGCAACCTAAAAAATTATTCAGTGTATTTGATATGTAACTTCGGAATAAAGGTTCGCAACATGCAGCAACTAATGAATTTCTGACTGAATTAATTGCTTCAGCCAGTATGGTTAATGAATCACAGAGTTTCACAGTTCCCCGTTCTTCCCTCCCTATTGTAAGAGTTTGTGAAGAGAGCTCTCATAGCAGGCGAAGCTGAACTGGTTGCCATGTATACTGTGCAATAAGTAGGTCAGCTCTTGTTTATAATTCTGAGGGAAAGTGTTTCAGAAGACTTCCCCACCACCACCACCACCACCACCATTTCCCAATTTTTGCCTCCATTCCTCAGACTTTCAATTTCAGACCTTAGGAGAAAGAAAAGCTTCCCCTACTTTTTGCCCTTCTTCAAAGCTAGGGTCCTGGCAGTTTTCCAGATGCATACTTGGCGTGGTAGCTACAGTTACCACATGGTAGCGATGGAAGTGTGTCCAGTCATAGCTGACTTAAGGCTGCCCCACAGTTTTTGAGGTGAGAGACCTACCAGAAATGGTTTGCTATTGCCGGCCTCCCTGTAGCATCCCGGGGTGTCTTTGGCAATCTTCCAGCCAAGTACTAATTTGTTTCAGCGCACAGATACTATGTAAATGATGAGCACAAACTAAACCCTGTTCATGGTTTCACAAACCAAAGTTTATGAGGGAGGACAAACTTCTGCAGACTTTGAAAGCAGTTAGTGGTGGTTCGTGAATAGAGCAGAAATTCGGAGTTTAAAGGGACTCTGAGTCCCTTTAGATCTCTGCTTTCTGTTCTCGACAAAAGCTGCAAAAACAGCTCAGCTGTTTTGGGCACTCCCTTTAAACATTACAGGGACTGCAGCCTTAAAACAGCTGTCAGGGAGGCACACCCAGCTGCTCAGCTATTTTGGGCTGTCATCTGCACAAGATGGCCTGAAACATCTAAGCAATAAGCTGCTCCCCTGTTTTTCAGGCTTTCTGCAAACCCAATTCAAAGACATTGTCCCATTCTATGGGGTTTGCAGGGCCACAAACCAGTTCAGTTTGTGGTTCGGGTAAGAACCCCCACAAACTGCATTTCCCCATTTTGTACTCATCCCAAACGTAAATCCAGTAAACTCTTGAATTTTCAGACAGGATTTTTTTTAAATGAACATATTGTTTTAAAAGAATATTTTCCTGCATACACACATCTTCAATCTTACATATAAATAAATCTTACTTGCGTTATTTATTCAGACCAGACTTCTGAAGTGGATTCTTTCCATACATATCTATTAGAAGCTAGAGATGTCCCATATTTGATTTGAGGGCACAGCTGGGAATCACCAATGTGGTCATGGGAACTAGGTGTTTCAAGTAGTGCTTCAGTGTAGGATTTGCAGGATTTGAGCAGGCCTCAAGCCAAAAGTATTATGGCCTTAGGGCCTAGTAGTACATAACTACCCTTCAGCTCCTCTTATGCACTGGCACTCATTAGAACACCATGATGTCAATTGCATTGGGACGATGCTCTAGAACAGGGGTAGTCAACCTGTGGTCCTCCAGATGTCCATGGACTACGATTCCCATGAGCCCCTGCCAGCATTTGCTGGCAGGGGCTCATGGGAATCGTAGTCCATGGACATCTGGAGGACCACAGGTTGACTACCCCTGCTCTAGAATCCTGGAGGGCTACATCAGCACAATGACATCACTTCCCGGTCCACACTAAAAGTGACATCACGGCATTAGCTCAACACCGCATTAACATGATGCACTAAACCTCTCAGTGGTTGCTTAACAGGCTGTCATAATTGGAGGAGGGATTACAAAATTTGAGTCCAGGGCCACCTTTATGACCAACAAAGATTTATTCAGGGTGTGAGCTTTCGTGTGTAGGCACACTTCCTCCGACAATGGAACAGGGATCATAAGAGTACAAATATGAGGAGAAAGTAAATTAGTAGCAAATTAGAAAACAACATCACGAGTCCAAATATGATTTCCTTGCTAGAAAAGAAAATCAGTCCTTTGTGTTCAGTTGTCATTCACGAAAACATTGGGGCAATAAAAATGTAAAGTTAGTAATTAATGGTGGACTCTTTCCCAGTTGTGAAAAGTAATTAAAAGTGGCTTGTTGCTAGCCACATCTGTCTCCACCCAAGCATGGAGGCATTCCCACAAGTGACAAACTGTGCTGAGTTTATTATCCTGTCCTAAGAACAGAGAGTAAGATTCTAAATAGCATTACATACCATTACATACTTACTTACTTACATCATCTAACAGTCTCATTTTCCCAAATAAAATAAAAAGGAGATTGTAAGAAATGTGGGTATAAGAGTTGAATGAGGTTAGCATACGCAGTGAGGTAAGAAACCCATATCCTTATTGAGTCCTGGAGATTCCATTGTTTTGAGTGTTATAATAACTTGCATTTTTTGCAATCTTCCTTTCTATTCAAATTGGAGGAGGGACTGTGCTCGAATGCTCCACAGCACAAAACCAGGTTGTCTAATATGCTTACTTCATTTATTACATTTTCACTTTAAGAAAAACAACTATAATAGCTACACGCCAGTTGAAGTAGCTTTGCTTTTTGTAGAGCGACAGGGTAAAATACTGTCTGCGTGTTTTTTCTCTTTATCTTTGCACATTAGAGTGGTAATTATTTAGATGCAAAACACAAAAGCTCAGAATTCAAGGACGATCTATGCAATCTCTTCTCCCAACTCATAGCAACAGCCCTGGTTCCAAAATAATTTCACTGTGACAGAACATCAGTCAAAATATTGTCTTATCCTTTTTTCAAGTGTAAATGTGTACATGAGTGGATATGATTCTTAGTACCATGTTTGTCCTATATAGATATAGATATAGATATTACAACTTTGCCCTGTTTCCACATGAGACAGGGAAAATGGGATAGAACATAATGAGCAGTGAAAAGCTGGCCATGAATAAACTGAACACTTCCTTAGGAGTTGTCCATTTTCTCCAAAGATCACCTGGATTCAAGCCATGATGGCAACATCAAGACTAGACTTTAAAAACACGGAACCAGGCCTCCTGCTCTCCCTCCCTTCCCCAGGAATGTAAAGGCCCTGTGCAGCCTGAGGAAGCCTTGGCTGCATGATGGCCTCCCTGCCCCGCATGCCACGGCTGGAGGGCTTCCTGGCAGGCCCTCCCCCCCCCTATTCAGTAAGGGCCTGCCACAGCAGGCAGGCTCCTTTCTCCCCCTTCCCCCTGAGCGGCAAAATCCTGCCACAGCCCAGTGATGCCTTAGGGGGCCACTTGCACGGCCCTCCGATGTCAGGCAGGCCCTCTCCCCCCTCGCCCTCCCTGCCCCCTGGTCTGTAAAGTCATGGGGCAGCCCACCCAAGCCTCAGGGGTCGCTTGCATGGCCCCCCAAGGCTTGGGTAAGCCCCCGCCCTGCAGGGCTATTTACTTCTGCCTCCGTCAGCGGCCAGGGGCAAACTGGCTTCAATGTTGCCAGATTGCTCCTGGCCGGGCTGGAGGGACAGGCTCAAAGTCTGGACAGGTCCCGCCCTTTCTCCCCACACCTACGTCTTACTCATTTCTAACAGCGAAAGCTGTTACAGATGTTACAGATGGTATGGCTCAAGAAGATACGTATACAGGGGAATGGACTGTGAACTATACCAGGGGTAGTCAACCTGTGGTCCTCCAGATGTTCATGGACTACAATTCCCATGAGCCCCTGCCGGCAGGGGCTCATGGGAATTGTAGTCCATGAACATCTGGAGGACCACAGGTTGACTACCCCTGAACTATACCACTGTGAATGGGACATATTACCTGTCTGCCATATGCTATATATATTATCCTAATGTCCCTCCATTATTCTCTGCTGACATCATGCCAGTTTCCTGCTGTGATGTGTTTGCATTTGATATGACGTGTAACATTCTGTGTTTGTTTCAGATTTCAGCACTCTGACAGGGTTGGTGCTAGTGGGCACCGAAGCTGCCACTTCTCACCCAAGTAATGGGGCTGACATCAGCACCCTTGCCATCTAGGTCCTGGGCAGTGCCTTTTGGTGTAGTGGTTAGGAGTGCGAACTTCTAATCTGGCATGCCAGGTTCGATTCTGCGCTCCCCCACATGCAGCCAGCTGGGTGACCTTGGGCTCGCCACGGCACTGATAAAACTGTTATGACTGAGCAGTGATATCAGGGCTCTCTCAGCCTCACCCACCTCGCAGGGCGTCTGTTGTGGGGAGAGGAATGAGAAGGTGACTGTAAGCCGCTTTGAGCCTCCTTCGGGTAGGGAAAAGGGGCATATAAGAGCCAACTCTTCTTCTTCTTTTGGGCCCAGAATGGTCGTCTCAGTTTGCCTTCCCTGGGGAACAGCTCTGAACAAAGTATGCATTGCAAGGCAAGAGAGAGAAGGCAGAGGAAGGAGACGGTGTTGGTGGCTGCCTGTGTTAATATGTAGCTCGGCCATAATGATTTACAATGGAAATGGAGGCCCTGCGTTCTGGTTGATAGAGGCTGGAGGTCAGCTGCTCTGTTAGTGAGCTATAAAACCTTCCATCTTGGCTGGTGTCCTGGGTGCGTCTTTAGTCCAGTATGAGAGGCATCTCTGCATGAACACAAAGCAAACGGCTCTCTTATCTTTCAGGAATATAGGTGAGCTGAAGCATGGGCACTTCTGGCGGCCTATGAATTAATGACCTCCAAAATGTCCTGTGACCTGTCTCAGGCCCTGCAGGTCAGAGGGCCGTGGCTTCTTGGATTGAGTCAATCCATCCCATCTTGGGACTTCCTCTTTTCCCACTGCCTTTCACTTTTCCTAGCGTTGTTCTCTTTTCTGTCACATTACCAAAGTACGATAGCCTTAGTTTAGTCATGTTTGCTTCTAGAAGAAGAAGAGTTGGATTTTATACTTCGCTTTTTGCTGCCCTAAGGAGTCTCAATGTGGCTTACAATCACCTTCCCTTTCATCACCCCACCTCAGACCCCCTGTGAGGCAGGTGAGGCTAAGGGAGCCCTGATATTACTGCTCAGTCAGAATAGAAGAAGAAGAGTTGGTTCTTATATACTGCTTTTCTCTACCCAAAGGAGTCTCAAATGGCTTACATTCGCCTTCCCTTTCCTCTCCTCACAAGAGACGCCCTGTGAGGTGGGTGAGCCCACTCAAACACCACATTTGGAAGGAACACAGCTTTCTTTATTGTCCACCTTCCACTCCCACGCAATGTAATGGAGAGGACTGTGGTATGAATTAACTTCTGTCATCAGTGACACATTCTTATAGTTATGCCTTTTCTCACCCCTCATGGCTGCTACCGCCCTCCATCTCCTTCTGATTTCTTGGGCGTACCCTTTGGGTTGATGATGGAGCCAAGGTGTATGCTGTACCCAGATCTTTGGCATTTCTCCATCTCTAACCAACCCCAACCTATGTAAAATTTCTAACAGTTACTCGTTACTGAGCATTTATGATTGCACGTTTGAACGCTGCCTCTTTAGCTGTCCATGACCTGTTGGTGGATAGAGGATTATGCTGAACCGTGGCTAAGTATCCCTTCACCATCTTTTCCTTTAAGAAAGGAAGGCTCCTTTGATGTCACTCAGGAGCATTGGATCAAAGAAACTTGAAAGAAAGGAAAGGGGGAGAGAGACATGATTTGTGTTTAGTTATGCCATGCATGGACTTCAGGCAGCAGGAAAGGAATGCCTGCTGTCGGATCAGGAGGTGCAACCCTTTTCATTTTCTGCTAGCTATCAAGTGTAAAAATCTACTTTGTGTGTCTGCTGGTTTTCTTAGATTGTTAATATCCAGATGGACCTCCCTCCCCCCCCCCAAAAAAAAAACTCTGCCCCTGCCCTGCTCCTGTTCATATTCATGTTATTGCTGAGAGCTTTCTGTGGGGATCAGCATTATTTAATAAGCATCATAAAACAACTCTTCTCAAGCTGGTGTCTGTGATTGGGGTAGCAGTAAGGAAAACTTACTGCAAGCCAGGAAAGTGGTTATTCCTTCCTTCCTTCCTTCCTTCCTTCCTTCCTTCCTTCCTTCCTTCCTTCCTTCCTTCCTTCCTATTTTCCTATTTCTAGCCTACCACTCTCCAGAGAATTGTAACAGGTTACAGTAAATAAACCCCCATAAAATTCATAGAACCCACAACCCTCAGAAAACAAGATTTGTAGTATAATCCCCCCCCTAACCTCACAGCAGTCTACCCTGAGGTGGGGTACACAAGCTATGGGTGCATAGCCTGAGGAGGAGTCTTGAGGTGATTAACCCTGGCCTCAACTGAACGCCTGGCGGAAGAGCTCCATATTACAAGCCCTGTGGAACTGTGATAGTTATGATTTCTATGAACTAAATCAATGTTCTGGGGTTGGAGTGGGTGTGGCACTTACCACAGAAATGCCCAAATCCCTGTGAAGAGTTTGAATTGACTTTCAGGGATTAAGTTCTGAGAGCCAAAGCTGACAAAGGTATCTTCGTGCCCTGAAAATCTGTGGGGCTATTGGCGCTTACTGCAGTGTAGACCAACATGGCGACTCTCTGGAAAAATACCTGTGATGAGTGAACATCTGGTTGGTATAAATTAATTGTGAGCGGTGGCCTACATATATGAATAATAAATAATAAACAAATAGTAACAAGGAAACAATAGTAACAATAGTAACAAGGGAAGTGAAAGGCAAGGGAGAAAGAGAAAGATACACCCAATTGAATGCAGAATTCCAGAGAAAAGCTAGAAGAGATAAGAATGCCTTCTTAAATGAACAGTGCAAACAAATAGAAGAAAACAATAGAATGGGGAGGACCAGAGATCTTTTCAAGAAAATTGGAGATATGAAGAGAACGTTTCATGCAAAGATGGGTATGATAAGGGACCAAAATGGTAGGGACCTCACAGAAGCAGAAGAGATTAAGCAAAGGTGGCAAAATTATACAGAAGAACTATACAAGAGCGAGCTTAACATCCCTGATGACCACAGTGGGGTAGTTACTGACCTGGAGCCAGACATACTGGAATGTGAAGTCAAATGGGCCTTAGGAAGTCTGAGCAACAATAAAGCTAGTGGTGGTGACAGCATTCCAGTTGAACTATTCAAAATCTTAAAGGACGATGCAGTAAAAGTGCTACACTCAATATGCCAGCAAATTTGGAAAACTCAGCAATGGCCACAGGATTGGAAAAGGTCAGTTTACATTCCAATCCCAAAGAAGGGCAATGCCAAAGAATGTTCAAACTACCGCACCATTGCACTCATTTCTCATGCTAGCAAAGTTATGCTCAAAATCCTACAAGCTAGGCTCCAGCAATATGTGGACCGAGAACTTCCAGAAGTACAGGCAGGATTTCGAAGAGGTAGAGGAACTAGAGATCAAATTGCCAACATACGCTGGATCATGGAAAAAGCTAGGGAGTTCCAGAAGAACATCTACTTCTGCTTCATTGACTATGCTAAAGCCTTTGATTGTGTGGAGCACAACAAATTGTGGCAAGTTCTTAAAGAGATGGGAATACCAGAGCATCTTATTTGTCTCTTGAGAAATTTATATGCAGGTCAAGAAGCAACAGTGAGAACTGAACATGGAATCACGGATTGGTTCAAAATTGAGAAAGGAGTTCGGCAAGGCTGTATACTGTCGCCTTGCCTATTTAACTTGTATGCGGAGCACATCATGAGAAAGGCGGGATTAGAGGAGTCACCAATTGGGATCAAAATTGCAGGGAGAAATATCAACAACCTCAGATATGCAGATGATACCACTCTAATGGCAGAAAGTGAAGAGGAACTAAAGAGCCTGTTGATGCGGGTGAAGGAGGAGAGTGCAAAGGTTGGCTTGAAACTCAACATCAAGAAAACAAAGATCATGGCAGCCGGCCCTCTCAATTCCTGGCAAATAGATGGGGAAGAAATGGAGATAGTGACAGATTTTATTTTCCTCGGCTCCAAGATCACTGCAGATGGGGACTGCAGCAAAGAAATTAAAAGACGCTTGCTCCTAGGGAGGAAAGCTATGGCAAATCTAGACAGCATCCTAAAAAGCAGAGACATCAGCCTACCAACAAAAGTGCGTTTAGTCAAGGCTATGGTATTCCCAGTTGCAATGTATGGCTGCGAAAGTTGGACCATAAGGAAGGCCGAGTGTCAAAGAATTGAGGCTTTTGAACTCTGGTGCTGGAGAAGACTCTTGCGAGTCCCTTGGACTGCAAGGCGAACAAACCGGTCAGTCCTAGAGGAGATCAGCCCTGACTGCTCTTTAGAAGGCCAGATCCTGAAGATGAAACTCAAATACTTTGGCCACCTCATGAGAAGGAAGGACTCCCTGGAGAAGAGCCTAATGCTGGGAGTGATCGAGGGCAAAAGAAGAAGGGGACGACAGAGAATGAGGTGGATGGATGGAGTCACTGAAGCAGTAGGTGCAAACTTAAAAGGACTCCAGGGAATGGTAGAGGACAGGAAGGCCTGGAGGATCATTGTCCATGGGGTCGCGATGGGTCGGACACGACTTTGCACATAACAACAAAAGTAACAAGGGGTGATTTACACAAGGAAAGGGCTAAATTTTCTCTTCCCTGAGCATCATGGACCTGACCTGATTCCATCTCATCCCCCCCAATCCACCATTTTGCTGTTTTTTAATTCTTATTAAATGGCAGGAGTTCTATTAATCAGCGTGCTAAATGTTTTCACGTCAGTTGTATTGAGTGTTTCTGGGGGGAAGGTGCCCTTTGAATGCAGACAGAGGGAAAGCTCAGGGAATTTTATTTATTTATTTATTTATTTATTTATTTATTTATTTATTTATTTATTTATTTATTTATTTATTTATTTATTTATTTATTTATTTTCCGGTCTAGTGGCAGCTGGCTTATGGCAACCTCTCCATGGGCTTTTCATGGCAAGAGAGGTTCTGAGGTGGCTTGTTGTTGCCTGAATCTGTGTCGTGACCCTGGACTTCCAATACTAACCAGGGCCAACCCAGTTTAGCATCTGAATTACAGGCCAGTAAGACTGGACTGACTCAGATAGCCGGATTGGCTCCAATTTTGAAAGCTATGCAAAGTTGTCCTTGGGTCATATTTGGATGGGAGGCCACCAAGGAACACAGGGATCATGACGCAAAGGCAGGCAGTGGCAAACCACCTGTGGACTCTTGAAACTTCTGTGGGGTCACCAAAAGTTAGTTGTGACTTGGCAGCACTTTCCACGATCACCACCGCAATATTGATTGCAGCCCCACAGCTTTAACCAGAGAGACACACAAGGGGACCTACAGGAGATTGGGACTGATGCTCGGTGGAGCTTGGGATGGAGAGGTGGTGGGTGCTTTCACACAGGCTAAATAATGTGGTTTCAGTCCATTTCGGTGACCATTTGCAAGTGGATCTTGCCTGTTCAATCGGTGAAATCAGGGCTGATTCTGCACTTGCTCCCCCCCCCCGACTGTAGATCCTGCTGAATTCAGATCAATTTGAACCCGGGACTTTCTCCCCCCCATCCCCCCACTCTGAATTGAAACAGAAAGCCTTCTGCTTTTGGCGGGGCAGCTCAGAGCGGGGAGGGGAGCAATGGTTACGAAGCCGAGCTACCTTTCCTAAACTGGGGGGGAGGGTCAGGTGAAGTCTAGCCAGCTCTAGTGCTTTATTTCTTCTCTTTTGACAACCAAGCCAGCAGCAGCCTCTCAGAGAATGAGGCAAATGTCTGCTGAGAAAAGTGTGGACTTCTGGAGTGCAGCTACTTTAAGACAGGGAGGGAAGCCTTGTAACTGGGAACCAGGAAGTCTTTGAGCTGATCCCCTGACCAATCAAGGAAGACTGCTTTGCTACGTTGCAGGCATGGAGCAGTAAGTGAATTTGCAAAAAGGAGAAATCTACACTTATACTGGTGGCAGTTTTACAAATATTGAGGCTTATATCCACTCCAGGATGATATGGGGGGAAAGGTAGGGTCACCACTGATCAATCATGCATGTTGTGGAGGGAAAATTTTATGTGCCCAAAATCAAAAGGGAAATCAAATTTAGTGCAGACAGGAGAGATTTATTTGGGCTGAGAGTGGATAAAAAGCCCCGTGCAGACTCAACCTTGTTGGGCAGTGTCTCCCTGGGGCTGCAGTTCAGGGCTTTTAAAAGACTGCTTGCTGTTCTCAAACCTGGAAGAGCCTTCGAACACTATGGAACTCAGACCATCTTCCTTGGAGGGAAATCTCCCCTACCTTTTAGGAATGGAGACCTGACTCACTGCCTTTCCTTAGTGCATTGCCTGACTCCCAGGGGTGCGGTCCAGCCCCCTAGCTCAACAATACAGTGCTCTAAAGAAATTTCAACAAAGAAAAGTTGGTTTTTATACCTGCAAAGGAGTGTCAAAGTAGCTTACAATCGTCTTCCCTTTCCTCTCCCTACAACAGATACCCCGTGAGGTAGGTGAGGCTGAGACAGCTCTGAGAGACTGCTCTGTGAGAACCGCATTATCGGGACTGTGACTGGCCCAAGGGCACCCAGCTGGCTGCATGTGGAGGAGCGGGGAATCAAACCTGGCTTGCCAGATTAGAAGCTGCTGCTCTTAACCATGACACCAAGCTTGCTTTTGGCGTATGAGTAGTGGGACATGATGGGTGAGTGACTGCCATTGCATCTCTTGGCCCACTGTGGGAACCATCATTCTGTGAACAGACCTCGGGGTGTAGGGTGAATGACAGGAGGGTCCTCTTGTGCTTCATTCATGAATATGATGCTTCTTGTGATGTGATGGGAAGTGCCATCAAGTTGCAGCTAGTGTATGGCGAAAAGAGATTGTTTCCCATTGCCTGCCTTTACGTAGCACCCCTGAACTTCCTTCCCATCCAGGTGCTAACCAGGGTGGATTCTTTACGGAGCTTTTATTCCAATCCCGGGTCGATTCAGTCCCTGCCATTTCCACTGAATGTGATTTCCGTTTTGATTTTGTCCCATTTAAATTTTCCCTCTGCAACAAGAATGATTGATCCGGAGTGACCCCACCTTTATCCTGCAATATCTTAGAGTGCTTTTAATCCTCAATATTTTAAGAATCGGACTGAGAAACAATAAGGATCTCCAACTGCTTCGCATTTGATGCAGTCTCCATGGTAGAGAAGCCCTGATTGGCCACGGCTGCCAAGCTTTTCTTAAAGAGGAAGCCCTAATTTTCTCTCTGCAGAAGCCCTAACTTTTGTTGGTAGAGGTTTGCCTTGTGGGTTTTTTCCCCCTCCTCTGCTATCTCTGATCCTCTCCCCCCCCCCCGTTCAAGAAAAGAAAAGAAAGAAAAAAAGAGGCTCCTGTGCTTGGCTCCCCCCTCCGCTTCTGAGCCTCCCTAAGCATGGGCAGAACGCTTTTCTGTTTCAGTGGGGGGTGGGGAGGAAGACCCAAGTTCAAATCGATCTGGATTCAGCAGGATCCACAATGGAATAAACAAAGTAAGTGCAGATTCAGCCCAGGACCAACCCTAGTTAGCTTCTGAAATGTGATGAAGTGTGGCTAGCCTGGCCCCTCCAGGTCAGTTCTTCAACTAGGAATGATTAAACTCCAAGTCATGAGAGTTCAAAAACATTTATAGTGTCCTGATCCATATTGGATTCAGCAGCTAGCAGCCAACTATATCTCCCTCACTGTCTTCCTTCCCAGGGTGCCCCAGAGGTATTCCTCTCCGCCCCGCCCCCCCACAACAAGAGTTGTGAGGATAAAGTGTGGAAGGGAAAAAAAAGGATGCGATGAAAACGTATTAGATGAACTCAGAGTCCAGTTTCTGCTCTTTGCCATTTTCCTTTCACCCCCTTTTTTCTTTTTAAACACGAGAATCTGACACGAACCCATGAAGCTGCATTGTACCTTGGTCCATCAAAGTCCATCTTGTCTACCCCAGCCTTTCTTTTTACCATTGAGAAACCCTTGAAATCATCTTCAGGCTTCGAGAAACCCCAGGAGTGGCGTGAACATGCGGAATATGTTTGGGGAGTTTAGGTGTGTGCATACCCACCCAGGGCCGCTCCCCTTCCCACCCACCCCCAGGCCCATCGTTGGCCGTTTTGGGAGGGAGGCCGACATGACCCTATATGGTCATATCACCCGATAAATGTTAAACATTTATATATATATATTTAATTAACTCCCACCCATTCAGGAAACCCTTCCAGGGCTGCCAAAATTCTGGTCAGACTGGCAGCAGCTGTCCAAGTTCTCAATCTGAAGTCTCCGAAATCACCTACACCCTGATTCTTACTGGTGATACTGGGATTTGCACCTGGGACCTTCTGCATGTCAAGCAGATGCTCTGCCACGGAGCCTCGGCCTCTCCCCTAAATGAAAGAATGCTCAACTGATCTGAACATTCCATGTGTCTTGGGGGGAGGGGTCTCTGAGCTCTCCTCTCAGACCTTTGGTGGGAGGGGCTTTTCAAAACTCTCCAAATAAAATTATCCTCCATATTCTGAGCGTCTTCTGTGTATTTTAAAAACACCAATCATGTTTTCACCCCATTGATCCTACACTTTTCTTCCCATGGTGAACCCAAAGCCACTTACTCTGCCCTCCTCTCTTGCATTATAGTCTCTCAGCAGCCTTGTGAGATAGGTTTGTATGAGAGTGTGTGAGTATCCCAAGGTCACCCAGTGAGTTGGGATTCAAACCCGGGTCTCCCAGATCCTAGACTGACACTGTAACTACTGTACGCTGCCAGCCCAGATTTCATCATGGTTGCTATTAAAATAAGGTGACCAGATTTTAACGTTGACCGGGGGGGGGGGGGTTCCTGAGTAAAAATTTGGTCTGTATGAAGCAACAAAAAGTTTCATAGAATGCAAAAATAGTATTGTAATATATTTTAATTTCAACATAAGTACAATTTGCCAGGTACCCCCAGATGTCCCTCCAAAAGTGGGACAATCTGATCACCTTATATTAAAAGGGGTGACAAAAGGCTGGAAGTGATGGCATTTGCAAGTGCCGGGAGAAGGAAGGACACAGGAAGTAAGAGCTCACTTGGGCTACAACAGGGGTGGCCAAACTGTGGCTCTCCTTCCGGGGCTCATGGGAATTGTAGTCCATGGGCATCTGGAGAGCCACAGTTTGGCCACCCCTGGGCTAGAACTAAAACCTCACATTCTGTACTAAAAGATGGGCAAGTCCAGTTGGTAAAATGCAAGTCTCTTTTCTGAACTTGGTTGTGCTCTTTCTTGGGCGAGTGCTTCAGCCGTGCACGCCAGACTCTCATGTGAATAAAAATAGCACAATTAATTGCTCTGAATATTGATGTCTGCATTGAGATGATGCAGGACATTTGATTTTTTAAAAAATAGTTAATTGCATCTGGAAATAGCTTAAATGAATGAAGCGGGTTTTGAAGGACCATCCCCTGTATGTTCCTGTGCAACAACTCCATTAGGCAGCCATTTTGTTGGCCATTTTATCACTTTTTGGGGGGATGGGACTGGCCTCCACCAGAGCTTGGGCATTTCCATCATGGCTCAGGATCTGGAAGTGGTGAAAGGAGGGGAGGGTTTTGAGAGGCTCTGCAAGGCCTGCCTGTTGTCCACGTTTTTGAAGGGGTCTGAATTGGCAGGCATCTTTGACCATGGGGAGGAGGGAAACAATTTGGGTTCCAATGAAAAATATTTTTAACTCTTCTTGTAAGCTACCTTGTACCCCAAGGAAAGGCAAGATACCCGTTTTTATATATAAATAAATGTTTTTTTAAATTAAATTATGCAGAAAAATGATGAATATTCAGCTCTTGTACAAATGAGTCTTGCTAATTTAAAAATCACTGTATAAATGTCTGTGACTTATGGGTTTGTATTCCGAAACCAACACTCAATTCTCTTTTCTGACAGGTATCGTTTATTTTTCTTCCTTATCTCCATAGTCATATGCTTTGTTGTGACCAAGTCCTTGCTGGTGACCTGCTGTTTACCCATCTTTCTAATGGGTATGAGGTACTACTTCAGTAGAAAAGTTATCCTCAGCTATCTGGAGTGTGCCCTGAATACGGACATGTCTGATATTGAGCAATATTACATGAAATCGCCAGGTGAGTAAGAAGTCCACGAAAGGGGCTTGGCCACCAAGCCCTGTTTTGTGAAATAAGATATTGAAACGTCTTTTTTCCGCCCCTAATGTGACTGAGGAGTCTTTGAAATGCTAAGAATGCAGCTTTTTTAAACCGCCCAGATGAGGAACGAAGCTTTAATTCTTAAATCCAAACGCCAAAAGAATGGGGACATTCCTTATTGCTCTTTTTTTCCATACTTGGGTTCGCAGGATAACATCAGAAGTTGAGAACCATATGCCACTCCTTTTATTGTATTGTTATTATTAAGCATATCGTATTGAAATAAGTATTATTTATTGAAGATTAATTCTGCTTGGTGGAACTTCGTCTCCATTCTGACGGCTGATAGGAGCAAAATGGGGATGTGCAAAGCCACCCCTTCGGTGTTTGTCGCCTTGTACGTGTCCATGTTGAAGTGTGGCCTCCCACATTTAGCTTGTCCAGAAGTCTCCGTAAATGTAGGAAATCTTCACCTGCTTATGGAAGAAAAAGTGGTTTCCACGTTCCGGTGCTGTGGCTGGAGCAGGTGTCTGCAGTAGGCAATGTGTATTTTGTTTTCCGTAATTACTGAACAAGAATTGCTGAGTCCTTGATTTTTAACGCACCAGATGAATTTTAATGTGCAGTGCTCTTTAAAATCTGGTTTGGAGGTGTATACGAATGGGGGTTGTGCCAATGATATAGATCCTCTTTGTTTCTAGTAAGTATATTGAACCTACCAAATAAGAGGGGAGAGCCTTATGTTTAAATGTAGCATTTTGTGTAATGGAAGACAGATGCAAAGAAGCGATCAAATAGAATCTGAATATGCAGTTTTAAGTACATATAGGATTTCTTTGTCCTGGAAATGTGTGTGGTATCGTATTGACATAATCTTAGTAACCTTGCTCAAGTGAACCACTATTGGGCATTAACACTTGCAGTTGTGTAACTAGCGACCGTCTAAGGTTGCCAGCCTCCAGGGACCCCCTGGATATCCCCTGAAATTACAGCAGATCTCCTGGCGATGAAGATCAGTTCCCCTGGAGAAGACTGCTGCTCCGGAGGGTGGAATCATTTGGTACTACACCCCAACGAGTTCATTCCACAAACCCTGCCTTCCTAGGCTCCACCCCAGAAATCTCCAGGAATTTACCACCCTGGAGTTGGCAGCTCTCTGACCTACCTAGCAAAGCATGTTCAGTTTTTCATCCCGGGAAAAGAAGTGTGTATGAATTGGGGTATGAGAATTTATTTTGTCCAAGAATAGGTTGCTTCAGCTTCTGGTTGAACGTCAGCTGCAGTTAACATGGGGGATTGCTTACAGTCAAGGAGCAGGGGGGGATATGCTTCCGGGGGGTGGCAGGGGTTTTGGAGAGGGAGGGGAGGCACATTCCAGAGATGGACTCCCCTATTAGCAGAGTGAGGGGTCATGCTGAGGATATTGTCCGTCCTTAAGACTCTATCGTCAAGAAGATAGTCAGTGACGTTTCAGCTCACTAGGGGAGGAGGGTCGTGTGGATTGTAAAACCCCCCATTGTGGTGGGATGAAATCTGCTGAAGCGAGACACAAAATAAAGAGAGCTAAGAAATAGGGGAGACCCAGGAAGGGTTTTAATGGGCAAAGAGTTTCTCAAATCTCAAAGTGGATTAAGGACGTTGTTTTTGTAAGTGGGCATGAGAATGTCATCATGACTGAGAATGTCTCGATCATCTGTACCTTTGCTGAGAGTGGCAGGCAATAACTTCTAATATTACTATTACTAAGCCCTGGCAAACAGACGGGCCTAGCTTTTCATGCAGAAACAGTGGGTGTTGAAAGCAGCCATTCGATTCAGCCCTTCTGATTCCACAGCCTAGGTCCTGATTTATTAAAAGTCTGACACAATTACAGGATATTCCCCCTGACATCTTGGCTAAACTCATTCCTGAGACTGTCTTTTGAGTCAATTTTGTGGCCGAACCAAGCTGACGGGTTGTTTTTGGAAGTGACTTTCAGAAGGCATCCCACACTTACAAAACACTGCTTGGGAGTTTTTCCAGAGTAAACAAAAGCAGGCGATGTCCATTCAAATTGTATCCAGCACAGGAATTCATCATCTGGTTGTCTTCGTTTGCAACTCCCTGAAAGATATTGGCTGGGACCACAGAAGCCCAGAGGAATGACATGGCAATATGGGCATTATGCTATCTGCTGTTTTATTTATCTATTCACACATTCCTATCCTGCCTTTCCCGTTGCGGATAAAGGTGGCTTACAAACGGTTCCATTCAAACTATCAGCGTAAAACAGGCCATCTCTAAAGCTCTCCAAAGTTGACCTCTTGCTTGAGGCTGTTTAGCCAGAGTTGAAGTCTTGCTGATGCCCACGCAAACAGCCAGTTATAGAATCATAGAATTATAGAGTTGGAAGGGACCTCATGGTTCATCTAGTCCAACCCCCTGCACTATGCAGGACACTCACAACCGTATCACACATCCACTGTAACCTGCCACCCCCTTGAACCTTCACAGAATCAGCCTCTCTGTCATTTCTCTATAAAGAATGGATGCTATGAATTTGGCCCCAAATGCATTTGACAGCTGTATTATTACTATTACTATTATTATATAAAACTGGACATAGATGGTGGGAGGGGTTGGAACTCATTGCGTACCTGATTGTCTGTCCATCCAGTGAACAGCCAATCAGGTAAGCTGTCCTGCCCCTGATCGCATCCCCTTCCAACTTCTTCCATGTGGAAGAGGTGCCAGCTCGGTGAGTGGGTGCTGGTGGGAGAGCAGAGGGTCTGGGACTGCGGCCCCTTGCGGGTGGAGATGGGGAAGGGGGGAGGGAGGGAACCCCCGCCAGCAATCGCCCCCACCCCAAGCAGCCACGGCCTCACCAGATCTCAACAGCACTACAGGGGTGGGGGGAGAGGGTGAGCCAGACCCAGCCAGTGCTCCTGCCGCCCCAAGCAGCTCTGGCCGCCATGGCAGGGCTGCCTGTTGCAGGGGGGGAACAAAGTCCCCGTCAACACTTCCCACCATCGCCCCAAAAATGCCCACCGAGGCCTCTCTGGGTCACAGCTGGCCTGCCCCGAGTGAAAGGGAGGCCTAGCACCCATTGTATTTAGAGATACAACCGACTTTTCTGCTTGTCCTAAAATAATGTCTGCCTCCCTCACACACACACACACACACACACACACACACACTATTTCCCCCCTGTTTGTCCACATGTGTATAGACAGCATGACACATACAACCACCAATTAATATCCCAGTACTAAGAAAAACGAATGGGTTTTATTTGAATAATGCATGGCTCCCCTCTTTAATATTAATATTAAAGCTTTAGTATTAATTATGATAAGGATCTGTTCTGGAGCCTAGGCCTGGGAGAGGACCTAGGGCAGCATTTGAGCAGGATCTCTAATCAAAGGCCCCGGGATCCATCTGGACTTCTGGGGAGTTGTGTGTGTGTGTGTGGGGGGAAGATTTTGCCACCACTTCCTGTTGCGATGGAATTGCAAATGTCAGCTGGCTTTCCATGACAGTGAGAAAAGGTGATGCTTCTGGGTGAACTGGAGCTTTTGAATGTATAAATCTTTTAGCGGAACTCCGAAATATAGGAATACTGCCACTGCACCAAACTGGCCCCCATCTCACCCCGACTCGATATTCTCATTGCCTCAATAACCCATTCTTGATCATTCACCTCCGGCAGGTATTTGACAAAGGGGTGGGGGGCTTTGACTCTCGAAAGCTTATACCTCATTCTAATCCTGTTGGTATCAGAGGTGCTACTGGATTCGAATCCAGATTTTCTAATGCAGCCCAACATGGCTGCCTCAGAAACTTATAAGTATGCTGATGCTTAATAACTTAATTTGTTTTTGATTGTTCCACTTGTCTACATCCAGCTTGGAGCTCTTCACAATCAGCTGTGGTCTTGACTATCTGTTCCACATAATATGTTTGTGGTAAGGGCTTGGAGGAGGAGCGTGTCTCGTGGCTTAAGTGCCACCCACTCAGGGTGGCTGTCCCAACCAAGTGCCCCCTCCTCCAACTGGCTTGCCTATCTTTCCAGCAGCCAACCAGTCGCCTTCTGTCCCCCTCCCCTGACCCCCCTCCTCCTTCCACTTCCTCTGAGGCTTGGAGGCTGCAGAGTCCTACTGCATGAGAGCTGCCCCTTCTAGTGAGTCCCCTAACAGCTGCCTGCAGCCTTTCCAGATCCTGGGGGGAGCGGGAGGCCATCCCCAGACTTCTTCCACTCTATTCCCTTAATCTAGCACCCATTGTATTCCTGAATACAGCAGTGCTTCATTGATCAATCCCTTCAGAGCAGTGACGTGTTTGTCCTCCATGCCGTGGTTCTCAGTGCAAGAAGCGAGATTTCAGTTGGCGAGGTGGCCATTTCCTTTTGTAGCTTTATAGTTTCCCAATGTGGGACTGCACAGAAGACGAAAGTTGAAAACAGTATTGCGCTTACCTGTAACTCTTGCTCATCAAGGTGTCTTCTGTGCAGGTACACATTCCCTCCCATCTTGCCTGCTGCGTGCTCTGGTTAGTGTTCTTTGGAGTGCTTATGGTGTCCTAGGAGAACTGAAGGAAGGGACTACCACCCTCAGAGCATGTGATTGCTTGAGTGGGAAAAGAGGTGCTGTTCCAGAAGGGGGGGAAATATTCAAATGACTGGCCTGCATTTGTGCAGTCTCGGTGAGTTTCTGCACAGAAGAAAACTTGATGCATAAGTTACAAGTAAATGCAACACTGTTTTCTTGTTCCTTTGGAGCTGTGGCCCAGAACACCTGCTTTTTATGTATAGCCCCTCTCTTCTGAGGAACGGCCCTCGGGAAAAGAAATCCCCCTCGTTCCCTGATTATCACGTAGTCCCTCCGGGGGCTGGTATTTCCCTCAAAGGGGCACTTCCATTTCTTTTGCCCCTCGCTACAAGAATCACTTGGGGGAGAGGCCTCCATTTGCTGGGAAGAAAAATGTGCTGCTCCCGTTACCTTGGCAACGCCTCATAATCCCAGAAGGTGTGAGGTGACATCAGTGCGCACCTGAGCTTCCATCCAGCGGAGGGGAGCAGGGATGGCAAAACCCAGAGCAGAATGATATCACCATCGCACATTTGGGTGGAGTACAAGAGGGTTCCTAAGGTGACCAGATTGTCCCACTTTTGGAGGGACATCTGGGGACACCTGGCAAATTGTACTTATATATATATATATATTACAATACTATTTTTTGCATTCTGTGCGTTCTGTGAAACTTTTTGTTGCTCCATCTAGACCAAATTTTTAATCAAGAATCCCCCCAGTCAATGGTGTCCCGCTTTACCAATGTTAAACTCTGGTTGCCTTATCCTAGGAGCAAGGAAGGCGATGGCACTGTTGCTTTAATGCCACCTTTCTCCCCAGCCTGACTCCACAGGGTGGCGAACAGAAAGATCAACAATGTAGAATACAATGAAAATTATGTAGTAGTTGTGCCTGACTTGTGGCCATAAGAGTCAGTACTGTGAAGGGCAGGTGTCTTTTGAGACTGGTTTCCACTTCTTTCCTCTCAGTTGTTACCCCCAAGCAGTTGTTCCAGCCTCAGCCTCTTCCAGTTGTTCTGAGACGGCGAATGTGTCCCACATAAGAGTGGAAAATTGTTTCGCAGCGTGGCAGACTTGATCGTATGCATGCCTTGGTTATGCCCAAAAGCATCTAAGACCACTGTTTCAGGAGTTATGGCTTTTGGGGTGGTGACTGGCCCTGTACTGCTTGTCCAAAGTGTTGTCTCCTTTCATTAAAAAGTCCCCCCTTCATATTCTGTTGTGACTCTTTTCTGCTTTGATGGGAGGCCAGCATTATTTCTCTAAATCAGGGATAGTCAAACTGCGGCCCTCCAGATGTCCATGGACCACAATTCCCAGAAGCCCCTGCCAGCAAATGCTGGCAGGGGCTTCTGGGAATTGTAGTCCATGGACATATGGAGGGCTGCAGTTTGACTACCCCTGCTCTAAATCTTCCTCATGGCCATTTTTTTTCCTGTGAAGCTTTCAGCTTTATTCCCTGGGTTGGTCGCTAGGTTCCTCTCTGTTACCTTTCTTCTCTTTCCCCTGTGCCTTTCCCTTTCCCCTGTGCCGACATTTGGGTACTGTTGAAGTTAACAAAATATGGATCTTGAAACGTAAAATTAAGTCTCCTTGGTGTTTTCTGCCACAGCGTGCGATATTAGTGTGCTAATGTCGGCCAGAAACCTGAGCAACTCAGTTGTAAGGGTAAATAAAGGCTCATGGGAACAAGGCAGTAGAAGAAAGCATTTGTTTGGTAATGTTGTAATTCGCTGAACAAAGGCAAGATAAAATTCATCTATATGTTTATTTTCTAAGCATGGATCCATCTATGAATATCAAAATCTACTGATCCATCCCACACTGAAAGAATTTTTTCCTTCAAACTGGAGACACCCCCAGGTTTTCAGGACAATCTTTTAAAAATACATTTGTGTGGGGGGGTCAGTCCCCCCCAAACAAAAATGTCATCTGTGCATGCACAGAGTACTTACCGGACAGTGCAGCTCCCAATGACTGGGGTGAGGAGGAAATCAGGGAGAGAGAAGATTGCCAAAGAAGGAGATAGGGGAAGATTGACATAGAAGGAGTGAGGGTAGATAAGGAGGTGGGGCAGAAAGAGAGAGAAAAAGAAGAAGAAGAAGAGTTGGTTCTTATATGCCGCTTTTCCCTACCCGAAGGAGGCTCAAAGTGGCTTACAGTCGCCTTCCCATTCCTCTCCCCACAACAGACACCCTGTGAGGTGGGTGAGGCTGAGAGAGCCCTGATATCACTGCCCGGTCAGCACAGTTTTATCAGTGCTGTGGCAAGCCCAAGGTCACCCAGCTGGTTGCATGTGGGGGAGCGCAGAATCGAACCCACCATGCCAGATTAGAAGTCCACACCTAACCACTACACCAAACTGGCTGGGGGGAGATTGTCAGAGAAGTGGGGGAAGGAAAGAAAGCAAAGGGGGTCCTCACTTCCCACTCATATTTATGAAGCACTGCAGCAGAAAACAGTCAGTGAACAGAATACATGAACCTGCCTTATACTGAAGCTGGAGAGAATTATATCCTTTCATGCCCATTCAGCCAACTAAGAAGGGTGCAGCTCTAGTGTAGTGGCTGAGATCTTTGAGGTCTCTGGTCCAGATCTCAACTCTTTTGAGGTTGCTTTAGACAGATCTTCAGCCCATCTCTGCAACATGGGTGTAATGTTGGCCTACCTCTCAGGGCTGTTGTGAGGGCTGCATCAAGACATATGGAGTGTTCTGAAGTAACTCACAAGACCAAGAGGCGAAGCCCAAATATTTCTAGCATAACAACAGATGTGCTGTAGCCATCAGTTTTAGACTAGAATGTGGGAGACTCAGGTTTTCATTCTGTCTTGGAAGCGCACATGGGTTATTTTGGGTTAGTCACTCTCTTTAAACCTTACCTACTTCACAGGGTTGTTGTTAAGGAGAGGCAGAAAAGGGAAGAATGGTGTTGTGGATTGGTTTGGGTCCCGGGGGGGGGGGGAAGCTGGATAGGAATATCTAACTAATAACGATTTCTATCAGTTACACTAAGTTTTGCAGCATTACAAGTATTGCTAGCACATAATTGAAAGTTAATATACTTTCTATGATCTTTATTTGTTGTTTCAAAGTCAACCATTTTCTGTATCAGACTTGCAGTGTGAACATACTTTTGAAAGAGCCAATTCTAACAAGAATTTCCTTACCATTTGGGAGGGTTCAAGAAGTGGCGTAAGTCAGGAAATACGATTTGTAATTTTAACATCATACTATTCTTTAAAAAGGGGTAATCGAGACAAGGAGTAATTCTAAAATCCAGTCAAATTTTATTACAGCATTTGCCAGCCATAAAAATAAATTTTAAAGCAATAAACGTAACAGTAAGAAATAATGAAGCAGTTCAACGAGCAATCAGAAACTACAGAATAAATTCTACTGAGTTGTCTGATCTTAACTAAGATTGCACAGTATTTTGCAACCTGGTATGGTGATGGAGGTGTTCTCTCCCATGAGTTGTTTTTGCGCACACAAAGGGAACCCACAATAAATCTGCTTTTATTATATTTTCCCCCCTGTTCTTTTGAGGAGTTGGAATCTCTTCAGAGGAAAAAAAAACTAAAAGAAATTCCTGAGTAGATGGTTCACTTCCATTGTGCTGGACACGTCTTATTTGAATTTTGAGTGGGGGAAAAGACATCACACCACGCCATAAACTGATCTTTGCACTAAAAGTTAAATCATAAGACCGCACTTTACAAAGTGATTGTATCCTTCCTGTTCTGCCTTCCCCCATCACTGCTCCAGATATCTCCCGCCTGTTTTGATGTTAAGGAACAAAGCAGGCATGACGTTACATGACCATTTAAAAATATGTTAATAGCAACCGTTGAGGCTTCCAAAGTAGGAACATTTGCACTCAGATGGGGACAGTTGTGTGTGTGCATGTTTTAAATTAAGAACCAAAGGGTTAAAAGAAGTGTGTAAAGTATTACCAAATATACAAGGAATACATACATTTATTACAGATTAGATAAAAACAAACATAGTAGCCTCAGATCAGAATAAAATCCTACAGTTTTCTCAAACATAGACCATTTTTGACCCCGATCAAAATGTGGTTTGGCCAATTGGCCTTCTTCAGTGGTCGAACGATGATGTTCCACAATGACTCCGGACATTGCAATAATAATACAATAAAGGTAAAGGTATCCCCTGTGCAAGCACCGGGTCATGTCTGACCCTTGGGGTGACACCCTCCAGCGTTTTCATGGCAGACTCAATACGGGGTGGTTTGCCAGTGCCTTCCCCAGTCATTACCGTTTACCCCCCAGCAAGCTGGGTACTCATTTTACCAACCTCGGAAGGATGGAAGGCTGAGTCAACCTTGAGCCGGCTGCTGGGATCGAACTCCCAACCTCATGGGCAGAGAGCTTCAAACAGCATGTTGCTGCCTTACCACTCTGCGCCACAAGAGGCTCTAATAATACAATAATTATGTCTTAAACGTAGACCAAGTGGAAATGGTTTTATAATCAGTAACTGTCACTTAAGGTGGAGATGTAATTCAGAGGCCTCATCTTAAATAACCTGCAGCCCTGGTCAGGTACATGTGTCTGAATGGTAATTCAGTAGTGTACCCAAGTGGTCCCCAATCTTTTTATCACCAGGGATCGGTCAACGCTTGACAATTTTATTGTGTCCTGGGGGGAGGGTAGTCTTTTGTCGAGGGACACCGCCGCCTGAGCCCCTGCTCCACTTGCTTTCCCACCAGCACCCCTGACTTCCCGCCACCCGCTGGGGGGCGCTGCCAGCAGCAGCTGTGCAGTCCCTTGCTGAGGGGGAGCCCCAGCCATGGCAGCCGCTGGAGAGCACCAAAGATGAACCTGTGGCAGACTGGCAGGGCAGCCCACAAGGCAGCAGCCACGAAGGAGGATGAGGAGGAGCCGCGGCCTGGTACCGACTGATCCACGGACCGGTCCCGGTCCCTGGCCCGGGGGTTGGGGACTGCTGGTGTACCCTCTTGATCCCCCCAAATTTTTAGATGCAGTCTTGAGCCAATAGTATGTGATGTTTAAAAAAAAAATTAAATGAACCACAGATGGGGTTAACTCACTTGGGACACGGGGATGTAAATACCTTTGCAGTTCTAATTTCTCCTCTTCTGGAGAAACAGATTTGGTTGAGTAACAAATTGGAAACTGATGTGATAAAACCCCTCCACAAATATTACAAATGTCAGTGCTCCATTTTTACCCCCCCCTCCACGTGTCATACACAAGTGCTGTTAGCAGACTAGAAATGGCAGAATATTCACGGATCTCTCGCCACCGTGACCATGTACGTTCTAGAATAGTCATTTATTAAAGCCATGTTTAAATATTACATTTTATGGGACTCATTACCAGCTTCCCTGCGCAATAATCAGATTGACAGAATCCATCAAGCCCCATAAAAATAGTTGAAGGCGGAATTTTAAAGTTTTTATCCATTTCTAATGACCACGGTGAAATGAATAGATGTGTTTGTTCTCTGATATTAATTGGCTAGCTGTGCCATTTTCCAGAATGGGGAATACACAGATGGTGATAGGTGATAAATAACTCACAAGCCAACTAATTTAGAATCCTGCTTCTGACAAAATCTGTGGGATCCCATATTTCAGAGGCAGGAGGACAAAATGGCTTATTACCCTTGTGCTAAGATCAGCTTTTGCAAAATATACTGATGTCAAACAATTAAAAATCCAGGACCCTGTACTCTTCCTTCTATATTGTCATGTAATCCCCATTCCTCTGATTACTCATATATTCCAGAGACAGCAGTCATGGTTCTATGTTGTAGTGGACATGCGTGTGTCTTGCATGTTTGTACACCATCTGTTTGTGATAAAGGGCCCATGCACATTCACTGCACCAATAAACATACTGTTTTCAGTCGCTCATTCAGCTAACGTGCATTGAACGTAATATGAGAATTACACCAGTGATGAAAAAAGAGAGACACTCTTGCCTTTCCATTCCACATTTAGCCAACTCCAGCTGCTCTGTCTGTCTCTCCTGAATTTTAGATGTTTCCGTTTTCATCCACGCCTCCTTGGATGGGTAAAGAATTGGAATGTTCCCTAATTAATAAAGATGGGTGGAACCTAAGTTTGCCAGCTCTGAGTTGGGAAATACTTGGAGGCTTTGGCGGGCGAGTCAGGGATGGGCTGGATTTGGGGGCAGCCATTTTCTGCAGGCAAACTGATCTCTGTAGTCTGGAGATGAACTTGAAATTCCATGGGATCCCCAGGTCCCATCTGGGCTGATTCTGCACTTACTCTGTTTATTCCGTTGTGGATCCTGCTGAATTCAGATTGACTTGAACTCGGGTCTTCCTCTATCCCCCCATCCCCATTGAAACAGAAAAGTGTTCTGCACATTGTTAGAAAAGCTCAGAAGGGGAGGGGGAGCCAAGCACAGCAGGAGCCTCTTTTTTTCTTTTCTTGAAGGGGGGGGGGGTTGGAGACAGCAGAGGAGGGGTAATTCATCCAAGAGGAAAATCTCTGCCGAGAGAAGTTAGGACTTCTGGAGCTTCTGTCGAGAGACGTTAGGGCGCCCTATTTGGCCTATTGAAATTTTCCCTCTGCAACAAGCATGATTTATCCGGAGTGACCTTACCTTTCCCCTGCAATATCCTGGAGTGGATATAAATCGCTAGCTACGAGAGTCCAAGTATTAAGTGTAGACCTCTGCATTTTGCCAGATTAACTTCCTGCCCCATGCCTCTATCGCTAACGTAGCAAAGCAGTCTGTCGCTGATTAGTCAGGGCGTCAGTTTAAAGACTGCCTGGTTTCCAGTTGCCGTTTCCTCGCAACACTTATTTTTCCGCCTCATTTTGGGATCTATTTTAAAGTGATTGCACTCCAAAAGCCCACGCTTCTATGAGCAGAAATTTGCCTCATGGATTTACTTTTCCCTCCTCACTCTCTGAGGCTAATGCCTCACCTCCCCCCCCCCCACACACACACTACTGCTGGAAAAGAAAGATAAAGAAGCAGCCTCGTGTTCCACTTGCCCCTCCCCAGCTTGCTCTGGCTGTACTGTCAATAGTCAAAAGGCAGAAAATAAAGCACTCTGCAGCCTATTGCTCCTTCACTGCCGGCTGTAGCTCCACCCAACCCCTGCCCCGATCAAGCAGAAAGGAGACTGAAAATTGGGACAATGCAAATGCAGAAGGGTGACGTGTTTAAAATTGGGGAAAAGGAAGGCTGTAGATACAGGTTCAAATCGACCAGAATTCGTCAATATTTACAGTGGGGAAATGTGAGTGCAGAAATGGCCCTGGAGAGCTACAGTTTAGCCCTGTCTAGCACATATGTCACTAAATATCCAATATAGCTTTACATTTCAGTGTAGACCTATTAGAAACAATGGAGTTGAAACTGGTGAAGGAAATGTTGGGTATGTACAACAGCTAGATTCGATCCCTGGAGCACCTTAGAAACCAATGACATTTCCAAGGTATAAGCTATTGAGAGTTAAAGCTCTCTCCAAAAGAACATATACTGTTGCTGGTCTCTTTTAGGGTGCTACTAGACTTGAATTAGGTTGAACTTTGTGAAGGGAGCAAAGGCTCAGAAAGTAGTTTAAAAACACGATGGTTACCCTGAAGCCTTCAAATGGGCGGTTGTAAAATTCTGTTACAGTTTTAGGTGTGAGAATTTTCAGGCCCATGCACAATGAAACGAGGAGGGGGGAAATGCACTCACGTTGTTGAACACGGAGCAAAGGTTGTATCTGGTGGCACCTTTAAGACTGACAAAGTTTAATTCTGGGTATAAGCTCTCATGGGCATGTACACTTCAGATACATGCACACAAAAGTGTATACCCAGAATTAAGCAAGCAGCCCACGTGGCGTCGGACTTCCCTTCCACCTTAGCCAGCCCAGCGAACCCTGGAAGATCAGCAGGGCCTGCACAAAAGGGAGTGGAGCAAGGAAGCCCATGGTGGAACAGGGAAGAGCAAGAGTGGTGGGACATTTCCTTGGTCAAAGGTTCCCCAACATGGTGCCCGTGGAACTTGCCAAGTTACCTTGGAACTTGCCAAGCTTTCTTGAAAGCGGATGGGGCCGCTGTAAGGCAGGGCATTTGATTCCGACTCTTGCAGTGGCCATTTTGGGGTGGCACTCTGCACTCCTCAAAATCCCGTTGGTTCTCACATGGTCAAAAAGTTTGGGTATTCCTGGTATAGCCTAAGCGGGGAAGGTGCAGACAGCAGCAGTACTAGTGAGAAATTCAAGCTGTTTTCACCCAGTGTGCATTTCAAAAGCCATCTGTTTGCATTACCACTGAGCTTATGAGATCATGGCAGAACGCTGAGCAATTTATTAGGCATTTTTTTAACCAACACAACATGGTTTGAGGTGGATGCACACTCCTTTTGGTATAGGGGCATTTGGATCAGTTTGTAGCCAACAAGTGCAGGAAGCCTTCCTCCTATCCTTGGGCATCTCACTGGTGAAGCTATATAGAAGTCACTGTTTCCAGTGTACATGGCCAAGAAACACACTGAAAAGAAGGCCTTTGTACATCCTGGCTAAAGTTGGGTGAAACCACCCAATTCTTCTCCAGTTGGGTGGGCAAATTTGGCAATTCCCTGCTATCCATCAATGTTTTTTGGAATACCAGTGGTTTCATCAGAACGCATAACTGGCCTTCCATGCACAACATGTTTCAGTAATGTACACATTGTGTTCTGGATGTTGTCTGCTAGTTGTCTCAGAATGGGTACATAGCATTTCTTTGTTTGCAGAAGTCATTAGCACTGGTGGAGAAGACACACCTGTTAGTGGTTCTGCACATACACACACACCATGGACCTTATACACAGGCTGACGCTCCTTTAACATGGATCTCTCAACCGCGAGGCGGATCCTGGATGGTGGATGGGAACGGGCCCGTCTTCTGTACTCTGTAGGTGACTACCGGCTATCCTCAGGTAAGTACATTGAATCTTAAGCTGTAGGCATAGCAAGGGAGTGAGGAGCTTGAAGTCAAAAGATGCGCAGGAGAGTGTTTGAAGGGGAGGGAGAACCATGTTGATCTGGGGGCACTGCATGTTCTTCAACAGTTTAGGATAGATACGTCAGGCGAGGGATGAACCCGTATGCTTTCCAAAGCTACGTAACTTGAATTTTCCTCCCTTGTCTTTTTAGTTGCAGGAATAAAGAGTAACATCAAGCTCCTCGGGTGCTGGAGGACAAGGTCAGTACGTGTGGGAACATGTATGTGTGGTGAATTTCATGTCTTGTGTTGTTTGTGAGGACAGGGGTCCCCGGCCTTTGTGAGTGCATGGTCACCTTTGGAATTCTAGCACAGCAAGATGGGCACTGCCACAAAATGGCCGTTGCAAGTGGCAGAGTCTGTCACAAAATGGCCGCCGCAGCTTACCTTCAGCCACACACTGAAGATCCTTATGCTGTGGTGGCTCATGGGAATTGTAGTCCATGAACAGCTGGAGAACCACAGTTTGGTCAAATATAGTGCCTGTTCCTGCCTCCTTCTCTCCCCCCCCCCCATCTCCACTCCCACACCATCAGTTTTTCTTCCTTCCCTGCCCTGATGTTCTCTCCCTGGGAAAAGTCTGGCTGGGGTGGTCAGAGCAAGCCACTGGGTGGGACCACGTTGCATGGTGGGAAACATGCAAGGACTTGCCTGGGATACCTCATTTCTTCAGGTCCCTTCCCACTCTACTTCCTGTTCTCATTCCCTGGCAACTTTCATCTTTCTCTGTTTTTCTTTACTTCCCACCCACCCGCTTTCCTTTTGTTCAGCCCTACATCCTTATTTATTTACTTTGTTTTTATACTTCACTTTTCTCCCCATTAGGAACCTAAGGCTAATTCCGCACGAGGAGAAAAGGCCAGGAGGGCAGTCATGTGGCAGCGGGGAAAAACTCCACTCCCACATGCCAATGACGCCAGGCCAGGCCAGGCCTCTCTTGGGCCTGGCGCATTTTAGGCCCCTGTTGCCCCGCTTTAAGGGAACGTGGATATTTTCCATGTTCCCCTTGCCGCTTCACGGGCCAACGGGACCTAGCCTGGTGCAGGCCTGTGTAGACATCTACAGTGTGCCAGCAGGGACAAAAAATGCCCCAGTCAGCCAAATGGGGCATTTTTTAAAATTTACAGGACGGTGGGATTGCATTCAACGTTCTTGCAAATTACATCCCACAAGCACACACAAACACGCACAAGGCAGAACCTTTCTGCCCCAGCTGCATCTGACATACAAATCTTGGGTGAACCAGGTCCTCCGTGGGGACACAGAAAGCAGCGGAGCATGCAGCTCCACCGCAATGCACTGCGGTGTCCTGGAGTGGCACCACTGATGCAGAATTGGCCCAAAGAGAGCTTAGATCATTTCCCTTGCCTCAGTTTTAGCCTAACAATATCCATATTATCTCAGGCCCAAATCAAATGCAGAAATGATCCCAGGTTTTGAAGAACTCCCCCTATTTTCCCCTTCCCTCTTCATCACCCAGGATAGGGCCAGATAGCTGGAGAAGCCACTAAATTCAGAGCCACCCCCATGAAAACACGAATGGGTTCCACCATATGAATGCGTATGCAGAAGGCAGCCCCACTTTACCCAGCAGGACTTAATCTTGGGAAAGTGTGCATGGGACCAAAGGCTGAAGTGTGCCTTGCAAATGCTGAGGGAGTTGAGGAGGAGACCTATGAAGCTCACCGCACGACAGACCAGCTTAGAGCTCTGCAGTAGGGCGACAGATGAAATGCTCCTCTGCACAGCCCAGTCAATTTGGATTCAGCCGAAATAAGAACATGAGGCATGCTGGAGCAAGCCAGTGGCCCCTCCCGCCCAACACTCTGTGACACACAGTGACCAAACCCCAGGTTCCATCAGGAGGTCCACCACTGGGGCCAGAACTCCAGGAGCCTTCCCATTGTTGCCTCCAAACACCAAGAATACAGAGCATCACTGCCCCAGACACTGATCCATCTGTGCCCTGTGGTTAATAGACTTCTGCTCTTAAGAGTATGAGAAGCTATGTTGGATCAGGCCAGTGTCCCATCCAGTCCAACACTCTGTTTCTGACAGTGGCCCAGGTGCCAAGAGGAGGTGCTAAGAGGAGGCCCACCAGCCGGAGGATCCTGCTGGGGAGGAGAGCAAGAAGAGGAAAAAATGGCAGTCACTACAAGAAATGGCTGTCAACCTCCAGGGAGCACCTGGAGATCTCCTGAGATCACAACTGGTCTACAGGCAACAGAGAATCAGTCACCTGGTAAAAAATGGCCACTGGAAGGTGGCGTAATACTCCATTGGAGTCCCTCCTCTCCCTAAACCCCACTTTCCTCCGGCTTCACCCCTCAAAATTTCCAGGTATTTCCTAGGCCTATTCTGCACACAATAGATAATGTACTTTCAATGCACTTCAGAAGTAGATTTTCCTGTTCTGCACAGGAAAATCCAGCTGCCAAAGCACATTGAAAGTGCATTGTCCTATGTGTGCGGAATGAGCCCTAGTCTGCTGCCAGCAACCCTATCTTTAAGGGTTAGGAACGTTCAGCTCAGAGTTTAAGAGAGTAACAATTACCAATGTTTCCTGGTGTTCCTTAATGTGTGCAGTAGAGTTATGACCAAAAGTCGTTCTGTACAGCTTCTGGATGACCAGGTGGGCCCTGCAAATGATGCTTTGTAATGAATGATGTTTCAGAGGTTAGCCATGTTGGCCTGGAATAGAACAACTTGATGCCGGTCCAGGAGCAGACTTCAAGACCCACAAGCCGTTTGGGGGATGAGCTTTCAAGAGTCAAAGCTCTGGCAAAGGTAGTGTTGTTGGTGTATAAGGCACTCCTGCACTCGAATCTAGATATAAATCTAAATAAATAAATAAATAAATAAATAAATAGATACAGTGAACAGGGTCCTTCAAAAAAGAAGCAAAACGGACCTAGAATGGGAAGGTTCACCGTCACAGTTGAGTTCCCAGAAGTCACACAGCATTGTGTTGTTGTTTCCCCCCAGGACCGTCTGCCTTGATGAATGAGACAAGGAGGACGAAACTCCCAGCAAGGCCTCTTCACCTAGAACATCTTGGAGAAGCCTCCCCCACCACACCCTGAGGAATTGTTTTACTGAGAAAAGTCAATACACGTCTGTACGATTTACGTTTCAGAGTTTTCCAAGTTGATTTTCCTGAGTCAGTTTTCCCAAGGTTTCGACCTTCCCTTTTTGTATTGAAAAATAAATGGTGTCTGTCCCTCCCCCACCCCCCAGTTTTACTTATTTAGTGGGATTTCAAACCCCACCACCACCAGTTCTGTTTTCCCAGCCTCCTACAAACCTCTTCCCAACGCTGCTAGTGAACTCCTACACTCCATTTCTCCGTACAGCCGCTGGCAGAATGTCTGCAAAAACAACTTTGCAGATCTAACCCATCTGCAAGGGGCATAGGGGTCTGAAGGACCTCTCCTTCCTCATGGACGTTATTCTGGATGGCTGCACATCAGAGCCTAGACAGGTGCTTTGAAAAATCCTGCCAGATATCTGTTTAGCGTCTTCTGTTCCCTTCTTTTAGTGGTCAGTGAAAACAGTCAAGCATTTTAAAGAGGAGGAATTTTTGGATTTTTAAAGTAGACTCTGCTGCTGTTGTACTGTGGTTTTTATTTGATGTCCGAGTCAGAGAACCTTTATTGGCATAAAAAAGGCAAAGCATAAAAACTAAAATACAAACAATTACGGTTGCAGAATCTGTAGAGTGGTGGTCCCCAACCACCGGGCCGCGGCCTGGTGCCGGGCCGTGAAGGCCCTGGAACCGGGCCGCGGCTCCCTCTCCCTGCCCCGCCCACCACATTAAGAAACTTCCCAGGCTGCAAGCTTGCAGCCTGGCAAGCTTCTTACTGTGGGAGGGGGGAGAGGGAAGCAAAGCCACACATGCGCCATGTGCGGCCGAAAACAAGCATGCACGGAAGTGCTGCGCATGCGTTCTTGGCCGCGCATACACGGCCCGGTCGCCCTCCCTGCCGCCACTGGTCCACAGCTTGTAAAAGGTTGCGGACCACTGCTGTCGAGGACAGGCTTTTGTTCAGAATTGCCTACAAAGACAGCTACTTTTACAATTATTGTGGAATCCTTCACACTTAGTATAGTTTTTATCCAGTCTTTCTCGTCAACACAGATAGATCTCAATTCGGGTGATGTTTGATGTTTTTGTTTTGGATTACTTTGAGAAACGTCTTTTATTAGCCTACTCTTTATTACGTCGATCGCAGAAAGCAAACATTTCTGCATAACTGTTTGAAGTTGCCAGCCCTCTTGTTTTTGGAAAATGTAAGGGAAGTATGGCACTGAGGTCGTAGGGAGAGCTGAGCTTACTTTGTTGCAGAAGACAGAGACACATACCAAATTCCAGCTGGAATGCGATTGGGCGACTGTTTTGATAAAAACTGCATGTAAGAAAAACAATTGGTTCATTTGCAGGCGAAGATTATAATAGATCTGTGCCCCAAGGCCTGTTTAAATGCGACACTGCATGCAGGAAAAAATTCACCCATGTGATGGCTGCACATTCTTTGTGACTTGGATACATCTGGAAAGAATCTCTGGTTGCTTGCTAGGGATTGATATCTTTAGAGACTTTTAGGGCTATATAGGAAGCCAATCTAAATGGAAATGGTTAGAAATGGGTTTAAGTTGGTCAAGATAAAAGATCATGGAATTATCTTAAGATAAACCAACACAGATATCTGGGAGTAAAAAACTCAAACATGGGATATCTATTTTCAGCCAGTAACTAAAACTTGGAGAAGGATGTCAGGAGGGAATGGACAGGTAGTTATATCTGAAGAACTCATGTATAAAACTCACAAACCTTATTCAAAGTTAAGAGCAGTGATCTCTGGAGAACTGAGTTTGATTCCCCACTCCTCCAGATGCAGCCAGCTGAGTGACCTTCTCTCAGAACTCTCTCAATTCCACCTCCCTCACAGGGTGTCTGTTGTGGGAAGAAGAAGAAGGGAAGGCTATTTATTGTAAGCCACTTTGAGACTCCTTGCGGTAGTAAGAAGTGGGGTACAAAAAAGCAGCTCTTCTCTCAGCTCCTCTTCTAGATTAAATATTTTTGATCAGAACATCTTCTTGCTGGAAGGTAGGTTTTCATCCCATCCTTGCCTAATAAATCCTCAAATGCTAAGCTAAAAGTATGGAGTGATATAGTGCTAGCTTTTATGCGGTCAAACTAGCATTCAAAGATGGCAAGATATATTCAGAAACCTATTAGAAAGATGCCTTTAGTTCTTCTTGTCATTATCATGCATTATTTATTCTTGCGAACTGTCTACTATTGCAGAGTTTCCGAAAGTTTTAATACAAGGAATTTGAACAAAGGTGTTTCAAAATCCCCTTGAAATGTGCATTGTTAGCAGTGTGACAATGTGAAATACAGCGTTAGGCATGAGTTTGCTAAAAAAAAACAACAACAACTTGGAGTACACTTAAGTACATTAAAGTAAACAGTTTCTCAAACTTTGTTCTGCTGCTTCAAAACAACACAAGTACCCTCTGTGGCACCTGGGCATCTATGTTGTTGTGGGCAGCTTTTAAAATTTGTCACAGGTGTATAGAAAAGTAACCTTCAGCTACTAACTACGTCTGGTGACGTGTCCTGCCAGTCAGCCCACACCTGAGAGCTGGATCCATGATTTCAGATTCACAAAGAAGGCAAGGTGCAACCAAGTCACCCTGTGAGAAAAGGCTTCATTATCAGGGGCTAAATTATCATTGTCTACAATTCAGAGACCTATCTGTTTGGTTTCATTTCTGCCAAACCATGTTCTCCCTCTTGAGAGGCACCAAATCAACCAGTTGGCCAAAGCTGAGGCATCCAGCCCAATCTCCCTCAGACCCAAGGAAGAAAATAAATCTGCCCTCTGAGGTAAATGTTTCCCCAAATGTTGTAGTTTACCGATCCCCAACCTGTGGGCCACGGACCACATGTGGTCCTTTGACTAATTGGAGGTGGGCCCCGAAGGACGTCTTCTCCCCCCCCCAGCCCTTTAAAACACACTTCATTGGTGTGGCATGTCTGTATCTTATTTTGAAGGGATGTTTAAACATTACCATAGCGATCAGAGAGCGCTAGGGCAGTGGTTGAGAGTAGAGGAGTAAACTACCCCCCCCCACACCGGGCCTCAGTAAAAGGTGTTGAGTGATCCCCGGTGAGTGGTCCCCGGCGTTGAGTGGTCCCCAGTGATAAAAAGGTTGGGGACCACTGTTGTAGTTGGTAGACCCCAGTACAGGGTCACTTGAGTCAATTTGGAGTTAATCAGGAAGATAATCCTGATTGCAAGGATTCCATTGGCCAAAAAGCTCCCCCCCCCCCCCGGTTTCATGTGTCATGGAACACATCCCCTTTCTTGGATTCAGCTGACATAGCCACACAAATCCATATACTATGGTAACCACCTTACTGGGCAACTGTAATGTGCTTTATGTGGGGTTGCCCTTGAAGACAAAATGGAAGCTGTAGTTGGTGTAGAACGTGGCAGCTAGATGTGAACATGGGTTAAACACTCCAAACATATCACCCCAGTGGAAGCCCTTTCACACCTGTGATTCAGTATAGGGATGGGATCCATCTACCTATCTGGTGACTTCTATCCTAAATTACTTTCTTCACCTAGACCTGGCACACTTGTCTCTCAAGTCCAACCAGTAGGCTATAGTGATGCCTGCTATCATGGAGATCTCCAGGAAACCATCAGTCTTCACCGTCCCATCACTCCACCCATGTGGTCATTGAACCTCCACCTGATCCTCACCCAGCTCATGAAGAATGCTGCTGCCTGTGCAAGAGAATAAATGGGCACAAATGCAATAGTAATAGAAACACTCAGAAACCAGGGGAGAAGCAGTTCAATCCACAGATGTAGAAGTTATCTTACGTTAGCCCAGGAGTCCCCAGTGTTGTACCCCATCAACCCCATTCCTGGCCCAGGTGCTTTTAGAAAGCGAGGCCCGGTGAGATTTCTGCCCACCAAGGTTTCTAGTTTATTACGTTTTTATTTTATAAGGTTACAAAAAGGTTACAAAAGAGTAATAGTGTTGATTACACATCACATTAAATCCCTCCATCCAACCCTCTCCTTGAGTCTGAAGTTTGTCATTTTTGAAGATAGTCCATGTAGGAACACCATTGTTCTTGGTATTCTTCTGGCGGTTTTCTGTTGACCATCGAGGTGAGTTTTGCCGTGATAGATAGCTCAGCCACTTTGTCCATTTAGTAACTTTTTCACATCTCCACCACACATGAAAAAATATCCTACTTTTACATTGCATTTCCAACAATCGTCATTATAGCCCTTAGACATTTGAGCTGTTGCTTTAGGAGTTATATACCATCTGTAAAACATCTTGTACCAGTTTTCTGATTGGCTAATTGAGGTTTGATTGGTTGTGCAGATCTTAACAAACATTGCTTTGGCAACAGCAGCTGCCACCACAATGCTAGGCTGTTCACTGTGTGTCTGTAAATAAGATATGGTTGACATTTTGTGGCTCGCTTTGCCTCCTGTGGCAGCCATTTTGTGGCTGTGCCTACTGGGCTGTGTCAGATTTCCTGCAGGCTAAAAGGAGTGAGATCCCCTCATGGACATGTGAAGTATTCTCATATTTAGTCTATCCAGTTTGGTGTTGGCAGTGGTTCTTCTGGGTCTCAGGCACAGATCTTACCAGATAATATTAACTGGAGATGCTGGGGATTGAACCTGGAACCTTCTGCATACAAATGAAGTGCTGTACTTCTGAGCCACGGTTTTACCTCAAAGCAAAAATGTCTCAAAGAGGGACTCTAGCATCTGTAGGCCGGGTAGATATACTTTTTTGACATGACCAGTCTTACACTCAGCGGAACCTGGGAATAATTACGGAAAGTATTAGTCTCTGGTGAAAGGCTTGTGGACTATTTGACTTGATTTGTCAGTTTGTCACCTATTGACAGTGTTGACTGAATGAAGGGAGGAGGTTGGCTCAGGGGTGGGGTATCTGCTTGGCATGCCGAAGGTCTCAGGTTCAATCCCTGGCATCTCCAGTTAGAAAGACCTGGCAGATAGTTATGAAAGACCACAGCCTTGAGCGCTGCTGCCAGTTGAGTAGACAATATCGACTGACGGACCAAGGGCCTGATTCACAATAAGGCAGTTTCACATAGTTTCTCTGTTGACTAATTTTTTTTAGTTTTGTCACATCCCCTTCTCTTGATTGATTTGATCATCTTCCTCTTTGCCTCTCCCTCTTCTCCTGTTTCTACCCGTGTGTGTGTACTTATACCACAGTAAATCTTCAAGATGCCACAAGACTCTTTGGTATAATAAAAATCATATAATTAAAATAATCTCTTTGTGGTGGTTTATACAACAAATATAGCCTACATAAATCTGGTTGTACTGTAAGTTGCTGAATAAAGCAGGTTTTGACACAAGAGTCTGGAGAGGCAGCATAGAAACATCCTATATACATGAATAAAGGTTTGGGTGATTATTGCAGTCTAGATACAACTCTTCTGGAGAAGAATGCTACAATTGATTTGTGATCTATAAAATATATGTGAAAAATCCCACTTGTCTGATGAGTAGCTTCAAGAAGTAAATTCAAGAACACAAAACTCATGGTTGTGTTGTTGTTCAGCAGTATGTACTTGTCGAAAGCGTGGTTGGAGAACAAAGTTCCTAGGGTGAAATTTGGCTTCAAAAGGCTGTGGAAACTTAGGATGACTGGGGAAAAAATGACATATTTGAAGCAAGAATAAGAATTAACACACAATCACAAACATAGGTTAATCTCTTCCCCCCCCCCCTACCATTTCTGAGTACTCAGTGCTATAACTGATCCAGAATTGGAAATTGATGTCGTATGTTATATCATTACACTAATCCTTGCTTTCTTTTTATAGAAAATAGGATTTGTGAAAAGACACATGTAGGCCACTTTGAGACAGCCTTTGTAATCTGTTTTGGTAGCTGGTTGCTTACAGATTTTTTGATGTTATTTCAAGCAAAACCATTTTGGCAACCAGCTGCTAATGGGTTTTATTTACCTGTTCATTCAAAGACAGCTGTGTCTGGTTAGCAAAGTGTGGTTGAACCGTTCTTGAGGGTAAACCGCTTTAATCTCTTCTTTGCACTTTTGGATCACTATAGCAGGGGTAGTCAAACTGCGGCCCTCCAGATGTCCATGGACCACAATTCCCAGAAGCCCCTGCCAGCGAATGCTGGCAGGGGCTTCTGGGAATTGTAGTCCATGGACATCTGGAGGGCCGCAGTTTGACTACCCCTGCACTATAGTGTGCTGTTTAAAATGTCTGCAGCACTTCCAATAGCGCAGTGCTTTCTCCCCCACTCTTTCTTGCTATGCAGGCTTCCTTGAACGCTTTTTTTAGCGATCTAAGGTGCGCTATAGCGCTAGACCAATACAGCACTTTAGTTCTACAGCAGTACCATGGAGATACATTGATAAGTGCTATATTTGCCTTGCGCTATAGTGCTTTACTTAGAATATTCAGACTTTTGGGGGGGAAAGCGTGCCACGCTGTTTGTTTGAAATGGCCAGATTGCTTCAGAGAAGGGTCATTAATAGGAAACCCCAGTTCCTGTTTCACTTTACTTGAAGTTGGGCCAACAATGGATAACATCCAGTGTAGAATTGCAATTCTGTGCTTGCTGAGATGCTTGGTGGGTATGCAGGAACCTATCCATGTGGCATTGTGTGTGGCCAGCTCTTACAAGTGCTAAGGGAACATGCCAGGGCAGCACCCAGTCAGCAGGCTTACAGATCCTTAGCAAGTTAGCACTTTGTAGGCAGGTCATGTGATCTATAGTGGCTGTTTATATGCAGTGCCATACCTAAAGGGGGAAGGGACTGTGGTTTAGTGGTAGAGCTGCTGCATTGAATGTGAATGGTCCCAGGTTCAATCCCTGGTATCTCCAGTTAAAGGACTGGGCAATAAACTATGTGAAAGACCTCCCCCTGAGACCCAGGACAATACTAACTTTGACAGACCAATGGTCTGATTTGATATATCCCTGTGGGATCTGTCAGTGTTCCGCAGGGCCTGTAAAACGGAGCTCTTCCGCCAGGTCTATGGTTGAGGTTGGGGTCAGCGAGGTAGATCTACTGCCCCCCCCGGGCCTTCGGGCTTTGAAATGAACATCATTGGACCTCCTTCTCTACCCCTCCTTAGTAATAGTGGTTAGGAATGGGATTTTTCCGCCATGTTGGGAGTATTTTAAAGTCTTTTAATAGGAGTTTTAATTGGGATTTTTAGACATTGTGATCCGCCACAAGCTGTCCAGGAACTGGCGGGGAATGAATGAATGAATGAATGAATGAATGAATGAATGAATGAATGAATGAATGAATGAATGAATGAATGAATGAATGAATGAATGAATATAAGGCCTTACACGGTTTGGGCTCTGTGTTTCTGAGAGACCATTTCTCTCAATATGCTCCAAGAAGAACACCAAGATCATCGTGTGTGAATATGCCAACAGCCCTTGCCCCAAAAGAAGTGTGCCAGACCTTGACCAGGGCCAGGACCTTTTTTGGCCTTGGCCCCAGCCTGGTGGAACACGCTGCCAACAGGGACCCAGGCCTTGATGGAACTACCACATTTCCACAGGGCCTGTAACATGGTGCTGTTCCACCAGGCATATAGTTGAGGCCAGAGCAAACAAACAGAATTATATGGCCTGCTCCCTCCTCCAGAATATAGCACCTCCCAGGGAATACCAGCTTAGATGGCTTACTGACATAGTGATATAACAGGGCATTCAGGGTTACTGTTCTGTTGTTTTTATTGTCTTGTTAAATGTTATATTTATAGAAAATGTGCTGTACACTGCCCTGAGCCTATTTAGGGCGGGCTGGTTTATAAATCTAATTAATAATAACAGTAATAATGATAAGGCAGCTTCTTATATTCACACGGGTGTTCAGATTTCAACTGGCCCTTTAGTGGGGGCTGAGGGCCTCAGACTTGAACTTCCGAATGATAACAGAGTTCATCATTTGGCCTCAGCTTATAAAGTCTCATTCCCACCCCTGACGATTTTTCCCCGTTGAACATCATTTCGTTTTGGAGGGCAGCCGTGACAGTCTGCTGTGAAAGAGATTTGAGTCTGGTAGCGCCTCATATAAGCTTTTCAAGAGTCGAAGCTCCCTTCTTCTGAGGGAACAAAATTTGAGTCCAGTGGCACCTTTAAAATAACATTTTATTCAAGGTGTATGCTTTCGTGTGCCGGTCCGTGGACTACAATTACCATGAGCCCCTGCCAGCGGCCATTGGACTCAAATGTTGTTCTGCTGCTTCGGACCAACTTGGCTACACACCTGAATTTATCTTTCTGTGGGAAATTGGTCAGTGGATGCTTAGACACTCACACTACATAACACAATTTTCAACTGGATTTCCTGCTGTGTAAAATGACAAAATCCACTTGCAAACCATTGCTGAGGTGAATTGAAGCAGCATTATTTAGCACCCATGTCTTATCCCTCAGCTTTCAGTTCTCCCTGGCCCATCTTGCTTTTGATAGGTAGCTCATGGACTTGCCTCGAAGATCCTACTGGATCTTTTGCGATCTTTCATAATAAATGTTGACTTCATGTCTGCAGTGCTTGAGTGGGCATTTGTGAGACACCTTGCATCCTTTATCAGGGACAAAGTGAAATCTTTGTAAAACTTACTATTCACATCTAGGTTATGTCTCCAAACCCAGGGTTGCAGTGATGCTCAGGATATCAGAGGAAAGCCTCGGTTGACATGCCAGCTCATCTATCCCTTCTTTCCCACACCTAAATCTTAGCAGATGGATTCGTTTGGTCATAAAGAAGCACTATTGAGCCTGTCTTTATTGGTGGGGTCATTTATGGATTTCTTTTTGCTTACTTTTAGTTCTGAACAGTGATTACTAAATTTCTAGAGCTCGGTTTTCCGTAAAGGTTTATCTCTTCAGAGTCCAGTGTTGTTTCCTGACACCCCTGCTTTACAAGCAAAAAGAAAAATGCTTGTGACACTAGCAAGTCTCTGCTTTCAATCCCAATCATGAGCCTGAAGTTTGTTAAATTTTGTCTCCAACAGGATCAGAGTTCTACGTTTGGATGGCTTAGAGAAAGAAAGGGAAAGTAACTCCCCCCCCCCTTTCCCCTTCCAAAGGGAGCCTGTCTTTCTGACATTCCTCCCCCACTCTCTTGTCCCCGTTCCCCGTCATCCCACAAAGCAGAGCCCTGGGTGTTTACTATGTTGTGCTTGCTTCTCGTTCTCTCTGGGCCATGGGCTCAGCTGCTTCTTATTACAAAACTTTTTATTACTGAACTGGAAATTGAAGTTTATTTACAAAAACAGAGAGTCCCAAAAGGAAGGAACAGGGCTACTCTACCAAGTCATACATCTTATGTATTGTTGTAAAGGTGGTATAACTCTGCCCTGGATAGCCTGGGCTAGCCCGAGGTCATCAGATTTCAGATGCTAAGCAAAGTCGGCTCAGCTTAGTGCTTGGATGGGAGATGACCCAGGAAGTCCAGGGTTGCTACATAAACAGCCCATGGCAAACTACCTCTGAACATCTCTTGTGTGAAAACCCTATGGGGTCGCCATACGTTGGCTGTGACTTTCCACCATCACCATCACCATCAATTTATTACAGAATCAAATTCAAGTCCGGGAGCTGCTTTAAGACCAAAACAGTTTTGCTCAAAAGTGTAAGATTTCGTGTCATGGACACATCTCCAGAGACATAAAAGCTTATACCTAGGATCAGACTTGTTGGTCTTAAAGGTGCCACTGGGCTTTGTTCTGCTGCTTCATGGCTACCCAAAGGAATCTATAAGATATTACAGTTAACGATTTTTCAGCAGTATTGTAATACAATAGGTTTTTAAAATCATCTGGAACAGCTTTGCTGTGTAATAAAAAACTAAGGCCTAGGTGGGCGGAGAGTAGGTGGGGCCAGTCCGATCTTTTTACCAATCGGACTGCCTTCCGATTGGTACAAAGATCGGACTGGTTCCGCCCGCCCCCCTGTACTTGGAACCAATAGGGAGGTGACATAGCCCACCCCCCTGCCCGGCCAGGGGCAATCTGGTGACATCGCTGCCAGCCTGCCCCTGACCACCACAGGGAGAGGAGGTCGGTAGGGCTACCACGGGGGGATGAGAACAGAGGCTTGGACAGGCTGCGCCAGCCCTTTTATATATAATAAATAAGTTATATGAGAAATAATATACAATACATATGTATGTGTTTTTCTGTGTTAGGTCTCATTAAGCTTCTTCCGACTTATGGCGACCCTATGAATTAATGGCCCCCAGAACTCCCCATCATTAACAGCCTTGCAAACTGAGGGCCATGGCTTCCTAGATTGAATCAATCCATCTTATGTATCGCCTGTTTTTTTTCTTGCAACTTTTCAGCTTTTCCTCGTATTATTGTCTTTTCCAAGCAGTGTTGTCTTCTCATCCTGTGACCAAAGTACAACAGCCTCAGTTTAGTCATTTTAGGTTCTAGAAAAGGTCCAGGCTTCATATGATCTAGAACTCCATTTGTCTTTTTGGCCATCCAAAGTAGCTGTAAAACTCTCCTCCAGCATCACATTCCAAAGGAATCCACTTTCTTATTGTCAGCTTTCTTCATTGTCCAACTTTCACATCCATTAATAGTGATGTGAAATACTATGGCATGAGTTATGTTGATCTTGGTCACCAACAACTCATCCTTACACTTAAGAATCTTTTCTAGCTCCTTCATGCCCTTCCCAGGCCCAGTCTCCTTCTGACTTCTGGGCCCTTTTGGTTCAGGTTTGGTTAAGGAATAGAAAATCTTTTAACAATTTCAATTTATTCATCTTTATCCCTAAAGGTGTGTGATTTCCCCATAGTCATTACTTTTGTCCTTGTAATATTCAGTTGTAATCCTGTTTCAGCCTTTTCTGCTTTAGCCTTCAGTGGCAATCATTTCAAGTCTTTCTACTAGCAATGTGGTGTCATTTTCATATTGCAAATAGTTAATATTCTTTGCACCAATTTTCATTCTACCTCTAAATCGAATCCAGTTTTCCTGATATGTTCTGCATGCAGATTAAATAGACAGGGAGATAACATACATTTTTGTCTCTTACCTTGGGAACTGGAAGCCAATCTGTTTCTCAATGTTCAGTCATAACAGTAGCCTCTTGTCTGGAATACAGGTTAGAACATAGAAACAATCGTGGTACACCCATTTCTTTTCACAGTAGCTTTTCATGATCCACACAGTCAAAATCTTCATTGTAATCTACGAAACACAAGATGATTTTCTTCTGAAATGCACTCTTATGCTCCAGTAATCACCATAAATAGTCTGTAGTGCTCCTTCCTTTTCTGAGTCCAGCTGAGTCCAATATATGATTTTTCTCATTCCACATATGTTAACAGTCTGTCATAATACGTTGAGTGTTACTTTACTTATATGAGAAACCAATGCAATGGTCCAATAGTTGCTGCAGTCTTTGATGTCCTCTTTATTTGGATTTGGAATGTCGATAGAGCATTTCCAATTTGTAGTCCATTGTTTATTTTCTCCATATTTTCTGCCATGTTTTTGTTCAGATTTTGATGGCCTTCATTTTTGTGAGTTGGAATAGCTCTATCGATAACCCCTAAAGTCCTGGTGATTTCTCCAAGTTCTCAGTGCTGTTTTTCCCTTCACTGTCTAAAACTGTAGATTCTTTTTTAGATGTTTCTTCCTGGAAGAAATCTGTCATCCTTTTATCTCTTCTATATTGTTCTTCAGTGTATTCTTCCCATCTTTTCTTTATTACTGTTATTCAGTTAATGTATTTCCATGCTAATCTTTCAGCAAAACCTAACCTGTGCTTTAGATGTCCCTTTGACTTGTTGGATTGTTTGGAACAGATCTCTTGATCTTTTAATTTTGTCTTCTTCTGTTTCTTTGCACTAATTATTGAAATAAATCACTGTACTTCATGACAGTGATTAGAGCACTGCATTTAGACCTAATTCTATTTCTGACACCTCTTAAGTTTGTTTCTTATATGTCCTCAGCCATTTTAATAGTATTAGCAGTCATCCATGGAAGCTTTTTTTCATTTCTTTTGGCTGCAGGAATAGTCTTTTCACATACTTTCTCAATAATATCTCAGGTTTCATTCTGTTTTAATATAGCCAGACAGACAGACTGACATACAGACAGAAAGATAGATAATCCCATTAAACTTAGATGGTGTTATACCATATTCTTTCACTGCTCATGCATATGATGTAAAGGGGAGCCATTTTCTAAACATTCTGAAATATAACTAGGGGTTTCCATATGTTTCATATGTGTTGATATCTATTCCACTGTCATGATTTCCCAGTTTTTTAAATACCAGCTTCTGATATTAGATAATTTTTCACCCTCCAGCTTTTTGTCACTAGGTATTTGGTTGCTGTTAATAACCGCACAATGTGTTATCTTTTCATTTAAATGATTGTTTGTCTAAAACGTCTAACAGATTTTCATTGGTTATAGGGAAATGGAACAACTTATTTTACTGATACAATGCACACTTAATGGCCAAAAGTGTAGTATATTGGCACATTCTCACCAGGTCTGAAAAACAGAACTTGATTTGCCATGCTTCTTCCAGGAAGACACTGGATATTGACCTGCATTATGATGTAGTTTGCTTGGGGTTAGATACCATCTGGCATATACTTTAAATGTGGGCTTACTTATGTGAAGACCAAATAGAGGGCCACAATTGAGGGTTTACTCCTGTGCCCAATTCTCTTTCCCATTTAGTTTTGTATCCTGGACCTTCTGCCCACATATGTTCTCATAAAATGTTACGTTTGTCAGAGATTGCCTTTTGCAAATATTCCGCCTGTTATGTGAAATGGCCTCCAGTATCACTGTATCACTGTTAAGCAGCTCTCTATTCATTGGTGATTCGAGGTAGAGCCTGGGGAGAATGGGGTCTGGGGAGGGTATAATGTCAGAGACTCCACTCTCCAAAGCAGCCATTAGATTAGAAGCTGGGTTTGATCTCCCACTCCTCCACATGCAGCCAGCTGGGTGGCAGGCTAGTCACAGTCCTGTTAGACCTATTCTCACAGCAGTTTTCTCAGAGCTCTCAGTCCCACCTTCCTCACAGGGTGTCTGTTCTGGGGAGAGGGAGGGAAGGTGATTGGGAGCCGCTTTGAGACTCCTTCAGGCAGTAAACCCTCCTCATTTTCTCCAGTGGAACTGATCTCTGTCACCTAGAGATCCATCTGAATTCTGGAAGAACTCTAGGCCCTGTCTGGAGGTTGGCAACTCTAGCTCATTGGGTGAGGGGCAGCATTATTAGCACATGCTTTCCAGTGGGCCTACTTTGCTTTAAGGTTATAGTTTTGAACCAGCTCTTTAAGGAAAGCACCAAAGACAATGTGCATTTGCAAAACAGCTTTTTTCCTCTCTTCCTTCACACCGTGTTTTGTACACACAGGTTCTTGCTTCTGGGTGGCCCTGCTGAACGGCAACGTGGTGGGCATCGTTGCCGCCCGGGGGAACGAAGAAGACAACACCCTGGAGCTGCGTCGGATGTCCGTTGACTCCAAATACCGCGGCAAAGGGATTGCCAAAGCCTTGGGTCGCAAGGTGCTGGAGTTTGCCGTGGTCAATAACTATTCCTCGGTCGTACTGGGGACCACGGCCGTGAAGGTGGCGGCCCACAAGCTGTATGAGTCTTTAGGATTCAAGCACGTGGGCGTGGTCGAACACTACACTCTACCCGGGATGACCCATTCTCTACTCGAGCGAGCCTTTTTCCAGCTTCGCTACCACCGCTACTGCCTGCAGCTGCGTGAGGAATAAAAAAAAAAGCCTCTCGTTAATTCGGTTCCTCCCCAAAATCTTCTCTGACGGTGTTTTGTGGGAGGTTCCGGTCATTGTTTCCCATTTCCCCCTTTTTTCCCTTCTTCATTTCATGTTGCCCATTTGCTTTCTACCGATTGCTTGTGCAAACTAGGCTCCTCCTTTTCTGACACGCGAGTAGAATGATGGTGCTAACGCTGGAGGTAAGACCGGCTGGCCTTGAGGCGTACGATTGTTCAGTAGCCCAGGAGGTCAAGACGGGACTCCCCCCTCCTTCTCATCTTATCTCGCCCGGGTTACCTACAGAAGCACAGAAACTTTCCAATATGTTACAGTACTGCTTGCCTCATGTGTGTATATAGCGTGTGCCCCGCCCCCCCATCCAAAATATCCCTCCCCCCCAAAAAAAAAGTATTGATAGACTTCATGAAACAGCTAAGTACAGAGAGAGTTGACTTGACTGCATCTCTCAGCATCTTACGGAAGAGTATACGCATTTCTTTTTACCGTAACATATTGGCTAATAATGCTGAAAGAAAATGTGAAAATCCTGCTCGCTCCAATGCATGAAGAGGAAGTGTTTGCATGCCTATTCCAACACGCAGCACTTGGCAAGCACGCTCGGAGGTTGCACTTGCGGGATGCAGCTCGGAAAGAGTCCCGGTGCATCCAAGCATTCCGACTCATTCCTTTATCCTCCTCTCCTTCCTAAGCCAGCAAAACAGACTTGAAGTGTTTCGAACACTGAGCCCAGTGTCACGAATGTAAATGTGTACATACTTACAACCTGCAGCCCTGTGCCAGATACACGCAAGCAGAATTCCTTTGGGTTACGTTTGACCTTCACGTATGATTTCTCTGTTGTTTTTATTTTTTAATTTCCTCATCAAGTTCCAGCTTTTGCCAACTGGTTTAACTGGGGCACACTGAAGGCTTCAGTTGCTTTGGCGACACATTCGTGCGCTCCGATGCGCCCCAAATTTAAACAAGCTGAAGGCAGTGGGAGAAGCCAGGATGCCATTTTAAATCAGTTGCTTCGCACAGTAGTCAGCCGGCCTTGTAAAGTAGCCGCCGCTCGGATGCCATCCGATTTGCGAAATGTACAGCCCAACGCACACAGCAATGCAACCTAGATTTGGCATGCGTCCGTCCCTAGCCTGTTACGTGAAGTGCCTGCCACCAAAGGGATAACCACGGCTACTGCTTCTTCTAGCTCAAAATGCCAAGTTTCTATTTCATTTCAAGGCGACAGCAACTTTGCATGTGGCATATCTTGACGGAAATCAGCAGTTATTGTGTTTTTTAAAAAGCGATCTGTTAGAAATCCTAAGAACTTTTCTGGTTGCACTTAATTTGGGGTGGGGCAGAGGATGCACCTCTTCCAAGGAAATCCCCCTTTAATATATTTGCTGTAAATAAAAGATGACAGAGGTTAGGGAAGGGGGGGTTAACATTTCTGAAGTCAAATCAAGAGTAGGGTTGCCGACTCTGGGTTAGGAGATTTGGGGGGGGCAGCACTTGGGAAGGGTGTGGCTTGGGGTGCACTGTGTAATGCCAGAAAATTACCCTTCGAAGCGGCCCTTTTCTGCAAGAGAACTGGTTTCAGTTGTCTGGAGGTTAGTTGCAATTCCAGGGGATCCCCAGGTCTCACCTGGAGGTTGGCAGCCCTAGTCAAGAGGGAATGACACTGACTGTCACCAGATGGGAACGCCCATATACTGTGTCTGAGAGATTTAGCGGAGGGCAAACCAATACATGTATTGCAGTACAATGTTGCTGAAATTCAGCAGTCTGAGCGCAAGAGTAGATTGTCCAGGGCTGAATCTGCATGGAGCTTTTTTTTCTGCTTTCAATCCTGCTGAATTTAGATCGATTTGAACCTGAGTCTTTGTGCTCCCCCCCAATCGACTTGAAACAGAAACCCATCTGCACAAGGCTGCGTCTGAGTGGGGGGAGGGGGAGGGCGAGATGAGATGAGATGAGATGAGATGAGGACCCAGAATTAAGTGAACTGCCTCCCTGATCTCTCAGCCTCTCTTACCTCACAAGGACTGAATCTGCAGGCGGGTGGGGGAGCTGAGATGAGCAAAGATGAGACAGCAGTAGCCTCTCACAGAATGAGGCGAATCTCTGCTGCAAGAAGTGTGGATTGTGGAGCACAGTTACATTAAAGTTAAAAAGAAATAAATCTTGCAACCAGGAAGTAGGAATTATTTGAACTGGCGCCCAGCCAATCAGGGACAGACTTCCTGGTTACAGTGTTGGAGCCATGAGGCAGCAACAAGTTATTTCGGGGAAAGCAGACAGCTGCACCTTTACTAATGCTGATTTTTCAAATATCGAGGGTTAAAACCACTCCAGGATATTGCAGGAAAAAGGTAGGGTCACTTCAGATCAATCATGTCTGCTGCAGATGAAAAATTTAAATCGCCCCAAATCAAAACGGAAATTGCATTCTGTGTAGACGGCAGGGACTGAATCGACCTGGGATTGCAATAAAAGCTCCGTGCAAGTTCAGCCCAGGCCCGCTCCTGAAACAAGACTGGCCAAGTCTCATTCGAGCACCTGGACAAAGAGCTCCACAGTGCCCACGACAGTCCTGCCAAGTGGCTTGGAGGAGACTGAGAACCTCATCAGGGAGAGGGGCCGTTGTTCCAAAAGAGAAACCCTGCCGCTCGACTGAGCAGGAACACAGGGGAGGAGGGGCGACAGCAGCCTCGCCACGGACATTATAAGAGCACAACCAAACAGGCATCCAAAATGTATCTCTTCCCCCCCCCTTTTTAATTAGCAGATGCCTTGACAGCACCTGTCTCCTCACCACAATCTTTATCTTTATTAACCATAAAGCGACAGCATCAACTTGTGTCCCAGCAATAAACAAACGGATCAGTAATATCAATTGAATATGATTTCTAGAATGCACCCATTGGGACGGAATGGGTGTGGGTGTGGAATGTATTTTTTTAAAACTCTTTCTATGCTGTACATTTCTCCTGAAATTGAAATGTGTATTGTTGAAAAGTGTAGGATAGGGGTGTATAGTGTACAGAAATTGGTATAATATTTTAGCTGTTTTGGGGTGATTTCATTAATCTGCATAACACAGAATAGTATTATAAAGCGTTAGGAAAAAGTGGGGGGGAACTGCTTGTGCCTTTAAATTATTATTATTATTATTATTATTATTATTATTATTATTATTATTATTATTATTATTATTATTATTATTATTATTATTATTATTATTATTATTATTATTATTATTATTATTATTATATTCCTCTGTTATCATTGCACTAAATGATTTTTGGAGAACCAATACCAGTATCTAGCCTAAAGGATCTATGGATACATGAGATATAACGTCTAAATCAGGGGTAGTCAAACTGCGGCCCTCCAGATGTCCATGGACTACAATTCCCAGGAGCCCCCTGCCAGCAAATGCTGGCAGGGGGCTCCTGGGAATTGTAGTCCATGGACATCTGGAGGGCTGCAGTTTGACTACCCCTGGTCTAAATTGAATATTATTTTTACTTGAGGCAGTTAAAGGAACTTGATGAGTTTTGATCCCTGTATCTTTGTAGTATACCACTTTTAGACCGGAAAAGGCCCTCAGAATTCAAGCTCTGCCTTAGAAGTACGTCAGTCAAGTATCACTGTAGCAGAATATCTGTAAAGGGGACATTTTGGGATAGGTTTTTGAAAATAGATGGGTTTTGAAGTCTTGCTTCTCTTGCTAGAGAAACGCAGGCAGGTATCACTTCTCTTGTTAATCTGTGGCTCTCCAGCTGTCCATGGACTACAATTCCCATGAGCACCTGGCAGCACCATGTAGTAATTGTAGGCCATGGACAGCTGAAGAGCCAGATTCTGTGTCTCCAGCTAAACTTCCTTTTATTCTTGTTTCCTTTTTGGGGATCTGATCCTGCTGGTCTGTTTCTGACATGGTACAGTCCTCTCAGGTATAAGATGCCTAGAAAAAGGATGTGGCAGGTTTGATTATATGGCTGCTTTCAAACTATAAAGCTTCAGTTATTCTTATCTGGTATTATCCTGGGGTAGGACTGTACCAAGTAGGGTTGTGTGCTTCGGCGGTCGAAGCACACAACCCTGGTGCCAAGTCCCTAAAGCATTATGCTTTCTGCTTTCTTTTTCTGTGTCATGGCCACAGTGACAGCAAAGATGTGTAAATTATTCGTGGAACTGGAGCACAAAGCTCTGCAGAGGGCAGCTCTTAGAAAGCTTTATTAAGCAAGTCAGAAAGTCAGAGGAAGAATTACGCACAAAACTGGACGCCACACCGAAGTGTTTAAGTCCGAATTAGAGATGCCTCAAAACAAAGCAAAAGGGGAAATTCTGTACTCTGGGACGACATCAGAAAAGAAACCTGGGGGACAACTTCATTATCAGTCTGTAAAAAGACACAAGAGTTCATGCGTGAAGGCATGAAGTTATCTGTGGAAAGATAGACCATCAAAAGTGTAAATAGCCCAATCTGCTCATGCAGGGCCAAATCCAAGTTTTGCCAAGGCACATATCCCAGGGATCTTCACCCAGAGGTTGCATATGACAAGTGTGCCTTTCCTGAAGAGATGCTGCACATGTTGCTACACCGAGAGTCTATCTTCTGATACAGATCTCCTTCCAGCTTTGCCTAACGCAATGAGCTTCAGGATATTAATAGCTGGCCGGAATGCCTTGGAGTTGACCCCCTCGGGGTCTTTATGAGGATGGGCTGGCCTCCAGAACAAGCTCCAGTGCCCATCTGGGTACTGTGGGCATGTGCATGGTCTCCACATGGACTACATCAAACCCAAAGGAGCTGAACCCACTCTCCCCAAAAAGCTCTTCCTTGGTGTTCTCAAACCCCTGCAGGAGGAATCATGTCCTGACGTTTCATACTGAAGCGAAGTGAAGATGGAGACCTTCCTTCTGAAGAAAACAGGATCGATAAAGTGTTCAAGCGTCAGAGCATAAAGAAATGAGAAAGGGACGACGGCCTGGTTCTAAATTCTTCACACTTCTGTCCAAAGCCTTACCGAATATGGAACTGGCCCAGACCAAATGCTTGTAGAGCACAGATATCCAACCCGTTGTGAACCTGCAGGTCACCTTTGGAATTCTGACACTGCATGGTGAGCACAGCCATAAAATGGCCGACTCAGGAGGCAGAGGCAGCCATAAAATGGGTGAGACGTACACCGAAGAATCCTTGTGCTGTGGTAGCAGCTGCTGCAAAACAACCATTAAACAAATCTGCACACCCAATCAAACTTCTAGTTCCTTCACAGCCAATCAAATCTGGTTCCTCAAACCTCCAGTGGCCCATCAGAACCCTTGGTACCCTCATGCATGTGAGGCCCTAGTCGATTTCTCCCAATAAACAGAATTTGTTGAAGAAATACCTTTTTATTTCAAGTATAACTTACTAAGCATCTACAAGTTCTTGGTAAAATGAAAGCACCTTGGGTCGGCTCTCCCTGATCTACGTTTTGCCCATCACTCCCCCTCCCCCAAACTCTGGATTGGGCATGAAACCCTTCAGACCCCTTCCTCCCACCATTAGACCTGTGAGAATGGCAGTTCATTGTAGACACAGCCATCTTTCCTTCCCCCCCAAGGCTGCCTGATATCCATTTCCCAAAACATCTAACAGGTTTACGGCCCATCCATCCCACCTGAACCCTTGGCAAACTCTACATAAAAGAACAAGCAGGACAAGATGCGTTTATGTTTGCCTAACACCCCTACACTAACCTTTGAATGCCATCAAAGGTGACACTGGCCAGACACCTCTACTCTAAACGACTAAATATAATCAGAAACATGGCGAATGTTTATGACTACAGGATGTTGACAATGCATCACACAGGGAACCCCGACTGTTTAGTGTAGTGGTTAGGAGTACGGACTTCTAATCTGGCATGCTGGGTTCAATTCTACACTCTCCCACATGCAGCCAGCTGGATGACCTTGGGTTCGCCATGATGCTGATAACGCTGTTCTGACCAAGCAGTGATATCAGGGCTCTCTAAGCCTCACCCACCTCACAGGGTGTCTGTTGTGGGGAGAGGAAAGGGAAGGTAAGCCGCTTTGAGCCTCCTTCGGGTAGAGAAAAGTGGCATATAAGAACCAACTCTTCTTCCTTCTTCCTCTTCTTCTTCTTCTTCTCGTAGAGTCTTATTGTCCAGCTTGTCTTATTGGCATTCATGATGAAATGAGGACATTCATTGTGTTGGGCATCTGATCCATAATCTCCCTTGTAAAGCAAAACCTTTTGGGGTGAAGACAAAATGATCATTACCAGGGGTGGCCAAGCCGTGGCTCTGCAGATGCGGATTGATATAATTCCCATGAGTCCCTGCTGGACATCTTGAGAGCCACAGTTTGGCCACCCCTGAACTATACTAAACTGAATATCCCGTAAGGATACCATCATCGATGAACAGGAATTCTTGCACAAAATGTTCAGCTACCTTCATGTGAAGCTGATGTCGCTGCAGACCGCACAGATACTTGGGCACCTATCAATAATGGGGTGGAAACGGATCACAACCAAGAAAACCGGAGCCATAACACAATGGTGTTAACGCACCCTTATGGATGGGAAAAGCGCATGAGAAATCACATTCTATGGCCGGCTTGCTGCTGAATGATTTGGAAAAACATAGTTTGCATCCCATGGCATCTTTAAGACCAATGAGGTGAAAGCTGTCCTGTGCACAGCACACTTCATCAGCACAATGGAATGGAAATGACAAGACCACATATGTAAGCAGACAATGGGCCATGGATTAATACACAGCGCAATAGAGACGTTTTCCAGGTACAAGGGCCTTACAGAAATAACCATGGTTTATAAGCTTACACCTTGAATCCTTAGAAACCTAGCTTATAAACTTGGAGCCACTGGACTCAAACTTTGTTCCCCCTACTTCAGACCAGCAGGGCTACCCATTTGTGAAAAAAAAAAAGCCGCCTTCTCTGGATTTGTAGAGACGTTTCCATACGTGGGTGTCTTTTTGCGTGTGATGTTCACATGCACTTTATACATCCTTCTGCTCATGGGCCTTTTCTTCTGTTTGGAAGCTTCCAAAGTGCTCTGTCCGAACAAGGCCATTACCTTGTCTCCAGGTATCTGATTATCACTGACTGTAAGAGCAGCGGCTGAAGGTTAGGGTTTTTACCATCTATGGGGCAAGGAGCTTCGTAAAATACATTTGTGTCCTGCCTGTTAAGTTACTTCACTTACAGACCACCTTTGCCACAGAGACTCAGGCGTTCTTTCCCCATCTTTAGCTATTTAGTAAACATTTGGACCCATTGACTTCACCGTTGTCTCTGGAATCGTACCTGAATTGGAGAACCGTTGAGTGGTGTGTCCTTGTCTCCATCGTTTTTATCTACATTCTGATCAGGCCGGTCCTGAATGTTTCTCTCTTTCAAAACAGGACTGCTGCTAACAGCTGTGCCACACAGTCTTCTTTTCTTGTGGCTCCATGGTCCACTAGGGAGAATTTGTACGACTTGCAAGCAAAGAGGGTGACATGCATTGTCCTTAATATTTCTGCACGACCTGTGCATATAGTCCAACATATGCATGCCGTAGCGCCACTGCGTGTGCGTGTGTCAATCTACTGGAACACATTAGTGAGCTCAAGCTCGCTGTGCATTGAAAGAGGTGGTCTCTGGAACATGTCAGACGTTGCAAGGACTCACAACAAGCTTCTTTGAATAGAAAGCATTTATTGAGAAGTACTTCATACACCTAGACTAGAGAAGTCAAATCTGCCTGAGGACAGATTTGCTTCTCCTTATCAATATAGTTCTCCCGCCCAAAACTTGAAAGTTCCCAAGGGAGGGGAGGAAGGAAGAGGAGACAGGTACCGTTAAAAACAGTGTTACTTTCACATGTCCTTGGCTGTCTTCAGGCCCAGATAAGATGTTATGGTTACAAGATGCAGGCCCAGCCGAGAGGCTTCAAAGGAAAGAACATTCACAGCTTCCAGAGATAATAGCTACATCAACATAGTTTCGATTTCAAGCAAGCATGCATAATATATGGGCCTGGGGCCCCCAGGCACAAAGCTACAAAGATCAATCTAACTGTCATGGAGAAACTCAGGCTAATTTATGACAGGGTTTTCTAACAATCCTGACAGAACATGACGTTCCAACAGGCAAGTGGCGTGTTCCAAGTTTGTCCTCACCTTGAAAACATCCAGTTGTGCAGTTCATCGGATGGTTCGTTGAGAGCTTCACAAACTGTATCCAGTTTGTGCATAGGGGGGGTCACACATGCAGCCAGCTGGCTGACCTTGGGCCAGTCACAGTTCTCCCAGAGCTCTCTCGGCCTCACCTACCTCACAGGGTGTCTGTTGTGGGGAGAAGATACCTTTGGGTAGTAAAAATGGTGGTACCAAAAAAAAAACCAACAAAGCTCTAAAAAAACGAACTAAAGATCTCTCTCCAAAAATCAGATGTAGTTTCCTTGAGTCAACAGTGGCCGCAATTAAATTGCTTCAGCTCTCCGTGGTTTTATTAATTGAATCCCTTTATTAAGGCATTTATATCCCTACATTCCTCATAGGTCAAGGCAGCTTCCAAGAAAAGTTAAGGACATTTTCATTTAAAGCCCAACTAAAATAACAACCTCCAGAATCGGCAAGATGAACTGGTGCTCAGTCTACAGCAGGGGTGGCCCAACTGTGGCTCTCCAGAGGTCCATGGACTACTTTGCCACCAGGGACTCATGGTCATCGTAGTCCATGGAGATCTGTAGAGTCACAGTTGCTCTAGAGGGTTGTGTTTTGAATGCGTTTTGTGTGCATGCGCATGTATTTGTATTGGTTTCTCTATGATGCGTTCAACTTGCTAGCCTTCCATTTGCTCTGAGGATTGTTCAAGGGTGCCAGCTTGAGTGGATGTTTATGTGCTTCTACCGCATTTGTAGTCCCAAGCCCAAGCAGGGTTACATCCTTCTGAGTTCACTGGTGCCTCAACTGGATGACTCAGTCTCATCTGATCTTAGAAGCTAAACCCTGGTTCGTGTTCGGATGGGAGAGCATTGGGCAAACCACCTCTGAACAACTCTTGCCTTGAAAGTCCCATGAGGCAGTGCCACAAGTCAACTGCGTTGGCTTCCACCACAGCCCAGTCCGCTGGTGTCAGTAGGCTTAGAAAGGTACAACTTCAGACGTCACCTGTAAGGCCAGGGGGAACCGAGGCCACCTGGGTACTTACAAGGCATTTCCAATGCCATTCTCAACATGAGTCTATCCCAGATGGGAAAACAGCCTGGGGGGTTAACCAGTAACCAGAGATGTTAATGTTTTCCATGCAGTCGGCAGGACAATGGATTTTTAACATGTTTCCCAGTCTCGCTCAATGGAAATGTTTTGAAAACTTGGTTGTCGCTTCCTACTGTATGAAGATTGCAAATGGGATGAGAGCCGGTCTGCCCTTTGGCAATGTTCCTGCTGGCATGCATGCACTATCCTGGCCTTATCCCAGCACAGGAATGCGTTGTATGGCAGGGGTGCCCTGTAATGGGTCAGGGGGCTTCAGCTGGAGCAGAGGGGCAGCTAGGTCAATGCCGACCAGGCCATGGTCCTAAATATTCAAGCTATCTGCCATTTTTACAAAGAAAAAAAATGGAGGGAGTTGTTTATTCTATGCTCAGCATAGTACGTCCTGTACTTTCTAGTAGGAAGAGGCAATGAGTCCTGTGTACATATTTAAGACAGCAATAATTTCCATTGTAAAGGGGAAAGTTGTTTACAGGATCCAGGTGCGGGAACCAGTGGGGTGAAAGGGTCCAGGCAGAAGTCCCTGTGGTGAAATGCTGAGGCCTATCCAAGGGAGATCAACTGTTGCCCAGGGGGAGACTGTTTTCGCGAGCGATGCTGAATTTCTCATGTCCGCCATTCAAAGGGCACTCTTAATGCTAACCTCTGGTTTTAGAAATTCCTGCCTTCTGCATCCTTGCTGCGGAATATTCCCTGAAGAGGCTAGGCTTCCTTAGTGGTGGGAACATCCTTTGTGCATGATGGATTGGAACAGAGACTGGCTATCAGAGGGAGGTTGGAGATCCTTGGAAGCAGACAGCTCTTTAGAAGGGTCCTACACACTGGAAAAACGGGGAGATGCTCCCGGCCCTTTCACCGGACTGCAGAGCACACTGGCAAGGTACAAAGGAGGACATGCCCAGCAAGCAGCTCCACCAGCAACCAAGCATCAAGACTGGAATATCTTCCTCACCCTGACATGACGAAGCAAATGTGTCTCGACAGTAAAATGTCAATTGAATGTATTTCCCCCTCACTTGTGGCAGCCAATAATAAAGATAACTGATGCTTGAACACTGAGCATGCGAATATAATTGCGTTACTCTTGCGAGCACCGGCGGCTATACTGTTTGCAAGCTGTTCATCCATAGATTTTTTGCTTTGCTCTGCATTGCCTCTCTTGAGGCTGGAGCGCTGAGACCCTTGCGGAAAGGCATGGCTTAAACCCAGGGGGGTGTGCTCTAGGGCAGGGGTAGTCAACCTGTGGTCCTCCAGATGTTCATGGACTACAATTCTCATGAGCCCCTGGCAGGGGCTCATGGGAATTGTAGTCCATGAACATCTGGAGGACCACAGATTGACTACTCCTGCTCTAGGAAACAGCGGTGTACACCAGTGGCTAGATACTTTGTTCTCATTGGCCGCAGTAACTGTGAAAAAAAAACCCAGTTTTACTGTGAATGAAGCTTGATTACAGGAGGGTTCTTGGGTTAGATTTTGCTAAGCGAAACTCAAAAAGGGGAAAGTGGTCTAGAGTGAACGTCGCTGCTTTAAAACAATATATGACTGAATAAAGTCTTAGGGGATATACCTTTTTAAAAATTAAAATCAAAAAACAACCTCTGTAATAAAGTGATGAACTAGAAGTCTGTATAAATTTGCCCAAGCAATTTAAAAAAACAATAATCTATGATCTACTGGTTCGTTGATGATATGTATTTAATAAAAATTGTGCCACTAGAAGGTCTTATATTTTCACATGTTGAAAACTAAATGCATTATCAATGGGGGGGAAAGTCGAGAGGAGTTTACAAATAAGAGTTGTCTTGGGTGTATTTGATCAACATTTTTACGCACTGTTCCATCATGGCTGGGAGGTTAATATCTTGCACTAGCTGCCTTTGTGTAACAAAAAAAATGAATTCCTCTTATTTATGGTGAAGATCAAAGCAAGGGAAAGCATCTATTTCCTCATGGAAATATATAAACTTAAAAGTCATGGTGGTGGTTAAACGACACACACACAAAGTTTGGGGAATGTGGGAGAGTTCCTAGGATGGTGTGCCTAAAGCCTTACTGCAGGGGACAGTGAGAGAAGAGCCCTCAGCTGTTTGGAATCTCCAGGTAATTCCCAACCTGGAGCTGGCAACCCAAGTAGGAGGGACTGAGGGTTCCAGCTGAGGGTGGTAGGGAGGAGAGGGTCCCTAGGAATTCTCTGTCCAGGGCCTCCAAACCTGGAACTGGCCCTGACTGTGGACCATGGCTGGACGTCTTTGCTTCTTCACCCAAAGAGTCATGAACATATGGGATTCACCAACACAGGAAGTGGTGATGGCTGCAAGTATAGACCTCTTCAAGAGGGGATTGGAGAAACATCTGGAGCAGAGGACCATCGGTGGCTATTAGCCACAAGGTATAGAGGGAACACTATGTATGAAGCAGTGATGCTTAGTATTCTTACGCATCTAGGTTTGGGATGGGCCCTTGTCCTGGTCCACTGTGGCTTCTCTTATTGAAAAGTCGCATGTTGAACTAATGATTTAGGAAAAGCTGTACACCAACAGTCATGCCTTCTGTTATTTATTTATTTGATTTTTAGCCCGCCTCATTCGGATGACTTGAGGTGGGTTACATCAGACATAAAACCCAGTAGGACCCCATAAAACACAAAACTCCAACAACATGATGACTAAAAACTGTCTACCTTGAGGGAGGTTACAAGATGGTACAGTGCAGCCTGTGGGGGGTCCCCTAGATCTTAGTCCTGGGCTCAACCAAAGACCTGGCAGAAGAGCTTCACTTCCAGGCCCTGCAGAACTTTGACAGCTCCGTCAGGGCCTTCAGCTCTCCCAAGAGCACCTTGCACCAGGTCAGGGCCTGGATCAAAAAGACCCTGACCAGGGTTGAGGTCTGACGTCTTTCTCTGGGGCCAGGGACCTGTTCTTTGAACTCCAGAACTTCACAAGCTTTCTTGAAAAGATGGGGTGAATCCTTCTGCCTTTTCATTCCAAGGTTCAGCCCAGCCCAGGTAGTATGGGCAGGAACAATTTATTTATTTATTTATTTATTTATTTATTTATTTATTTATTTATTTATTCATTAATTCATTCACTCACTCACTCACTTATTCATTCATTCATTCATTCACTCACTCATTTATTTATTTATTTATTTATTTATTTATTTATTTATTTATTTATTTATTTATTTATTTATTTATTTATTTATTTATTTATTTATTTATTTATTTATTTATTTATCATACTTCTATACCGCCCTCCCCGGAGGCTCAGGGCAGTTTACATTATAACAGAGAACCATACATAAAACAGTCAGTAGAACATGTACATCGATAACCAACAATTGCAACCAAACACAACACAGTACAACAGTAAACAATTGTAATACAAACAGGTCCAGGGCTTGTTGATGGGATTCTGAGGGGGGGGTGAGGGGGAGCAGGGGCCCTTCAGTCGCTGTAGATTACGTCTGGTCTCGGCCAAATGCCTGGTGGAATAGCTCCTTTTTGCAGGCCCTGCGGAAAGTGATGTGGAGGCTCATTCTTGTGGAGGCTCTGCTTACCCAGGAACATCACCTCTTTCTTACCTATATTCAAGTTCTTATTTGTTAGTTGACCACTGTATCTCAACAGTGGCCCAGTGGAAGATGGAATAATCATTGGGCTCATGGGAATTGTAGTCTATGGACATGTGGAGAGCTATAGGCACTCACACTCAGCATCTAACACAACGGTCCTCAAAATGGTGCCTGCCCACACATTTCCAGGGACCTCTAGGAAGTCCACAAATCGGAACATTGAAACAGCATCCTCCCACCCGACCTTGTTCCTCAGCAACACCAAAAAGCACACCACCTCTGGTATTGAAAGGCATAGACCAGTGGTCTTAGTAGCCCCATCTATGAAGTACCCGATAATATATTTATCTTTTTAATGCTATACTCTGTTCACAGAACAACTGGCATTTGATCTGGGTTAGACTTAAAGAGATCATCCAGCAATCCTTTGACAGCTGAATATGCAAGGTGGGACATTTTGTGTGCAGAGTACATTCAGAGCCCCCTAAATAGAAGACACTGCATGGTAAGCATTGAGTGCCAGGGTGATGTAGTGGTTAAACGTCAGACTCGTTTCTGGGGGACCTGGGCTCAAATCCCCACATGCGAGTTTCCAGGGTGACTTTTAGCCAGTCACACATCCTCAGCCCAACCTACCTCACAGGGTGGTTATGTGGATAAAACGGAGAAGAGAATGATGTGATCTGCGTTTGTAGAGTTTAAGTGAATTAAATAGGAATTTGATAAATTGTGCCATGTACATGGGGATCTGAAAGATGAACGGAGGCTTGAAATGGCAATGCCCACCATAGGAGAGGGGTCCCCAACGTGGTGCTGCTTGGGGGCAACATGGCACCTGCCAACACCTTTTCTGGTTCCTGCAAGTGTTCCTGGGAAGTGGGTGGGACCGGGTAGGGTTTTGCCCAGTCAGGTTTCTGACTGGCTAGGCAGATTTCTTTTTGATGTTGCTTTGCCAGCAGTTGCTGCCCCAACAGCGTAAGTGGCTGGCATTAAATTGTGGCAGCCATTCTGTGGCTGGCTACGCCTTTTGTGGCAGCCATTTTGTAGCTGGCTATGCCTTCTGTGGCAGCCATTTTTTGGCAGGCTACACCTTTTGTGGCCGCCATTTTGTAAGTGGCTACACCTTTTGTGGCAGTCATTTTGTCGCTGAGCCCACCAAGCTGTTAGAAGGTCAAATGGGACCCCTGGCTCAAAAAGCTCGGGGACCCTTCCTTGCCTTAGAGCAGGGGTAGTCAAACTGCGGCCCTCCAGATGTCCATGGACTACAATTCCCAGAAGCCCCTGCCAGCATTTGCTGGCAGGGGCTTCTGGGAATTGTAGTCCATGGACATCTGGAGGGCCACAGTTTGACTACCCCTGCCTTAGAGTGAAGGCAGCACCAGAGAGGCTAGTCGTGCTAAAACCGCTGGGCTCAAAACCTCTTGAGCAGGGAGGAGTGGATAGGCACATCTGGCTGACTGCTCAAGGACAGGAAAAGAATGAGGCTTGGCCCTTGCAAGGGGGAAATGCCCGTGAGAATTCCTCATGAGACGGGCCATCCAGTTCCCAAGGCCCAATGTCGCTGTGCTTCGTTTCTCCCATCCTGTGATCTAGGAGTGAAACGGCAGCTGCCTGCTGATCACCTTGGCTGGGGAAGAAAAGAGTGCCGAACTGGTCAAAGCCAGTTTTTGGATCGTGTCGAGGTTGCCAAGGGCCAAGGACAAAACCAAGCGAGAGAGACATTCACGGGCGAGGGATTAGAGGGGCACAGCAGGTAGGATCCTGCAGAGCTGCTGCCTAGCAACCCAGCCCGGAAAAAGAACTCCCATCTCCCAACCTCTGGTGACTCTGCAATATTCACCAGCAAATTTCCAAGGAAACACAGAAAAACCGTTTCGCTTACGGTTACCAGATGTTCTCTACTTTGTTCAGTGTCTGCCCTCTTGGGAGCTCTTAAAAGAAAAAAAAGGAACGGATTGAGATGTCCCCTTTGGGGGCTGGGGGGTTAGGAATATTCCGAGTTCATACCAGTTTCAACAGGAGGGGTATTTAAAACAAGGTTTGCCATTGTGATAATTTCAAAGTAATCAGCTGGGAAATAGATCCGCCTCTTGGCTTTTCGAAATATGGTCACCCCAATAGCTTCAGAATGAATGTTTGCTGGTTTTCAAGGTGGATTCTCCCTTTGTTCAGACATCTGAAGAAGAATGTGTGCATACGAAAGCTTCTCCCCAGAATTAAACCTTCATGCTTCTAGGACTGCAGATCACAAACTTTTTTGGGCTGCCACCCCTTAGAATCATAGAATAATAGAGTTGGAAGGGACCTCCTGGGTCACCTAGTCCAGCCCCCCGCACTATGCAGGATACTCACATCCCTATCGCTCATCTACTGTAACCTGCCACCCCTTTGCCTTTGGAGATCAACACGTATGAAGAAAGGTTGGGGGAGCTTGGCCTGTCTAGCCTAGAGAGGAGACAACTCAGAGGGGATCTGATTACCATCTTCAAGTATTTAAAAGGGTGCCATATAGAGCAGTGGTCCCCAACCCCCGGTCCGAAGAGCGGTACCGGTCCATAGATCAGTCAGTACTGGGCCACAGCTCCTCCTCGTCCTCCTCCTCGGCTGCTGCCTCGGGGGCTGTCCTGCCACTCTGCTCACCTTTGGTGGTCTCCAGCGGCTGCCATAGTGGATGCGTGATTGGGATGTGAGTGTCCTGCATAGTGCAGGGGGTTGGACTAGATGGCCCATGAGGACTGGTCCCTTGCCGCCAGACTGACAAATCCGCCCCCCTTCCACCTTGCCCCCGACCGGCTGACCGCCGCCATTCCCTCGCCGCCACTCCACCCGGCCGGTTCCTGCCTCGCGGTGCGCCCTGCTGTGCCCAGCCGCCACGCCGCTGCCGCCGCCTCCGACACGCCTGAAGACGCCCCACATGGCCGGCACCGGCATGGGCCGCCACCCGCCACGCCCGCATCCGGCCGCAGCCAACCCCGCCGCTGTGCTGCTGCCCTCTGCCCTGCGCGCCTACAGCCTGACCGGCCTCAAACCCTCCGGCCATGCTTCCACCGACCCGCCCGGCCCCGCTGCTGATCACCTCGCCACTGATGCCCCCAGCCACTTCGGGGGTCGCCTGTGACCAGGTAGGCCACGCCGCGCAATGGGGGGGCCCAGCCCGAGCCGCCCCTGCCCCACCCCGCCCCGCCAGAATCCCCAGCCTCGCTAGCACCTGCTGCATTAAGCCTGCAGCGGGCTTATTTACTAGTAAATTAATAAAGCAGCAGACGTAAAATACAGGAACAGAAATGTTGAATATACAGTTGGCTCTTTTACATACAGTGATATGTTAGCTATGTTGGACACTAACGACCTTAATTGATTCTATGGACCAAAAGGCCTGATACAATTCTGTGAGGCCTCTTATATTTCTACAGCAGGCTCTGGTCCAGAGGAGTTCTTCCAGTGTCCAGGGACTGTCCCTTAGGAGCCGGCCTTTCTGCAAAGTATGCTGAGGTCCCTGCAGTTGATGGCAATGTTGACTATACAGCAGATGCAGAGTCTGAATCAATGTCTCCGTCTTCTCCTCCTAATGTCACCTCTGAAATTCTGGGCCAATCTCCTGCGGAGGACTTGATGTGCTATTCTGAGCAAGTTATTCAGAAGGCCAAGACACTTAATATTGATTATCTCTCTGTTCATCCTACTAATGATGACCCAGGAATGGGTATTTTGTGTTTCTCTGAGTCCAGCCATGGAGCTCTGCCATTGGTGCAGGGGGTTAAGGATGTGTTGTTCATGCTGTGGGAGAGCTCTGCTTCTGCATCAGCTACCTCTAGTACAGTGGTCCCCAACCTCCAGTCCGGGGACCGGTACCAGTCCGTGGATCAGTCGGTACTGGGCCGTGGCTCCTCCTCATCGTCATCCCTGGCTGCTGCCTCGGGGGCTGCCCTGCCACTCTGCTGGCAGAGTCCCCCTGGGTGGCGGGAAGTCAGGGGCGCTGGTGGGAAAGCAAGTGGAGCAGGGGCTCAGGCGGCAGCGGCGACGTCCCTTGGCAAAAGACTATCCCCGGTGATAAAAAGGTTGGGGACCACTGCTCTAGAACAGCGGTCCCCAACCTTTCTGAGGTCAGGGACCGCCTCTGGGGGTGAGGGGAGAGCCAACGGACTGGATGCCGCGGACACACACAGCAGCAGCAGCACGCAAACGCGCACACTCAGTTTCCGTGCATGCATGTTTTTGCCACCAGGTGGCGCTAACGCCCATGTGCGCAGTTGCCGCGCATGCGTATTTTTGTCACCAGGGGGCGCAAACGCTCATGCGCGCATGCACGTTTGCGTTGCCGGTGTGCCGGCAGCCACACCTGCCTCTTCCCTTCCTTCTCGCTGTGGGGGGGGAGGCAGGCGTGGCTGCCAGCGGCCCGGGACTGTGGCCTTCGCAGTCCGCTACCGGACCGCGGACCGGGGGTTGATGACCCCCGCTCTAGAAGACTATTTTACCAGCTGACACTCACTCGTCCCCGTCTGATAAAGAGGGGAGGAAATTAGATGTAATGTCATCAGGACCGATGGGTATGAGAGTTGTAAATATGGAAGCCGTTACGAGCCATTATCAAGTGGTTATATGGGACATTTTTAACCCTTTTAAGTCTGTTTGCCAGGTGGCAAATGTCCTGTAACTCAGGCTTTAATAGTAGACGGCCAACAGTTAGGAAAACAGCGATTGAACGCTTCCAAACATAACGACGACTGTCACGGCCATCCCATGGCTACAGATCTTGCCTTGAGACACTACTCCTGGCTCAGGTACTGTATGCTAAGGCTAAAATTGAAGATCTCCCCTATGCGGTGGCAGATCTCTTTGACCCCAATACCAATTATGTACTTAAGCAGATGTGCAAGTACAAGTTTGCCACAAAAACCTTGAGCATTGCCTCTCCGCTGCTTCTTTTCAGCCAAGGTAAAGGTATTGGTGTAGGCCTTCTGCTGGGCTTCAGAGCTACAGTGGGTACAGGTCACAGCACCAGAGATTTCAGCTGTTCCCACCCACAAATCATCAAACTTTTACTCCCCCCCCCCCAGGCAAGAAGACAAGGGGATAAAAAATTTAGCCACCCCAAAACTCTGGAGACCAACATCCTAGGAGTTGTAACCCTAGTTACTGTTCTCTTGTTCCGCTAATTGTTATCATGTTTTGTCCATGCTTGGGAACAAATTTAGAGTCCAGGGACACCTATAGGACCAACGAAGTTTTATTCAAGCGATGAGCTGTTGTGTGCACACGCAGTGCACACAAAAGCTCATCCCTTTAATAAAACTGGGCTGGTCTTCAAGGTGCCCCTGGATTCTAAATTTGCTCTGTTGCTTCAAAAGTAGCTCAACAAAAATTGAGTCCAGGGGCACCGTTGAGAACAAAAAATTCAGTCAAGGCGTGAGCTATTGTGTGCAGGCACGCTTCCTCGGGCAAAATGGAAGAATCACGTAAAGGTATCCCCTGTGCAAGCACCGAGTCATGTCTGACCCTTGGGGTGACGCCCTCTAGTGTTTTCATGGCAGACTCAATATGGGATGGTTTGCCAGTGCCTTCCCCAGTCATTACCGTTTACCCCCCAGCAATCTGGGAACTCATTTTACCGACCTCGGAAGGATGGAAGGCTGAGTCAACCTTGAGCCGGCTGCTGGGATTGAACTCCCAGCCTCATGGGCAGAGTTTTCAGACTGCATGTCTGCTGCCTTACCACTCTGCGCCACAAGAGGCTCATGAAGAATCATGAGAGTACAGATATATAGAGAAAAGGTAAATCAGTGGAATAATCATCAGGTACAACGTCGTGGAATGAAAGAAAACAGTTCAAACATAGGTAGAGTGTGAGAGTAAATGAACCTACAGCATAAATTGGAGAAAACAGCAGTTTGGATTTGTTTGTATCACTTGAGATGGAATTGCACGGGAATCATTCAGCATACAATAAATGAGTCTACATGATTATCTTATTGTGCACAGTCCTTAGGAGTATTATTATAATACTAGAAATCAAGCCCATTGTATGCCAAATACAGTGGGCGCTAGCAGGCTGCTGGGCAGGCCCCCCCCCGCATGTTGCCACCCAAGCCCCCCCCCCCGCCCTTTCCCCGAGACTCCAGGGCGGGCAAAGGAACAGTCCCACCACATCTGCAAGGTGGCAGGGTTGTCCCATTGCCCGGGCCGAAGCCTTCCCCACGCCCTGCCCGACTCCAGGGCGGGCAAAGGAACAGTCCCACTGCCCTCCCAAGACCTAGCCTAGCATTCCTACCCAAAGTAGTGTCAATATTCTATTTGGATGACTTTGCCAACATTTCCCCCCAAATCTGGACGCTGAGGCTCATAGACCAATGCACTGCCTAGATGTCCATACAGTGATATTTATCTACTTAGATGGAGTCAAAGAATTCAGGGTTGAATTGTGTTTGGAAAAACAGAATGGGTAGGAAGGCTTCCCCCCATGCCTACAAGCTAGCTAAAGATTTGTCCACTACAAATCTCAGCACACTCTCAAGAGCTCAGGCTTCCTCGGACACTTTTCCTCCCGGTACACCCTTGCAGGAAATCTGCTCTGCAGCAATGTGGTCGACTCCATCCACCTTCAGCTGTCATCATTAAATTGGCGGTGATTCTGCAACAGAAGCTACTGTGGGAAGAGTGGTTCTCCAATCAGTTCTGTGCCAAGTAAGCCCGCACTCCCCCTCCTTTTTGATGATGTTGCTATTCTCCCAGGTGGAACTGCACAGAAGCCACGAAGATGAAAACAAGATTGCGCTTACCTGTAACTGCTGTTCACTGAGTGGTCTTCTGTGCAGGCACACATCCCTCCCTGTCTCCTCTGTGGGCTACTGTCAATTGACTGACTTTGTTAAATGTGTAATTGCGGAGAACTGAGGGAAGAGTGCCAGCCCCTACCAAATCACATCACTTTTGGGCAGGAGAGACATCTTCTATCTGTTTGGGGAGGTGACAGCACTCTTAGCAATTATCACTGAAAAAAATCTTTCTACCTCTTTTCCATGGCTGGCCTGCAGTTCTGTGGTCCCATGTGTGCCTTCACAGAAGCTCACTTGAGTAGCAGTTACAGTAAGTGCAATCCTGTTTTCTTAATTCTAAGGGACTCAGCCCTTTGAACTCTGGTGCTGGAGAAGACTCTTGTGAGTCCCTTGGACTACAAGACAAACAAACCGGTCAGTCCTAGAGGAGATCAGCCCTGACTGCTCCTTAGAAGGCCAGATCCTGAAGATGAAACTCAAATCCTTTGGCCACCTCATGAGAAGAGAGGACTCCCTGGAGAAGAGCCTAATGCTGGGAGCGATCGAGGGCAAAAGAAGAAGGGGACGACAGAGAATGAGGTGGCTGGATGGAGTCACTGAAGCAGTCGGTGCAAACTTAAATGGACTCCGGGGAATGGTAGAGGACAGGAAGGTCTGGAGGATCATTGTCCATGGGGTCGCGATGGGTCAGACACGACTTCACACCTAACAACAACAAAGGGACTTGTCATGGGCAAGGTGCTTCAATGGTTACTCTTACATTCTCTCCCTGTTTATCCCTTATGCTATTGAATATCTATGTGAAAGCACTTGGAGAATTAATGTGTCATCCGTACACTGATGATGTCTGGGATCCAGTTATTTGAAAGATCATCTACATTGCTTGAATATCATCTTTTCTGTGTGCCACCATTACACAAAAGGAGATGGGTCTTTGCCAGAGATGGTACCTCTATTATAACACACAGTGCCTGCCTTCACCCGCTCTCTGCCAGTCCCCAAATGGCCTCAGTTGCAAGGGGTAGGTTCTTTGAATTTAATGTGACTTTAGGCTGGTGCTTTGAGACTATTTAAGAAAAAAGTTTGGAAGCAGGGTGAGCACCTTTGGTGAAGCAAGCAGGAAATGACTAAAAGAACACCAGCCAGCCCATCAACACAACTGTAAGTGACTCCATCACAAACCCAGCCCAGCTGGAGAAGCTGGATAGGGTGGAAAGATGGCATTAATTAAAATAAATAACTGTGATGGCAGACAGGAAGCAGCAGGAAAAGATTTCCTGTTCCAGGTAGGCAAGTCCTAGGCCAGGAAATGAGAAACAATGTACAAAATTCACCTTTGTACAAATCTTTCCGAGTAACAATATGACAAGTACCAAACTCGCAGTTTAATAATCGACTGTATTTGTTCTCGTTTGGCAGGGGTTACCACACCGATGACCTGGGGGGAGGCAGGGAGGAATTAGAAAAAGGCAATTTTCATTTTAACTTGCTGTCAGAATATTGGAGTAATCTTTATTGAAAATATAAGATCTACAAAGCCACTGTTACCCAACCTGGAAGAGTTCATTAAATTGTGCACATTCATTACTAAGAGAGAATGTCAGAGTGGCATAAAATGCAACAACAGAATTCTGAGATTTCTTTTCCTTTTCTGTAGGGCTTTTTCTTCCCCTGATTTTCAAAGGCCCTGCACAAGAGCTGTTCTTCACAAAGGAAATGTTTTACAATCCGTCGATAGCGGAACACAAGCGACAACATGACCAGATATTTCCTCTCATTGACAGTTGTATATTAAACATTTCAACATGTCATGATCTGTACATTTATTTATGCACCAAATGAGAAAGTGACTCATGCGGTTGACCAGCTACACACAATGGCTATCACTCTTCTCTGCTGAGGATTTTGGTCATATGCAATGTGCATATCACGCACCAAAACAGCATCCCACAAAAGGCGTACTGAGTTCAAATTCAGCTGCCAGAATTCATAGCCTTAGGCCCTTCCCCAGGACTGAAGGAAGAGTGGCTATAAAATAAGTTAATTTCCAAAGGACGTTATTCCTTGTTGGCAAATTCCTGGCTGTTGTGGGAATAAAGAGAGTAAAGCTGCCAAAAGTACAGTCGATATTTATTTTCTGTACCGGTAAGCACCAAGGGGAAAATATGTATACTTAAAAGGGTAACAATACTATGCATTAGGAGAACTGATTAGGGTTCGGGGTTAAAGAGACTGCACTGCAGGCCTGGTTTCCCTGCAGCTGTTTATTAGGTATGGGCCCGGGAATGACAGAGAACCCCTCTCTTGCGGCTTAACTGGAGGCAAAGTAATACAACAAGCTCAGCTGTTTGTGGTTGTTGTTTTTAACAAGAAGGAAAACAGGCATACCGAAATCAGTGACCAAGGCACAGCAGGACTCCAGCCAAGAGCCCCTCCCTGAGACTCTGGTCTGGGCTTATATCATTCCCTTTCACTATACAAGTAAGAAGAGTTAAGAAAAATATAATACAAAAATCTTTTACAGGATATATTTGTCTGAAGCACGTATAGTTTTTAAAATCTTTTTTTTTCCTTAAAAAAGACTCTTATTTAAAGTAGTAATGCAAAGATTGGTCCATTAAAAAAAAAAGAGAAATAAACCAGCAAGCAAAAGTCTAACCGCTTCACTAAAGCTTCACCTCTATTAAAATATACTTCAGCAGTATTGCTACAATTGGGGTAAATACATTTGAAACATCCTGACAAATTCCTAAATAGATCAGCAATTTTACAGCGTTCGGTAAGGCGCTAAATTGCCACTATAGTATAATGCTTGAGAGCGATACTGTTTCTGGTGGGCAGCTGTGTTAGTAGTGTAGTAGCAGGAAAAAAAACTTTTAGGCCCGTAGCACCTTAAAGACCAAGGACATTTAAGGTGCTGCCAGACCTGACTATTTTTCTAAAAGAAATAATACTTATTTAAACCCATGCCTTCCATTCAGCGTGCTGGCAGGGAAACACAACCAACCCTTTCCTTCTAAACAGAGGTTTAGTTATCCACCTCTGGTATCCTATGAACTCTGAATCCACTGTATAATAACCAGTGCCTCAATGGGCGGTTTGTTCCCCCTTAAATAAGAAGAAAAACGGGAAAGGTTACTGTTTGGGTAAGGAACATTAAAAGGAACAGGCCCTGGTCTAGGTCGTCACACCTGGGCACATGACTAAAGGACCCTGGCAGAGCTAGATATTTACCGTCTGTCAGAGACATCCAGCATTCAACAAGGACCAACATGCATACAGGGATCAGCTGCCTGCACGGCTCTCTGATTTCTTACGCTACGAGGAAGCCTTTAAGCAGATGCAGGACACAGTCTGAGAAGGCAGCAGGTAGCCAAGCAAATTAAAATTCCTGAGAGCTGAGTGCTAACTATAAATACATCCCCTAAGCATGTAAAGGGAGGAGGAAAAAAATATATATACGAATACTAAAAACTGCTGCAGATGCCAAATGGGAGACAGTTGTTTTGTGCCCTAAAAAGCTCATAGCACAATAATCACATTTGATTGAAGAGGGGCAAATCTCCCCTCACGACCCCCCCCCCCGGTAACATAATACGACCAGCCTTCTAGACGTAGTGCTGAAAGTAGAGGAAGCTGGGCTCATTGCACGCAAATTAAGCCATGATCAGAAATAGGCTCTTCCACCCCCTATCAAGAACACACAAATTAAATACCTTTTTGTTGTTGTTGTTTAGTCTCTCTCAAATGTTGAAAGGATTTCTTTCTAACAATCTTTGGCTAGCAAAGATTTTTTTTTTAAGGATTAAATACTCTAAAAGGCATGGAACCTCCCACCGCTGATGGGGCCCCGGGTCCAAGAAAGAGGGCAGGAGCCGGCTGCCGGCGCAGAGAGGATGGCTCCGTGGCTGCCCCTTCTCTCCCAGTGACCCAGAGACACTGTGTGTGTGTGTGTGGGGGGGGGGGATGAGCGCCGCCACGCCCCACGAGCAGCCTTCTGCCCTTCCCCCCAAGTTTTCACTTCAGTTGACGAAGGAAAAAATCCGAATATTTAGGCCGTTTAAGTGTAATGCTGATGGATCCCCCATCACCACCTCCAGCAGCCTCTGGAAAGAACTTTAAGCCACAGCCGTGTCTAATCTCACACTAAAGGGGAGGGAGAAAAAAAAAACATGATTTACAATTTATTTAATCGCATCTCTTCACAGTTTGGGGAACCTTGGAAAAGAAACCTCCTTCTGGAGTGTCAAGGCAGAGGTTCTCTGGAAGAGTGGCAGTCAGCGACGTGGGTTTTGCTGCTTTTTTCTTTTTTTTTTTGTCTAAGTGCTTCAATCCAAAGGTCCTGAGTTGAGTGGTTCATTCAAACGCTACGCAAGCCTGGTGCTCAGTCTGTGGGGATGGGCATAGCCTGTGTCGCTGGAGCTGCCTTGTAAACTGTACTGGTCTTCCGCGTCACTGGAGCTTCCGCTACTGTCCATCTCTGCTGGTGCAAATTCGATTCCTTCAATGTCTACCTCTGAAAGAGAGACATAAGGGAGAAACGTTCTCTTAAACGTTTACTTAACATTCTCTGAAAGCCTCTGTAGAGGTTAGGAGTGCGGACTTCTAATCTGGCGAGGTGGGTTTGATTTCCCACTCCCCCACATGCCACCAGCTGGGTGACCTTGGGCTTGGCCACAGGACTGATGAAGCTGTTCTGACCGAGCAGTGATATCAGGGCTCTCTTCACTTCACCCACCTCACAGGGTGTCTGTTGTGAGGAGAGGAAAGGGAAGGGGATTGTAAGCCACTTTGAGCTTCCTTCGGGTAGAGAAAAGTGGCATATAAGAACCAACCCTTCTTCTAAACACCAGAGAGAATAATTCTGGACCCGTGAGCAACAGAACCGTTCAAAGAGCTCTTGGTGTTGAGGCAGGATGTTCAAATGAACTGTGTGAGGAGGTGGCTAGAGTCCAGCTAGCACCTGTGAGTGGCGCTGCCAAGTCCCCCTGGCCATTAGCAGGGGAGGGGAGGGTTGCCAGATCCAGACTGGAGATTTGGAGATGGAGACTGGGGAGGGCAGGGACCTCAGTGGAGTGCAATGCCACAGAGTGCACCTTCCAAAGCAGCTGTCTTATCCAAAAGAGCTACTGTCTGCAGGGTGGAGATGAGCTGTAATTCCAGGGGGTCCCCAGGTCCCGCCTGGAGGCTGGCAGCCATACTTGGGAGACACAGTTTCCCATCACAGATCGGCCAATAAGGCTCACTGGGTTGCCGTGGAACAATCATCTCAATCTCAGCTTCACCTACTTCACGGCAACGTTGTCGGGACAAGAACAGATACTGGCATAACCATTTAGTGCCCTGTTAATGTTCCTTGGATGATGGCAGCACTAAAAATGCACAGAAAGATGGTTTTCTGTTCTCCCAACAACTACACTGTAAAGAACACCATCTTTATTTCCTCTGTACTGCAGCTGGGTGATTCAAACAGGGAGAAAGAGACTTGGCTGAGGATCACACGCACATGGAACGGCCTCCTACTGATTAAAGCTTAAGCCCTCTACTAAGGTCAGTCAAGTGTCTTCTACTGCAGGGGTAGTCAACCTGTGGTCCTCCAGATATTCATGGACTACAATTCCCATGAGCCCCTGCCAGAAAATGCTGGCAGGGGCTCATGGGAATTGCAGTCCATGAACATCTGGAGGATCACAGGTTGACTACCCCTGTTCTACTCAGCCTGGTGGCACTCCTCCAGGGTCTCAGGCAGAGGTCTTTCCCATCACTTCCTACCTGGTCCTTTTTCACTGGAAATGCCAGGGATTGAATTTGGGGCCTTGGGCATGCAAAACAGATGCTCTTCCACTGAGCCACGCCCCCCCCCCAACCCCCAAAAGATGCTCAGATCCTCTGTATGTTCTCCCCTTTGTAAAGAGCAGCCATTGTAGTTTCTGATTTTGGTCACCCCTTATGGAAAATTGACTCAAGTAGTCACAGAGAATAGAGAAGGAGCTATGCAGCTACTTTAACAGATTCACCAGTAAAACTCCGTTGCCTATTTTTTAAAACTCTGTTCACACAAACTGTTGTGTGTGCGCAAGTCACACTGGAGAGATAATGTTCTGGGAGGACTTCAATGGCTCAGGGGAGATTACAGCATTTTAAAAAATATAAAATTTAAAACTAGTTTCACCTAATAAGCTTATTTCTTACATATGTAGAAGAACATTTCAAAGCTTTTCCAAGAGCCAGTTCAGACAGGAAGAACAATTATTCTGCTGAGTCAGAGGTGGGGAAATTTTAATGTAGTTCTGACTGCATCCAAGGTATCACAATCCTGTGAGCTGTTCTGTGTGTGAATAGTCCTTAATGTGCCAGGATAAGGTTCCCCGAATAAAGATGCAGCAGACATGAAGGACCAGGAAAAGAGATGCCCTGTCTTAGCCAGAAGCCTGATACCGAGCCTTCCCAGAGTCAAGACTCGACCCATACTGAGATAGAGGAAAAAGAGGAAAGAGAAATTACAAACAATCCTGGTGGCTACAAGTCCATCTTAATCTGGTCCTGCAAGAATGGATTCAAGTGCCACTGCAGTGGGAGGGAAGCCATTTCTATACGTATGGACTCCATTCCGTTTTGTAAATATCTGCAGGTAGGTAACATGTGAATCCTAAGAAAGAAACATTTATTGGCCACTCATTTTATTACGTGGGAAGCCAAAGTACTGAGTCTGATTAATTTGAAAGCATTACATTTGACTCTAGCCCTGGGCCATGGCCCTAGATCCAACTGGGGCGCCATGCACGGCTATGGCACTTTAGCAGCTGACCAGAGCATTTATGGATCTCCCAGCATTGTATCTTGTCACAAAGCCGTCATTCTCAATTCCTCCCTTAAGGCCTCATCTTATCTTTTAATGCTTCGCTTCATGCTTCTTATCCGAAAGTTCTTCTACAGCAGTTAGCCAGTTCATCCCAATTTAAAACAATTGGTGCCATTCCTTGCGCAGTTAACAATCTTGAGCAGCCTCTGCAGGTTTATATAGTCAAGTATCAGCAGTCACCAACCTGAATTCCGCTTACCTTGTTCAGAATCGGTGGATATTGTTGATCCCAGGCTATCGGTGCGGATCCGTTCCAGACCCTGGAGGGAGAGCTGCTCCAATCTACGCTTGAGGTATCGATGTTCTCGCTGTAACTGTTCCTTAATGTTTAGAGCTTTCCGGTCCTGTTCTTCCAATTTCTAATGAAACCAATGAAATCTATTTATTCCTTATTGTTTCTGTTATTCCTGTGGCATGCGAACATGCAAAGCAAAGCAAAGCATCCTGCCAAGTAGAGAACTTCTGCACACTCATCTTTTTAATCTTTTTGTACTGTCATCTAGGTCAGCAAAGAACACAAAGAAATTACTCTTGCACAGCAAAAGCAATTGATTTTTTTTTAACCGGTACTAAGAAATAGTTAACTTTTGTTCTGTAAAAGTTACAGACTGATTATATATGTGCTTTAAAAGAAGGCAGAAAGGAGGCGGCAGTCTGTGTGGCTCTGGGGCTGGCGAAAGCCCCAGGACCTTGGGCAGGCGGGTATCCTTTGAGGCCACATTGGTCTCCCTGGGGCTGGCGTACAGCCCAGCCAGCCAGCCTGTCACTCCTTCCCTCCCAGCAACCCCGCTCGACTGGCATATCTTATGCCAGCTTTTCCTGTGGGTAGAAAGAGGTGGCAGAGGCAGGGGATCCCCTACCTGATTGGTCTTCTGGGGCCAGTGATGCCCCTGAGGGACAATCAGGTAGGCTGTGAGTAATCTGGGTGTACCCTTCTTCATCTTTATTATCATTATCGTTATCATTATTATTATATTGATTGCCCACCATTATCAGCATAGTCACCTCGCGGTGGGTTACCTATGAAAAACCCCCACAATAGAAGATTAAAAATTAAAAAATGAAATAACCACCCCCCCAAATCCAATAGCCCTCCTTCTTGCCTCAGGGGAGAACTAAGGAGGTGCCAACAATCCAGGTATATAGGTGAATAAGCTTGGAGGGGCCCCTCTGATCTTCTGTGCCCTGGCCTCAACCAAAGACCTGGCAGAAGAACTCCGTCTTGCAGGCTCTGTGGAACTGTAAGAGCTCCTGCAGGGCTCTCAGTTCTTCTAGGAGCTCATTCCACCAAGTCAGGGCCAGGACCAAAAGGGCCCTGGCCCAGGTCAAGGCCAGGCAAACTTCCTGAGGGCGGTCCCTCAGATAGGTGGGTCCTAGACTGCAAAGGGCCTTAAAGGTAAGAACCAAGACCTTGAACTTGATCCATGCCACAACTGGCAACCATGCAGCTGCCTCAGCGCTGGCTGGATATGGGCCCTCCAAGGTGTTCCTGGGAGGACCCTAGCAGCTGTATTTTGCACCAGCTGCTATTTCCAGGTCAAGGACAAAGGAAGGCCAGTGTAGAGTGAGATACAGAAGTCAATTCTGGAGGTGACCGTCGCAGGTGTTCTGGGGACAGGTAGGGTGCTAGTAGCCTCAACTGGTGTAGGAGGAGAGGACCACCCCCTGTGGGATTCCAGAAGGGAGCCAAAAGGAATGCGACAACTCTTCCCCCACTGCAACCCTCTGTGTCCAGTTCTGTAGGAAGGAGAACAGCCACTGTCCCACTTATCCCTGTCCTGGGGGATTTCACTTTTATGATGATGGGTAATACAGAAGCAACTCAGAAAACACACTATGGCAACACCACTGGCAGATATACTGTTCCAAATATTTAGTTCTGGGGTGTACAATACAACCTGTAGCTGGGGTGGGTGTATGCCTTGACAGCCTGAGAGCACTGCTGAGGGGGAGGGAGCAGACTCAGTGAATAGGACTGCATGAACACAGGACCAGCAGGACAGCGGCTGAGGCCCCACACCCCCAGCCCTCCCTGCCACTTATGCTCCCCAGGGCCACCGGAAAGTCATATGGGATGGCTTGCGGGCCCCAGGGTTTCCTCCACTGCCCACTTGATTCTGGCCAGAGTTGCTGCAGCAACGCTAAGCACGTAGCTGAGTAGCTGTGAGTTCCTCCCCATGGCTGCCACTCACTCAGCGCTGCTGGGTCAGTAGCAGCTTGTGTTTGACTCTGAACAGTTGGATTTGAAATTGTGACCCCCTGATGACAGTCTCGGGGGGGGGGGGGGAAACAGGACCTATTTTGATGTGCATCTTTAGAGTTATGAAGCTGAATAGTGAGGTTTTACAACAAAGTGCTTGTCAGCAGAACCGGATATTATCATGCATTTACAATAATGGCTTAAAACAAACATGTAATACAATTGTGCTTTAGGCTTTCTTTCGGTACATTCGTATTGCTCTAAATGGAGATGCTCTTTAAACCGTATCCTTTCATGGATTCTTCATCATCATCATATGAAATAAATGGGAAATAGGGCTCTAAAATATAATTGGGATTTTTCCTGTTTTCGAGTTGTTCCATTATCAGTCTTCAACTGTGTCCAATTTCCTGATATCCTTAATTTTCTTGTACCACACTGTGATTAGGGTTGTGCGCTTCGGCTCGGTTCAGCTGATTCGGTGATCACCAAAGCCCGAGGTGGCCAGCGTTGCGGTGCGGAGAGGAGGGGGCGGAAGCTGCACGTCAGCCAGCGGCTGCATGCAGATGAGCCACCGCCCCTTCTCTCAGCTGGCCTCCTACATGCCAGGCAGCAGAACCAAGCCGAAGCGCACAACCCTAAATTTGTGATTATAGGAGATTCCCCCCCCCCTCCAAATCTACCTCACTGGTAACCCTGAGTCTGCTTGGATGACGGTCAACAAGTCTTTATTGTATTAAATCAGGCTTTCTCAAGCAGGGATTTATGTCAACCCTGGATGGGTTTCCCGAATGAGTGAGAGTTAATTAATATGTTATATATTTATTAACTTGTTAAGCATTCACCGGGTAATATAACCATACATGGTCGTGTCAACCTATCCTCTCCCACCCCCCAAATAAGCAGTGATGGCCCTGGAGGGGGTGGAATGTGGAGATGTACACAGCAATTCTCCCCAACTATATGCTGCATGATCGTGTGCCACTGCTGGAGTTTTTTGAAGCCTGAAGAATGTTTCAAGGGTTTCTCAATGGTAAATAAGTTGAGAAAGGCTGTATTAAAGCATAAATAAGTGATCGGTGCATGGTTCACATCTTCCTCAAATCTCTTCACAAGTACACCCTCATAAGGAGAAAAATCCACAGCGGAAACCTGCAGAAAACTTATCTTACGAGATGAGTTTGTTTTCTGGGCAAGGAAAATATGCTATAGCAGTGGTCCCCAACCTTTTTGAGGCTGGGGACCGGCAGGGCAACTGCCCGCCAGTGCAAGCCTGCACGGCCAAAATCGCGCATGCGCGAAAGTGCTGCGCATGCGCGAAAGTGCTGCGCATGTGCGATTTCGGCCACGCATGGCGCATGTGCGGCCCGGCCGCGCATGCGAGGGTGTGGGCCTGATTCCCTCTCCCCCCCTCCCACAGTAAGAAGCTTCCCGGGCCGCAAGCTTGCAGCCCGGGAAGTTTTTTACTGCGGGGGGGGGGGTGGGTGGGGAGAGGGAGCCGCAGCCCGGCACCAACGCCTTCGCGGCCCGGCACCGGGCCACGGCCCGCGGGTTGAGGACCACTGTGCTATAGGACATTGTTCACAAGGGTTTCGGCTTTTTCAATGTTAGCTGCAAAAGGGCAGTATCAGGGCTGGCTCCCAGTTGAATTCCAGATAAAGTTTAAGGTTCTGGTAATCACCTTTAAGGCCATACGTGGTTTGGGCCCAGTGTATTTGAGAGACCGCCTCCTTTCCTATACCCCCAAAAGAGCCTTACGGTCTGCCACTTCCAACTGGCTGCGGATCCCTGGCCCCAAAGAAGCACGTCGGACCTCAACAAGCGTCAGAGCCTTCTCGGTTCTGGCCCCCACCTGGTGGAACGAGTTCCCTGAGGAGATCAGAGCCCTGCCTGACCTTCTACAGTTCCACAGAGCCTGCAAGAGGGAGCTCCTCCACCAGGCATTCGTTTGAGGCTGACCGACTCAGAACATCTACTGGTTCCTCCCAGACACCCTCCCATGACCGAAATAATTGACCTCCCAATGTTATTATATATTGTATTACTGTTGAACTGTTATAATGTTTTATTGAAGGTTGCTCAATGTTGCAGACTATGTAATGTTCCATGTAAGTTATTCAATGTTCAATGTAAACTGCCCAGAGCCGCAAAGAATGGGCGGTATAGAAATAAATAAACAAACAAACAGTGGGTGAACATGGATTTCACCAAGATGTTTCAGGGAGGGGAAGCAGTATTCCCCCATACACTCTGCCACTTCCAACTGACTAGTGAACCTTGGCCCCAAAGAAGAACATCTGACCTCAACCAGGACCAGATCAGGGGCCAACTATGTCCATTTGACGTTCTCAGCATACCTGATAAATACTGTTTTAAAGGCTAGTGCTTGCACACTGGCAAATACTTAAGATAGGAAGCACCCATAAATACATCAAGGTAATGTGAAAATAACACTGAAATTATGACTGGATGTCAGCCAACGGGTACATAGGGTTGTGCGCTTTGGTAGCTGAAGCACATAACCCTAATGGGTAGCGGAGTCTATTTGAGCACCCGGAGCAGAATATTCCATGCTTAAAGCTGAGCAAGAAATTTAGGACATGGGCTATAGATTCTTGGGGGAAAAAAAGAATCCACGGTTCCAAGAAGTGAAACATTCAAAGTAAAATATTCTGCTTTACCTTAATGTGTGTCTTGGCCCTTTTCAGGAGGCTGAGTGTGGTGTGTCTAGAGCTATCTGGTCCGAGAGGGACAAGCTGCTTTAGCTCTTCCAAATACAGCCGAAGCTTAGCCCGCCTGAAAGTGGGAGAAAGCAGAGTGTTATTTTCCCTGAAGTTACCTAACGCAGGCAGCAAGTTCTTCTGTTCGCTATCTTCGGTGCGGAATTCACTGCAGCAATGATGGGCTTTTCGGTTCAGAGCCCCACAATTCTCTGCGCAAGAACACTTGCAGCACAACAAAAGGAAAATTGACACAGAAAGCTGAGTGGGCAAGAACTAAGGCTGAACATACAAGCAAGCGTTAGTGGGTTTTTGTTTTGTTTTTTAGATTTTCCTGAGACAATCTAGCTGTAAAAATTTACTCTCCAAGCAGCAAGATTTTAAACAACATGGACTCACCCTTCCAGAGAAAATGGCTCTGATTTGAACTATTCCTATCATAAATTGAGAAGTGAGGGCGGGGGGAATCACAGTCCTTAGATCATGGATTCAGAGCTGCCTACAGCAGCCAAAACTCATAAAATACAGATGTATGGCAGGATAAAAAAATGCACAGCTATGCAAGACATGCAAACAGACAAATATTTTCACAATTCCTTTAAGCAACAAAGCCATATAACCTTAAGCTCTGAAAGAAATAATCAGCCTAGAGCAGGGAATCCCAAGCAGGGGTCCACAGGTGGTCTTGGAAGGGGTCTGTGGTCTTTCCCCTCCTGCCTTAATGATACGATACAATAACATTTATTGTCTATAGCCAAAGGCCATTACACAACCTAATTTAAAAAAACAATATGGTACAAATACGAATAAAACAATATTTCTCCAATATTGCATACATAAAACTATAAACGAGGGCTACTGAGTTACAATAAGAGGGGGGAGGGAAATGGTGTATCAAGGTGGGGACTCCTGTAAAAAAGCTTTGGCTTGGATCTTCCTGGCGGCCAGAGCAAAAAGTGACATCCTATATGAAATATAGGGGTCGAAATCTGATAACAGATAGGTGACTTTGTCAAAATCAGAAGTGCGGTATCAGTTCCGTAGTAACTTGGCAAGGAATTTGCCCCTGGGTTCAGAGTACGGGGACAAGCCAAAACATAGTGGGGCAGGTCTTACCTGCCTTAATGGACTTGGCCACAAGCTAGAGAACTGGCCATTCCTATTGCCCAAGCATTAGTGAGTTCTCTCAAGGATATTGTGCCTGGGACGGACAGAGCCTGCACACCTACTGTTGCTTTAAACTGCCCCTGTCTCTTCTCCCCTCAGTTCTCCTCGAGCTTGCCTGTTAACACGGGTGGTTGTCAGAATCCTCGGGTTTCTGCCATGATTTATTAATGTACTCTGAACCCACATGTAACCATTTTGAAATGTACTCCCGTTTTTCTTTCTGTCTGGCTGTGAGAGTTTGGTGCCTTTCTCCAAGGACACTGCTTGCCGCTTAGTTATCTCCTTTGGCTGGCCTTCCAGGCCTTGCACCTGCATCTCTGACTATTATGTCTGTTTGTTATGTGAATCCTAACGGGTCTGGGAAAGGCGGGAAAACTGCGGGATAAGAACTGGGGTTTGTCTTGCATTCGTCAGATTCATCTATTTGATTCCAGGGAGATCTGCTTGAATAAACAACCATCTTTCATACAGTGGTGTTTTATTTACAAGTCTGCCGTCCTGACAGTGGTGATGTCAGTTCTGGAGACATGTCACTTTTGGGGTCTGTGGCAGGGAAGTATGGTCAGCTGACATCACTTCTGAGGCTCCTCAAAGTCTGAAAAAGTTATTTAAGGGGCTCCCCCACGGTTAAAAGGTTCAAAAAGCCTAGAGGCTTTCACTAACCTCAATTTTATTCCAGAAACGTAGAATATGATTTTCTAAAAAAAGAACTGTTTTCTTATATCATAATCGTACTTTCTCCTCGGTGAGGAAAGGGAGAGGGGTTGGGTCTCAGATCTCACATACGTGAAGTTGCCTCAGGCTGAACCAGACCCAAGGTCAAAGCACAAAGGGGAAAAACCTCATAAAAGCATGGGGCATAGAAAGTATGCATATTGTTCTGCTGTACATAACCGTCATGAGCCAGGAACAAATCAAAGCCAGCTGAACAAATCCAAGCGGGGGGCAAACCCAGGGTTTGTGAGGTTACCTGCCGGAGCTGCTGCTCAAAATGCAGACTCCTCTGTTGTGTGGGGAAAAGGACCATCTTTTGGTCCTGAGAGAATGTGGTGGCCTCTGAGGAAGAGGATGCATCATAACTTCCCAGCTCCAATGCCCCACATGAGGCTCAGCACGAAGCAGGGGTCAACACGAGCTGCCTCACAACTCAACCAGCGGTTGAGTTGTGAGCCTTTGCTCCCCCTTCCTTGCTCCCACAAGGAACCCATCCTCCAGGGCCCCCTAGCTTTTCTCCTTCCTATCCCCCCCCCCACACACCTTTGTTCCGTGCAGTTTGAAATGAGAGGAATTGTGACAAGAGAGGGCCATGGCTCAATGGCAGAAGGTCAGCTTGGCACGCAGATGGCCGAAGGTTCTACCCCTGGCATCTCCAGCTAAAGGATCTGGGAGCAGGAGACGGCTGCCTGAGAATCCTGGAGAGGGGCTGCCAGTCTAAGCAGACAATACTGGCCTCGATGGATGAAGAGTCTTGTTTCAGTATAAGGCAACTTCATGCGTGTGAGATCAGAGATCCCACCTCCACCTCCTTTCCCCTCACTGACATACGGACTTCTCCTTGCCAGCTTCCCCCCGGACTCTTTTTCTTCCTCTGCCAGTCCTCTGTCACTTCAAGCCCTTTTCTCCCAGCTGCTGTCATTATCCTCTTCCATTCTGTCTGTTCTTTAACCCCTCTTCTCCCTGTACCTCCCCCTCCCCTTGCTTTTCCAAGCCAGCAGACCCTGTCCCCAGTCAACTTCACCGGGCCAGAATCTTAGGAGCTACTGGTTATCTCCCAATGACATTACTGACCTTCACCGTGCCAGCCCATCCCAGCAACAAGGCCTGCCTGCAACCCCAGCCAACCAACTACACCCTTTTCCCCTAGGCATCCTTGGCACCAGGGTGGAAAGAACCAGCCCCTCTCCCTTGTGGCTGCCTCCAGCCCATGCACCAGTCAACTCTCTTCACCATTAGGTAAGTTAGGCAGTCACACAAAGCAAATCCACATACTTCATACTGCTTGGATCAAGGGTGTCCCCTACTGTCCCTAAATTGGGCTCCAAGACTCCAGAGCTCGCTCTGCAATCTCAGCTGCACCTATGAGGTTGAGGTACTTCTGGATCCATTCTTCCAAGTGGTATCAAACAGCATTTCCTTCCACATCCACATAACCCTATCAGAATAATCACAATGCCTCCTATAATGCTGCAGCAGAGAGAATGAGCAACAACAAGCCCGTGGGAAGTATCGGGGCGGGGAGTGATGAGGAGGCTGTGGAAAGGCTGCATTTATTCCGTCTGTTATGTTGCGAAATGACAACAAGAGAGCGTTTTCAATGCTTGCTTTTAATGAGTCAAGAATGGATAGCATGATAAAGGGCCTGGCGCTTTAAGTGTAGCTATCATCCTCCTCAAAAAAGGAGCTTGGTACTAAAAATAAGGGTGGGGATTTGTCACCGAGTTGGCAATGTAGAAATAATGCTTGTTTCTGAAACACAGTTATTTTTGTGAAAATAACTTGGCTGCGGTACACGGCACAGCCTTCTCAGTACTTATTAAGGCTTTTTCGCACTTTAAATCAAGCTTACTTTGGCATTTCACATCATTATTGTATAGATACTGGAGACACAGATTTCAGGTTGGATCCCAACTCCTGCAAATGGAAGAAATTCTCAGAAGAGCATCTTCTTTATTATGACATTATAAGGCTTAGGGCAGTTCAATGAAAAACAGGGGAACGGAACAGTATAGAGAAATCAGTAAACATAAATGACAGTAAGATAACAACAGAACAACAGTAAACAGTGAGAACAGCGAATTCATAACTGTAGCATGACTGCCCAGTCCAGGAGTTGAATTTCATGGGAAGGAGGTTCGGGGGCACAGTGGAAGGTGTTGGTTCCAGTCTACCTCAACCAAATGCTTGGCAGAAGAGCTCCCTTTTGTGGGCCCTGTGGAATTGTTCCAGTTTTGTCAGGGCCCTGATCTCCTCTGGGAGCTCATTCCACCTGGTGGGGGCCAGGATGGAGAAAGCTCTGCCCCTGGTTGAGGTCAAGCGAGCTTCCTTGGGCCCAGGGATTCTCAGCCGGTTGGAGGCAGGGGAGCATAAATCTCTTTGAGGGGGGTAGGCAGAAAGGTGGTCCCTCGGGTACACTGGGCCTAGACTTTAAAGGGCCTAGGCTTTAAAGGTGATTACCAGAATCTTACATCTGATCCATAATTCAATTGCTAATTAAGTGCAGTTGTTGGAGAATGGGCCGAACGTAGGACCTCCATGGTGTTGCTGTGAGGGCTGTGGCCGCTGCATTCTGGATCAGCTATAGTTTCCGGGTCAAGGCTAAGGGCAGGCCTGCGTAGAGTGAGTTACAGAAGTCCAATCAAGAGGTGACCGTCGCATGGATCACTGTGGCTAGGTGTCCTGGGGGCAAGCAGGGCACTAGTAGTTTGGCTTGGCGAAGGTGGCAGAATGCCAGCTGTGCTATTCTCATGACCTGAGCCTCCATTGAGAGAGAGGCATCGAGGATCACGCCCAGGTTCCTGGCGGAGTGAGCCACTGGCAGCTGCACTCCATCCAGGTTGGGCAGGCACTCTTCCTCACTTGGACCCTTCCTGCCTAGCCACAGGACCTCTGTCTTTGAAGCTTTTGAGCTGTTGAGCTTCAGGTGATTCTGCTTGAGCCACCTGGTCCGCAGGAATGGTGGGAGCTTTGTAAGTCTCATCTCTTGCTTATATCAAATGTGGGGAAAAGACATATCTTCTCGGGATCAAGTGATCTTTTTAACATTCCCATTTTAGCCACCATATTATGGTTAATACAGAGCTGCCTCTCCTGGACTGACCAATTTGTGTCTCATCCTGATTGTGAGATGTCTGCTTTGAGTTACCACAGTCACTGGTACCACAAAGGTAGGTCTATGTCTAAAGTAACAAGGGGTAGCCCACCAGATAAGGCCACTGAAGGAAGAAGGCAAACATTTCTCCTATGAGTCAGACATAGAGTGGAAAGGAAACTGTGAGTGAACCAACCATGTAGCTGCTCCCCTGAGACAGTCAGACACAGGACAGATTCTGGTGTTAGTCCTGTCTGAAGGAGGACGACTCTCACAGAGATGGAAGGTCACAACCACAAAGGGGAAAATACAGGAAATGCAGAATAGCCAGAATATGCTTAGTACATTCATGGTAAAAGAAGGGACTAACAAGGAAACAGGAAAGACCCTTCTTTGGACACAAAAGATGTGTTGTCAAGCGCTTTGTGAAAACTCTTGCAATGACAAAGCTGATGGGCAAATACTTTGTATTGGTAAAGTGCACCTTCCACTGTGATACAGAAATATGCATGATGCTGAGGATAAACTGAGATGTGGAAGTGCATTTTTGAACTCCTAGGAGGAAGGACACGTATGACAGTAGCAAGCCAGCCAAGTACTGATCCCAGTCTCTATGGGAACATGTGTGTTCCCAATAGGAAAGGTCAAATTTATTTCATGTTTCTGAGAAATGTACCTGGCTGACCCGTAAACTACAACTGGTCCAGAATGCAACGGCCAAGGTCCTCACAGCAACACCATGGAGGGCCCACATTTGGTCCATTCACCAACAGCTGCGCTGGCTCCCAGTTGAATTCTGGATGAGGCTCAAGGTCTTGGTAATCACCTTTAAAGCTATACATGGTCTGAGCCCAGTATACCTGAGGGACCGCCTCCCTGCCTGTACCCCTCAAAAAGAGCTTTACGTTCTGCCACCTCCAACTGCTTGGTGATCCCTGGCCCCATGGAAGCTCGCTTGACCTCAACCAGGGCCAGAGCTTTCTTCATCCTGGCCCCCACCTGGTGGAATGAGCTCCCAGAGGAAATCAGGGCCCTAACGGATATAGAACAATTTTGCAGGGCCTACAAAAGGGAGCTCCTCTGGCAGGCATTTGGTTGAGGTCGACCTGAGCCAATCACCTTCCATTGGCCCCTAAGCCTCCCTCCCATGAAAACCACTGCCAATTTGTCCAACCCACAGGGCCGTCAGTATGCTGTAGCTAAACTACTGTTCTCACCATTGTTCTACTGTTCTATCACACTGTTCTACTGTCATCACTGTATTGTTACTGTTTACAACTACTAAGTTATTTGTACCGTTCCCTATTCTATTTGCAAAATTCTATTTACTTATTTATTTTCTATTTAGATTTATCCCCGCCACTCCTGAAGCCAGTCTGGCTCATGGCGGTTTGCAGTAAAAGAACAAAAATACAATGCAATATAATAAAACAACAGTGAATCTCAACAATAAATCTTGATGGCGGGAAACAATCTAAAGAATCCCCACCCCCTCCCCTGATCAATCCCCAATAGCCACCATCATCCTAAGAAGAATCCATGCCCCATTGTCAAAGGCAAAGTCCCTACAGCAAGGGTAGTCAACCTGTGGTCCTCCAGATTTCCATGGACTACAATGCCCATGAGCCCCTGCCAGTGTCTGCATAGACTGGACATGCGCCCTCCAAGATGACCTCGAGAAGACCCTAGCAGCTGCAATTTCTGTGTCAGAGACAGGGGAAGGCCTGCATAGAGCGAGTTACGGAAGTCTAATATGGAAGTGATCATTGCATGGATCGCGATGGTCAAATGTTCAGGGGACAGGTAGGGCTTGGTGAAAATAGTAAAAAGCCATTTGGGCTGCCTTCGTGATCTACATAGATAAGGAGGCATCAAAGATCACCCCCAAATTCCTGGTTGCAGGCAAAGCTGTAAGTTGCACCCCATCCAGCCAGGAGAGGTGCGCTTCCTGATCCTGACCCCTCCTACCCAGTCACAGGACCTCCATCTTGGAAGGACTGAGTTTAAGGCGACTCTACCTTAGCCATTCAGACACTGCTTCCAAACAACCGGCAAATGTTTCTGGAGGGGGGGGCGGGGAGTCCAGCCAGTCGGCCATCAGGTGATAGAGTGGAGTGTCATCAGCATACTGACGACAACGCAGCCCCAAATCCTGGACCAGCTGTGCCATAGGTGCATATAGATGTTGAAAAGCGTGTGGGAGAGTATTGACCCCTACAGCACCCCACAAGGGAGCACAAAGGGACCAAAAAACCCTTTCCCCACTGCCACCCTCTGCGTCCAGTGCTGGAGAAAGGAGATCAGCCACTATAAGGCTGTTCCCTCTAATTCCTGTCCTGGTGAGGGGGTGGACTAACAACTCATGCTCAACCACATCAAATGTGGCCGACGGATCAAGAAATGCGAGGATAGCTGAACCGCCTTGATCCAGCTGGCGCCAGAGATAATCAGCCAGGGCGACCATGGCCAGGACGGAAGCCCGACTGGTATGGGTCAAGGGCCGTCCTGAGCCTCAGGGGAGGGCGGTACTTATAAATATAATAAAAAATAAATTATCTCAGTGATGAACATCTAGAAAAGTAATCAGAAACATGACAGAATCTGCCTCTAGAAAGTAGCTACTTGGAATGTTTCAGGATAAGACAGTGGATGTCGAAACAGATCCTACTGAGTTACCCAACCACCGTTCTGAAGAAGAGTCTGATCTGCTGAACTTTTGCAAGGAATAATGCCCTGCCACTTTACCAATAATGATTCCAATGGTTACATTAACCAGGTCTGTTAAATGGGGAGAAACAACCAGAAAGAGATCAAACCCTGTGTTTTCTGCTTTGGGCTAATGTCTCTCTTGTGTTTCTTCATCTTCTACAGAGGCTACTCTTATGCTCCCATGGCCTGTGATTCATGTGTCTGGAGAGCAATTCATGGAGCAGATGGTCTCAGTGTTAGAAGCAAAGCTGCAGGTTCCAAAACTGACCATACCAGATCCAAAGAGGATGTGGACTCACCTGTTCCTAAAGCATTGCTTGGAGCCTTAGTGATCAATTGTACCCTATTAACTTGGTACAGTTTTGGCAGCAGACACAAGCCCCCAGTAACAGCCATAATTGATTGATTGAAGAGTCTCCCAACTACGAAACTTAAAAGCTTGACCACTGTGCCATCATCATATTGGGGGCCAAGGAGGAAGGATTTCAACCACAGACACGGAAAGTCAGAGGGGCCTGAGAATGAGCCCCATCCCACATAAGCAGACTCTCAGATGCTACTGCAACAGATTAAAGTATTGAGCAGAAAGCCACACCTTTCCTCCCTTCGGCATATGTAAGGAGGTCCCTTCCAATTCTTGATGAGGCAGAGATTGAATTTTCTGACATGGAGCTAGAGATTCTAATCTGCCAAGAGGCAAGAACTGCCACTGGCATGTGCCATCAGCTTTATGGAGACCCTATGGATGTCCTCCAAAACATCCTATTAACAGCCTTGCTCAGGTCTTGCACACTAAGATTATCATTGGCTTTTCACAGGAAATTTATACCGATGACAAAGTCTTGCATGTGGGAGTGACTCTATACCTCTTTGAGAAAATTTATGAGCAGGGCTCTTGACAAGCCAAAAGGGAGAACTTGTGGCAGAGTTCTTTGGCAACTGCAAAAGGGAGGAACTACAGATACTGGGAGCAAATAGTAATAGGCCCCTAACACTTCCTGCCATGTAACACCTGGTGCGATGAGAGATAGGTGAGGGTGGAGAGAAATGCCACTTGAATTGTCTTGGGTTAGGGTTAGGGTTTCAGTTGTAAGCCGTCACTTTGCTCACGTACTCAAAAAGGCCTCATTTCAAAGGGCAGCTGTGTAGGTCTGTGGTGGAACTGCAAGATCTGAGTCCAGTAGCACCTTCGAAACCAACCAGATTTCTGGGGGATGTGAGCTTCCAGGAGCCAAAGCTCCCTTCATCTGATACCAAAAAAACCTTTCCCCATGAAGCAGAGGCACGTGTTAGATCAGTCATATTTATTTGGGAAATTTATATGCTGCCTCTCTGGACAATGTTAAAACACACAGCCGTTACAAACAAGCGAGGGTATAAAAACAGACAAATGAGCAGCCTGAATCATATCTTTAGGAGGGGAAAAATCCTCAGGCCTGGTACAGACTCTTGACCTACTGAAAGAAAGCCTGGATTAAAAGAAGAAGAGTTGGTTCATATATATGCTGCTTTTCTCTCCCCAAAGGAGTCTCAAAGCAGCTTGCCTTCCCTTTCCTCTCCCCACAACAGACACCCTGTGACGTGGGTGAGGCTGAGAGAGCCCTGATATCACTGCTCAGTCAGAACAGCTTTATCAGTGCCATAGTGAGCCCAAGGTCACCCAGCTGGCTGCATGTGGGGGAGTGCGGATTCAAACATGGCTCGCCAAATTAGGTCCGCACTCCTAACCACAATACCAAACTGGCTTGAGCTTGGCACCTAAAAGAAAGTGAGGTGAGCCTCAAGCAGGCAGGCACTTGAAAGGTGAGCTGCAGCGACTGAAAAATCCCTCTCTCTGGTTGCCACCCACTCCCACACACACACACCTTTGATTGCAGGGGCACAGAGAGCAGGCTTCAGACACTGATCTTAACTGGCTGCTTCAGGTACCCTGCCCAAGCCATTTAGGGCTTTAAGGTCAAGGACCAGCATTTTGACTGTTCTGGGAAACAGACAGGCAAGCCAGCACAGATAATTCGGCACAGAGGTGGCAGGATCCCAGACAATAACTTGGCTGCTTCATCTGAATTTTCTGAATTGTTTGCCAAGGGAGTCCCATGGAAAACACTATTACAGTAACATAATCTGGATGTTATCAGAACTTGGGTCACTATGGCCAATTCACATATTCAAGAAAAAGCCAAAGCAGATAGAAGACACTGCATGCCACAAGAAGCCTGAACCTCCAGCTTTACGCCAGGATCCAACAGCACCTCCAAGCTGTGAACTTACTCTTGAGGAACAGGCTGATTCATCAATCCTCAAGTGGATGAGCCACTGATCAACAGCACTTCAGTCCCATCTGGAAAGTTCTTCAGTTTACTTTTTCCTAAAGACTTAATTCGTCAGCACGCGAGAGCTAACATGCTCATGTCTTTCATTGGACTGCCTGCTCTAACCCTATGAAGGTTCAGTAAGAAGAAACCAGAAGAAGTAAGCTGGCAGGTAAAATATGAACCAAGGAATAAAGCTATTTTAAAAAAACACACCCACACGCACATAGATATCCATTAAATAGATGACATGAAAGTACAGAAATTAAGGCCTTATTTTAGAAGTTTTCTCCTTTTCCCAGTGCCCTACTGACTTCAACAAGTAGAAAAAGCACCACATACAATTGTGGGGAGGGCTCACTGGTAAGAGAATCCGAAGGTCCAACGTTCATTGCCTAGAAGAGTCTTTTTCAACCTTTTGACCATGGAGGAGCCCCTGAAATAATGTTTTAAATTTCGAGGAGCCCTGGAAGCGATCTCAGCTGGCTACGCCCCTGCCACACACCCAGAAGTGACGTCACTACCCACACTCTTAGCCATTCTTTTGTTCCCTCCCCCTGCCTTTACTACTACTATGGCAGTTCAAGCCTCATGTTGGCAAGAAAGAAGAGTACACCTGAGAAGACAGTCAAAACCTGTCCCTCCCCCCCAATACGATACCACTTCAGAGCTCAGACCCCTGGTTGGGAATCCCTGCCCTAGAATCTCCAGGTAAGAGGCAATGTGAAAGATCTTTGCCTGAGACCTGGGAAGCTGCTGCCAGACTTGAGTAAACACCAACACTGATGGACGAAGGGTCTGATTCAGTATAACGTAGTTTCATACATTCAACAAACCCAGCAAAGCTGAGTTTGTGACATTTCCACTGATTTCCAATTTACTGAATCAAAAGGCACATCAGGCAACCAGGAAGACATTCTTATAAAGAGGTACATACAATATCAATGGACAGCCAAGGTGGCTGCTTCTGGAAGGGAGAACTGCAATGTCTACTGCACAATCCAGCCCCTCTTAACAACAATTAAATGGTTTCTACTTTTGTAACCCTCTTTTTCTGTATAATGTGTCCATCTTGACAAAGATCTGTTGTTTCAAGTAGCTTTTGTTTGCTCACATTGTTTTCCAGTTGTTCAATTCTAACCTAACTTCATTGCCTTGTTTATCACAAATGTTTGCTGTTTATTGAATTGTAATCCACCTTAGTATCAGTGAGAAAGGCTGGCTTCAGTAAAACAAAAAAAACATGCAATAATGGCAGTTTGTGTAGGCTAGTAAATACAATAGTTCCACTGTGTTCTTGCTACTTACCTATGCTTCTCTAGTTCGTTATGCGAAGACCTTTAAAAACAAAAATGGAGCATTTTAGAGATGTATGACATGCTGCGGAAAAGCCTGAAGGTAAACCAAAAGAAATAAAAGAACATTTTTGAGGCAACTCTTTTGACATGCCTATTTTGTTCAGCTTATTTTCCCAAGTTTAATAAAACCCTGGGATTAATCCTGAATCTTTGCAACCTGAACATACCTGGACCCATGATTGACCGTTCTCCCATGGGGGAGAAAGACAGGGGATAACTGAAGTAAATAACTGATGACAGGCCTCTGAGAATCAGTCATGGTTTGATTTCTCGACTTTTATATTTTAAAAAGTCTGCAAAACGCTTAAGAGCAGCTATGTTAACCCAAAGATGTTAATCGAGTTTTTAATGCTATCTTTCTATGGATGACTGCAGTATGGACTTAATTCAGTAAGTACGGGGTGCTGCTAAAGTTAAAGAATTCTTGCTTTTTTTAGGATTAGGGTTCGATTCTCTGCTTCGCAAACCTGGGGAGGGAGAAATTAAACTCTAAAGCTGGCTTGCATGTTCAGCACCTATACTACCTTCTCACCAAAGTTCTACTTGAGTACCAGGTTCTATCAATGACAGGGCATCGTTTGGCTAGTTAGTGGACTGAAATAAGGAAGGGGAAAACTCCGCTTGGTTCTCAGTTTGCTAATCACTTTAAAAACAGTGGTGTTTCCTCTGCCTCTGAGGGCAAAGCCAAACCTTGTGCTGCTGCTGCCCATCACCCCAGCTCCCTACAGGTTGCACAGGCAGCTGATGTAGTGTTAGTGGTGGAAGTGCTGTTCTAGAACTGGCAAGACCGGGGTTCAAAAACTGTGCTGAAATTAAATGGGCAACACTGCACAGTCGCTCTCTCTGCAGAGTGTTGCAAAGACAAGCTGTGAAGTGGAGAATGATGGAGGGAGCAGATAACGAGACTGATCAGTTGAAGGAAAATCTGGCACCCATAGCAAATTTGACTGTATTTTCCAATAAGATTACTGAAGATGGCTTCTCACAAGCATGGATAACCTTAAGGGGGGATTAGACATGGAGGTATATCAGTTCCAATGACTAAAGGGAACTTCTGAATATCCGTACTAAAAGGCAGGATCATGAGAAGAACTTGACCTGCCATGTTGACTCTCCAGGGCAACTGATTGGCCACTGCATGAAACAGGATACTGGACTAGATAGGCCATTGGGATCATCCAGAAAAGATTCTTCTTGTGTTCTTACAACCAGCTAGGAGACAGTTCAACAAAACAATGAACAGATTACTAGAACAGGGTTGGAAGAGCATCAAGAAGCAATCCACTTTGAACAATCCATGTTAAAACTATTATTTCCCTGAAGAATATATAAATAGAGTAAGGGACAAATGAAGATCAACTAATTAAAAGTGGTAGATTCCGGTAGCACCTTAGAGACCAGTATGATCTTCAGGGTACAAACTTTTGAGAGTTCAAGCTCCCTTGAGAGTTCAAGCTCCCAAACAAAGGAAGCACAGACTCCCAAAAGCTCATGCCTGGAAAATCTTGTTGAGTCTCTAAAGTGTAAGTGGACTCAAATCTAGTTTTTTGTGGACTAACACAGGGGTAGTCAATTTGTGGTCTTCCAGATGTCCATGGACTACAATTCCCATGAGCTCCTGCCAGCATATGCTGGCAGGGACTCATGGGAATTGGAGTCCATGGACATCTGGAGGACCACAGGTTGACTACCCCTGGACTAACAGGTCTACCATTTCAAAATGACAAATTAAGACAGAATTAGGGACTCTAACTTTTACTGCAGTGTTACTGTAAGTAAGATCCCATTTATGTAATTTCTCTACCACTTAAGGTGTCACATGAATACTTATGCCATGTTTTACTTCTTTCTGGTGGTTCCAGACTTCTAAATCCTAATGCATTGCATACTGAATGTACTGGCTTGCTGTGTGTAATTCCTTTTGAATCCCTGGAGAGACAAACAGATTACAAATAATGTAGCTAAATTAAAAGTGAAACTACTGACCTAAAGTAAATATGAACATCACTGAAGTCCTCCCCCTGGCTAAAAGGCCCAGAAATGAGCAAGCATTTAAAAAATGATGCTTAAAAAAGTAAGTTAAGCAGGTCAGAAGGAATCAGACACCAATTCAGTGACACTTCCAATAGAAAATATTTATCTCAAGAAGTGAGGAAGCACAAGAAAGCATATACCCAAAATTAAACTTTGTTGATCTTAGTTGCTATTGGAGTCAGCTTTTGTGCAGGTATTTGATGAAGTATATATACACATAATTATACACAGAAGTAAATTTTGTTCACCTTAAAGGTGCCACTGGCCTTAAACTTTGTTCTGATTCAGACTAACAAAGCTACCCACCGGAATCTAGCAGTATTTAGATAGCAGGTCTAACTCTGAAGTCTGCTGAGGTCTATCCAAAGGAACAAAGGCTGTGTCTAGCAGCACCTTTAACACCAGGGAAGTTTAATTCTGGGTACAAACCTTTGTGTGCATTCACACTCAACTTCTTTGTGGAGTTCCACAGGGAACAGTCCTCTCCCCCATACTCTATCTTGATGGACAGCTGCGTGGACATCCCCCATTACATTTGTCAAATGTTTGGGTGGTTACAGCAGAGTCACCTGAAACCTCTCCACAACGGAGGTCCTATGGTTGGGCAGGCAGGTGACAAATCAGGAAACATGCCTATCCACACTGGCTGGAGTACAGCTTAACATCTCGCTCTCAGACAGAAATTTGGGTATAATTCTGGATGTCTCCCTTTTAATGGAGGTCTAGGTCACAGGAGTAGCCTGCATGGCATTTTTCCACCTGAGCCAAGCAAGGCTACTAGTGCCCTATCTGTCCTTGGACCACTTGACTACAGTCATCCATGCAACTGTCACCTCCATACGAGCCACTCTACGGGCCTTCCCTTGTCCCTGACCCAAAAACTGCAGCTTGTACTGAATATGGCTGCTAGGGTCTTCACAGGAACATCTTGGAGGACCCATACCCAGCCAGTGTTGAGGCAGCTGTATTGACTGTTGGTTGTAGCCCAGATCAGGCTCATGGTTTTGGCACTAACCTTCAAGGCCATCCATGGTCTGGGCCCATCATGTCTGTGGGAACGCTATCTCCTTATGCCCTCCCAACAGGGCATTTCGCTCTGTGGCGCAGATCTGTTGGAGGTCCCTGGCCCCGACCTGGTGGAATGAGCTCCCGGGAGAGCTGAAGACCCTTATGGAACTTTCCCGGTTCCATGGGGCCTGTAAAATGGAGCTCTTCTGGCAGGTCTTCAATTGAGGCCAGTGCAGTTAAGATCTGGGTCAGTCAGGTCATCAGGCTACCCCTCCTGAAATGCTCCCTATGGCATAGCAAAGGAGCCGGTGGAGTTGGGGCATGTGCATTCACCCTCAAGGGTGAACTTCATTGGGTTTCATTGTCAAGGGACTATATTGGTGGTGGTGGTTGTTGCTACCGGCCACAAGCCATCAATCAAACAATCAATCAATCAAACACCCAGAATTGAACTTTGCAGATCCTCCAGGCGGCACAGGTCTCCAACCTTGCCCAGGGACCTGAAGCCGTGTGCAGGCCCACTCAGGCTCCCACCCAGAAGGGAACGTGGCTGGTCTTCCGGCCCCAAAGTTTGTCCGGGGACCTGACCAGGTGCGACTGCACGTTCCCCCTGACGCCCCTGCACTGGGAGCTCCGGTCGGGGCAGTATTGGGTGAGCAATCCGAAGTGGGAGTCCTGAGACGCCCCCACCCCCGCGCGAGGCTTGACCACGGAGCTCCCCCCCCCCTCCGCGCCGTCCGCGTGGCACCAGCAGCAGCGGCCCCGACCGGCCCAGCCCTGGCCGGCGGGGGGCCGCGCAACATGGCGCCGGGGCGACTTACCGGCTGCTCTGGGGCTTCCGGGCCGGCCTCCTCCTCCTGCCGCAGTCGCTCTCGAAGGGCAGCACCGAGGCGTAGCCGTGTTCGGCTTCTGCGGGCGAGAAAAGGGCCGCGCGTGAGGGGGAATCGGGGCCTGAGGGGGCGACCCCTCCTCGTCCTCCTCCTCCTCCCTCGCGCGCACCTCCCTTCCCCTCCCTTCCCTCGTCGCCCCCCGCGCGCACCTCGCTCGCGCCTCTCCAGGTACTCGGCGGCCTCCAGTAGCATCAGCAGGGAGTTCCACTCCATCTCGGCCGTCGGCCTCCTGCGCAGCCCCCGCCAGCGCCTGCCTGCCCCGCACTCGGCACGTTCCTCTCCGGACGGGCAGCCGGCGCGGCCAGTCAGCGCCGTCCCGCGGAGGCCTCGGAGCCAATCGGGGGCCTCCTTCCGCCAGAGGACCATGTTGACAGGCCCCGCCGAGCCTGGCGCGGGGAGAGGCGCGGCCCGCCAGAGCGACCCTGGCGAAGCCGAAGCTTAGCAACAGCGCGTGGGGGCCCGGCCCCGCGGCTCGCCCATTGGCCGGCGGGGGCCATGCAAAGCACAAGGAGGCGTGTGATTGGCCGCGGGGAGGCTATGCAAATGAGGGTGGGCGGATGCTCCCAGCCAATGTCTCGCCAGAGGTGTGCCTGCGGGGGGCCTGGGGCGGACCCCTCCGAGGAAAACAGATGGCGTCATCGCGGCACTGCGCCTGTGCCGCGTGTGGCGGGGAGCTACCTCGGTAGGGGGCACCCGTGATGTGGACAGGGCCCGTCTTTGGAGGGAGGGTTGCCAACCTCCTGGTGCGACCTGGAGAACACACACACACAGAGCTCATCTCCAGAGTGCAGAGGTCAGTTCCCTTTAAGAAAATAGCTCCTTTCAAGGGCTGACCCAGGAGAAGCCAAAAAACTGGACACATTTCTGAGTTACTTCAAGCAAGCGATGACAAATCTCATTTTAAATACCCCTATTTAAGCTGTTATCTTTGCTACTAACTAGGAATGTTTCTAAGCTTCCAGACCCCCAAAAATGACAATTTCAGCAGGTGTTTTATAAACAGCCCAAAGAGGATGGGCACCCAAAAAGGACATGTGGAAAACCTACATCCGGGATCCCCAACCCTTTGGCACACGGGGCCCAGATTAGCATGCCCAGTGCCTAAAGAGGGCCACATCTTAAACCAAAATGTAACAAAATTATTAACCACCTGAGGGTGATAGCAGCACACAAGAAGGTTGGAGGGCTGCACAGGGTTGGGGACCCCTGCCCTACATCATACCATGGGGAAGTCCCTCACCTTGCCAGACTCCAACCTCCTCAGGTTCCACCCCCCAAACCTCCCAAAAACACAACAAAGGAAAAAAGAATCTGCCCAATGGACTCCACTAGGTGGAAATTATAATAATAAAGCAATAAAAGAGACTCTTAAATTTTGATTAAGCCATTGGACACATTCTTTTTTCCTTTGATCTGTCGGTGTGGGGCAGGCAACCTTACTTGTAGGTCATCTGGGGGAGCAATGCTGAAACATCACTTCCTATTGATTTTAAAGAGAGATTGCAATGTGCTAGGAATTCATGGATGTCTATGTTAAAAATGATAAAGATCTGGGGAATTTCTGCAAAATTGGCTGGATATTGTTTTATGTGGGAGTTTTAGAAGGATGTAAACCGCCACGAGCTGGTTGTGCCAGGAGTGGCGGTCAATAAATAGAATAAATAAATAACACCGGACAGTCCAGGCATTGTTGATCGCCCCCCGCAAAAAAAAAAAAGAAAGAAAAGAAAGAAAATCTCCAGAATCCAGCCCGGCCTGGAGGGAATTCACCTACCATCCCACAGGGGCGATCAACAATTCCCTGGGTAGGCAAGGAAGGGCCGCAAGAGACAAACACTGGCACATCCCTTCCTGCCCACCCACTCACCATCTGCCTAAGTTAATAAAATCAGCATTTCTGCCAGATGACTATCTAAAGGTAAAGGTATCCCCTGTGCAAGCACCAGGTCATGTCTGACCCTTGGGGTGACGCCCTCTAGCGTTTTCATGGCAGACTCAATATAGGGTGGTTTTGCCAGTGCCTTCCCCAGTCATTACCGTTTACCCCCCAGCAAGCTGGGTACTCATTTTATCGACCTCGGAAGGATGGAAGGCTGAGTCAACCTTGAGCCGGCTGCCGGGATTGAACTCCCAGACTCATGGTCAGAGCTTCAGACAGCATGTCGGCTGCCTTACCACCCTGCACCACAAAAGGCTCAATGACTATCTAGCCTAGTCTCTGCTTACAAGCTTCCAAAGAAGGAGAACCCACCACCTCCCAAGAAAGCCTGTCCCACTGAAGAACCACTCTGTCAGGAATGTCTTCCGGATGTTTGTCCTGCCGTCGTTTTTCAAAAAGAGTAAAAGCTTATACCCAGAATTAAACTTTATTGGTCTTAAAGGTGCCACTGGACTCAGACTGTGCTCAGACAATTTTGAATGCGCCATCTCAGATCTTATATAGCCTGGTCTGTTTTTTGTTGCTGTTGTTTTTCCACCTTAGACACTTCTCTAACCCAGCTGCATCATAGTTTTGGTGCCCTCTGCTTTAGATACGTCACAAGCCATTTTAGGTGCATCTTGTAACAATTTCCTTTGGAGGTTTCCCTTAGGACACTGTCCCCCCCCCCAATGTTTTTTTAAAGGGGTTACCAGCAAAATTAGGGGCTGAACACCTGTAGATTTCCCTTTCAGAGTAGCTTAGTGAAGAACAACCATTCCTCTCCAGATCCTACACAGGATGTGAATAGGTATATTTATGAATGTTGGAAAAGTTCTATATTACTGCTCTGTTTCCCTAGTACAAAAACACATGGAATCCACCAGGCATTTGCTTGAAGCCGACTGACTCAAAACATGTACTGATCCCGTTTCCCCCTCTACTCAGACTGAGAGGTCAAACCTACCGAGGGATTGTCAAAGTTGTTGAAATGCTGTTCTAGCTGATAGGTTATTGTTATTTGTTATATTGATATCCGTTATATTGTTATTGATACTGTTCCATGTCAGTGTTCTATATGTTTTATGTAAACTGCCCAGAGCCGTAGGGAAGGGCGGTATAAAAAAACATAAATAAATAAATAAGTAAATAAATAAATAAGTAAATAAAAAATAATCCTTGTGCCCTAAACAGTCCAAAATTCCAGTACTTATTATTATCATTATTATATTAGATAGATTTATTTCCCACCACTCTCGAATTGGCTCATGGCGGGTTACATGTCATAAAATCCCCACTAAACCCCCCAGTTACAACATAATCCCCGACATGGCGGAAAAACCCTCCCCACCTGCCGCTATTAGAGGGTGGGGAAGGAGGTAACATGGATACTCATACCTGGATACTCGTACCTGGAGGGGGTACGCGGCTTGCGTTTCTCTTTGAACCTTGGACTTGTGGTGGGGTAAAACATATGTACAGACTGAAAATGTCCCAGTTTCAGAATCCCATAGATTCAAACTGTGGCTCTCCATTGTGGACTGTATACTTGGGCCTTTGATTCTTGGCCTGATACCACTGATCCTGTTATACCCGTGGTCCTGTCTAGACCCCCCATGGTGCTGGGAAGCAGGAGAAATGAAAGGTGGTTACATATTGGGTTTTGATTCTTGTTAGGAGTCTAATCACTGGGAATACACCTGTCCAAAAGCCCCTTGAAGTAAACTAGAAGCATAATTCATCCTGCGCAGGATGTTACCGGAGACTTGGTACTGGGCGGATGGACCAATTTAGATTTGATTACGATGCTCAAATGTCGTCCATTACAGGAAGCAACAAACTGGAAGTTCTGGCATTTTATATCTTTATTAAGATTAGAAGACCAAAGTCTTTCCCCAGGCAAATAAGTATTGTAATTGATAACTGATTGTGCTTTTCGTTAAAGAGACTCAGGAGTTATTACATAAAAAATAAAACATCTGACATTCTTAGCTATCATCTGTAGATAACGATTCTGTATTGCACCATTTACAAAAGTAAACCAGCTTTCATAAATTATAGTCATTATATTAAATCAGAGTCCGTTTTTTCCCCAAAGCAACTCTTTGTATACATTAATTTCACAGTTGGAGATTGTTATACTTTCTTTTTAACCCTAGAAAGGAATAATAAATATCATTTTTATAAGAATAAATCTTTAACAAACATTACAGCGTACAGCCTGAGACTTAAGCTTTAATAAAGTATCTTTGCTTTGTCAAATCCTTCCAATTAGCATTGGCAATCTGTGCTCAGCTAAAATGTGAACAGAGCTATTCTGCTTTAGAGTGTTTTAGGAACAGGCTTCATTACAAATGTTATGCTGAAGCAAGGTTAGTCCATAGAGAGCAACAGGAACTGTGTATAATCTTCCTTATTCTTTAAAAATTAAACTTTTATTCCGTTATATGGCTAATGTGTATAGGATATAAGTCACATTGCAAAGAGTAAATCTGTGAAGTATACAGGCATGACTGTTCTCAAGTAAGGATGCTCCTTAAATAGTTTCCCCCCCCCCTTTCTTTTTGGTACTGCAGTGAACTGCACATTTTTATAACTCTGATAAGAACACTTGTGCCCCAGCACAGACTGAAGTGTCTCTCATGAATGCATGCATGCAGGAATGCCGGAAGCCGTCTGCTACTGAGCCCGTGATCTCTCAAGTCAGATCAAGAAATGAGCAGTGACTCACAAAGGTTCCCCCCCTGCCACAAATTTTGTTATTCTTGCTCTTTTCTGCTGCTCTCAAGGTAAGCATTGCCCTGCAGCAGCTCTCCAGGGCAGTGGTTCTCAACCTGAGGGTCAGGACCCCTTTGGAGGTCAAACGACCCTTTCACAGGGGTCGTGGCAGGGCAAGCAGGTTGGCGGGGGGGGCACCATCCACACAACAGCCTTGCAGGGTAGATAGAGATAGAGCGTTTGTCTGTCTGGAGCGGTGGAAAACAGCAAGATCGGCATGGTGGGACAAGAGGCAGAACTGAACTGAGAAACCACAGGGAAATAAACCAATTTCTATACAATCATGAACAATGGATCTTCACGCCCTTGGTCAGTTTCAGTTTAATTTCTGCAAAAGAACACTTGCCTAATTTAAAGTTCCATGTAGAACATTTCTAGCGGCGGCAAAAAAGAGCACTGAAGGGAGAGTGCCTGCCCCTTCAACAACGTGACATTTGGGCAGGAAAATCACCTTCCCTGTGAAGGGAAGGGGAGCACTCTTGGGAGCTGATTACAAGTTTTTAAAGCCTGCAAAAGCGCAGTCCCATGTGTGCCTGTGCAGAAGCCACAAAAATGAACAAGAGTCCAGTAACAAGTTAATGTCTAACAACATTTATGGCAGAAGTTTTGTTGGTGAGCAGTGACTGACGAAAGCTCCTTCCCTGCCACATTTTTTTTTTTTAGCCCTTAAGGTGCTTCTGGACCCTTGTACTTTTCTACTGCTACAGACAAACACGGCTACCAATCTTGATCTATCTTCAGTGGTCTCAGAGAGCTTCAGGGAGCAGTCCTTAGCAGGTCTACTAAAAACTGAGTCCATCTTATTTAATGGGGTCTTAGTCTCATAAAAAGCCTTATAGATTCTTTGCCGTCCATTTCCTACGCCTAACCATTTTGGTTTTAACAATAATATGTTACTGATATATTCTTGGATTTTTTTTAGAATTCTATTCTAAGTGCTGCAAATGAAGTTTAGAAAGCTACTATGTTGCAAACTACTTGTGCAGAAGCATCTTAGCCCTGTTAAAATGTATTTTTAATTTTTTTGCTTTGGTCATCTTTGGGCGAAGAAGAGTTCTTTGCAATTAAGGAAAAATATTTCCACCTGACGGGAAATGCTCCATGCAATTTTTTTTTTTTGGGGGGGGGGGAGTAAAGAAAGAGACATTATTCTCCGATACAGAAAGAGGCAAAATTCCTTGATAGCTCTTAGGAGGAAAAATGGGTTAATCAGATTCTGGAACACTGCCCAAATGGCAACATTAATTGAAATTATATACAGTATTTGCTGGCGTATAAGACTACGTTTCCCCCCTGAAAAACATGCCTCCAAGTGGGGCGGTCGTCCTATACGCCGGGTGCACTTCAGTTGGGATAGACATAGCTGCCCATAGTACTGTAATGTAATGTCACAAACTCTATATTTTGAGTGGAAATGTTGGGGGGTCGTCTTATACGCCCAGTCGTCTTATACGCTGGCAAATACGGTACATTTTTTAAAAGAGCTAGAATCTTTTATGCTTTGTATTCTAAACATTAGCTAGCCAATATGGGTTTTCCCTTCCCTCAGTTTCTACAGAACATTCTCCTGTATTTGTGCATAAATCATGCCCTTCCCTGGGGGGAGAAACACTTTGTTTTAAACACATAAAAACACCTGACAGGAGCAGTTTCTTGTGTCTGAAAGGGAAACACCTTGTGTTCAAATGGAAATAAATGTCCCTTTCCTCTCTTTTCTCCCCTGCATTTTGTCTGGGAACTCTGCCTAGTTGAGAGGGAGGTCCAAACTGATTATTGCCCAGCTAGAACTGACTTTGGGTGAAGACCCCCCCACCCCAGCAGAACTAGCTAGGGGGGGGGGCATTGTGCCCCTGCAGGGCAGTGGCGCTAGAACCTTTATGAGCTACAGGGCTAGAGTAGCAGACATGCTGAGTGTGGAAAAGTTTGCACCAATTACCCAAGAAGCCATGGCAGGTGGAGACACAGGTAGCGGCTCTGTGGGGGCACCGTGAGCCACAACTGTTTAATGGGCTGCAAAGCTTAGCACATAATGCAGGAGCTTGGGCTGAATGCAGACATAGTTCAGGAATGAAACTTGTCACATCAGGATGGGCCATGCTCTGCTGGCATTATGCCAGGTCACAAAACCAGGATATACGGCGAGGACCGGAACAACAGAAAAGCTGCCCAAACTGCCTAAATTGCCTAGCTTTGCGGTCCATTCTCTCCGTGTTGCTGACACGCTTTGGATATGCGCACATAAACGCCATATTAAACATGGAAGACGGGAATACTGTTTGAGCCACAAGTGCTTCACATCCCACTTTGCCAGTTTAATAGAATGCAGCAATAAATAAATAAATGAACTGAAACAAAAGGGGTCAAAGCTTTCGTCCCACTTGCCCTTCCAAGCGTGGTCTTCCTTTCGGGTTTATTCTCGGCAGCCCCTGCACTGGGGACGGTGCGAGATCCGTTCACGGCTCTGCCGTTTTATCAGCCGTCCCACTTGTCTCTGTAAAAAGGTGTCACGTGGAACATGTAGCAATGAGTGCAAACCCGAACGGGCTTCATTTGGCCGTAGCGAGGTAACGGAGCAGAGTGAGAAGAGCAGCGAGAGCAAAAGATCTGGAAAGACACGACAGAACTGGTTTCATTTTTCTACATGCACCTGTTGGTTTTTTTTTCCAACCACCTCTGCTAATTGCTGCCCATTAACATGCTTTGGAGCATTTCAGCTCAAGCTGAACCCTTTCAGAAAAAAAAAAAAATCGGAGTCCAGTAGCAGCTTTAAGCCCAACAAAGATTTATTCAAGGCGTGAGCTTTCAAGTGCAAGCACTCGAAAGCTCATACCTTGAATAAATCTTTGTTGGGCTTAAAGCAGCTACTGGACTCTGATTTTATTGTGCTACTTCAGACCAACAAGGTTACTCATTTGAACCTTTCAGAGAAGCCTTTCATGTCTATAGTCACTGACTTGGACCCCGTCTGAAATGTCTATGGACAGAAGGGATTTCTCTCCAAGGGAAATGACTTTGTTGCAGGGCAAATGCTGCTTCAGCTGGGGGAATGATGCGGAGGTCCGTTGGAGGAGGGGGGGGGGATGTGCTAGCAAAAATCACACAAACATAAATACATACACACCACCTTTCAGAAATTCCCTGCAGGATTCCAGACACTACTTACAGGGGTGGTGAGGTAAAGAGCCCTTAGTATCGTTATGGAGAAACCCCACAGATAAAAGTTTATGGCCAAGGGCTATCTTGTCCACACTGCCTCCTGCCTCAATCAGATCTCCTCGGTCATGGGCAGGGAAAGCGTTCTTGAATAGCTAAGCTATTCTGGTCTCTTGGGAGATTTTATACATGTTTTTGAAGCCTCACCCCTGTACAGAGAGGTAGGAATAAATGCAATATAGACAAGAGTCGGATGCGGGGGGGGGGGGGCATGGGACTCTCCTTTGGAAGTTTTTAAGCAGAGGCTAGATGTTGTCTAACAGAAATGCTGATTCTGTGAACTTAGGCAGGTTCTTAAGTGGGTGAGCATAAGGGACTGTGTTGGTGCTTGGCTCTTGTGGTCCTTTCTAGCACACTCAGGGAAATTCCGATTGCCACTTTGGGGTCAGGAGGTCAATTTCCTCCAGGCCAGACTGCTCAGGGATTCTGTTTTTTTGGAGGGGGGGGGGCAGGTAGTTGTAAGTTTCCTGCATTCTGCAGGGGGTTGGACTAGATGACCCTGGAGTTCCCGTCCAACTCTACGATTCTAGGGGGGAAAATGTGTGACTCAATAAATCTTACAAGTAACAGAAGAATTTGTGTGTTCCAACTAGAGGTTAACATTAAACATGAAGAAAAGTTCTTCTCTACAGAGTCTTTAACAATACTCATCAAAACAATCAGGGACTGCAATTCTAGGTAATATCTAGTTTCATTGTGAGACTTCCTCAGCTTTGTAATCTGTAACCACTCCTGCAGAGCGGTAATAATAAAGCCCTAAGGGGTAGGTGGGAGGAGAAAGGGGCGGGGGCCTGTCCATGATAAAAACTCAGAGGCCAAGTGGCCAAGTGGCCCCACCCTGGACTGCCCGCCCTGGCCTTGAACCTTGCGCCCCTGCCCAGCCAACCAGGATGCCTGCCGCCACTGCGACGGCCGAGGTAAACCCACCTGCCTCCGTGGCACCCCCCAACCACCCTCCGTGCTCTTCCCCCCCACCTCGCCCCCCCGACCCGCCGCTGCTCTGCAGCAGTTTCCCCCTCCCAACAGCCCGCGATCCGTGCACCCACGCACCCACTCCTCTTGACCCAATGCTCTTCCCCCGCCCCCACTCCCCTCCCAGCCCATTTCCCTCCCTTCTTCCTTCTTGCTTCCTTAATTCATGCATTCCTTTATTCCTCTATTTCTCTATCTCCTTCCTGGCTGTCTCTCTGGCCCGCTTTCGACCTGCCTGACTTTCTCCCCCCCTTCCTTTCTTTCTCCCCGCTTCCCCTGCCCTGCGCACCCACGCACACGCCCCCTCTCCCCCCACCCCCCTCACCACCCCCCCAGACCCTTCGCGACCCCCCCTCCTTTCCCCCCCTCTCCTCCCAGTCCACCTCCCTCCTTCCTTCTTGCTTCCTTACTTTATGCATTCCTTTCTTCCTCTATTTCTCTATCTACTTCCTGCCTGTCTCTCTCCCTCTCAGTTGCTCTCACTTCCTCTCTTTTGACCTGCCTGATTTTCTCCCTTTCTCCCTTCCTTTCTGGGAGTGTCTGGGTGATGTCACTTCTGGTGACATGTGACTTTGGGGCATGGCAGGGAGGCACTGCCTGCTGATACCACTTCTGGGGTCTCTCAAAGCCTGAAGAATGTTTCAGGGGTTTCTCAACTGTAAAAAGGTTGAGAAAGGCTGAGTTAGGGACTCAAATGCCCCTTCGTCCGTGGAAGCTTGCTGACTGATCTTGGCCAAGCTGAGTTCTTATTCTAGCCTAGATCACAGGGTTGTTATGACAGGATAAAACCAGAGGAGAGAGCTCCAGGGTGCAAAGAGCAAGGCTTGGGCAGAAAGACGCCTGCCCAAAGAACCTTTCTTCTGTGTTGAGTTCAACCCCCACTTGAGACAAGCGTAGCCTTTTGAGAGTACAGGAATAGCATGGGCTAGGCTTTTTGCACTCTGCACACATTTCCCAAGCTAGCCGTGCATCAAATGTGACCTTAAAAAGATTACTTTTCCGCAGCTCCTGCAATGGTGCTTCCTGCGAATGACAGTGAAGGGTGCTTTGCATGCAGTACAGCAGCTGCAGGCTTCATCTGGCACCCAGTCAGGAGGATCTGGAGGGGAACAGAGCAAAAAAGGATCAGGATTTCATGTAAAAGAGCCGGTTGACCTTAACAGTCATCACATCACATTATTCCATAAAAACACTAAGCACGAGAAGCGATTAACACAGATAATATTTTTTTTGGTGTGTGTGTATGGGTGGGTGGGAGGGTTCAGTTCCCTCACCCCAGGTTTTGTCCTGCACCACATTTTTGCAGTTTGATTGATAGTTGAACCATGAGCCTGCGCAAACCAACTTGGTTCATATTGGGTTGTGAGCCATTTAAACTTCAAACCCCTGCTTTCTGCTCCCTGTGGCCACCACTTTAGTGTTTAAAGCTGCTCAGAGCTGCAAAGAGCAGAAAGCAGGGATAAACCCTCACTATCTATTCTTCACAAATTGCCATGAACTGCACCAAAATGCGTGGATGTTCATGGCAGTTCTTCAGTTTGGAAACATTGCTTTGTGAGCCACAAACCAGACAAAATTCCTGATGGACTGATAGTTCGTGCTCATCTCTGCCCCACACCTTTTCCTTCATATGAACTTGAAGCCTCCTTCAGACCCTCAGCCAACAAAGGTCTACTCAGGTTGGCAGTGGTTCTCCAGAGTCTTTATGCAGAAGACTTCCCTTTGAACTGGAGATCGCAAGAAGATTGAACCTGGAACCTTCTACATGCCAAGCAGAGGCTCTTCCATTGAGTGAAAACCCAGAAATGCACAGCCACACCAGCATGTGTGCGAGGGAGAGAAAGGTCCAAACTAGCCACTACATCTCACGCAAGCTGAGTTGGGGTTCAGTATTGTCTACTCCAAGGGTGGCCAAGCTGCGGCCCTCCAGATGCTCATCGACTACAGTTCCCATGAGACCCTGCCAGCATGCATGGTAACTGTAGTCAAAGAACATTTAGCGAGTCACAGTGTGGCCACCCCTGGTCTACTCTGACTGCCTAACCCAGAGGTCCAAGTGCAGGTCTCTCACACGACAACAGATCCTGTTAGCTGAAGATGCTGAGGACTGAACCTGAGGGAACTGAGACTGCCCAAGATCACACACCTGGCTGCATGGGGAAGAGGAGTAGGGACTCATACCTGGTTCTCCAGATTAGAGGCTGCTGCTCTTAACCGCTACACCAAGATGGCTCTACACACACACTCTCTATTTAGTTATTTGTCTTCTGCCCTTCCCCGAGGGCTTCAGCAGATCACAGTAGAAACACTATAAATGTATGGTCCTATGCATATTCGTGAGATGTGGAGCAGTACAGGGATGGCCAAAGTGTGGCTTTCTAGATATCAGTGGCTCATGGTAATTGTAGCGCATGGACATATGGTGAGCCACAGTTTGGCCAACCCTGGTACAGCCCAATGTCATTAGATCTTACAAGCTAAGCAGGGCAGGTACTTCGAAAGTAATGGCAACCCAACTCTGCCTTGAAAACCCTATGGGGATGCCATAATGTGGCTGAAACAACTGTACTTTACATATACACACATTCACATTCTTAGTTGCTTTCACAGCTTCAGACCTGCTGCTTCCTGTTTTCAGGCTTGCATTTCAACTACTAGTTTAAAATACTTTTCACTAGTTTGCCAAGGCACTAGTTTCCCAATCCTTGTTTAGAAATACCTCTTCCCAAATAATTCTGAGTGTCTGTTCAAATTCTAATGAATTCATCTTCTAACATAGCGATCCCCAACCTGTGGGTCGTGGACCACATGTGGTCCTTCGACTAATTGGAGGTGGGCCCCGAAGGATGCCTTCCCCCCCCTCCCGGCCCTTCATCCCCCCCAGCCCTTTACAACACACTTCATTGTTGTGGTGTGTCTGTATCTTATTTTGAAGGGATGTTTAAACATTACCATAGCGATCAGAGAGTGTTAGGGCAGTAGTTGAGAGTAGAGGAGTAAACTACCCCCCCCCCCAACCGGGCCTCAGTAAAAGGTGTTGAGTGGTCCCCGGTGATAAAAAGGTTGGGGATCACTGTTCTAACAAACGCATTTTAACCTTCATGGAATTTTGATAAAATTCACTTTTATTTCCTTGATTCTGATTAGCAGCCTTTCTAGTATGCACAATTCAGTCCTTGAGAGTTTTCACAGAAATGAGCAGGTACCTTCAAAGTCCCCACCCCTGGGTTTGGATGTGAATTCTGAAGAGGACACAGTCTCCTGACACAAAACACAATCTTCTAGTGCTGCACTCCTTAAACAAGGGTTGACTGGAAAACACAAGAAAATGAAGCCATTAGAACTGGCAGGGATAATTAGTCCTTTCAAATTAATTTATTAAGATACACCAGGAATTCTCAACCAGGCTTTCATGAAACCCTGAGGTTTCGTGATGGCCCTGGGTTTCTTAAATGGGTGGGAGTTAATTAATTTGTATGATTATTTTATTTGTTCAATTGTGTCCGACCCTTGGCGATTCTATAGGAAAATCTTCGCAATGCGCCCTGTCTCTGACTGCTTCTTTTAGTTGGTTCATGGTCATCCCTGTATCAGCTTTGATCATGTTGAGCCAGTGGATCCTTTGGCGACCACATTTCCTTTTGCCGCTGACCATGCCGAGCATTAATGCTTTTTCCAGCGGGTTTGATCGCATGATGTGTCCAAAGTAAGTGAGCTTTAGCCGTAACATCTTCCCTTCTAATGACATAGTTGGTTTGCTCCTCTCTCAAACTGTCTTGTTGGTAACTTTGGCTGTCCATGGGATTCGCAGCATTCGTCTCCAACACCATAATTCGAAAGCATCTGTTCTCCTCCTGTCTTCCTTCTTCAGGGTTCAGCTTTCACATCCATAGGTTGTTATGGGGTAAACAACGGTGTTTGTTTATTAAACATTTATCAGGAGATATGACCATAAATGCTCATGTTGCCCTACTTCCCCGCCCCCAAATGACCCATGATGGGTGGTGGGGAGGGGAGGGGCCCCGGGTGGGCCTCTCCACAGCTCTGCTTCCCAACCCTATTCTGCACCATCATGCTACTTCTGGGGTTTCTCGAAGCCTGAGGAATGTTTCAGGGGTTTCTCAAGGGTAAAAAAAGCTGAGAAAGGCTGGGATACACTATTACTATGCTTTATTGTATGTGTTTATTGTATCAATTTTTTAAAACAAACACCATAAAATATGTCAGGCTTTTTGATGTCTTGGGCTACAGGTCATAGAATCATAGAATAATAGAGTTGGAAGGGACCGCCTGTGTCATCTAGTCCAACCTCCTGCACTATACAGGACATTCACAACCCTATCGCTCATCTACTGTAACCCGCCACCCCCTTGAGCCTTCACAGAATCAGCCTCTCCGTCCGATGGCTCTAGCCTCTGTTTAAAAGTCTCCAAAGATGGAAAACCTACCACCTCCCACCTCCCAAGGAAGCCCATTCCACTGAGAAACCATAAGGAAGACACAGGAGATCACTCCCAACTTCCTAATGGAGCATCTTTCCCTTTGCAGCAGGAGGAGTTGGAAATGTAATTTTTGCTTTAAAATGAAAACTGCAAATTCAGATAACCTGGTACAGATGTTGTTCTACTGTAATCCTTATCCATGGTTCCTCTATATATTTGTGAAACAGCCTGGGGGGGTGGAGTGTGTCTGGCTGTCCAAGTTGGAATAGGGCCAATCAGGGTTGGCCCTGCTCCCTACAGTTCCCGGCCTTTCTCCCTGAACACTAGCAACATTCCTCTCAGACGCACCAGAGACAGAGAGAGACACACAGAGCCCTGCCAGACTGAACACGAGCCCTCATTCCCTCCTATCGCTCCTGCTGCGAGGGAGGCAGAGAGAGAGAGAGAGACAGAGAGAGCTACCCCAAGCTGCTGACAGAGACACTGAGAGAGCTGCCCCTGTTGCAACGGAGGGAGAGAAAGACAGAGAGAGCTGCCCCTAACTGCACACCAGCCCTACTTCCCTCCTACAAACCTGCCCTGATTACCTGCTATGCCTCCTGCTGTGAGGCACACTGAGACATGCAGCGAGAGGGAAAGAGAGACACACACAGAGAGATCTGCACCTCCCGGTGTCCCCTGGGTCCTAAGCACCCATTGCATTCCTGCTTACAATGGGATTTCTTGCTAGTATTGATATAACACTATTCACTTGCTTTGGCAAAGGAACTGATTTCTGTGACAGCCAAACCTCAGGAAAGTCCACCAGCCTGGCATTTTCTGGCTATGGGGTTGGCTCCACCACCTCTAGTGCCATCAGCGGGGCATGGTCACTCTGCCAACTCAAACAATTCTCTGTTGACTGATGACTGAGAAGCTCAATGTTAGAAATGCAGACCGCTGATGCTGCTTATTTAGACTTTACAGATCTCGATGCGGCAAGAATGAATGGGGAGGGAGGGTTCATGTTCACCTTTTTTTTGTATCTTCTGGTCCTCCGCATCAGCCTTCGTTGCCATAACTTCAAACAAGGTCTTCAAAATACTTCGCAGGTCGCAGGCATAGTTGGTCTGGAGCTGGTCAGCTACACCTAGCAGATTTGGGCAATGGAATATTTCTTTAGGAAACGTAAATGCCTCCTCTCCAAAGACCCACTTGGAGTAGCTCAGAAACTAAAGATTACAGTAAAATGACACCCATTAAATTATCAACAAATTCCGAAGCCATTAAAGACTGTATTAACAATTCAATCTTGAGTGGTCTTTACACCTTTCTGCTGCCTTCAGTGGACAATTTTGGGGATAGTTTTGTCACCAGCGACCTCCCCCCATCCCAGCCAACGCTGTCAAACTGTGTGGAGGGGGGTCAGGGGGTGCCACTACCATGGGTTTCTGTGTGTGGGGGTGGGGGGAGCTGCCAGCTTCTAGCCTGCTTTTAAAGCAGGCTAAACCGCTAATTCATTAATATTATATGCTGATTTCATCAGTTCCTAGTCAGTGAATGTTACTTGGTATAGCGGTTAGGAGTACGGACTTCTAATCTGGCGAGCCGGGTTTGATTCCGCACTCCCCGACATGCAGCCAGCTGGGTGACCTTGGGCTCGCCACAGCCCTGAGAAAGCTGTTCTGACCGAGCAGTGATATCAGGGCTCTCTCAGCCTCACCCATCTCACAGAGTGTCTGTTGTGGGGAGACGAAAGGGAAGGGGAATGTAAGCTGCTTTGAGACTCCTTCGGGGAGAGAAAAGCGGCATATAAGAACCAACTCTTCTTCTTCTTCCATAATATCAGGACTCTCTCAGCCTTACCTCCCACACAGAGTGTCTGTTGTGGGGAGAGGAAAGGCAAGACAAATGTAAGCCACTGTGAGACTCCTTCAGGGAGAGAAAAGCGGCATATAAGAAAAGCAGCAAATAAGAACCAACTCTTCTCTCTCAGCCTCATCCACCTCACAGGGTGTCTGTGGTGGGGAGAGGAAAGGGAAGGCGAATGTAGGGCACTTTGAGACTCCTTCAGGGAGAGAAAAGCGGCATATAAGAACCAACCTTCTTCTGATAAATGTCCTCTCCCCCAGAGATCCCATTTTATTTGGATAGGAAAATGCAGTTATGATCCTCAGTTCTAGCGTTTAACTCCTTGCTCTCATCTTGAAACTGGTTTTACAAAGCATTAGATGAAAAGCAATCAAAACAAAATAAAGTGTGACACCTGAGATGCAGACAAAGAGCCGATGGATGAGGTCATTACTGCTGTGAAATCGAGATCGGATCTTTTCTCTCGTGGAAATTTCAGCTGTCCGTAAGGCAAGTTGGGTTTCTTCCTGACTGATTTCACTGGATGAACAGGAACGTGGAATTAAATAACTAGAAGGCAGAAAGTAATAATTAAAGGGGAAGTCAAGTCTATTTTCTTAGCATTTCATCACATCAGTGAAATATTTCACTGCTGGAGAATTCAAAAGTACAGTACCAAACAGAGATTAAAAATCGTTACATTAACTGAAGTGGCCTTTAAGTCGTTCTAAGTCAAAAATCTCCAAACTAGGAGAGGAGGCGGAGCCATGGCACTTGGATAGCTCGAATACTTCGAGCTCCTGTTCCACTGAGGGTCAATCACTGCTGTGATTGACAGAATCGGGTTTTGGGTACGCTAACCCAACCATAAATCTTCTCAGGAATTCCTTGTGAATCTCTGGGGCCTCTCTGTTCCGCAGGGAAATTAATCTCCCACTGGAACGTAAGCTCAGTGTGCACAGGGTCCAGCAAGCGCCGTCCGCCATCTTAAAATCTTTTTTCCTTTTCCTCTTTTTTCAACTCTGCAATCTACAAAGCTTATTTTAATCTACAAAGATAATTGGATACCTCCCAGCAAGACCTTCGACTCACCACAACTCCGGAGTGAAAACATCTGGCAGACATCAGAGCCTACAAACAGTGAGTGGGGTTTCCCTCGGCACCTTCTTCCCTGGAATGAACTCTCGGCGTGGAGAGTTGCTCTCGCTAATCCAAACAAGCCAGAGTGACAGGATTTATTACCACTGAGGGGGTGAAGCAGCCAAATTCCAAGATATTGAGTCATTAATCAACGCAGAGATGCAAGTGCTTTTCCGCTTCTCCGTCTTCACTTTTCCCCCCGTTTCTGGCTCTGCTTGATGCCACCTCATCATGAGGCAGGCTAATTTTCTTTTCTAAGCGAAGAAGGACTTAAATCAACTCAAACTAATAAATAACAGTTCTTATTATATCTGTTTTTGGTCTTCGAAGATAAGAGAGATTAGAGCCGTGGAATCTCGCGAGAACTAAGCTCTAGAAACATTCCTTTAATTCAAAACAGACTGTTGCTTTCGTTAGGACTCTGTAGGACCTCTACTGGCTATTTGCAAAATTGCAAATATATTTTGGAAACAACATATGCATAACTGATTAAGTCTAACAAAATTCCAAACCTGGAACATGTTTTCGTTTAAAAAATTTGCATATCTTCTAGATAAACAAACACAAGACCTGAAAGAATCTCTAAATGGTTCACTTAAAAATATGCTCATGGAGTTTAAAGGCATTAAGGAAGAAGTCTCTAACAGGAATGATGAACCAATAGTAGTGGCTGATGATAGCTTTAAACAAGATGGAAAATTACCAGCAGAAGAGGAATCTGAAATTATGGAGATGGAAAAGGGGATGTCGGAGTCTTGCAGCTCAGATAAGGACACCCTACCTGAGAAGATATATAGCCACTCCAAAGCAACAATACACAAGAAAGACATATGGATCTGCGGTGAAAGCAATCGATTGAAAGGAGCTTCATGGAAAAACATCTGTACTGATTTTGGAGTCCAGGAGGTACAACTGCTTCAAGATTTATCGATGTATACTTCGAGGGAAAGACTACAACTGTACTTTCCCAGCCAAAGACCAATAGGACAGAACATTAGTCAACGGGAGCCACAAGACGTAATAAGCCTCGAAATGAGACCTCCTTAAGAAGCTTGGGGAATGGAAATGCAACACAGTGGTCGAAATTCCTTTCCTCTTTTACCTCCTGTATGTAGCCATATAGGCAATATAACTAGTTAAGAAGTTAATCTGGGGTCTAAGATCTTTTAAGTAAGCTGAATCTGTATTATTAAACCTAATTTCGCACTGCCTACTAGCTCAAAATCAAAGCATAACTAAAAGGAGACACCTAATGGAATGGGCTTATATTATAGTGTGGGGTTTTAGATTTCCTATGATAGCTGAATTTGAATTATCTAGCATATCTCTGTAGTGACTTTCAGCCTAAATTTAAAGCATAACTAAAAGAAGGTTTTTAACTGAGGAGGTGTAAATATAACTAACGAAAAATCTATTCTATTAATTAATGAAGACTCCATTTTATTATTTCTGGTATTAACAATGTATACTTATACATATTTGTTTCTCTTCTTTCTGTACAATTAAGTAGGCTTATTCTTTTTTTTTTTTCCTTTTTCCCTTTTTCTAGTGAAAATGTGGAGGGCTCTAGGACTACGTTAAGTATAAACTGTTTATGATTGTTAAAACTATCAGAAACTATGCAAACAAATGTTGAAACGATGGTAACAAGGTAGACTTCTCTTTTTAAATGTGGTGCAAACGTGAAAAAGTCTATAAAAAGTCTATAAGCTTTGGGTAAAAGTCCATAATATTGTAGCCAGTTTATAATCTTAAATGGAGAGAAGAGGGTTTTTAAGATTGAAACAGGGAACCAAAATGTTTTTCCACAGTGCTTCCTAACCCACATACAGAGCTTCTTCTTCTATGCAACGACGGCAGAAAAACTAGAATTGGCCAAGAAATGGAAAACGTAAGAACTACCCTCGACAGAAGACTGGGTGAATAAACTAGCTGATCTTACCAAGATAGCCAAACTGACACTAAGAGGCCTTTCAAGAACAATGGGGCCCTTACCTGAACTATTTACAAAAGGGATTAAAAATGGGGAACCAAGTGTATCAAATGAAGAGTATAGCTCTCCTTTTTTGTATTAACAATGTAGATTGCATGTATCTCACTGTCTTCAACTCTTCAATTCTGGAAAATAAAATAAAAACTTTCTATAAAAAAAAAAAAAAAAAAAAAATCTCCAAACTATTTGGGCCTGGGGGTACACCTGGCATTCTCACACAGCCTGATGCATGCACACGCAAAGCGGCTGACGCAGGAGGTGGAGCCCATTGCAAAATGCCTGTCAAAACTTACCTTCAGTCACACAGTGAAGATGCTTGTGTTGTCCTGGCAGCTGCTGCCCAAGCAATATTTTTTTAAAAATCTGCACAGCCAATCAAATCTCCAGTGGCCCGTGAGAAACCTTGCTGGTCAAAAGTCCCACCCCCTTTCTAGGAACCTTGGAAAGGCAACGGTGGCCATCCTGGCATCCGCAGATGCCATCCTGGGGACCGCATTCTAAATCCACTGCACCAGAAGATCATTTAAAACTATTACCCTGCTATTACAACTGTCTAGCACTGAAAAGGCTGGCTGGGTGCAGACCGACGGAGCTTCAGCAGTGCTGCTGCAGAGGATGCTTGCGGGTCACTGGCTGCGTTCCAAGGAAGAACATTTAGAAATCTATCCCTGCAACGGCAGCAGGGGGGCGACACGGCTGCCACCATGCGCATGCCACTGAAAAGCTTCCCCAGTCCCTGTGGCAACATCTCCAAGTCATTATGCTTTTGTTTATGGCCACATGAGCACCATGCCTGCTCAACATTGACAGTGGCTCTCATGGAAGGGTGCCGTAGCATGGGTTACTGCAAGCACTGACACAGGAAATGCACAATGTGACCTTTTCTGCACCAGGAATCCAGTCCCGTACAGCACTCATGCAGTCGTAGAGCTAATTTCTGCTTCCAGACGGTGTTGGCACAGGGCCAATGAGGGCCTCCATCATGCCAGGCTTGGGACCGCCTCAGGCCGGCACCGACGTCATCCGGAAGCAGAAATTAGCTCCACAACTGGACATGCACAGCACCAGGGCAGATTCCTGGTGCGGAAAAGGTCCCAGTCATTGCTAGAACTTACAGCGCAAGAAGAGCTTCTCTGAAGTACTGTTGAAGAAGAATAACATGTCAAGAGGCCATTAACCAGCCAAACTGCAATGGGCATTCTGAAAAATACCCTTTTAATTTCGATCTGCTCAAGTCAGGATACCCCTGATGCATGCACAATGTTTCCCATGCATGCACAATGTTTCCCAATTACTCATATCCCGAACTGTCTCTTTTGACAACTCAAATGAACATACGATGCAGCCATCTGTAGTTTATCTACGTTACGGTACATTCTACATGACGGCGGGGAAAGCAAGTTGATTCAGCCGCAAAAACTGTTTCCCAGCTTCTCTTAGCTGAGAGTCGACCCAAGCCAGGGTCACGTCAAGTCTAGACTATTGTGCCACACTCTACCCTCAGGGTCCTCAACCTTTTGGAGCCTGTGGTCACCTTTGGCCTTCTTACACAGGACAGCCACAAGACAGGACAGCTGCCGCACAAAGTGAAACCAGCCGCTGAACGGCTGCCGCAGCTCCCCTTAAGTCACATGCTGAAGGTTTTTGTGCTGCTGTGGCAGCTGCTGCCAATCAGGTCTCCAGTGGCCAACCATCTAGCCCCACCCACTTTCTAAAAGCACTTTATTTGGCTTATATACCACCCTTCCCGACAAAACGGGCTGTGGGTGGTTCACAAAAATCATCAAGCTGACGGCCAATGAATAGTTAAGATAACAAAACAGCTACAATCTTATTTCAAAACACTCTCACTGCCCCACCCCCAACAACAACAGCAACAACAGATGCACCCATTTACACGAAAGGAGGCAGTCCTGTGCATAGAGAAAACCAGCCGCCTTGCTGACGCAATTGTAAATCAGGCAGGTTTCGGGACTTGGCATCTTAACGCCCAATGAGGACACCACACACTGGGTGGGTCCCAGGAAAGGTGTTGGCAGGTGTGGCTGTGCCCGTGGGCACTATGTTGAGGACCTCCACTCTACATGGATCTGCCCATGAGGACAACTTGGAATCTCCAGACTGTGCAGGACAAGCACAGATCAGAAGGTATCAGGGGCTAGTCATAGCACACATGCCACACCTGTTCAACAATCACTGCTCTAGTTACAGATTAATACCTGGGTTCAGTTCAAGGGGCTGGCTACTGCCTACAAAGCTCTTCATAGACGAGGATCAGCGCATCTAAAAGATCACCACTCCTGAGATACCCCACTGGACAGCTGCACTCACATGAGAAAATGGGTAAAACCAACAGCTGCCTGGCTTCCAGTGCAAGGATGGCCAAACGATGGTCCTCCAGATGTCCATGAGCTACAATTCCCATAAGCCCCTGCCAGTGTCATGCAGGCAGGGGCTCATGGGAATTGTAGTCCCTGGACATCTGGAGAGCCACATTTGGCCAGCTCTACTCTAGTGGAATTACCTGCCTGGCATGGATAGGAAGACTCCCCAATTTTGCGCTGCACAACATACAAAATGGAATTGTGCAAGGAGTCATTTTTACAAAGGAGATACAGAGGTAGCAACATGGAATTGTGTAAGAAAGCACTTGTTTGTGCTGGGAAAGACTTGGAGCTTTCTGTAAGTTTTCAAAGCAATTTTCTTTTCCCCTTCCCCCCTCCTATTCACAGAATATTATATCATTTCTCTTGTACTTTAACACCATGATCCAATTCTATTGCACTGCGTGTTGTCTAATGGTGCAATCCAGTTTTATTGAATGGTTTATTGAAGATACCTCACTCCTGGCTCAACTGTTTCTAATAAATTGATCTCTTAAAGCCCAAGAAGAGGGGTGTTCAAACTGCACACGATTGGCTCTCAGCTGTAAGGCGTTGGCAAGCTTTTCTGGCAGATAAAATCTTGATGATCTGCCATGACCTTTCCCCAAATACTGAGGCAGTGATGCCTCTTGGCTGTCTCCGGGAGTGGCTTTGGACAGTTCCAGGGGCCACACCCAAGCTGAAGTGGACAGAGGCTGACCATGTACACTGAGGCTGACCATGTACATGTCATCTAGAGCAGGGGTAGTCAACCTGTGGTCCTCCAGATGTTCATGGACTACAATTCCCAAATGCTGGCAGGGGGTCATGGGAATTGTAGTCCATGAACATCTGGAGGACCACAGGTTGACTACCCCTGCTCTAGACCCCTGCTTCCATGGTTTTTGAAAGCAGGCATTGAGAGGATCCGGAAGTAGGGTTGTGCGTTTCGGTGCGCTTTGGAGAGCACTGAAGCCCAAAGTGGTCAGTGCCACGACATGGAGGCGGTGGCGCGCCAGCCAGCGCCCGCGCGCTGGTGCAAAGCTCTGCCCCTGCATGCGGGCGCCAGCTGCCGCACCACTGCCAATGCCACCTCTCCCCTCCACGCTGCGGTGCTGGCCACCTCAGGCTTCGGTGCTCGCTGAAGCGGCCGAAGTGCACAACCCTAATCAGGAGGCTTCTTGAGCAGACTGTAAATCTGTCTCCATCCTCAGGGACTTTCCTGGAGTGACTGAAGGAGGCATTGGTCTCCTGAAAAAATCATCACTTGATCTGTTGGGTCCTTCCAACTACTCCCCAGTCTCACATCTGGCATTTCTGGGTGAAGTGCTTATGCGGACAGCCGCAGATCAACTTCCCGTTATCTGAAGAAGTGAGCGGTGACTCATGGAAGCTCATCCTCTGCCTCCAATGTTAATCTTAGAGGTGCTCCTGGACTCTACGGCTACTGATAGTGTTGACAGGGTTGTGCGTCTTGGTCTATCCCCCTGAAAGACATCTATCTATGCTTTAGCAGGGGTAGTCAACCTGTGGTCCTCCAGATGGCCATGGACTACAATTCCCATGAGCCCCTGCCAGCACTGACTACCCCTGCTTTCCAGCCCCGGAAAGAACAAGGAAGGAGAAGAGTCAGACTGCGGCTCTCCCTCACTTGACCATACTCCATTGGTTGTGACTAGGGTTGATCGCTCCGCCGTGCTTCCTGAGGCGGCTCTGGTGCTCGCCAAAGCATGCCAGAGTGCGCAAGCCTAGTTGTGACCAGAGGCTGGCTGTGACAGAAGCCAAACAAACCAAGAAACAAAAGCATGGTGCTGCTGCTCAACACATGAGTCTGCTGTCCACACAGATGATCTCTGGGGAGACCAACCTTGGCTCCCGGCTGCCTTCATTCCTTCACAATGGAGCTTGCTTTTCATCCAAGCTCACTGAAGAAATCTTTCTCTGCTCCCCATGGCGCCTGAACCCCGATTCCAAGAGAAGTCATGAGATTAAAGAGGGAATATATCTGCCTAGGATTTACCCCCCATCACGACGCTCAAATAAGGAGAAGCAGCACTTATCAAACTTCACCCTCTTTTAAAGGGGTAGGTACCCTCTCAAGAAGGCCTGGCAAACTTTGGTTCTCCGGCCCACGATCCTTTAACTTCTTCCACCAGTGAGTTTGTATTTCACTACTAATTCTAAGCTGAAGGAGACTTCATCGGCTGCCCTGCCCTTTTCAACTCTGCACTTCCATTTTGTCCTCAAGCCCCTGCTTTTTCCCTTCCTCCGAAGCTAAGTAGAGTTGGCCCTCATTCCTACTTGGATGGGAGACCACCAAGAAAGTCCAAAGGCTGCTATATGGAGGCAGGCAATGGCAAAACACCTCTGAGCCTCTCTTGCCTTGAAAACCCCACAGCAGGGGTGGCTGGAGCGTGGTTCTCCGGATGTTCAGGGCCTACAATTCCCATGAGCCCCTGCCAGCACATGTTGGCAGGAGCTGATGGGAACTGTGGTCCATGGACATCTGGAGAGCCACAGACTGGCCACCTCAGCCCTACAGAAGTCAGCTGCCCCCTGACAGCACTTTCCACACTCACAACCCCCCGCCCCATTGCTAGAGGGAAATCTGAGACCTGTTAGTTTCTACCCCATTTCTGGGTCAGGAAAAAAAATTGCAGGAAGTTCTTACTTTGAATTTGTTCTGGATTCACCATCCTTTAACATCCTTTCATCCTTGTCTTCGCTAGCCTCCGATGCCTTTTCACGTTCCCGCCTTCCTTCCTCAGATTTCTGTGGTCGACCGAGGGCTTCTTGGTTTACTTTGGGTCCGTTCTCTGCTCTCCAATGGGAAGTGGAGGAGCATGATGAGCCCTCAGAGCAGCTGGAAAGAGCTCTGGGAGAGTCCCTTCCCGCTGGCAAAATGTGGGGTTCAGTTTTTGATCTCTCTGGTACGGAGTCCGTGCCGGCTGGTTTATCCAGCTGACTTTTCCCTTTTAATTTGAGTAAACTGGAAGAGGAGTTTATAATTTTCCCAGGGAAACTATTTGTCTTTAAAGCTCTGCTGTCCTCCCTGCCACCCTGGCAGCTGCCGCAACACACGCAGGAACTGACAAGGCAATTTGTGGCAGCCACGCTGGGCTGCTGCAGCTCTCCCTCTTCGTCCGCCGAACAAGGCGAGTCCCCGACAGAGCAAGCTTTAAGTGCTTCTGAGGATTCCGAAGGGGGAGATTTGGGATTGAATATAACAGTGGCAGATATCTTCATCCCTCCAGTCCGGTGAGCGATCAGTTCCGCCGTTTCCGCGTCGTGAGGGTAGGCGTCCCAGGCACTGAGGTACAAATGAGGATTGGGACCTTCGAAACAACTGCAGGAGTTCTGAAGTGAGGTATCAGCCAGCTGCTTGCCTTCTTCGATGTTGTTATTGAGGAGATCACCCTCCCCTCTCCCCTTGAAGAGAGGGCCTCGTGCCGTCGGATGACCACAGTCGCACAAGAGAGGGTCGCCGCACGGAACGCTGTGCTTCAAAGCGTGACAGGCATCACACAACATGTCGCTGGACGAACCTGTCCCAGAGAGAGCTTCTACCACGCCATCTAGGTCATCGATGAGAAACACGCTCTCCTCTTCGTTACGCGAGTTGTTCAGGAGAACCAGATCCGGAGAGTCGCTTCGGCTGCCGCGCGTGCTCCTTGCGCGGAGACCGCCAGCGGGAGGCTGGCAGTCCCTGGGCGGCGAGAGCAAGGAGGACATCTCATCGCCTGCTTTGTGAACCATCCGGCTCAGCTGCTCCAGCTCTTGCTCGTCGTACTGCACGGAACAGGCGAGCTCCGCTTCGGTATTCGGGGCCTTTTCTGGGCGCTCTTCGGATGGTAAAGCCACCAAGAAGTTCGGCACGACGACAGAGGACCCTTGAGGACCTGACCTCTCGGGAAAGTCAAAATCCTGGGAGATGCAGAGGTTACATTCCAGAGTACACAGCTCCTCATCTGTGAGAGTCTGTAGTAGGTCCCTAAGAAAGGAGCAAACAATGCAGGATACTGTAAGCTCGACATGGACATTCAGACTGTTCACAACTCTTGTCACCATATGAAATCAGGTACAGAGAGGACATCACTTTGAATCTTTTGATTCATCATGTGCATGAGATCTGCTAGGAAAAGCGCATGAGACAGCTTGACTCAATCAAGGTGACATGAAACCTCTGCCTGCCACGTTTGAATAGCCGTGGCTTTTTTTAGTGACTTTTTAAGACGTTGCCCTCATCTGTCCTGCAGGTATTCCCAACTTCTTTTTAGCCTGGGGACATCATTAGAATTCTGACACCAGGTGGTGGGCGTAGCCACAAAAGTGCAGCCACAGAAGGACATCACGTGAGACAAAGAGCTGGGAACAAAGAGGGAGACAGTTGCCTCTGAAACATTATTTTAATCTGCGCTGCCAATCAGATTGCCTGTGGCCAATCGGAAAGCTTGCTGTGCGGGAGCTCCACTTTCTAAAACCATTTGGTCAGCACCAGATACGGTGTCAGTGGGCACCCATGAACACCACTTTGGCTACCCCTGATTTGATGCATGAAGAAGTCACAGATGAGTTCCTGCTTAAGCACTACCTTCTGCCTCCTTCTGTCCCCAGCACAGATGAAGGCCCTCTGAGATTCGTAAACATTCAGACCAATTCAGGTGGGCAGCCACATTTGGAAGCAACAGAACTAAGTTTGAGTCCGGGGGCAACCTTTATTTATTATTATTATTATTATTATTAATTTTTATATTTCTAGCCTGCCATTCTCAATGGGTTGTGGCGGGTTGCAACATATATAAAAACCCCAATAAAATTCCTCTAAAACCAAAAACTACAACAATTCCCAAGATATCCAGAAGCAGAGGATGAAATATAACGAAATTCGCTCACTATCCACCAAGGGGGGGGCATGGGGTCGATGACCATAAACCCGGTCTAAGAGTAACCCGGGCGGGGGGGGGGGAGTGTCCAGCTCTTCCTTAGCCCGCCGGCCTCAACCATAGACCTGGTGAAAGAGCTCTGTCTTACAGGCCCTGCAAAATGCTGAAAGCTCCCACAGGGCCCATAGCTCTTCCGGGAGCTCATAACAAGGCGAGCTATACTGCTTTGAGTTTGGCATGAACAGATTTTAAAGGGGAATATAAATCCACAATTGTTTCCAATTTCCAGGCAGAAGCAGGCACTAAAAATAAAGAAATAAGAGGGAGGGGGGCACGCACACATACAGCTTCCAGTCCTGCTCTACAAGTCTTACAGTGACCCCCTTATTCTCTGGGGTGTAGGCAAATCCTAAGAGTTTCCAGCCAATGAAAAGTCATGGATCCTGTGAGAGAGAGTTGGGGCAGGGCAGTTAGCCAATTTGTCATTTAGGGCTCAAGCAGTGATACAGAGAAATAGGAAGTGGATGAGGCATCATGTGTTAGGCAGGTCAGTCTAGCTTAGGGAGACAGTTGGTTAGGAATAGGATCAAGAGAGCATCCTGAGATGCTGGCTAGCCCTGTCTTCAGGATCTGAGTCAACGGGCGGCCAGATTGGGGAAGTGTAAGGGCAAAACAGAGAAGGGCCATGTTCCCAGTATCCCTGTCGGCATAGTGAAGGCAGCAGCAAAAGGGGCAGGGATCCCCAAATGTTCAGTGAGCCTTTCTTAAATAAAGCCATCTCTTTCACTAGGAGAAACAGCCTGCGCTGGGATTCTTACAAGAAGTGTGCCCCAGATTAATTGAGAAAAATGTTACACTCATCAAACAGAATAAGCCACTTAACCCTTCCACGGAAGAGACAATAAACGCATCACTTTGTTGGTAAAATAATTCATCTGTGAGACTCAAGACAAAGAGAGAGAATGAATGAATGAACGTACAAGAATGCAGCATTATGACTGAGTGACTTGCCTTATCTTCCGTAATAAAGTGTGGAAGGGCCTGAAAAGCTCAGACATCTCTTCTTGTTTGCGGTCCAGATTCAAAGGTCCTTCTGAGTAAACAACAAGGCCGCTGCAATTCAAAAGATTTTGTAAAAATGAAGCTCATGTTACAGGCCAATACACAGGAGCTCTTCCTCTCCGATTCAGCCACAGAAGTTGGTAAGGTAGAACGGCACATTCTTTTCTTTTCTATGGTCCCACGAGCAAACACAGGCCCACAGGTTTTGAACTGGATTGCCTCAATATTAGCAAGGGATACCTGGGACAAGCCACTGACAACTTTTCACACGAGCTCTTAAACCCGAGAAACATTTTAAATATGAGATTAATAGCGACTTAAATTCTGGTCGGCTGCAGACATTAACAAGGGCGCTCTAAGAGATGGGCAGACTTGTTGCTTTTATGGTTTGCAAGAACCTCTTCAGCCAAAAACGTGGATTCTTCCAAAGGTTTCATTTGTACCACTTCTACTAGCAATATCTTGAAAAGTACACTCAGTGAAATGAAATGCAATCTCAACCAAAGGTACAGAAGACAGCACCTCTTGCTTAGCTGGAAAGAGACACACTCAAAGGGGGGCACTATTTTAAAAGAAAGGGAAGGAGAAGTCACACAAAATCAAATATTCTTTCTAGTTATACTCCCAACTCTGAAAATGTGGATATACAAGTGGCTTCATTAGGAAGAACTTTCACAGTACTTCTTAGAACAGAAGCGGATCTCTACTCCCATGGAAAACTCTTTGTCAAAAGGGGCAAAACAGTTTTATTAAGGCTGAAATAACATCTATGCATTTTGGGAGGAGCCTCTTGTGGCGCAGAGTGGTAAGGCAGCAGACAAGCAGTCTGAAAACTCTGCCCATGAGGCTGGGAGTTCAATCCCGGCAGCCGGTTCAAGGTTGACTCAGCCTTCCATCCTTCCGAGGTCGGTAAAATGAGTATCCAGCTTACCTGGGGGGTAAATGGTAATGACTGGGGAAGGCACTGGCAAACCACCCCATATTGAGTCTGCCATGAAAATGCTAGAGGGCGTCTCAGACATGACCCAATGCTTGCACAGGGGATACCTTTACCTAACATCTACGCATTCTGGGCGGCGGGGGGGGGGGGAGTTCTTCCAGTTGTGAGGAACAAACAATTGTTGTCTGCTCAGCTACAATCTTTTTATTAATATTCACAGGGTTTTTGTTTTCCTTGGAAATCATCCATAAAAGGAAAAAACAATAACATTTCAAAGTTTTTATAAAGAAGGAAAATAACTTACAGGGGTCGATTGCTGCTTGGTTATTCCCTTCTATATGCATACACCAAGAAAAATGCTATACCATGGTAAAAATAGCTTTTACCAAACATCAGAATGCCCCTGTGTTACTATGACATCATTTCCTTGCGTGCTGGATAGGCACACAAGAGCACACAGCAGATATGGTTCAAAACCAGGGAAGGTTATTGAAGGCAGCCCCTTGAAATACCCTGATCTGTATGAGAACATTTAACATCCAGTGGATATGCAAGGGACCTCCACCTGAATACAGAAGTTGGTTTACCACCTTGGTGATTGCAAAATGATATAAAAACATATTTTATGTATATCTCTGTGTTTTTCTAAAACAATTTTTTGTACTTAATATTTACCTCTGAGGAAGACCTGTGAAAGTCGAAACGCGTGAGGTCTTTGGATGTTAGGACAGAACAACTTATATATGTGCGTGATTTGTATCACTCCCTGGAGCTTTTATTATTTTTTATACTTTTATATATTTGAGCTCCATTACTAAAATTCAAATGAAGTATGGTTTTATTATGTAAAGGAGCCGTTTTCTCAACCTCCTCAGGTTCTCAACTCTATTCCCTCCCCTTCTGGTTTGTTGTGCGCCATTGCTGGTGGCATTAATGAGACACAGGAGTAGGTTTCCCCCGATAATAAGCCTCCCACATTCCCCTCTGGTTGTCAAGGGGTCCCTGGCAACACTTCTCCCCACATATTATATACAACATAACATATATAATATATAATAGGCAGCTTGGAGTCTGAATCAAGGTATAAGCTTTCCTGCGCAGGGACACTTCTACAGATAAATTGAACTGGAAGTTACCAGTCCATACGTATAGGTAGAGAGGGAGCAGCAAATCAGCATGCAGCACAATAAAGGTGTTTAACAGATTCAAGGACCAAACTGGAATAACAAGAAGCAGCTTGGTGTTCTGGTTAGGAGCGGCAGCTTCTAATCTGGTGATCCGGGTTTGATTCCACACTCCTCCCGCACATGCAGCCAAGTGGGTGAGCTTGGGCTCGCCACAGCACTGATAAAGCTGTTCTGACTGAGCAGTAATGTCAGGGCTCTCTCAGCCTCACCTCCCTCACAGGGCATCTGTTGTGGGGAGAGGAAAGGGAAGGCAAATGTAAGCCGCTTTGAGACTCCTTTGGGTAGAGAAAAGCGGCATATAAGAACCAACTCTTCCTCTACATCTTAACAGCATTTAACCAATTTAAAATTTTATTCTTGTATATTTTTAGAATGTGTGTGTTTTACTGGCACTGTAATCCGCCGTGAGTTCCCCCCCAGAAAGGGTGGAATAAAAGTCAAAACATAAATAAATGAATTCCTTCACTGTGGTCTGAAAGGGAAATGAAATTACATCCAAGTGTGATAAACAAACATAAATTTCAGCCTCAGATTCTACCAAATTCAAGAGACATGATAAAAAAAGGAGGGACATAGTATAATACAGTGTGTGACTTGGGAGGCAGTGGACGACTTACCAAACAATGGCTAATCTTGGAATAGTAAACATTAACGCTGGCTCATAGTCATCGATCATGTCCTGTGTAAGGTATCCAAGCTTTAAAGCTCTAGACAGGAGAGAAGAGTGAATCATTTGCTCAAAATGCTATGGGAAATCTACATCTTCATAAGAAACACATGACCCAAAGGCATCACACTCATTGTACAAGGTATGGGACAAAAGCATTAACGTCCCACCACGCCTGGAAAGATGAACGAAATCCACAAGGATTCAAAGAACATCATTTGTCACACCAATCCTTTCCTATCCTTGGCTCCATCTCCGATCCTTGGCTCTTATAGCCATACTAGAATACAATATTTTACCTGAGCAACTGAATACTGGAGTTAGTAGCACAAGTCATATCTTGCTTTTATTTTGTAAACCACACTGAACAGGTTCTCTGGAAATACACTAAAGTACTAAATAAATGAATGAATACAATCATAGAGTTGGACGGGACCATCTAGTCCAAACCCTGCAATATGCAGGACCCTCACATCCCAATCGCTCATCCCCTATAACCTGCAAGCCGCTTGAACCTTCACAGAATCAGCCTCTCTGTCATATGGCTATCCAGCCTCTGTTTAGAAATTTCCAAAGATGGAGAACCCACCATCTCCCGAGGAAGCCTGTTCCACTGGGAAACTGTCAGGAAAATGTTTAGATAGAATTTCTTTTGAATTAATTTCATCCCATAGGTTCTGGTCCATCTCTCCGGGGCAAGAGAGAACAACTCTGCTCCCTCCTCCATATGGCAGCCTTTTAAATACTTGAAGGTGGATATCAGATCCCCTCTCAGTCCCCCATACATCCTGGTCTCCAAACCCCTCACCATCTTTGTTGCCCTCTTCTGGACACACTTCAACACTTCAAAACAAACAATGAAGTTGATGGCCCTACAGCCTAATCAGGCTTCTGTTGCCTAGCGAAACATTACAACAATCATACTGAGAGGAAAAACCTTTTAAATATTTTTACTGCAGCAAGAATAGACACAGGGGAGTTCCCAAATCTGTGCCGAATATAACAGTTACATAGTGTTAAATACCCTTTCTTTGGAGGCTGGGAATGATGATGCTCTTGCAGGATGGGCCAATACCCTGGGGTCTCCACACCCCTATGTCATCTCACAGGGCCACCCTGCAGCTCCCAAGCCACTCTCCATAAGCTGCTGACAAGGTCCAAAATACTGCTTACATGCCTTCCCCCAGCCTCCGTTTACATTAGTGATAATTCCCCGTTCTTCCTTCAAGCCTTGAGATAAGGTCAGTTCGACACAAACCTAATGCAAACATTAGCTTTTGGGACCCTCCTTCTACGAGCTTATCAAAAACTACATTCCAGAAAGACAGCAAAGCGTACAGTCTACTACAGAGCCAGCCAGCTGAATGAGAAAACAAATCACGGATGCAAGGTCATGTCCACTGACTGCTAGCTGAGCAAATTTTTAGAAATTTGTCGCTCTTCACCCTGCCAAAGGCACTGCTTAAGAGGAATGCCACTTCTTGCACGTGCACGGCAGAAGCAACAGTACAAAATATTTGGCAATGTGCAGGACTAACAAATGCCAGGTCAAAGGTGCAAGCAGGTGACAATCTGTAATTTGGAGTGTCAGTTGTAATGTTTCAAGAGAGGAGGCTGCTTGGAGAAATAACCCCAAGGAAAGGAGCCTCACAACACGGCTGGAAGTCTTTAAAACTCAACAGCCCTGGACATCTGGCCCCCTCACTTGACAGCAGTCAGGCTACCCACTGGCCTCCTTGTGCTCTTCCAAGGAGGTGCAGTTACTAGAGTGTGAGGCCATTTCGAAATAGCACTGACTATCTTTTGCCTGTGCCTTCTCCGGGGCTGAAGGAGAACCATTCCCAGAAATGGTTCCAGGACAAGAAAGGTTGGGCCTAAGATAAGTATTAAGTTACTTATGGACACAAAATGCAAACTCAGATGTATTTCATCAACTGCTATTACTTCTAAATATTAGACCCTGACTTATCTCACAGCAAGCTACCTTTGATGGAATCAAACCCTTGGTCCATCCAGGTCAGTACTGTCTACTGAGACTTGCAACTGCTTTTGGGGTCTCAAGCAATGCTCGTTCACATCTCCTGCTACCTAATCCTTCTAACTGGAAATGCCTGGGGCTGAACTTGGGACCTTCCGCATGTCAAGAAGATGCTCTGCCACGGAGCCACGGCCCCTCTCATGTCTCTCTCTCCAACGTCAAGGCAGCTAGCAAAAAGAACAGAAGCAAGGAGCCGACAAATTATCTCAAAGCAGAATTAAAACACAGAGCTCAAAGCCAGGAGACAAAGCCAGGAGTTTCCCCTCCACTGACTGCTCCAAAAGAATACGCAGAGAATGCCTGTCACTGGATTGCTGTCAGGCTGACCATCCTCAGCCTGAAGGTGCCAGCAGGACAACACGAAGGTGCCAGCAGGACAACACGACTGGCGCACCACCACATGCATGCACAGGTTCTAGCCTCTCTCCTCCCCTTCTCTTCACATACACAAGCTTCACTTAAGAAACTTCTCTCTAATTATTTTCAGCTGCATCACAAAACAACCTGGCCTTGTCTCTCAAGGGAGAGCTCACAATCAAAAGCAAAGAGGCTCCTTGGGGTATCACAAAATGAACAGCATGAGGCCAAGTCAGTTGGGGCCGTGAACGCAACAGGGTATTTGATGGGTTGAAAAATTGCTTACCTCTCTACCGTTTCACAAAAAAGGACAATTACTTCTTGCTGCACATAGTACTCCTTGGGTGACTTTACAGGAACCATGGCTGACACGTAACTGTGAAGGACAAAACAAAACCTAATATGCTTTTCCATCCCGTGACAATTTGGTCTTCTGCAAATTCACTGCAATGGCCAGGCAAGAGCAAATTTGGAAGTCCCCATTTAGTCATCACCCAATTAGGAGAGGCATGTCTTTGTTCACTCCCAGCCCCCTTTCCTGGCAATGGGGGGGGGGGAGGAATCACCCTTGCGAGTCGTGGAAGATTCTTGAGATAATGTGAAATTTGGGACAGTTATCCATAAATGCTGTAAACGTCTCTTTTGTCAAATGGAGTATGTTCTACCATTCCAATGCTGAATGTTCTATTTATTGAACAAGCTAGATAATTTATACTACCAGTGTAACTTTGACGCTACATGTCTGTATTGATTGCGAATATAAAGAAAAGAACAGTTGGTTTTTGGTACCCTGCTTTTCACTACCCAAAGGAGTCTCAAAGCAGCTTGCCTACCCCTCCTCTCCACACAAAAGAGAGGAAGAGGAAGTTGACAGAGAACTTTGACTAGGCTGAAGGTCACCTAGATGTTTGCATGTGGGCCCAGTTCTCCAGATTACAGGCTGCTGCTCTTAATCACTACACCAAGCTGGATCTCAGAGGAATCCCACATCCCCTTACACAGGGGTAGTCAAACTGCGGCCCTCCAGATGTCCATGGACTACAATTCCCAGGAGCCCCCTGCCAGCATTTGCTGGCAGGGGGCTCCTGGGAATTGTAGTCCATGGACATCTGGAGGGCCGCAGTTTGACTACCCCTACCCTTACAGATAAGCAATTTTTGTCAGTCCTTAAGGTACTACGTCACACTACACAAACACCCCTCTGGAACTAGGGCCGTGAGGCAGCTGGTTTTAGGAAACCGGGTTGTAAACCGATTTAAACTAAAGCAATATTTAAAACCCATATTTAGTTTACAGCTCAGTAAGTTGATGTGCCTCTTTCTGCACAGGAAACATGCCATCATCATCTTTCCTGTGTGGTTCACAATGACTCAAAAAAGCAGGCTTGTTCTACAGGTTCTGCCCTTCCGAGGCTGGCGAAAGATGCAGTGATGCCTGAGCAGAATGGGATTTACCTGGCACAGGCCTTCCTATGGGGATTTTGTATTCAAATAAGGGCAGGGTGAACTGTAGCTGCTCAGAGTTCACTGAAAAGCAGCAGTTCAATGGAAGTCTAGTAGAACAGGGGTGGCCAACCTCCAGACGTCCATGGAATAAATCCCAGTAGGGGCTCAGGGAATTGTAGGTCATGGCTATCTGGAAAGTCACAGTTCGCCACCCCTGAAATAGAACATGCTTTCGTAGTTCAGCGGTTAGATTACTGTAAAGTGCTCCCGCCCCTGGAGACTGTCTCCAGCTGAAAACCCAGATTCGAGTGCAGGACACGTTAAGAGACCAACAAGATTCTTGGGATATACGCTTTGGGAGTCACTGCTGACAAAGAGGGCATTGACTCTCGAAAGATTAAACTCTCCAAAATCGCATTGGTCCCTATGGTGCTCTTGCGTGAGAACCCAGATTGGTGCACTAATTTGTACATCTTACAGCTCACTTTGGGTGAATTATTTTGAACTGGGAAGGAGGCAAAACCCAGAGAAGAGCAGGAGTCCAGTAGTACCTTTCCTGAGGAGGGATCAAGCTGCAAATGCTTCCCCATCCTTTAGTCAATTCCAACTTCCAGATGCTGAGCAAATGGCCTCTAATCACTCATGACCGTCATAAAATAACTCATGGCACTAATGAAACTGTCCAGAAGCAATTTCTGAATCTAAAATATTGCTTTGTTTTTAGCTTGTTAACTTGGTTGTTCCCCTGGAATATTTACAAGGAAGGCCGGAAGCAGCCAACCTGAAATTCCTCTATCCAAAGAATATTCACTACATGGCTGGGAATATGTGTGAGTCAACTCCCGTGCCTGCTTTTGAAAGACAAATTTTACTAGAAAACAGTGATGAAAACTGAGGGTGATTCAGCCACCTTTTCCATTTGGCACAAGGAGAAAAAGGGCAATCGTGCCCTAAGAGGAGCATCTCCTAGAACTTTTAGATCACACAGGCCACACAATTGGGGGGGGGGGGCACCCTCCTGGCCCTCCCACCCTTCTGTGTCAGTTCAAAATCTGCTATAATACAGCAATCACAAATCACCTTTGTTTGGTGAACTGGCCATAGAACTGAGTGACAAGACGTGGTTAGAACATTACAAGCAACCCCCGAGGAATTTTTTGCATCCGAACGTGCAACATTCATGAAAGATCTCTTTTGGATACATTACCTGAGCTCAAATTCTGCAAAAAGGACATCAAACTGCCTCAGAGCCTCTTTCATTTTTCCTGTGTAAAGGTTCAGATCCCTGAGGGCCTGGTCGCGGATTATGTTCCGAACTTCTTCCAGACTGTGAGTCAGGTTCTTGGCCAGCGGTCTCATGGCCATACTTTCTATTTCACGGTTCATAATAATGGAACCTGCAGCCAAGCACTAGAAAGAGATTTTTATACTTTTATACAGAGCTTCAGGATGCAATCCGCTGGTTTCAGGAAGCTGCCAGATCTGAACGGCACTACTCAGAAAGCAACGGGAACAAAGCAAAGAATATTTACAGCTCTGTCTCCCTTTCAAGGGTGGAAAGAGGGAGTTAACATGCAATAAAGGGAAATCCAGCTACAGAAAGGCAAAGGGAGAAATGGAAAATCCCAAGTTGTATGTTTAGTGCCTCCCCCCACCAACCATGGATGAGTTAAAGATGAGTCCTGTTAGCTGCATGTCTTCCCCCCCCCCCCTTTAAAAGACACTGCCTCTTGAAGACTAACAAGATTTTGTTCCAGTGTCAGCTTTAACAGACTAGGGCTTGTTTCGTCATTAGTATTTGGCAAAGTTGACCGCAGGCCAAGAAAGTATTTATGGTGGGTGCTACTAGACTGTTTTATTTTAGTTGCAACAGAATAGCGTATCTAAAGTTACCATTTTTAAAAAGTTGTCTAGTTTCATGTGCAAACTTAATATGTTACTGTGACAAAGTACATAAATTTCTCAAGAAAGTATTTCCCTTTATAATGATTATAATTTGAGGCCTTGGGATTCTGTGTATACACTTTGTGCAGATGCTTCCCTAATGGGCCTTGTAGTTTTACATGCAATTATTCCGTTGAAATAGTCAAAATATACCTCTGCTCCAAACCAAAGTTGTCCTGCCAGGTTGTCGTGTCTTATTTCCTCCGGAAATTTAACATAAAAATCACGGTTGGCTCGTTCGTGTGGAATACATTCATCCATTATTTGGTTTATGATGTTTAAAACGTTATCCTAGAATAGACAAACCATACATTAATACTGAACAAATATTTATACTATAGAATATTACGTTCACGTAATTCAAACACATCCTACACTTTATCTATTTAAAACATCTGCTAGCTACCTTTGTCCCTCAGGAAACTCAAGGCAGCTCACAATATAAATAAAACGTTTTTTTTAAAAAACACAATCAAAACAACAATTTATAGTCACAGACTAAAAATGCCATCCAGGACTGCCAATAATAAAAGCCAAACCAGTCAAAATGCAGTCCTGAATAAAACTGCCCCCTGAAGATCAACAAAGAGGCAGTCAAACACACTTCCCTGGAGAGGTTGTTTCATATTTGTGGGGCTGCCACTGGGAAGGCTCTCTCTTGTGTACCAACCAAAAAACCAAAGAGTCTTTAATTATGGGCATCCCTCCACACACTTAACCCGGACTATGGGAAAGGCTTCAGGGGTCACAGAGTAAAGTGTTACGTATCACATTACCACAACCATCTGCAATTCATTGGTGGGATCCAACCAACTTTTCTGCCAGTGAATAATGCCAGCTAGTGACAAAGCATCTCTTTCCTAACTGCCAAATGCATAAAACTAAACCTTAAAATCACGTGTAGAATTGTTTTGATCAAGAGCTGTCAAAACATTTTTTTTTCTTCAGCTGCCTCCTTAGGTACTTACGCATACTGTTTATTGTCTCTGGCCAAAGGCCTTTACAATCTGACACATAGCACATAACTACAAGTATCAGCTTTAAAACAATCTAACCAAAGAGTACTCATCAAATAAAAGCACTGCCCTCTAGGAAGCGCCTCTGCTAAAGCCAAGAGTGACCCTCTGTGGGAGACAAGCAGATCAGAATCTGAGAGAAAAGCAGCTCCTCTGAGTCTGAACAAAAATTTAAGCTCATTAAAGGCACTGTGAAAAATTTGCTTCTGGGCTCTATCTAGGGAGGACAGGGCAAAATGTCCACTGGAACTGAAGCTCTGCAGAGGCCAAGACTTCACAACCAGAAGCATTTGGGAGTAACATGCAGCTAGCAAAGCCTTTGGCCATGGTATGAAACCAAACTAAATTAAAGGCTTTTTCGAGGCTATGGAGGAGACATTAACCAGGTAGGAGGCTCTGTAACATAGTGCCTTGTAATCAGTTTGAACCATAGGGAGAATTTGGATTGGGAGATTGACCGCCTTTCTGTTGGAGCATCACATTTAAACACCTAGTCATGAATACTGGAACCACGCATGGGGAGACCTTGGGTATCATCCAATATGTAATACATCCCAAAAATAGAAACTGAGGATAGATACCTCCTCCCCTGGGGAGGTTGTTCCATAATTGTGGGGCTGCCACCAAGAAGGCCCTCTCTCATCTACCGACTAAACATGCTTCAACTAATGGGACTGCCAGGAGGGCCTCTCCCGGTGATCTTTTCTTGGGCAGTGCTGGGGACCAGCCTGGAAAAAAGCCTTGGGGGACAGGAGCTACAGTAAAGAAGGGGGAATTAGGAGAGGTTGAGTGAAAAAAAAACTACCCCGAGCAGCTTTCTAGGGAACTCAGCTTCAACCAAACTGAATGTAAAGCTCTCTGTCAGCAGAAGACAAGGTATACTGACAGAACTGGCTAGAAAAGGCTCAAGGACTTGCAGAACAAAATTAAACAGGAAAAGCCAGACACTAACATACTGGGAAACTACTTGCTCCTTTTACATCAGCTCTGAAGATTCATCAACTAGTTGTACAAACAATATTCTCATGTAGCAATATAACTTAAGGAAGGAGATTCAGAACAAAACCATCTCTGTAAGATGGTACAAAGTGGAGGAGGGAATTGGACACATATTTACTAAGCCAGTGGTTAGAGAGCTGTGATAGGATCTGGGAGACCCAGATTCAAATCCCTGCCTGCCATGGAATCTTGCTTGGCCAGTCACAGACACTATCTCATAGGGCTGTTTGGGGAGTGGCCATGACTCAGTGGCAGAGCATCTGCTTTTCATGTAGGCGGTCCCAAGTTCAATCTCAGGCATCTCCAATTAGAATCAAGCAGTAGGCAGTGTGAAAGACCTCCACCTGAAACCCTGGAAAGTCACTGCCAGTCTGAACAGACACTACTGACTTTGACAGGCCAGGGATCTGATAAAGTAGAAGGCAGCTTCAGTGTGTGACAATGAAGTGGAACAGAGGAGAATAGCATAAGCTGCTTTGGGTCCCCCATTTGGGAGAAAGGCAGGGCACAGAGGAAGTAAATAAACACAAGTAAGTACCAGCAGGAGAGCAGGTTCAGAACAGAATCAATCCAGCAATATAAAGAAGTGACATTAGTGAAGGAAGATGGATATAGGCCTGCACATCTAAATGGCCCATAGAGTGCCTCAAACTCTACTCTCTGGGGAATGGAGAGAAAGCAACGTTCATACAATCCCTTTCACAGAAGTGAAAGATTAGTTCTTAAGTGCGCAGGTAGAATGTCATCGTATGAGGCCTGAGCATTAATATAATGGTAGCTACCTGAGCAGTAATAAATACTACAGTAAAACTACAAGGACCTGGGCATGGTGGAGAATACAGCATGTTGGACATCAGAGCAGGAGTTCTGCATGAATTTTATTGACAGCTGATGATGTACACAGTGACATCGCATAGATGACAGAAAGATCATCAAATAAGAGAAGGTAGAGACAGCTGCTCGTGAACAGGGTGTGTATTTTATTGAGAAAAGGAGTTCTCTGAACTATGAGGTTTTTAAGTTGCAGTGGAAGCTGCAACAGTTCTAGAGACATAGATTTGCTCACCCAGAAGTAATTATAACTTGCTTAATGTGAGGCAAAGTCCTAAGTGCACTAATCCTCTCCCCTCCCGGTCAGCCACCATAACTTGCTGACCAATCGACATTCCAACTTTGCAGACAGAGGCCTTAAATAAAGTTACCTTCCCAGAATTTTTAATAGTTAAATGGCATCCCCTCCTTTGTATACATAGGAATACCACAGTCCAAAGGTGCACAGACTACCTGGCACGAGCGAAACTGGTTGACCAACAGAGTGCATCTTTGCGGATCTTTCCTTCCGTCCAGGCTGTCCAGTTCAGCAGCAATCTGATTGAGTTCTTCGTCTGCATAGTAGAATTGAGCGAGAAGCTGTGGGTCTGTCCTCTGCAATGGAAATGCATGCGCACATAAGACAGAGATGCCTCCCAGGGGAAAGGAAGGAGGAAGGGAGAATAATAGGATGGATACCAACAGGACTTATACAATTAACTTTACATCAGTTTTTGAATGTTTTAGATTAAATTATATTCCTAAACGACCTTCTTAAATTTATAGAGGGAGTCTGATTTTATTGGGTGAGTTGGCGTTTAAGAAGAGAGGAAGGAAGGAAGGAAGGAAGGAAGGAAGGAAGGAAGGAAGGAAGGAAGGAAGGAAGGAAGGAAGGAAGGAAGGGAAAAAGAGAAAGAAGGAGAGAGGGAAGGAAAGAAAAAGGAAGGAAGGTGGAAAGAAGAGAGGGAGGAAGAAAAGAAGAAAAGGAAAGAAAAAGGAAAGAGGAAAGGATGGAAGGCATAAAGAAGAGAGGAAGGAAAGGGAGAGAGAACAGAAGAGAAGGAAAAAAGTAAGGAGGAAAGAAGGCAGAAAGAAGAGAGGAAAGGAGAGACCAGAAGAGAAGGAAGGAAAAAGTAAGGAGAAAAGGAAAGAATAGGATGGAAGGTCTCATATAAAAGAATAGGACAGAAGGTGGAAAGAAGAGGGGGAAGGAAAGGGAGGGAGCAAAGAAGAGAAGGAAGGAAAGTAAGAAACAAGTGAGGAAAGGAAATGAGGAAAGAAAAAGGAAGGAAGGAAGGCGGAAAGAAGGGAGAAAAGATAAGAGGAAGGGATGAGGAAAGAACAAGGACGGAAAGCGGAAGGAAGGGGGGAATTCCCCATTTCCTGGGCGAAGGAAGCGCTTGGAAGCTCCGCGAGCGGGGCCTCCCTGCTCCATCCCGGCGACACCCAGAGACAGAGGCCGGCCCAGCCTAAGCAGGAGAGGGAGACATGGGGAGAGGCGGAAGAGCCGCAAAGCGCTGGCCCCGGCCCCGCTGCTCCCCCTGCGGCCAAAGGCCCCACCGGCCGGGCCCCAGAGAGCCAGCCAGCCGGGCCGCCCTTCTTTCCTACCTTCGGCCTGTAGAGCCACCTCCGCAACCGGCTCATCATCATCATCGCGCCGGGAGAGGGGAGGGGGGGCCCTTTCCCGCCGGCTCCAGGCGCGGGACTGCTGCGGGGAGCGCCGCGGCGCGTCCCTTCTCCGCGCGCCGATTGGCGCAGCCGCATTCCACGGCCCGCCTCCTCGTTCGCGGAGAACCAAGGGCCTCGCCTCTCCCCTCTTGCGATTGGCCGCGCGCGGAGGCGGGGCTGCGGGGAAGCGGCGCACGGAGGGACTGCCCCCGCCCACCCTCCCGCCCGGGAATCGCCGGCCCGCAGGTGGAGCCTGGAGATGGCCTGGAGCGACAAGAGACCTCCAGAGGGAAGTTCCCCGGGAGGGTGGGCTCTGGGGGCTGCAGTTCTGGCAGTAGACCATTCATAAATTGCGGAACACAAAGTTTGAGTTTTAAGACCAAGTTTGAATCAAGGTGTAAGCTTTCTTGCGCAGGGACACTTCTACACATTTAACTGGAAGTTACCAATCCATATGCATGGGGGAGCAGCAAATCAGCATGCAACACAATAAAGGTGCTTAACAGATTCAAGGACCAAACTGGAATAACAAGAGCCAGTTTGGTGTCTTGGTTAGGGGCAGCGGCTTCTAATCTGGTGATCCCGGTTTAATTTCCCGCTCCTCCACATGCGGCCAGCTGGGTGACCTTGGGCCAGTCACAGCCCTGATGGTGCCGTTCTCACAGAGCAGTCTCTCTCAGAGCTCTCTCAGCCTCACCTCCCTCACAGGGTTTCTGTGGGGGGGAGAGGAAAGGGAAGGCAAATGTAAGCCACTTTGAGACTCCCTTCGGGCAGCATATAAGAGCCAACTCTTCTTCTTCTATGGTTACCATTTCTTTGGCTTTAATTCCAGAGGAAGGAAATAAATATATCAAAATTGGAGATTGATGGGCAGATATACCCTTAAGCATACAACAAAATTTGAGTCCAATAGCACCTTCAAGACCAACAATGATTTATTCATGGTGTGAGCTCTCCTGTGCATGCACACTTCCTCAGAAGTTGTTGTGCTACTTCAGACCAACATGGCTATCCACTTGAATCCTGTGGAATGCTGGTGGTGCAATTTGCTGCTCACCCTCTACCTATATGTATTAATAGGTTTTTGCATGTGGACTTTCATCTGCCCCACCAAATCCACACAGATTATTCATTTCTGCAATAATCTGGGTTTATTCTGCACACAATAGATAATGCACCTCCAATGCACTTTAGAAGTAGATTTCCCTGTTCCGCACAGGAAAATCCAGCTGCCAAAGCACATTGAAAGTGCCTTATCCTATGTGTGCGTAATGGGCCCTGGAAGCCTTTTCCCACCATCTACACCAGAGGGGATACTTTCAAATGCATCAAACAGAAAAAGAAGGAACAGGTAGCATCTTTACCACATCCCCTCAAAATGATGCTACCAGAAAAGAGAGGTTCCACATGGACTCTTCCTAATAGTCATAAATCTGACTTCAGGAATCACAAGACCGAGAAATCTGCAGAACACTTCAACCTTCCAGGACATTCAATGGCAGAGAAAGGAACATCAAGGGCAGACCGGGAAGGGAAATTGCTGAGCTGCAGGTTATTACGACACTCAAAACCATGGAACCCCCAGAACAAAACAGGGATATTGGTTTCTTATCTCATTCATAAAATGGCCACTGGACCCTAAATTTGTTCAGCTTCTTCAGACAAACACGGCTCCCCGCATGAATCTAAGTGTATTTCAAAGTATCCACTTATGGAGGATGCGCTTTCAGTTCTCACTAGCCATGGTGACTGAGGGAGCCTCCATATTCAGAGGCAGTCAACCTCTAAATACCCATGCCAGGTGGCAATGCCAGGGGAAGGGTCCCAGCCTCTGTGCCCTGCTTCTTCTCCCATGGGAACCGGCGGCCACTGCATGCGATAGAACAGGGGTAGTCAACCTGTGGTCCTCCAGATGTCCATGGCCTACAATTCCCATGAGCCCCTGCCAGCAAACGCTGGCAGGGGCTCAAGGGAATTGTAGGCCATGGACATCTGGAGGACCACAGGTTGACTACCCCTGCGATAGAAGGCCGGACTGGAGGGACCAGGGCTCTTCCCAGAGCCTTCGGTTCCTCTGCGGCCGAGGGGGCGAGCCTTCCGACCCCTTTGAATCCGTCCGACCAGGGAATTAGCAGGGCTCAGCAGCCCCCTGAGGTTCTCGGGTCGCCCGAAGGCCACGGAGAAGCCCTGAAAGTGGGCCCGGGCTGGTGGGTGCCTCGGCCGCCGCCAGGCCCGGCGCCGCGGTCGCTAGGCAACGCGAAGGCAACGAGCGCCGCCATCTTGCCTGTCGCCCGGCCGGCGGCGCAGTTGTGGCGGCTGCAGGGGCGGCGGGAAGCCGGAGAGAGGCCCGGGGCTCTTGGCTGCGGGGCGGCTGGGGGGAATCCGCTGAACCTCGAGCAGCATGGGCCGCGTTCAGTGCGTGCTGCGCCGGCGTTTTGCAAAGAACAGTTGACACATTGCGTGAGTAGTCCCGTAAACAGGCCCCAGCCCAACCCCGGCTCCGCTTTGCACGGGAGTGCGGCGGCGGCGGGAGCGTGTCTAGAATCGGGAAAGGCGTCGCAGCGCGGGGCAGTTTCCGTTGATGGCTCAAGAGAGCTCAGTTGTAAGTGCAAGCTTTCTTGTGCATGCACACTTCTTCAGGTACCTGCACAAAGGCTGAATCCACGGGCACCTGGAAGCCCAACTACATTTAATTCTGCATATAAACGTTTATGTGCATGCACACTGCTTCAGGTACCTGCACAAAAGTTGAATTCAGGGGCACCTGGAAGACCAACTACATTTAATTCTGCATATAAACGTGTATGTGCATGCACACTTCTTCGGGTACCTGCACAAAAGCTGAGTCCAGGGGCACCTGGAAGACCAACTACATTTAATTCTGCATATAAACGTTTATGTGCATGCACACTTCTTCAGGTACCTGCACAAAATCTGAGTCCAGGGGCACCTGGAAGACCAACTACATTTAATTCTACATATAAACGTTTATGTGCATGCACACTTCTTCGGGTACCTGCACAAAAGCTGAGTCCAGGGGCACCTGGAAGACCAACTACATTTAATTCTGCATATAAACGTTTATGTGCATGCACACTTCTTCAGGTACCTGCACAAAATCTGAGTCCAGGGGCACCTGGAAGACCAACTACATTTAATTCTACATATAAACGTTTATGTGCATGCACACTTCTTCGGGTACCTGCACAAAAGCTGAGTCCAGGGGCACCTGGAAGACCAACTACATTTAATTCTGCATATAAACGTTTATGTGCATGCACACTTCAGGTACCTGCACAAAAGCTGAGTCCAGGGGCACCTGGAAGACCAGCTAAATTTAATTCTGCATATAAGCGTTTATGTGAATGAATACTTCTTCAGGTACCTGCACAAAGACACCTTTAAAATCAGCAAAGTTTCATTCTGGGTCGAAGAAAAAGAGTTGGTTCTTATATGCTGCTTTTCTCTTCCAGAAGGAATCTCAAGAAGCTTACCATTGCCTTCCCTTTTCTCCCCCTACAACAGACACCTGGTGGGGCTGAGGGAGCCCTGCTATTACTGCTCCGTCAGAACAGCATGTGGGGGAGTGGGGAAATAAAATCTTACATTTATATACACAAATTAATGTTTCTATTTTCTTCACTTGCAGTTTAATGTTTGACGGGATTCTGTGAACAAGTAAAAATGGCCGGCCAGTTGAAGCATATTAAATTAGTGATCCAGCAGCTTAACCAGTTCAGTCCTGAAAATGCGTGTGTTCGAGATTTCTTGGATGAATCAGCAAAAGTTTTTCAAGTAAGTGAGATATCACCCATGTTGTTTTTTTGGGGGCTTTTCCTTTTGCTCCGTTTCCTTCTGATTTTCTTGGTGGCCGTTCTGCAAGAATTAGAATTGGTTTGGGCCTGGTTCTTCTGCTAAAATGCATTCCCTTTATAGTTTCAGTTGTGGGGTCTGTTTTCTTTCACAGATGCCTTCAATAAGCCTCATAGCACCTGACCTTTAAAAAATGGAATTAAGATATAGATACATCACAGGAGTGGCCAAACTCTGGCTCCCTACATGTTCCTGGCCTCCAATCACCATGAGCACCTGCCAGTACCATACTGTCAGGAGCTCATGGTAATTGCTGTCCATGGACATCTAGAGACCCACAGTTTGGCCACCCCTGTGCTAGAATATTGTAACAAGGTGTAACGATATGTTTGTTTTTTTATCTGTTCCACTTAATATTTCTGGTAAGGCCTTGGAGGAGGAGTGTGCCTCATGGCTTAAGTGCCACTCAGTGCTTAACACCCACTCAGGGCAGCTGTCCCACTCCTGAGTGCCTCCTCCTCCAACTGGCTTGCCTGTCTGTCCAGCGGCTAGCCTTCCAGCCCCTACCAGGCAGTTGGAGGTAGCGGAGTGTAAAGTTCTTTGAGAGGTGTAGGCAGAAAGCCGATCCCTTAGGTACACTGGGCCTTGACCATGTATGGCCTTAAAGCTTAACCCTGGTCTGGAGTTCAACCAGAAGCCAGTTGGAGAACGGGCTGAATATGGGACGTCCATAGTGTTGCTGTGAAGACCGTGGCCACTGCGTTCTGGACCAGCTGTAGTTTCTGGATCAAGGTTAAGGGCAGGCTAGCATAGAGCGAGTTGCAGAAGTCCAGTCTAGAGCTGACTGTCGCGTAGATCGCTGTGACTAGGTGTTCAAGGGCCAAGTAGGGTACTAGTAGTTTGGCTTGGCGAAGGTGATAGAAAGCCAGCCACACTACTTTCATGACCTGAGCCTCCATTGAGAGGGAGGCATTGAGAATCACACCCAGGTTCCTGGAGGAGTGAGCCACCAATATCTGCACTCTGTCCAGGTTGGGTAGGCGCACTTCCTCTCTTGGACCCTTTCTGCCCAGTCACAGGAACTCCATCTTTGAAGGGTTGAGCTTCAGACAACTCGGCTTGAGCCGTCTCATCACTACTTTCAGGCAGCTGGCTAATGCTTCTGGGGGAGAGTCAGGGCGGCCATCCATCAGGAGGAAGAGCTGGATGTCATCAGCATATTGGTGACAACCCAGCCCAAACTTCCACACCAGTTGAGCAGGAGGACTCATGGAGATGTTGAATATGATTGGAGAATTAGTAGGTTCTGTGAGTTTTTACCTTTCATTTAAAAAAGAAAAGTTAGCCTCTACCCTTTTCCCTGGCAGAAATACGAGGGAAAAGACATATCTCTGCGAGGGAAGGCACTAGGCATGCTCTTTATTAAAAACTTGGGAATTCAGAGAATATGCTAATTACTGTTCAAAATAGAAATTAAAACGCTGTAGTGATATATTTAAATTTTAGTGCCGTAAAAAATGGAAAACAGCCTACCCTGATGAGGGGTGGGGAATGAAGAGGTTGTGATTTGACCATAACAGTAAAGTCGTTAAAGATACAAGTACTTTGATACTTGGAACAACTTTCTCAAGTATTGAATATGATTGCAATTTTGCTTTCAGAAAATAAATATACTTCTATTTTAAAGTCCACAAATAAAGATAAATAGTACAACTTTATATGCAAACTAAGTTATAATTGTGGCTTTTGTGTTAAATCAGTAAAAGATAAAGTTTCATAGTAATGTGTATATTTTGTTCCCCCCTCCTAACTGTCCATAGTTCAGTAATTGTTTACTCCCATGGCTTCAAAATTTCCAGAAATTTTATATTCTCTCATTCCCCTTCTCATGCTATTCTTGAGGGTCCCCTAAGCTCGGTGTGAAGAATATTGGGGGAGGGTTATTTGGGGCTGCAGCGGAAAGAGATGGGCAGTTTTCTGTCAGCAGGTTTCATTCAGCTGACAAAAGTCCCTTCTGTTCAGGGAGATTTTGCAAGGGATGTAACCCATTATTTTTCTTAACTGAACTTTGGCACTCACATTTAGCTCCATTCTTACAACATACTCTGGCAACACAAGTGACAAATCCTGTTGCTGCTTTTTAAAAAAGAGTTAAGCAACGTTCATGATGATGTCACCACGCAACAGAATTCTGGGAGGGATGGTTAAGAAATGTAGGTGCAAGCCACATTGCCATTTGGTCTGTTCTCCCAGCTTTTCGATCCAGTCTGTTATTTTTGGCATATCTTGTCACCCATCTTCTTGCGATCACCATCCTTGTTGCAGTTGTCGCATGGAAGTAGAAAAAACACCAGCATTTCAAGGGAGGTTGTCTGGGGGCACAGTCAACATGTATTCAGGACATAATGTGAATTCAGGATTTAACATTTTTTCTAATACATTCACCCAAAATCGTTGTGTATTTGTACATTGCCACCACATATGAAAAAGGAGCCTACTTTATCTTTACATTTCCAACATTTGACATGCCACCTCTCTCTTGCACTCTCTGTTGTCTCCATTGCCTTTATACCCTTTGCCCTGAAATTGTCTTACTGCTGCCTTGTTTTTCTTTTATTTCCTTTCTACCAGTGTTGGCACCAGAGAGCTTACAAAACTTGAACTACAAATCTAGGTTACTAGGGATAGACATTACTGGCTGTTTTTTGTTTTATTGTTTTGCTGTCGGTTGTTGTTGTTGTTATTATTATTATTAAAATTTATTTCCCACCACTCCTGAGAATGACTCGTGGCAAGTTACAAATAAAACCCCATTAAAACAATACAGGGGATATAATCATACAATACAATAAAAACCAAAACAAAGCATGGCGGAATTAATTGATTCTCCCATCCCCAATACACATAAGGGGAGTGGGAAAAGGTGGCCATCAATGACACATGGCCCAGCACTGCTTAGCACAGAGTGGGGAGAGCCCCGAATCAGAACTTCCTCACTCCCCCAACCTGAACCATAGACCTGGCGGAAGAGCTCTGTTTTGCAGGCCCTGTGGAACAGCAAAAGCTCCCGCAAGGCCTGTAACTCAGCCGGGAGCTCGTTTCACCAGGTAGGGGCCAGGACCAAAAAGGCCGTAGCCCTGGTCGAGGCCAGGTGCGCTTCTCTGGGTCAAGTTGCAGCAAACGTATGATGACCCTGTAGAGTTTTCAAGGCAAGAGGTATTCATTCATTCATTCATTCATTCATTCATTCATTCATTCATTCATTCATTCATTCATTCATTCATTCATTCATTCATAATTCATTCTATATACTGCCCTCCCCTGAGGCTCCTAGACCAGGGGTAGTCAATCTATGGTCCTCCAGATGTTCATGGACTACAATTCCCATGAGCCCCTGGCAGCAAATGCTGGCAGGGGCTCATGGGAATTGTAGTCCATGAACATCTGGAGGACCACAAGTTGACTACCCCTGTCCTAGACTGCCCCTGTATCAACAGGCTGGTATTCCTTGGTCTCCCATCCAAATCCTAATAAGGCTGAGTCTACTTAGCTTCCAAGATCTGACCAGATGGGCTAGCCTGGGCTATTCTACTACAGTGATAATAGCTGATCATGTGTGTTCATAATTATTTACATTGATATTTTATCTCTACAGGGTTTTAATGTGAAAAATGAAACCTTTTTGATGGAGATATTGGCTGGTTGTATAGAAGATAAACTTTTGTGGGATGTGGTAGTCAATGCATTTTATATCCGGGATGGAAAACATTGTGCGTTATCCGATCATAATCTGTATGTTGGTAAGTATTTAATCCACATTATTAGAAAACCTCTGTGTATGTTGTATACTTGTGGCTGTTATTTCTTGCAGAATGCCGGTGGACATGGATCTATACAATTTCCAGTACAGAATTTTCAGCTGCTATAATGTCAGGGCTAATAGTACTGGTAAAATGCACTTGGAATGTTATCAAAAGAAATTATGAAGCATTCATTGTTAGCATTGCAATTGCCTGTAAACAAAGGGCATCTGAGGCAGCCACAAGAATTATTCTACGTGGGGTATTGTTACCAGATCGGCATTTCTGCACAATTTCTTCCCTTTCAAGTAGTGACAATAAAGTTCAACCAATTTTCTCTGCTTCTTGCATAGTCACTGTTTCATTGATGTTTTGATGCTGTTCTGTAAACAACTTATGGTCACTTATGATTGAGATGCTGGGATTCCCCCCCCCCCCAAAAAAAAAAAAAAAAAACCTCCTGGGCTTCTTCAAGCCCCACTCCCAAATTACCAGGAGTTCCTCAGCATGGAGATGGAAATCCTGCTTTCAACTTGTTTTAAAATGGGCTACTCCCACAAAAGACTGAAGCCCCTTTTCGAAATACTGTGGCCAAAGTCTCTGTTCCCGGTAGTTCATAGAGCAAATGACAGAAGCTGCTGGGGGCAGAAAGGACCATCAAGACCCAGCCCATGAATGCCAACCCTGAATGGCGTTTGAGGCAAGGGCCATGGTTTACCATGGCCTGCCTCTGCATGGCCATGTCCTTGGTGGCCTCTGACCCTTTAATAAGCGTGTTTTACCTTCCTTGCTGGAAATCTTTCAGAACCATTTTACAATAATGAATCACTAGTCTCTTCTTGAGTGGCTTTGCATGCACCAGTGAGTCCTGCTGAAGGGGAAGAGGAAAGCTGCAACCTTCCCAGCTGGCATTGGAAAGGGCCTTGGAGCTGCTGAAGCCACAGGGACTCAATAGCCAGTGGGACATGGTGCCAGTAACTGATGTCATCACATTCTGTCTGCTCTGAGTTCCACTGACCCCTCAGTATCTTCATGCCTGCTTGGTGCTGGGGGCTACCTCCTCTGTTCAGTTTGGTTGACTGTCATCGTCAGTATTTATTTTAAAGAGTTGTTGTGCCACTTGCGTTTTTAAAACCTAAAGGGAGAAAAAAATCAAGTGTATAGTATAATGCACTCAGTGATCATGTATTGTTGGTAATTATAAAGTGATGCACATTTGGACACCCCCCCCCCCCTTAAAGACTAGGCTAACAGGGTCTGAACTTGCTGGGGCTGAGATGGAGAAAGACCTTGGGGTGATATTGGACAGCTCTCAATCCACTGTGTTGCAGCAGTGAAAAAGACAAACTCTGGCAGGGATTAGGAGGAAAGGGATTGAGAATAAAAGGGCTGATATTGAAATGCCCCCTTATAGATCAATCATGCAGCTTCATTTGGAACACTATGTACAGATCTGGCCACAGTATATCAAAGAGGACATTGCAGAGCTGGAGAAAATATAGATGAGGTCAACTAAGACGATTCAGGGGCTGTAGCACCTTCCCTTTGAGAAAAGGCAGAAGAGTCTGGGACTTCTTGGTGTAGAAAGCAGATGACTACAGGGGGACATAGAGGTTTATAAAATGATGCACAGGGTAGAGAGAGCTGACAAAGTGAAGTGTTTCTCTCCCAAAATACTAGAACTCAAGGGCATCTAATGAAGCTGATGGGCTGTAGGTTCAGGCCAGACAAAAGGAAATATTCCTTTAAACAGAGTGATTTAAATGTGGAATTCGCTGCCAGAGGATGATGGCCACAGGAGTGAGCTGCTTGAAAAGGGGATTAAAAAGATTCATGGGGGATAAGTCCTCCATGGCTACTTGCCATTGTACATAAGGGGAACCTTCACATTCAGAGGCACTGAACTTCTAAAACCGAGAGTGTGGTGGCAACATCTAGGGAAGGCCTGGGCCTCTGTGCCCTGTTGTTGCCTCTCTAGAAGAATCGGTGTGAGACAGGATGCTGGACTTAGATGGATTATTGGTCTGATCCAGCAGACTCTTCTTATGTTCTTATTTGTATTGCTTCGGTCAGTATAATTCTAATGTATTTCTTTCCCCATAGTTGTTTGTTATTTGGCCACATTTCAGCTGGAGGAGCTTGGTCTTCAGCAGTTTGGCAAAATAGTCAAGTCGCTGGATGTTGCTAAGATATGCAAGGTAATTAAAATAGTTTTGTTTAAGTAGAATTTGAAACAAAAACATGCTAGCATTATTTAGGCCATTGTTTAATTCAGGGGTTTCCTGAGTGTGTGAACACCTTTGGAATTCTAACACAGCGTGGTGGGGGCAGCCACAGAATGGTTGCCACAACATGACCAGGTGGCCACTACAGGAAGTGGAGCCAGCCACAAAATGGCTGCCACATTAAAAATCTTTGTGCTATGGTGGCAGAGGCTGCCAAAGCAGCATTTTTAAATTGGCCCGTCAGAAACTCTACTTGACGCTGCCCTCCTTTTATAAACATTCAATGGACACCAGGAGGGGTGTCTGCAGGCTCCGTGACACCCATGAACATCACCCTGGGTATCCCTCGTCCAGTTGTTATTTTTAGGATGGAGGACAGGCCCATCTCCTAGTCCTGGAAGTCAGGAACCCACACCTCAGAAGCAGAGTCAGGAATAGGGACACGCTTGTTAAGTTGCTGCCTAGAACTTCATGATACAAGGAGCTTCTAAATACGAAAAGAAAAGTTTATTTTTGTGCTTTCATCTTTTTATATTTATATATTCAGTGTCCTTTCTGGGGTGAGGAGGAGGAGGAGGAGAATAATAGTAAAAATATTCTTAAGTATGGAGCCTCTTAAACTGATGCACAGTGCCTCCTAATGATCCAACCATGCTTGCATCGTTCACTGTCTGCTTGGGATTTCACCATCCTAAATCTGCCGCAGTCTTGGCTGTCTCGCTGTTCTTCCTTGACCCCACATAATTTATGAACAAATTAAACAGTGCTGCTCCAAATACAGATAAGGGATCAGCACTGTTATCTAACAGTTTGTGAGAAACTCTGTCCAAAGGTTCAGTCCAATAGCACCTTGAAGACCAACAAAGATTTCTTCAAGGCGTGAGCTTTCAAGTGCATGCACGTTAACAGCAGTAGAGTCCAATAGCACTCGAAAGCTCATGCCTTGAAGAAATCTTTGTTGGTCTTCGAGGTGCTATTGGACTAAATTTTTGTTGTGCTACTTCAGACCAACATGGTGAGCCACTCGAATCTGGTCAAAGGTGTTTGGAATGTCCAAGTGTTCCCCTCCAAGCCAGCATTAAAATGAAGCCCAAGCTTATTATGCAGAGAGATTGAGTGGGAGGGATCTGTCCCAGTGTCATGTTCAGTGCTGCAAATGAACACTTTGGCAGAGTTTTTTAAAAGGTGGGTGTCATGTAGTGCCATTGACCAACTGGTTCATGTCCCAGCAGTAACTGATTAGACAGAAGAATGATCAAGTACCACATTGGACAAATAGAAAAGAATCGGCATCCTGTTCTGCTGAATTGTGTGATAATTTCATGATCTCAAAAAGCACTGAGAGATCCAAATGTATGAAAACTTTTTAAAAATTTCCTGGTTGCTGTCTGCGTAAATTTTGTCGCTCTTACTGTTATGACCCATTCTTGATTTACACAGCGCTGTGACATTCTTATATGACAGCCAGTAATTACAACAGCATTTGAATTTTATCTGGACATGTTTGTGCCTGGACAATACAAGTACAAATGCAAAATATGATCAATTGATGATGACAGCAACTGCTGTTTTATCTGAACTTCTGCAAACCAAACCATCAGTTCCTTACAATTTGAACTCTTTCTAGTTTCTCAGGTTCTTTTTCAATGCCATGAATCTGAGGACATGGATAAAAGATGAGTGGAGCCAGATATATGATTCTGCTTATGTAACAGCGAATTGGATAGAACCACTGCTAAGGTACGTGAGAATATGTATTCCATTTTTAGAGGTTGGGACAAAATTCCCATCATAGCTCAGCACTGAAACTACTGAAATTGCTGCCATTCATATGAGGAAAGTCCAGTGTGGTGACAATTTCAAGAAAGCAAAAAAGCAGAAGATACAGTCTGTTTTTTCAGAGATTACAAGCACTGTGTAAAAACTCCTTCACATCAAGCGTGTCACTGGATTCGTACATACTGGAGTGTAATGGTTAAGAGCAGCAGCTCCTACTTTGGGTGTGATTCCCCTCTCCTTCACATGCATCCAGCTGAGTGACCTTGGGCCAGTCACAGTCCTGTTACAGCTGTTCTTACAGAGCAGTCCTGTCAGAGCTCTCTCAGCCCCACCTACCTCACGGGGATGTTTGCTGCAGGGAGAGGAAAGGAAGGCGATCATAAGCTGCTTTGAGAGTCCTTAGGGTAGTGAAAAATGGGATACAAAAACCAACTCCTCCTCTTCTAAATTACTATAAGCCAGTGGTCAACCAACTAAATTTGCCAGTGGGCTTATTTAGTGCCAGTCATTGATTTGAGGTGCCTTGCCAGGACACTGTCAGTAGCATAAACATCACTCACTCAAGTTTTAATTATACATTAAATTTTTATCCTACCCGTCCTCATACATGCAGCTGTCTTATACAGAGCTAAACCCTGGATCCATCCAGGTCAGTCTTGTCAAACCAGAGCTCAGGCTGATTTCTTTCACGTTACCTGTTGTTTTTGCAACCAAAGATGCTAGAGATTGAACTTGGGACCACCTGCATGCCAAGCAGAGGTTCTTCCAGTGAGCCACAGCCCCTTCTGAAAGGCACTCAGGTTGACCAGTGAGAGTCACTCTTTAATCATCGTGGCTTCCTTGCCCTCCCACAGGAGAACTGTGCCTGGGCAGGCCAAACATGAACGTTCCAGCAGCACCTGAGAGTGTAAAGCACACCACCTTTCAGAGCAGTTTGCTGCCAGTAATACCTATAACGGGGAGATGTCAATCCATTAACGTAACTCTGGCTCCAGGACAACATGGTGTGATAGAAGATGATAGTTAAGAGAGAAAATTGCAGATCTACACTGTTGAAGTCCATGGTGTTTCGCCATTCTGGCTGGATCATGCATAGGTGATCATAACAATGCAGGCTGTTTTGGAACCCCGACCAAAGCTTTCTCTTAAGATAGTTTCAGGGAGTAGCTGTGTGGGTCTGCAGTAGAACTAGATTTGAGACCATCAAATAAATAGCTGTGGCATATTTAGCAAAAGCAATTTGTTGAAAAAATGAACCATGCTTATGATACTTGTTGTTGAGACTGATTTGCAATACCCATCTAGATTGCTGTATCCCCCATCAGCCCAACCTTCATGTCGCGCCATGCTCCCCCCCCCCACACACTTTGGAAAACAAGGAACCTTTCCAAGGCAATATACTTGTGATAATGTATATATTGAATTCCAGTACAATTTATTTTATATAAAAGAAGAAACAACCCATTTGTGGGAATTGTCTTTGACCAACATTCTCTGGTACCTTTGAGCCAATGGCCTATTGATACTAAAACAGTAATATAAGGAAAGGAGGTAGGATTTTTCCACTATTGTTACAACAAACTGATTTTAGAGGACTCAACCACTGAAGAAGTCACTGAAAATGGAAATTATCTAGAAAATGTTATGGTTGCTTCTTCTTGTATATAAAAGAAATTGTATTGGAATTCAGTATATACATTATCTCAAGTATATTGCCTTGGAAAGGTTCCTTGTTTTTCTGTTGATTTTCCATTGTGAACCTTCTTTTTTTGTGTTGTAACCCCACTTTGGAAGGCAACCTTCCCATTTCTCCAGGCTCACAATGGGCTCAATTTTAACACCCAGGTGTGACCCTCCCCACTGCCAGGTTACGCAGCTCCAAGGGCAGTGTTGTAGACAGCACTGAAGGTTCCTCTCCTCCCAGAACCCACCTGCCAACAGAAGAGATCAAAGCGAGAGTATGAACAGCCACATACTCCCAAACTCACCAACCAGTCACTCCACCCTCTCCTCCCTCAGAGAACACATTAATACCTACAGTAACAAACGTGGCAGGATGTTGATGCCAACTCAGATCCTAACACCTTAGAGAAAGAAACAAGATTTCGGGGGATGTGATCTTTCGAGGGTCAAAGTTCCCTTCAATAGATACCTGGCAAAGTTTACAACCTACAAATCTAGTTTTCTAAGGTGTTAACTGGACTCTAATCTAGCTACAGTTCCCTTAAAATATTTTAAAATATGCAATCTGTATAGAGTTTTATGCTGGTTCCAACCGAAGTCAGTGATTTATTTAGAAAGCATCTAGGAAATAAAAATAAGATTATCTTTTTTTTTCAAAGATGGCAACCAAAAGTGCAACAGCTTATAGATCAAATTGATGATAAATTAGCAAAAGATATTTCTTCTTCATCAAAGATAACTGAGCCAAAGGATTTTCACTTGACAGTCCCTAACCCACGACCTGTACTGATCCCTGAGCCAATTCTCCAGACAAAGTACGCTAAGCAAGTGAGTGATATCTATTTTATAAAGCAGTTTATAATTTTGACTAGAATTAACAAGCGCTAGCAGGGGTGGAAGGCGGAGGGGGGGAAATAGCAAAGAGAGAGGGAGATAGAAAGGAAGAGAGTGATTAAGATAGAAAGAGCCTGGCATTGGGAAGAGTAAGGGGAGGGGCTGTCCAGTCTGTAAGGGCATGAGGTTGAACATGTGTGTTGTGCAGGGGGTTGTGATGGTGTGGTGACAAATGAGGGTGTGGGTGTGGAGAGATGGGTGTCAAGAACCTGTGGTTTGGAATGATAGTTGAGTGTGGGAGAGGACTGACCTTTGGGAATTATGGTTACAGATGAGCTTTCCAGAGCCATGTCTTCAGATATATGAAGGGAAAATCAGACTGGAGACTCTTAGGGAGAGATAACATGGGCAGCCAATTCCTCCCAGTTCTACGTTCAACCTCATTTCCTTTCTTGCATGAATTCAGCCACAGACACCAAAATGTCCCCCTACCCTAATCCACATGGGGTAGTCACAGTACTTAGGTGTCCACCCTGCTCCTTCTGTCTCCATTTTTTTACTGTTGATATAAGGTTATGTGCCCACATGCTTCTTTCACTGTTGCCCCTTAGAAGAAGAGGTAGATTTTTGTACCCTGCTGATTATTACCAAAAGGAGTATCAAAGCGGTTTACAAACACGTTTTCCCTTCATCTCCCCACAATAGACAACCTGTGAGGGATGTGGGAACTGAGAGAACTGGGAATGGGTCGTAGTGACCTAGCAGGTCTTAGGTGTCTCAAAGCAGTTTCCAATAGTCTTTCCTTTCTCTCCCCATAACAGACATCCTGTGAGTGAGGTGGGGCTTCCATGATCGCCAGTGCACTGGAGGGCGCAACCCTATGACCCTCTTTGGGTCTCCGAGGCTGCCGCAGTGGCGGCAGCTGCGGCAGCCTCAGCAACCCAAAAGGGGTTGCGCCAACAGGTAGGCTGAGAACCACTGCTTTAAGCAGTTCTTTTATTTGTCATTATCATAATAAGCAGACCGACCTTTCTTGGCTTCTGAGATCTGATGAAATCAGGCTAGCCTAGGCATCCAGGTCAGGGTCCCCAGCCACTTAGGGCTCAAAAGATCATGAACTGTAAGGATTTCTTTTAATAAGGTAGCTCACGGTGCTGTGGACAAACTGTTGAAATATATGATTTCCAGGTACTTTCTCACTTTAAAAAAAGCCTAATAATGTAGGTTGAATTAGGTCCATTTAAATAACTGTAAATTAGGTCCATTTAAATAACTGTAAATTATTGGGTTTTATTAAAGGTTCCTGAGGCCATCTATAAACCTCCTAGACTGGAGCAATGCCTGCAAGAAATCAAAGCGAAGAATCGGCAGAAAGCAGAGGCAAGTTTCGGATTAGCTGTTTTCTGAATTCTGTTTACAGCAGTATTTTCTTGCCAATGTGTTAGCTGGGTGAATCGGCTTTCTGGCCTTAGCTTTTTGTGACTGCCTGTTTATAGCTGGTGCGAGTCTTCAAAAACCACCCCAAATCTGGATGCTTTCGTTATGGTCTTCCTTTCCTTGCTGTGAAGAAGCCACAGTTCAAATCGGGCAACTGCTTTCCTGAAGTGTCTTTCTGAGACAAAGAATAATCCGTTCTCAAACATGTTGGGTCCAAAATAACTCTCTGACTATGAAATATTGATGTCATCCTAGTCAGCTCATTGAAAGCATCAACTCTGTGCTTAGGCAGTGATGTTAAGGCAACAAAGAGCTATCTTTTCTGATCAGCTGGCCGAATAAAGTGCTCTGGCTAGAAATAGATCCACAAACTCCATCCACCAGCTGATCTCCACCACCAGCTGGACCAAGGTGGGTCAGCGCTGCTTGTACTATTAGACACCTTAGCCGTGTTTGACACAGTCGATCACAAACTTCTAGTTCCCTGCTTGCTGACACTGGGACATGGGGGACAGCCCTCAAATAGCTGATCTCCTTCTTCCGGGGTCATGGACAAAGGGTAGCGGAAGGGGCCCAGGACTAATACATTTTATCCATGAAATTGCTTACTGGATAACAGTGAGAAGTTCTGTAATAATATATTGTCTCCAGTTGGTTTTGTTACTGTATAGCACTGAGTAAATTTGATATGCTTTTGTATTTTATACATCTGTTTCAACCTCCAGCGTTAAATATATTGCGTTGCTAAAATTATTGCTGTCACTTTAGGATCGGCTGCTGGAAGCAAACCTCAATCAATTCTCTTGTGCGGCCCCAAAAACTGAATGTAAAAGAGCGGTGAGTAGAATGGAGTGAAAAAAGTGAACGCAGTAGTGTGTGACAGTGAAATAGTATTTGGAGTCAGAGTTTGAGAAGCAGTCCTAGCTTTGTATTAATAACAGCAGCACTTTATGGCTCAGATCGCCGTTCATTCACAAATTCACTAGGCAAGTCACTGCTATTCAGCATTGCAATCTGTAATTATTAAAAAATATTCAGGTATCATTTGGATCAAAGCAGCTAACACGATTAAAAAAACAGCATATTAACAGGAAAAAGTCACATTAAAAGTCAACACCTTGCCAAAACAAACCAGCAGAGCAGCGTTAGAATTTTCTAAAATATAATTTGTGCAAAGTGCCATCAAGCCCTAGCCAACTTATGCTGACCCTGTATGATTTTGAAGGCAAGAGCTAGTTTGCCATTGCTGCTTTCGGCATCACAACGAGGGTTGTTCTCTCCAGCGCGCTTCGGGTGCTTTGGCAATCACTGAAGCTCGAAGCGGCCAGCGCCAGGGAGGAGCGGCACCGGCAGTGCACAAGCTGGTGCGCCTCCCCTCTGTGCCGCTTCAGGCTTCAGATCACTGAAGCAGCCAAAGCACACAACCCTAAAGCTCTTGCAGTTGCTGCCAAAGCGACATTTTTTTTTAGAAATCTGCCCAGCCAGTTGGATCCCTGAGGTTCCTTGTTGGCTTCCCATCCAGATGCCACCCAGCAGTGACCCTGTTGAGCTTTTGGCCCATTATGCACGGCCGCCGAAACGGCGATTTCGGGTCACATGGAAAACGCGGAGGGGGAAGACGCGACGCACACCGGTTATGCACGGGGCAGGGTGCGATGGCGGCAAAACCCAGAGTAACCGATTATGCACGTGGCGATCCTGGCGCCACTTCTGGTTGTGCCCCGGTCACCTGGAAGCTGCGCTTTCTTCCGCGTTTCGCGAACACGGCTTTTTCGGCGGCATGCACCGAAGCTGCGGCCGGTTGCAGCCGGCTCCGTGCGTTATCGGTGATTTTAGTCGCCGCCATTCCACCCGAATGTGCACTAAAACCCCCATGCATAATGGGTCTTTGAGAGCTAATGAGTTTGGGGTACCCTGGGGCCTCTGTATAATTTACCTGCTCTCAAATACCTGAAGTGGAAGAAAAATCTTCGCAATGCCTTATGGCAAGTAGAAAAGGTGTGGGCTTCTTATTCTCTGCTCCCCCATCTTCAGCCATATGTATTATTTATTTGCTTCATTCCCACCACATCTTTCTCCGCATTGGGGACCCAAATCAATTTACCTTATTCTCTTCTCCATTTTATCCTCACTGTGAGCAGTAGCAGATTTGGACTAAACACCACTGGGAAAGGACCCTTCCCCCAGGTCCCTGGCCACAATAGTAATAAAGCAAGCAAGCTGGGTGAAAGCAAGTCTCCTGTGCAGTACTAGGGTATGACATCAGTGAGTCCTCCTTAAAAAGCCAAAACAATTCAGGAAAAGGCCCTTCTCACTCCCTTTGTTTTTTTACTGACAGAAACCAAGCCTGGAATGCTGGCAAAACTGTTATGATTGCCTAGCAGTCGTCACTGAGGGTGGCCATTTCTTAAAACGACAGGCCCTTTGGGGTTTTTTTAATCCTTTTTTTAAATTGGATTTCAGATATTTCTGCAAACCGAGTTTTCCCCCCAAGTTGTATAAAGATCCATCTTGTCCATTGACGGCTCTAGATTTAATTATTCTCAGATTTGGCTAGGTTGAGAAGTAGATATATTGATATGCCTTGAAATATCGAACAAAACCTGTTTATATTTCTGAAATGCATATGTTAACTTGATAAGCACTTCATGAATTTCATGCAATTAATTTCTTCAAGATGGATAGTCATGTTAATCTCTCTGTAGCAGTAGAAAAGAGCAAGAGTTTCGGAGCGGTCTTAAAGACTAATGAAATTTGAAGCAGTGTATGAGCTTTCATGAGTATCTGAAGAAGTAAGCAGTGAGTCGTAGAAGCTCTTCCCATGCTACAAATTTTGTTAGCCTTTAAGGTGCTTCTGGACTCTGGCTCTTTTCTATTGCTTCATCTCTTCAGTTACTGCATATATGCTGATTTGCATATAATCTGATTTTTGTGAATGACATTGATGGAACTGAATGATTCTGTGAATATGAGAATAATTATTGTATGGCTTTTAGATTTTATATGAGGCACCAAAGCCTGCAGAGAGATTTCAGGCTCAGAAGATCAAAGGAAAGGTAAGCATGCTTGAGTCTTCGGGTCCAGATAATACAGAGACAAGGGATTGCCATTTTTAGCAGAAGTCTCTTAAGTCAATAATTTTACAACCGTTTGAAAGGGATTTACTTCTTTAATTAAGAATACAGTTCTTATTGATGGGATACTTGGTACTTTTGGCACAGGTACTCTGTGTCATGCGGCTTATTGCTGATGACAGAATATAATTATAATCATAGAATCATAGAGTTGAAAGGGACCATACAGGCCATCTAGTCCAACCCCCTGCTCAACGCAGGATCAGCCCTAAGCATCCTAAAGGATCCAAGAAAAGTGTGTATCCAACCTTTGCTTGAAGACTGCCAGTGATTTGCTTGAAGACTGCATAATGATGCAGGCTGGTCTCTCAGAGTTGAACAACAATAGAGGGAACAAATTAACCCTGTTAACACATGCTAGGAACCTAAAAGGTTGAGCAGCGGAAGAATATATTATATATTAAAATGCAAATCTGTAAACAGCATTTGTTGTTTACATAAAAGGCTAAGCCCTTGGTGGGCGGAGAGTGGGCGTGGCCAGTCCGGGTGAGAGCTCTCCTGATTGGACCCTCACACCGACTGGCCACGCCCACTCCCGCCCACCAAGAGCTCAGCTGGCCAGCGCCGCTGCACCAGGCTTCCTTTAGGCCTGGGAGCTCTCTCATTGTGGCGAGAGCTGCTGGGTCCAAAGGGAGCCTCCCATGGCGGCAGCGCCACAGGGGGGCTGCCCCCTCCCTTTAGGCTCCACAGTTCTCTTGCTTAAGTGAGAGAGCGGCTGGGCCACAAGGGAGCCTCCTGCGGGGGGAGCCCTGGCCACTCCCTTTAGGCCTTGCAGCTCTCTCGCGCGAGTGAGAAAGCTGCTGGCCTTACAGAGGGCCTACCGCGGTGGTGCCGCCATGGGGAAGGGGCATCCACCCACCCCTTTAAGGACGGGCTTTGAATCTAGTATTTATTATAATTCATGTTCACGTATGAAATATTAAAACATCAACATTAGTCATGCACTTTTGCAAAAGTTAGTCACGCACATTAGCCACGCACTATTGCACAAATCCAAAACCCCACGTTTCCACCCCTCTTGAGTTCTTCTTCAGTGGTTTAATATTTAAATACACTCATGTGACATATAATGGGGACTATATGGTGGCAAAATATAAATGAAGAGGCTCCCACACTTGTAAAATGTGTCCATCCCTCTCTTTCTCTTGGAGCCCCCCAGTCAAAATATTTATGATTGCAAGTTTAATAGTAAAGGGGGGGGGGTTGAATTGAGGTGGTCTTAACCTAAATCTCTAATAACTACTGCACACCGACACTCATAGAGAAGTATAGAGTAGTTAGCACATGAAAAATGATTTCTCATCATTGGAACATTACCCAGTTGGATAAGGGTTTCAGTGGCCAACAATACGGCCATTGCAGATCAAAGCTGCAGACGCAAATTGTTCTTTTATTCTAGGCTGCTTTTATTCTGTTCACTGATGGCTGTACAATTTACACCTCTACCCATGTTTTATGTCCTCCCATAGACCGAGAATACATCTATTAAGTTAAATGCAACAGCTATCTTAAGAGAAGGTGTCTTGTATCAACGAAAAATGGAACAGGAATTAAACAGGTATTTACGGCTTGATTTTTATTGGTATTTGCCCGATTAAGTGTTACTTCAAATAGATCAGGAAACCAGCTAGGGAGACATTTGTACCTTTGGAAAACAAGGAACTAAAGGATTGCTTAAAGGAAACGGGCAGAGGAATAGAATGCATTTTTAATGTTTATTTTTACTGTGGGGAGTGTGGGGCATATACCCATGTGGGCACAGCTGTTTTCAGGAAGGGTGTCTGAAGAACTGAGTCAGGCTTTATTGATGTGTTCCTTCACCTTACTGGTTGGGTACTATCATCCAAGTATTACTTTTCTGTAAATCCTGCAGGCGAGAGTCCCTGTTCTTGAACAGGGACTCTCGCCTGCAGTTGTTACATAGTACTCGGTAGAACCAATTTTGAGTCCACAGCCACTATAAGACCAACAAAGTTTAATTCTGGGTATAAGCTTGCATGTTCACGTACAATGAGTGACTGGGAAAAATAGGTTTGGGGATTATTTTTGTAACCTAGAGCTCCTGGTGCTTTAGTTTTTCTTTGTAGTGCATCCCCTAAAGCAGGGTTAGTCAACCTGTGGTCCTCCATATGTTCATGGACTACAATTCCCATGAGCCCTTGCCAGCAAATGATGGCAGGGTGTCATGGGAATTTGTCCATGAACATCTGGAAGACCACAGGTTGACTACCCCTGCCCTAAAGCATTGGTTCTCAACCTTCCTAGTGCCGTAACAATTTAATACAGTTCCTTATGTGGTGGTGACCCCCAACCATAAAATTATGCAAGTGTTCTTTCACAGAAATTAAACCCAAACTGACCAGTGGCGTGAAGATCCAGTGTTCATGATTGTATATAAATTGTTTATAAATTGTATATAAATTGGTAGGTGCCTTCAGGAGGAGTGGCGGCACCCCTCCCCCCCCCCAGCCAAGCTGCCGCAACCCATGTGAAAGGGTTGTTCGACCCCCAGGTTGAGAACCACTGCCCTAGATCATGCTTTTATCTGTAGATTTTTCAGAGCTATGGGAAATAAGGTAACCAGATGAGTTAGGCTGCGAGTCAGTGGTCAAGCATCTGCTCGGCATGCAGAAGGTCCCATGTTCAATCTTCACTATTTCCAGTTAGGTCAGATGGTAGGTGACATGAAGACCCCTGTGTGAGACTCCGGAGAGTTAATGTCCATCAGTAGACAGTACTGATTTGGAAGGGCCAGGGTCCTGTGTAGTATTAGGCCGCTTCATGTGACACGCAACAAGATTTACAGAAAGGTCCAGGAGACAGGCCATGTGTCTTTAAACTCTTCTCTCAGAATTCCGAACATGCTTCCCAGTGAGGGTTTATATTTTCGGTCTGCTCCCCACTACGACTCCCAGATCTTTCTGGGCTAGCCACAGCCAGTTCAGGCCTCCACGTTCTGAGCTCAGGATCTTTGGGTGAACGTCCCCTGCACGGCCGCAGGGCAGGCGTCTCCAGTCCCTCAAGCCGCCCATTTCGTTCTCCATGACAGGCTTGAACATCTTCTGCGAGGAGCTCGGGATCCGTCTGAATTCCTAGACTGGCAAAAGCAAATGCGCGAGCACGACCGACACCAGCAGCTGGCAGAAGAAGAGTGTCGGCGGCTGCAAGGGAAGCTGAGCTACGAGGAGGCCATTCTAGCTCATCAGAACTGTGCTCAGAAAAACCAGGAAAAGGCTGAACAGGAGAGGCTGGAGGTACTACATTGACACGTTATTCAGGTTGCCTCGGGAGGTGGTGGGACCTCCTCCTTTGGAAGTTTTACAGCAGAGGCTAGAGAGCTGCTGCATTCACAGAAATGCCGATTCTGTGAATTTAGGCACATTGGGAGTGGGTGGGCAGAAGGGATTGCGTCTGAGCTTGGCTCCTGTGGCCCTTTCTTGCTTGCCCAGGGAATAACAGCTTTAAAAGGGGTTAGACCGATTCATGGAGGATAAATACACCATGGTGACTGAGGGGAACCCCTACATTTAGCGGAACTAAACCTCTGAATCCCAGTGCCAGGAGGCAACATCAGGGGGAGGCCTCATTCTCTGTGCCCTGCTGCTGGCCCTCCAGAGGAACTGGCTGGCCACTGGGAGAGGCAGGATGCTGGACTAGAGGGACCTTCACTGGTCTGATGCAGCAGGGCTCTTGCATTCTTATGAATGTGGCAAGTGGGTGAGATTCCAAGGAAACGGTCAGTGGAATGAAATTTTTTCGCATTTTTTTTTGCCCCATGTGTCTTTCTCTCCGGATACTGCAGTGGCAGTCCTGAACTGCCAAATGCTTCCACTTGTGCCAGACCAGCGCTTTACACAGGGACCTGAAATGCCTAATGGCAGAGGGACATTCTCCAAGGCAGAAGACCCAACTCTGCACCCTTGTCTGGAACAAGAGCGTAAGCCACCAGCTGGCGCCACCCCTCCGCACCATGGCGCTGGCCTCCTATGCGCCATTTCGGGCTTTGGTGACCGCTGAGGGAGCTGAACCGAGCCAAAGCTCACAACCCTATTCGCGAATTTGTGGGTGTGGAGAAAATTATCAACAAGGCGATTCGGTGCCTCGCTTTGCATCTCACTTCATGGTGCCAGAGCATTTCATATCCAACCAGAGAGGGCGAGAGCTATTTTAGAGTCCAGTATTACCTTACAGGCGAACAAAAATTTCAAGAATCTAAGTTCCCTTTGTCAGGTATCTGATGAAGAGGACTTTGGTTCTCGAGAGGTTGTACCCCATTAATCTTGTTGGTCTCATGGACTGTAGTCTGTACTTATAGCAGTAAGGTAAAGGTAAAGGTATCCCCTGTGCAAGCACCGAGTCATGTCTGACCCTTGGGGTGACGCCCTCTAGCGTTTTCATGGCAGACTCAATACGGGGCGGTTTGCCAGTGCCTTCCCCAGTCATTACCGTTTACCCCCCTGTAAGCAAGCTGGGTACTCATTTTACCGACCTCGGAAGGATGGAAGGCTGAGTTAACCTTGAGCCGGCTGCTGGGATTGAACTCCCAGCCTCATGGGCAGAGCTTCAGACAGCATGTCAGCTGCTTTACCATAGCATTAGGAGGTGACCAAACACTTACATTTGGGGTTCTTCACGCACTGTTCCGTAAAACTTTTTTCAGGGTCCAGAAGAAAAATGGGGAGGAGCTACAACAAAAGATGAAACACTGGAGCAGAATATATCCATGGATGTATTATTTCCACCCTGTCACAGTGCACAGTCTCATTTGTTTACACGAAGTTCATTCGTGTTTGAAAATTGAGAGGACAATTCGTATTTTAGTGCCCAGAATGCCTGTGTGGCAGGGCTGGCCAAACTGGCTCTCCGGATGTCCATGGACTACAGTTACCATGAACCCCTACCATGGCAGGAGCTCATGGTGGTTGTAGTCCACGGACATCCGGAGAGCCCCAGTTTGGCCATCCCTGCTATATGGTGTATTTGCCGTATCTAGTAGCTTAAGATTCAGCAGAAATGAACCCTGTCATCTGTACAACTCTATTAATATAATTTAATTTGGGGTTTAGGAAGTGAAAATGCGGCAACAGTTAAAAGAAGTGCGCCTTGAGGAAGAAAGGGAAAAAAAGAAACTGGTCCAGCAGGTGGCAGAAGGACACAAAAATGCCAAGCAAGCGCTGGCCAAACTCCAGAAATACAAGCATCAAATAGGTAATGCAGCCTGAAATCTCTCAGTGTCATGCAAAAGCCACTTGTCAGCTTTTCAAAGTATTATTAAGGGGGAAAAGGTAGGACAAGGAGAAATGTTTAAATATTCTGTGTGATGTGTAAAAATCTTTCAGATAGTGACTCTCGTGAGGAGAAATTGTCCTGATAACTCTCTCACATATGTATACGTCCCCAAATAGTTCTATTAAGTTTCCACAAAATTCACACAAGACTTTGGGGGAGCTTTGTCTGTTTAGCCTAGAGAGGAGACAACTGAGAGGGGATCTGATAGCCATCTTCAAGTATTTAAAAGGCTGTCATATAGAGGATGGAGCAGAGTTGTTCTCTCTTGCCCCGGAGGGATGGACCAGATCAAATGGGATGAAATTAATTCAAATGAAATTCCGTCTAAACCTCCGGAAGAAGGCTTCCTCGGGAGGTGGTGGGTTCTCCATCTTTGGAGATTTTTAAGCAGAGGCTGGATAGCCATCTGACGGAGAGGCTGATTCTGTGAAGGCTGAAGGGGGTGGCAATTTACAGTGGATGAGCGATAGGGATGTGAGTGTCCTGCATAGTGCAGGAGGTTGGACTAGATGACCCAGGAGGTCTCTCCCAACTCTACGATTCTATGATTCATCTGCAGTCTTCTCATGGAAAAAGTTTGTACTGTGACATAAACTTTTGTGGACTTGAATCTTGCTAATCTTATGATGCCATGCCACATGGCATTGGGTTATTTTTGCTGCAAAAACTAACTCTCCTGTCTCTCTATAAACATTAAATTTCAGAGGAGTATGGTATGTGTGAAATTGGTAGGCATGGGCCAAAATACAATGAGAAGGGAGACTTATGTTCCAGTAACCTGAGACTTTTCTAAACCATTCCAGTGGTCTCTCTGACCAACCATATGCTACTGGTTTCACTGGAGAATTCCAGGGCCTAGAGGCCTCTTCTAGAGGAATGGGAAGACGACTGTAAGCCGCTTTGAGCCTCCTTCGGGTATGGAAAGATGGCATATAAGAACCAGCTCTTCTTCTTCTTCTTCACACCATAGCTTATAGCCACCTCATCACATTAGTGCAGGGGTGGCCAACTCATAGCTCTCCAGATGTTCATGGACTACAGTTCCCATGAGCCCCTACCAGCATGCAGGTAGAACCACAAGTTGGGCACCCATGTACTAGTGGAATCTCTGAATATTCCTGGGACACATGGTTTTGCTTGTTTATTTAAAACATTTATTTTGAAGTTCTTTTCTCATTCTATCAAATATTCCTAGGGAGCTCTAGGTGAGAACTGCGGCCGAGTCTGTAGGCTTGTCCGCATATCTTATTTTCATTGCCTGTGTAGTTGTTATTATTATTGTTGTTTCCATTTTCCTCATGTATTTTGCTCCCTCTAGTGGTCTTGTTGATATTTCATTTCTGAGTCCATGTTTAAGAGCACAAAGCTAGAGATACAGCGATAAAATATTGAACTGGCCACTAGAGGGAGCAAAATACAGGCAGAAAAGGGAAGGGGGGAAATGACACACTGCAGGAATACAAACAAGGAAATAAGATGCTCAGAAAAGCCCTTCTCAAGCAGGAGATCTCTAGATCCAGGCTCATAGTGGTGCTGCCTTTTCAGCCTCTTTCACTATCCGTTTCTTTTGGTCATTTACTTTCTTCTTTCGTTTTACAGCTCAAGAAGTTTCTGAAGAAAGCCGGGGACTCCTCCTTCAGGTTTTGAAACGAGAAGAAGAGCAGTTCAAAAAAAGATGTGAACTGATTCAAGAAATTAGAGCGATGGAGTATTTGCCATTCTGTAAAAACAAATTCGTTGATTTAACACAGGTGAGCTTTTAAAGATGACAACATGCAACGGAAGTACTTGTTACCTTCATCCCCTTCCCAGAATCTCAGTGCTGTGCTTAACGTTCACAGCAACCTTGAGAGGCATTAGGCTGTTCCAGTAGCATTAGGATGTCCTGGCTGCACCGTTGTTGCTTCCCCCACTGATTCACGTGGCGTTGATCCAGGTTTTTCACATCTGTCAAAGTAGTCTGCCCTAGTGATGCTGACCCTACTAGATTCTTGGCTTATGCTTAGTCTAATAACCTGCCTTTCCTATACAGCTCAGAGCGGGTGACAACATGGTTAAAACAATTAGGTAAAATCATAAACAGTTGAAGAAGGCTGAGTTAAATGGACAAACGAGGAAATTCGGAATTCTAGGAGCCAGTCTTCCCTCATTTCCCAGCAGGGAGGCCAGCACTTCTTGATGGTCTCTCTGGGCCCAAACCAGAGGCCTGGTAGACCAGCTCTGTGGAACTCATTGAGGTCTCGCAAGGACCCTGATCTCTTCTGGCAGAGTGTTCCACCAGCCCTGGCGCTGGTCGAGGCCAATTCCACCTCCTTTGCATCTGGTTCCGTAGCCCACCCTTCTGTCAAGGGTCCCCAACCTTTTTGAGCCTGTGGTTACCTTTGGGATTCTGACACAGTGAGATGGACGCAACAAAAATGGCCCTAAAGAGTCTAGAACCTTAGTACTAGACTTAGAACCTTGGGACAGAATATTGGTGTCCTGATTGCAGACACATGGTAAGCAGACATGGGCAGTCATAATTCGAGAAATACCATAAGGATAGAAGTTGGTCTTAAAGATGCTATTGGACTCTGGTTTTGTTGGGCTAGACCAACATGGCTACCCGATTGAATCCATCCTTAAGGTATTTCCCGATTCTTCCTTCAGACAGATATAGACTGCAGCTATATTTCAGCGATCCAAAATGGTTTAGCCTGCAAATATTCAGGATTTTCCAGGATAGTCAGATTTAAAGGGCCTTTAAAGGGATTGCAGTCCCTTTAAATGTCTTTAGGATCAACTCACCACTTGCCGGTACTATAGGACTCTATTTTTGTTGGGAAATACCAGTAAGGCATTTTCCAGCTATTTTTTCAGCTTGGATTTTCCAAATGCACACCGCTAGTTAAAACTCAATTTTTGCTTCTTGCTGAAGACTAAACGTTTCCTTCAGCTTGTGTGGTGCTATTGTTCACCATTTACCTCTCGTTTCCCGCAGACAGCTGACCACGGCGTGCTTGGTGAAATGTCGATAGTGGAACTGCACGAGCGCTTAGCCTTGCTGAAGGAAGCACAGAAGAAAGCGGAAGAGGAGAAGAGGGATTTGATAATACGTGAAAAATGCGACAAGGAAAAGCTCCTTCTGGACAAACTGGAGCAGATCTCCATGTTCAGAGAAGCATTCGGAAGAACAGCTGCACTGAAGTGAGTTTGAAATTCTGCAAAATTTGTAACAGTGCAGTATTCATTCCTTTGTTAGGTCAGGTCGTGCCTCCCGCTTGCTCCATAGGCAGAAGTGTCCCTTGGCAGGTGGGTTCTTTCCTGCTCTTTAAATGGCTTGCTAGGCCTATTGGTGCTGACCAGTCAGGAGAGAGCTTCAAGGAAGGTCTCTTGATTAAATGGCTGGCTAGGCTGGTTGGTGCTGTTTAGTCAAGAGAAAGCTTGAAAAGAAAGTCACTGCTCCCAGTGTCCTTAGATCTTATAGTTCATGCTGCTTACTTTTTGCCTTCCTGTGAAGGGGAGTCTTGCCCTCTGGTCATCCTAGCATCCAGGAATATAAGTGTCTCTCACCCCACCCCCCACCCCAGTTCATAGACCAAGATCTTATAACACCAAAAAACTTTTCATAAAACTCTCATCTAAAAACTCTTCTCTTCAACACTTCTCTGTAGCCTCTACAAATGGCGTAACAATGAAGGTCCTACGGCATGGTCATGCCTCACAGCCTGATAGTCTAATGGAGTGATTTGGACTCACAGTTATACTGGAGGATTATTCCTGGCTTCCATTGCTATCTTCACCCCTCTCCTCCTCCTTTGACTTTTCCTGCTGCCAACTGGAGCCAGGGATTTATTGTGCATGTTGACAGTGCCGCATAATTCACACAAAACCTTATTTTACGACCCTTTCCTTCAAAGCAAAAACCCAAAGCAACTCCTTCCATTTTAATCTCTGAACAACTTAGGAGGGAATCTCCATGCACGTACACACTAAGTTGCATTGGAAGACTCAGGAGCCTCTGCTGCACACTGGTCCAGCTGGTCTGCTTTTCTCTCTGGCCACGTGCATACCTTTTAGGAGTACAGGTAGCCTGCATTTATTTATTTGGATTTTGATACCGCCCATTCTTTACAGCTCTGGACGGTTTACATGGAACATTATATAATGATCTGTAACATTATACAAGTTTCAATACAACACAACAATCAAGTAACAATTAACTACACAACATAAATAACAACACTGCATGCATGGTCTGGTGGTGTTCAAGCCACATCTAAGGTGCATATGTCAGTCTTCCATCGCAGGCACTATCTGCCATGTTGTAATATGCATTCAAAACAATAGCAAGATGAGAGGAGGAAGGTTTCCACCGAGGCCTACAGGAGTTCCTTCCCGTGGTTGTAAAGCAGTACCTATGTACGGGGGAGGGATCAGATAAAAATGTGTAATGGGCTGCCTCCATATAGAAATGTATTCACAACCAGAATCGACTTCCAATGTGATTTTTATTTTAATTCGTAGTTTTCTTTTTTAAAAAAACAGTGGCATTTGAAGTGCTTCGGTTTGGCTTGTTCATACTCTTTTTACTTAAATTATTACAATGCCTATGCCAGTGGTTTTATACATTTCCCTCTGAGCTGATTTGTTATCATTTTCTTCTCCTTACATTACAGACAAGAGGCAAAGAAAATTAAGCCTCAATTGAGTGAAGGCTTCCTGAAAGACGAACGAGTTTTGGATCTACAAAGGAAGATTGCAGAAAAATCGACAGAACGTAAAATGCAGATGCAGAACTTCAGGAATACCTGCACAAAGAACAAGGAAAGGTCAAAGAAGCTGCCGAAAGTAAGAAAGATATTTTTTTCTGTTGCTTTAGACCACAATCCGGTATAAAACTCTTCATACTTAAGCCTATTAATTTCAGTGTTTCAGTGCTCTGTTATTCCTCGCCTCCCCAATTTTCATTTCATGGGAAGCTATGCCTTTGCAAGGGAGAATGGGAGAGCAGGGGAAAGGAGCTACAGAGATATATATTAGCTCCATGGCCACTGTAGGTGGGATCCTCAGGCACCATGGAACCAAGATGACTTTCCTCATTCCTGTTGTGTTTTCAGAAATCTGGTGTGGCTAGATAGAAGCTCATGCTCAGCAGGGCTTCTGATTGGCTGTGCAAATTAAAATAACATTTTCAGATCAAGATACTACCAGAGTGTTTGTTCTGTTTTCTCGCAGTACATTTTTAAAAGCCATTCCTCTTCCCTTATTTTCCAGTCTCCTTCACTTTCAAGCGCTTTTAAGGTAGAGATAGCTCAAGTAGTTGAGCTGGTAGTTTTTGCCCCCAAGAATTCTCTTCCAAACTAGACATCATCTGTGGAGCCCATCTCCTTCCCCCTTCCATCCATCCTGTGGAAAACCACTATCTCCCTTTGGTGGAGCATAACTTGGTGTTTTATGACCAACCTAGACCAGGATTAACCTCTTTTGTTCAAATGGGACACCCTAGGAGACAAAAAATCCTTCCCAATTCCCTGGGGCAACTAAGGTGCCCAGTGAACCCCAGATATGAAATCCGGTTTTGCTCCTCGTGAGACAATTCCACTCCTTATTTCATTTTCATAGCTGGAGTGGCCCCTTCAGTAGCATATGAGAGCTGCAATGCGTGACTGTTTTGCATTAGCCTTCGGATGGTCTGTTTTGCTTCTACAGAAATCTCTGCAGGAAGATTACTGGCAGATGCTGGAAGGAAGTCGGCAACAAAAGTTTAAGATGCTTCAGCAGGATTCCATGTCAAGAGAAATAGCGGAAAAAACGACGGCTCGTGAGGCCAGTAGAGCTGGAACCACAGCTTGCATCTTGCGCTCTTAAGGACAAAACCGCTTCTAGACTCTGCTCTGTTGACACGAAAATAATACAGTAGCAAGCCTTTCGACCTCAATTTCTGGAGTTGCCTATGAACTTAGAACGTAGGTTTTAAAATTGAATACACTGAACCAATTGACAGCTCATTGTGTCTCACACCGGTTCATGCTTTGTTATTTCAACAGAACCGTAAAGTCATAACTTTACATTTTGTGAAGTACACAACATTGCAAATAAAAATGGGGAGCATATGTTGAGACGCATGCTGTTATTTTTAAAGGGATTTTCCAGAGGCCCTCTGCCTCCCACGTTAATGGTGCAACTGAAGGAATTTCTGGTTTATATTGCTTCAAATCCTGTGAAATTCATTTGGTGTGAAATGCCAAATTGCATGTTAAAACTGCCTGGCTATTATCATGTGGATGTAGTCAGTGTGTAGTGTGATGACTGGTGGAGTGGGAAAGGAAATGCTGGGGGAGCCTTTAAATGGCTCTGTCGGTATCTCACAGGTTCTTTTAGATGCAGGGTAGAGTGATGCAGGAGCTACATCTAGATTGCAGCTCACAAGGAAGCGTTATTAAAATTCACAGGACTCACACACTGGCTGTGGCACAGCCAGGAAGGCCTGCAAAAGTTCAGCTGGAATCACAACTCTGCAGTCTGGTCTTTGTAGAGTTCCCTGCTACACATGGACTTTCTTCACCATGTTCCACTTTTGCTCTCGGCAGCTTCGGTTAATGCATATAATAGACTAGCCTTGGCCTCCGGAGTTCATCATTATCTAGCCATTTCTTAATAGAGTTTTGCCAGTGTCTTATATAATTGTCACAAAAACGGGAATATGAAAGGTAATAGTCACACAGATGCCTTCGTGGTTGAAGGACAGGAAGCAAAGAGCAGGACACGATGGACAGTTCTCAGTTTGACAGCATGATTTGAGTTCTTGTCCACCTTTATTTCTTACTTAAGTAAGGCCACATTCTTACTACAAATGACTGACCATATATAAAAAATATTTTTTATTCATCAAATAAAAATGCTCTTCAGCTTGCTGAACAGTCCTCTCTCAGTAGCAGCAGAAAAAGATCTGAGGGGAGAGTGCTCCCACATATTGCAAGGGAAAGCCCCCTCCATGAGGGGAGCGGTGAGCACTCATGGGAGTGCCTAGAATTTAATATGTATATATAGCTTGCTAGCTGCTCCTCCGTGGCAGATTCAGGTGTGACTGCACAGAAACCATAAAGATGAATACACCATTTTTTTAGTCCAAAGGGACTTGCCCCCCAAAACCTCAAGAAATATGATTCTCAGACTAGGAAGCTCGTGTGAATGGTGACAGCCAAGACAGCAGGCTGGGAGATGAACTGAAGATTGTGTGTGATCTACAAATTCTCTGTGCTCTGTTTTTTTGCTGTTGTAGATTTCCACTACATCCATTGTTTAGAAATACTTTACAGAAATGGGCATGTCTCTTCAATACTGGATGAGAAAATTAGCAATTCTAGGAGACACGCTAAGCAAAAGGGATAACACAGGCAAAATCTCCACCTTTTTGTAGGTGATGGTGGGGAGTTAATCCAAGCCAGAAAACTAGAGGCAAACGTTTTAAATAAAGCAAAAGGATTTATTGAAAAACGAAAGTCCCTAATGCACTTCAACACAATTTGAACTAACACAAGCATACAAGAAGAAAGTAAAGGGTTGAGATGGGGCGAAAAAGGAAGAATCTTTTGAGTCAGAAAAAAATTAATAGCAACCTTCTGATGCATAGAAGTCCAAAAGAGAAGGAGCAGGATGCAAGTTGACTGCGTGGTTTAGATCAAGGAACATCACACACAAGACCAGGCCAAGTGTACACTCTTAAATATCCAAATTTGTTTCAGGTTTGGCCAGTTAACCCCAAAACAAAGTGCTTGAATTAACTATCAGTGAGAAGGGAGGCTAGGATGAGCCGTTACATAAAACTGGTCTTGATGATCTGGTATTCAAGAATGGGGACAAGCTGAGGTAGGTAAATTAATCAAGGAAAGAATGACCACAAGTGTGAGAAATAGTACTATCAGAGACATTCATAAACTGCCAAATACCCTTTGCTGACCCATTCTAGAGTGAGGGGAAAGTCAATGTCAGATCCCTTGTGCAATGGTTCAGATCACTCTGCATGATCCAAGACCCTCCTGGAGGGATATGGCATCTTAGCAAAACAGGCATATTTCATTCCTGGCGTGCAAACATGTCTGAGCCAGGCCTCAGGATGCACCAAGATGCACCAGAAATATTTAAAACGTTTACTGGCAAACTTGTTTATACACAGGGAAGGGTCGGAGGCCCTAATACTAACACTTGCCAAATTCTTTCTTCCACAAGCAACCACTTGCAGACATGAAAAAGGTAGAGGTAGGAGCCCCTGCCCTGTTCTCACATAAACACCTAGCTTTACTTTTGAGGTGTGACCTACTGAATGACCTGGAACAGCATATCTAATTAAACTCATGAATTCCCCATGAGAGTAACAGGAACCAAGCCAAAGGTGCATCTTGGGTTCAGGATAGCTGGGATGAGTAAAAACAAGGGAAACAGGAGCAAAAAAAAAGGTAAAACAGAAGGACATGAGAAAACCAACCAACAGGGTTGAATTTTTAATTCAGAGATGTTTGTAGTTAGGGGGGGGGGTGTTTTGTTAATCATCCTTAGTGGGATATATTAAATGGTGGTAGATTCAGCTAAGCATTTAAGAATGATAAGATCTGGCTCTTAACCTTGACCAGTAGGGTGACATAACTTTTTTAGACCCTTTTATTGATTATTGGGCTTAATGTATAAACTTGACAGAAAGGGCAGCTGGTCCCATCATCACACCTAGGAACAGAATTTCTAGTCTAACTAAAGACCTGGACAATTCAGCAGATTGTAGGACTCATAGTCACGAGGACAGTCCAAGCCCGTATTATAACCACGACAAATGCAGATATGCAAACGGAACTGCTCATCTTCCTCCTATCAAGGCAGCTGTCCAGATAGACAGACTGGTCTTAGTGGTGTGGTCAAGGTAGCCATACAAGGTAGGCACGATGCACTGAGGTCTTCTAGAGGCTCTTTGCCAAGCCAAATGGTGCTGGTCTCAACAGGAATCTGTCTCCTCCCACAGGAAAATCTGCTGTAATTTCTTCTGTCCACAACAGCCACTGCACTGGATCTTAGCCAAAAGTCCAAGCAGCAAAAGATGCAGGACAGCAACAAATGCTCACTTTAAGTTTTATTTACAAGAGCAAAAAGATTTTCAGTTCACTTTTAGCTCGTGTTGCTTTAAGAAAACTAACTCTGGTAATTCAGACAAGAGCAAACTAAGTCTTTCGTGGCTAGGCACAAGACCTACACGTTTTGACAAAGTGACAATAGAAGATTTGCTATCTTTTCTCCATCCTCGAAATCAAGTCATCACAGATTTTTGTGAGTTCATCATTTTCCCTCACCTGTCAAGAAAAAAAATTATATATGAATTACACACACACACACAAAAAAACTGTTGCTTGCAGATTGACAATTGGGGCTGTTGTGTTCTGTGGATGAAGTCTTATTTTGAAACAGGAAAATTGGAAGTAGGGTTGCCAACTCCTATCTGAGCAATTCCTGGAGATTTTGGGAGTGAAGCCTGGGCTTTGGGGAGAACCCTGAGCTACAGAGTATAACACTCAAAGCATGTTTTCTATAAGGGAACTGAACTCTCTAGTCTGAAGACCAGTAATAATTTGAGAGATCTCCAGGCGCCATCTGGGAAGTTGGCAACTGTAACCATAAAGGATACTAGCAGAAGGACCGGACTGTAAGAATATGGTGAGGAGAGGACAGTTAACACTTGCAAGTGTTCATTTGTCAGCTTAATCTGCCTTAGCCCGTTTGGTGTAACAGGAGTGCTAACTTCTAATCTGGTGAGCCAGGTTTGAGTCTCCAGTCCTCCACACGCAGCCAGCTGTGTGACCTTGGACTCGACACATCCCTGATAAAGCTGTTCTAACCGAGCAGTGATATCAGGGCTCTCTCAGCCTCACCTCCCTCACAGGATGTCTGTTGTGGGGAGAGGAAAGGGAAGGCGATTGGAAGCCACTTTGAGACTCCTTCGGGAAAAGTGGCATATAAGAACTAACACTTTTTCTTTTCCTTAATCTGCATCTGATATCAAGTGGAACAGTGAAGCTCTTGCTCAGTTGGAAGCCTCCTGAAGCATCCACTGAACTAGATTCCCTTGCAAGCCAGGAATACTTCAGTCTAACACTGGTCTAGAACCACCACCAGGACCTCAGACTGACCTTCTGCTCCATGAGTCTCTCCAGCGACTGGATCCTCACTTGTTCCTTGCGCAAGGTGGCCTGCAATGCCATCACTTCTGCTTTGGCTTTGCTACTTACTTCAGCAATCTCTTCATTGGCTCTAGATCAAGAGAAGTTATTGAGGCCCGTCAGTCATTTCAGATGGAGGCACACTACAGCGCGTGAGACAGCCAGATCCTCCCCCCCCCCCAACAGCATGTGACGTACTGGTTTAGCTTTTCTTCCGCATGGGCCTTCAGGGCTTGGTATCTCTGCTCCTCCCTCTTAGCTCTGGCAGTGTAGTCTTCAACACATTTCTTCAGAGTCTCTTCATTCTGTTATTAGACAATAGACATTTGTATATAATTATATACTTTAGCCCCCCTCAACCAAACAAAAACTAAAACTGTTAAAAAGCAAAATGTGAAAACAGCAGAACAGAAAGCCAAGAAAAAAACCTATTTCCAGGGGAAGAGACCATGCAGTGGTTGCTACATCTTGCTTTTCATTAGTCAGAAGAGTCTCCAAATGGCTTACCATTGCCTTCCCTTCCCCACAACACATACCTTGTTAGGTAGGTCAGGCTGAGAGTACCCTGATATTACTGCTTGGTCAGAAGAGCTCTGTGCTGTGACAAGCCCAAAGTCAACCAGGTGGCTGCATGTGGAGAAGCAGGGAATCGAATTTGGCCTACCAGATTAGAGACCATCACTCTTAACCACTACATCAAGCTTGGAAGCTTGCTCTTCACTTTTATGTGAAAGTTTTGTTTCCTGAAGCTATCTCCTGTCTCTTTAATCAGAACTTTATGTTTTACAATGGTAGTTCGACCCTGCATTCAACATTTTGTAGGGCTATCCCCTTCATTCTTCCCATCTACTGGCCCATGGACTGCTGGACTGTCCTCAGAGTCCTGGGAGCACCAGTCAGCTCTTAGCAGGGCTCGTAAAGTGTGTGCCCCCTCTTCTTTTTTTAGTTATCCCAGATACCCCAGGCATCCCAGATGGTGGGAGGGCTTCCCCCCTGCTGTTTGTCGAGTAAATTTCAGGGAGTACTTTAGATACATGATGAAGATTCAGAACGACTCCTTTTTCTTCAAAAGTCAACAGCAAATATCACCGGCTTCACTCATGAAGATAAGGACCTTAAGTTCTTGTTCGTAGAAAAGATGCAAGCGCACACTTCACAACAAACTTGACTTTTGAAGAAAAGGAACTTCTCCTGGATCTTCAGGTTGGATATTCGGGCATAGGCCGTGAAGCGCACATACTTCCATTTCTTTGAAGGACGTTTAGTCTTCTCCTTATGCTTTGTCTTTTGATGGACACTTTTGGCCAGCAGTTTGAAGGAGCTGCGGTTTCAAGCATAAGCAGGCAGTCATGGGGAGGCACCTCCTTACAGCAGTCAGAGACGGTCAGTGAGGCTCAAAACAGGGTCAGTTGGAACTGACGGCTCCCAGAACACACTACAAAAGGCAGTCACAAGTGTGGTTCTGACACAAGTGTCAGAAGTAAGCAAGCGGCGGCTGGTCTTTGTGATACTCAGCAAATGTTACAGAAAGCCACCCTACATGCCTCATCCAAGCCATGTCAAACAGGCAGCAAGGAGCTAGTCCTACAGCCCAGCCACAGGGGAGGCAACCAAAGCTGCCTCAGCCTCGAAAACACTGAAGAAGGGCGACACAAGCAGCAATGGAAAGTTGCCAGAAAATGTTCTCCAACAATGAGGAATGCCGACAAAGTTGAAGAGGGCAGGAGCAATCCGGGAAAAAGAATAACAGAGCAAAGCGACAGAACTCCTTGTCAAGTGGCAGCATGGGTGGGAAGGTGCTGCGCTTGTTCCCGAGGGCAGGGGAGGCACTCCCTCAGTTCCTAGGAGGCTAAAAAACTCTGACTGTCTGGCCTGTGCCTCTGCAGTCCCTATGTGAGGCTGCACAGAAAACGGAAGGATGGAGAATAGCATCCTCAGATAAAAGCAAAAGTGACAAAAGCCAAAGATTTTCCCCATCCCCCCCCTTTTGAAGGGACCCACAATGCAAACCCCTTCAAAAGTCCTGGCAAACATCACGGTGAGGGGAAAGGGCCATCCAGGCCATCTAGTCCTAAGCCCCTGCTCAAGGCAGGATCAGCCTGAAGCATCCAGGAGAAAGATCTGTCCAGCTGCTGTTTGAATACTGCCAGTGAGGGGGAGCTCACCACCTCCTTAAGCAGCCTGTTCCACAGCTGAACTAGACTCAAAGAATCGTAGAGTGGGAAGGGGCCATTCAGGCCATCTGGCTCCACCCCCTGCTCAATGCAGGATCAGCCTGAAGCATCCAGGAGAAGGATCTGTCCAGCTGCTGCTTGAAGACTGCCAGTGAGGGGGAGCTCACCACCTCCTTAGGCAGCCCATTCCACTGCTGAACTAGAATAGAATATTTGAATTGGAAGGGGCCATACAGGCCACCTAGCCCCACCCCCTGCTCAATGCAGGATCAGCCTGAAGCATCCAGGATAAGGATCTGTCCAGCCACTGCTTGAAGACTAGCAGTGAGGAGGAGCTCTCCACCTTCTTAGCCAAACCTTACAGCACCTCCCGAAGGTTTCCGAAGAGGCTCCCCTCACTTTACCAGGACAACCATTCTATGGAGCTGGAGCCACTGCAGAAAAGGCCCAAGGTCTGGTCAGTACTAGACAGGCCACCTTGAGTGGCTGGAGAGTCAATCATAGCTCCAGATGGACAGAAAACGCTTGGGAACAGAGCTGGATAGTGTGCAAAGGCTGAACCAAGAAGAAGGAATTAAGAGATATCCCTACACACACAGCACTTGCTATCTTGAAGGAAGAATGCACTGGTGGAGAAGAGTGTGTGTTCCTACAGAAGAAGCAATCCCTCCATCTCATTCTTCTCCCAAGGGCTTTGAACCCTTTAAGCAGGGGAGAGGGATGGAGGCGTCTGTTCCAAGAGCTTCTTTTCCCCATGGGCCTTAGGATCCAGCCAAATGTGTGCAGAGGAACACCAGCAGTGATGCCAAGGCTTTGAACAAAACATCAGTCCCTGCCTCAGGAATTGACAATGAAAGTGTCAGCAGGGGAGACCAGGGGACAACCAAGCTTTCTGTCAGTTGGGGTTCAAAGCCACGGCTCAGCCTACTGGCTTCAGAGGAGAAAAAACGGGCTATGCTGAAGAATTTGAAGGGGGTTGAAAAAAGGGGACACCACAAGGTGCCTGAGAAACAACACAAAGAGCTACAAGGAAGAATAATTGTTTGAGGGAACTGAAGCCTTTCGGGTGGCTGAAGGCAAGAGTGGAGAGGGACTCACCTTTTGAAATCCTTCTATGGCCTCTTTCTGTTTCTCAGATCTCTTTAAGAGGTTAGCAAACGATTTTTCCATGGAGTTCAGATCAGAGAGAAGTTGCTGTTTTTCATCCAGTACTTTCTGCACCTCTTTTTTGGCAAGTTCCTTTTGCTTCTCAGAATCCTCTGTAGAAACAGATTGTTGAGGCAAACTGAAACAACTGCTTGTTCTTTACACTCCAAAAGAGACAGGGGTGCATGAGACATGGTTTATGCATAAGCTATGCCACTTCCAAACACCTGCCCTCTTGTACCAGTGAAGCCTGGTCTACCATCTTCATGATCAGGTACCACAGGACCAGTAGAAGGAGAAGAGTTGGTTGTTATATGCTGCATTTCTCTACCCAGAGGAGTCTCAAAGTGGCTTATAGTCGCCTTCCCATTCCTCTCCCCACAACAGACACCCTGAGAGAGAGGGTGAGGCTGAGAGCTCTGATATTACTGCTTGGTCAGAACAGTTTTATCAGCGCCATGGTGAACCCAAGGTCACCCAGCTGGCTGCATGTGGGGGACTGCAGAATTGAACCCGGCTCGCCAGATTAGAAGTCTGCACTCTTAACCACTACACCAAACTGGCTCTCAGTTGCTGTTATCAGTTTACCAGTAGCAGCTGATAAACATGGCAGTCAAGAATGGTTTGGTTTTACATGGTCTAAGTAGCCCAACAGCAGCCAAACCTTCCTTCATTGCTAATGCATGCAAACTTCTAGTGTCCACACTTTCTACTCTGCTGAATATTTCACGAGGAATGTGAGCATTAAGGTCTCAGCACTACCAGTGGCAGTGGGAGCTGTAGGCTAATACACATGCCCGGCTCACACACAAGGACGGTTCCTGGTTCAGTCAGTGCAGGGCATCCTAGCTAAAGGGTACCGAGTGGAAAACCTTGGAAAGACCATTTAGTCAGCTATATAAAGTCCTTTGGTTTAAATCAGGGGTCCCCAACATGGTACCCACGGGCAACACAGCACAAGGACCTGCACAAGCACCTGCCAAGTATCTTTACAAGGCAAATGTGATCAAATGGGACTTTTGTCCAAGCAAGGCTTCTGACTGGCTGTGCAGATTTTTAAGAACAGCACAGGGATCTTCACTGTGTGACTGAAGGTAAGCCGCAGTCGCCATTCTGTGACTAGTCTGTCTCCTGCAGAAGCAAGGTAGTATTGTGCAGCCACAAAACTGCATGCACCACCCAGCAGGCTCAAAAAGTCAGGCTTAAATTTTTGAACATAAAAGCAGCTATGTCAGATCAGAAGTCCACTGGGCTCTGAACTGTATCCCAAAGCAATCGCATGTCCCTGGAAAGGAGGCCACAGAGACAAAATCCTCCCCATCACTGGAATTCAGATGTGTATATCTCCCTAACAGATAAAGCCCATTCACAGTCATGACCAACTGTCCTTGATTGGACCAATATCCTTTTAAAACCAGATTTCTACTGTCCATCCTCCAGAAGTTCTTCTTGGAATCCCCTCCCAATCTTGAATCTCTGTATAGGGCTGATTCGCTTAATTAAAACCTTTCAGACATTCAAATCTTGGAAGCAAAACACTCAGCCAACTTTAATTGCCTCTGACTGAGAAGTCAAAGTAGCAACGATCTCAGAGTTACATTTATAAATTTGCACTTACCCAATATTTGGGTTATGGTGCCTTCAAATCCCGCAAGTATTTTTCTGCAAAGGAAAATAAATTCAGCTTCATATGTTGTTAGAAAGTTGACGTTAGAAAGCTGACAAGATTTCACACACTTGAAAAAGTCACCTGCTGTATCCAGGCTGTTTACGTACACCCCTTGATCATTCAAGCAAAGAAGTGGATCAGAATCTAGACAAAAGTTTCTTGTCTGGCTGGTATCTAAACGCAACATACGCCCACATGGCACAGTGAGAAGCCAGGGTGGTGTAGCAGAAGGCTGGACTAGGACCTAGGAGACCCAGGTCTGAACTATTTTCCTATGGACACTTCTATTGGCCTTGGGCAAGTCACACACTACCTCACGAGGGCAAGTCATTTTGGGAAGAAGTGAATAGTAAACCAGGCAGGAAACCAGATTCTCTCTTGACACATTCTAGGAAGACTCTCAGCATAATGACTCAAATCAAAGTGTTTATGCCAAATTTAGTACTCTGGAGAAAACAGCTGTAGAGCCTGGATTTATCTCATTCTACTTACTTCATCTCTTGTGTTTCGATGGAAATGTTATCATACTTAGTCTTCCATTCCAAAACTTCCCTCTGCTTTTCTTGCACCTGTAAACACAAGATTCTTTAAGCACTTAGCATTAATTGGTACACCTTCATATCTGGAGCAGAATTAAAGATATACAGCTGGTGAGAGACAAGGGTATACTTCAGTCTGGCGACTACAAAAGCTACAGTATCTGACAAGCAGAGGCTCCGCACAGACTTGCAGTGGGGCATCTCATTTTCCTCTCCCACTGTTTCTTCAGTCCCTTTCCTTAACCCTATAGACTGTCCTCCTTTCCAGATTTTTTCTTCTTACTCCTCACCAGCCAACCTCCCCTTACCCACCCCCTCTTGTCTTCAGCCACCTCCCCCCCAGCCTCTCCCTGGGAAAAGTCTGGCCTCAAGGCTCAGTGCTAGCCATTGAGCTAGGCGGTTGCCTGGTGTGGGCCGGAGCAGTATCATAGTGGGGGTCCTGTAAGAAACAGGATGGGCTCTCCCTTTCCCCACACTATTTTCTTCTTTCCTCTTCTGGCAGCCCCCATAGCCTCACATCTCCCTGTTTCCTTCTCTCCTTTCCCACCCATGCACGTCTTATCTGGGAAGGTATTAAGGCTGAGAAGGCTCCTTAGCAGAGTAATACTCCTGTTGCATAAAACGGGCTTATTACAGGAAAATGGCATGCAGACTACTCTGTCCATCTTTTCAGGTGCAGCAAGCAAACTACAGCCCACTTAAAGCCTATCAAAACAGTCTGTGCTCCAAAGAAATTTACCTCAGAAGTCAGCTTTTGAACAAAGGCATCCATATCACGCTTCACCTCTTCTACAGCTGCATCCATATCTTTCTGGCTGTATTTCAACACATCTATGATTGCCTCAGTAGGCACAGGAGCACAAGGGAACTGTGAACCAGCACAGGTAGTTGGGCTATCTGGACAAGCCTCAGCCTGCCGGGGGAAAATGTAACGCATAAAACATTCCACGCCTCATCTGCAATATCAGCCGTTCAGCACACAGATTAGCTGAACAAGAACAGAAAAAGGAAAGACACTAAGATTAAGTGCGACCTAAGAGACACAAGGCCCTACGCTCTAGCAAACAAGCATGCATTGCCTTATTACAGATTAAAAGACTTGTCGATTGGATTTTCCACGAGGAAGGGCAAAAAAGGGTTATTTCTTGTAATTCAGCTAGGAAAGGAGCCCTGAACTTCTGACCTGGGTGGTGGTGGGGGGGTGCACCTCATACTCTGAAGATGGTTAGAGTCACAGAGTAAAAATAAATTTAAAAACTGTCCTGGTGCCAAGTTGAAAGGCTGAATTAAGTACAGAACATATAAGAATGGACTCTTTCCCCTAGACTTAAGTCTGGCAGCAGGGATAGCCTCCACTCCAAGGGGATTGCGCTGCACACACACATCCCGGCCTCAAATCTCCTAGCCGCCCGCTACTTCTCTGCCATGGAGAGGACAGCTGGAACACATGCAACAGTGAAAAAGCTGGCAGGAAACCAAAACCAGCTGAGGAGAGGCAAGTCATACACCACATAGGCAGCGATGTCCCTGGATAAACAGCAAGGAATGGAAGAGCCACCTGCTGCAATATACGGCAGGGAAGCAGCCTGACACACATTATTACAGAACACAACTGAGTTACCTTTACAGGCATTACACATAAGGAGTCTCAGAAAAGAAGCAAAACCACAAAAGCTTAACACAGGAAGTATTGCATATATTTTAATTGTCCAATTTTTTTTTCACTTCTCAGTAAGTTTCTCCCCGCCCACATGTCTTAACATTTGAACCCAGGTCTCTTCACTCTTGACCACTGTATCATAGCGACTGCATGGGGTTTAATGTGTCCTCAGGCACCTGCCACTTTCCCCTCCCATTCACTGTACCACTGGTACAGTGGAGAGCTGCTACCCTGCTCCTATCTATTCCTTTGGGGTAGAGGCAAGAGACAGGACGCCCCTCTCGACTGGCAATACCTGCCAGTGAGGGGGAGCTCACCACCTCCTTAGGCAGCCTATTCCACTGCTGAACTACTCTGACTGTGAAGTAGCTTACATCCTCCTCCTTCTCCTCTCCACTTTACCCGCACAGCAACCCTGATAGGTAAAAGTGCGAGTAAGTGCAAGGTCACTCGGCACGAGGGACCAAGACGTGCTTTTATGTTGGGGACATCTGTATTCTTCAGTGCAGGCTAGGTGGGGACACAGATCTTAGGGGCCCCATCACCAACTTTTGCCCAGGGGGCCGGAATTATTAAAACCAGTCCTGTGTAGCAGATCAAATATCTTCACTCTCACCCACAAGCAAAAGGACCATCGACATAAGCAGGAAAGAAGGGATTCCCTTGAAGTGGTTCCGCTGCCTTTGGAGAAGAGAAATAGCTTTTTTTTATACTGCGCTTTTCACTACCTTAAGGTGGCCCAAAGCAGCTTACAAACACCTTTCCCTTCCTTTCTCCATAAAAGGCACCCTGGGAGGTAGGTGAGGCTGAGAGCTCTAAGAAAACCATTCTGTGAGAACAGCCCTAAGAGAACTGTGACTAGCTCAAGGTCAACCAGCAGCCAGAGTGGAGAATCAAATCTAATTCTCCAGATTAGAGGTCGCCGCTCTTAACCACCACACTACTACGTCGTGAACAAGAGAGACAACTGAGCTCTACCTACTTTCCACCCCGTCCTATGCTTTAATGCATCTGCCAAAGCAAACTGGGACACTGCACTTGTAGAAGTTCCTCTCAACTCAAATCAAAAGACTAGAAGGTAATCTTTATCGATGGGCTTTGCCTTTCCGATCAAAGTTGGAAGCATAGAAGGCTGCAGCTGAGAGTGGTGTAGAAGCAATCTGCCTGCGGCTCAGAGACTGGTGTAGCTTTACACTGACACCAAATTTGTACTCTGTTACCTTCTAGGCAGCTATTTTTGTAGTAACTAGAACATCTTAGCCAGAGAACAATCAAGTACAGTGCATACATGACTGAAGGTCAACAGAGAACAATGGAAAATGCATATTCCTTCTGGCCCGCAGCACACAGCGGCACAGAAGGCTTTGTGCATGACTGCTTTGATAGAAACGTAAGTCCTATGGTAAAGAAGTCTTCATGGCCTTCCCCTTTTACACCACTTAGGAGGCCATGTAGTCCTGACCTGAGTGGGCCAGGCTAGTCTTATCAGGTCTCAGAAATTAAGCAGGGCCAGCACTGGTCAGTATTTGGATGGAAGACCCACCAAAGAATACCAGGGTCATGATGCAGAGGCAGGCAATGGTAAACCACTTCTGATAAGTCTCTTGGCTTGAAAACACCATAACGTTGCCATAAGTTAGCTGTGACTTCATAGCAAAATAAGAAGCACTGTATTTCCAGAAGCAGACAACATGCCATTCATAACAGAAACTCTGACCAGTTTTCTGGTTTCCCACAGGAGCTGGGGTGGCACACTGGACCTTGATGCTGTCACCAAACTAAGCCATGAAGATTCAGTTGACAGCTCCATAAGGACCCCCTTCCTTAACCAGTAGGGAGTCACTTGTGTCAGTTCTGCCCATTCCACCCAGATTCACTGATCTTTGCATCTTCTCTGGTGTGGAAGTGTTAACTTCAGATTAGACTCCACACACCAGTATTTGTGGAAGCTTGACTTCTGCAGGGAGGCAAACAAAACCAACCCGGGGAGTCTCAAATTGGCAAGTTTTTTCTAGGGAAAAATGTTCCGAGAGACCAATTCTCTGGGTGAAATCCCCAAACAGATGGGTCAGTCCACTTCTATGTCCAGCACTACTGCCAGAGGATCATGGGAGGAACAACCTTCTTCCCAAGGAGAACAGCTAGCAAAACGGGAAGTTGCATCTTACTGCCACTCAGTTTTCGAACAGGGGGTGAAACTAGCTTTTTCCTGCAAGGAGCCACACAGAAGTCTGTGAACCAACTCCTGAGATCACAAAAGTGCTGAGACAGGAAGACTACTGGAAAAATTCAGACAATTCTTACCTGGTCTGGGGTTATTTCTAGAAGGTTCATTTGCTTCTTGTCGCTTGTTGGAGTTTTTATTTCACAAGGAGGTATTTCAGACAATTGTCTATAAAAAATTCAAAGACTGAACATTAATGGATGTCATTCATTAACATAGAAATCAAAGTTTCTGTTTCTGCCTACCCTAATGAAGCAGGAGCTGCAGGCACCATTGCAGTTGTTGGAGGACCAATTTTCTTCGGACTTTCCGTGAGCAGAGGATCAAATTTCAAATACAGAGACTGCTTTCTCCAAGCAGATTCCTTGAACTGCAAGAATTAAGATACCATGTTCAGCAAACATCTTATTTGTCTCGGTTATATCCCTGTTGGGGTCCCAGAGCAGATTACACCATTCTCCTCACCCTCATTTCATCTTGCAAAACCCACGAGAGGTAAGCTAGGCTGAGAGTGCAGGACTGGCTCACAGTCAACTGGAAAGCTCCTATGGTAGGGAGGGAATTCAGACCTGAGTTGCCTGGAGGCAGCCTGACACTCTAGTCCAGCCATTTGTAACCTTTTGACAGTGGAGGAACCCCTGAAATATTTTTCAGGCTTCAAGGAAGCTGGGAAGTAGCAACATGCCCCTTCAGAGAAGTGGCCATAGAAGTAAGATAGAGGAGCCAGCCGATCATTTCGTTTCCATTGTGAAGAAGGACTAGGCCTGTAGAGCAACAGGGGAAATGGGCTCCATTTGTGATGTCAGCGGCCATCAAAATGTCTGGGAAGAGCCTCGTAACCCCTGAGAAGCTCTTGTGTAACCTCAGGGTTCCCCAGGACCCTGGCTGGGAATCCTGGGAATCCCTGCTCTAGTCACTTGCTCCCAAACTCAGGCTTCCAAAGGCAAACAAAGCCACTGGGGCCTGAACACATGACCCTCTGCTTACAGGACCAGTACGAGAGCCCCTGAGCTATAGAGGGCCCTTAGCATGGTGGATTAGTATATATACTGGCCTCATGTTGAGCTATTCCTTCTTGTGCCTCTCTCAAACAATACTGACTGTCTCCAAGTGAAGACTATGTACCAGGACAGCAAGAACTGGAGAAGCATTGGGTAGGGAGTGAACTTCCATGAAGAGGAGATAGTCAACTGCAGCTGTAATAGTGCCTTAGAAAGCTGACATAGGTTTAGGGATCTATTCTTACCGAGTCCATTCCAAATTGTTCCAAGTAGTCCAGCTCTATGTTCATTCCTAGAACTAGAATGAAAGAAAGTTAATGGCTTCAGAGTCAATTATAGGACACAGTCCATAGGTGTGCAGCTGTGTTGGTCTGAAGCAAAAGGAGAGTACCTTTAGGACCAAAAATGTTTAATTCTGGGTAGAAGCTTCCATGCGCATGCAAATGAAACCTTATACCTAGAATTAAAATTTGCTGGTCTTAACTCAGTTTTCTTCTGGTCTATAGTACTGATATGTCCAGTAAGATAACAGTCTTCCTGTGAGATGTGTAAAAGAAATACAAACCCATCATATTATAATAGGCTATGTCTTGAAAGTACAACCAACTAGCCTACTGTGTTCTGTCCATCTTTTTGTTCCAAACAATTCCAAAAGCTGGCCAGAGTCCCTGCACTTTAGGGAGGCTCACATCCTCTTTCCCTTCACAGGTGGCTGCTTCAAGGTGGGTGCCACCTACCAACCAAAAAAAGCCTTGTCCGCTTCCTTGGAACGCTTTCACAGGAGGGAACAGTACTAAGAACAGCCACAGGTGGCTACCAAGCCACTGGGTATCACTACGCTATTCATAAAGTAACCCGGCATATTAAAAGCACACCGTACAGAGCAGACTACAGTGCCCTCAGCATTCCAGTTTGGTGTAGTGGTTAGAGCCAGTTTGGTGTAGTAGTTAGAAGTATGGACTTCTAATCTGGCGAGGTGGGTTCAATTCTGCACTCCCCCCCCCATGCAGCCAGCTGGGTGACCTTAGGCTCGACATGGCGCCGATAAAGCTGTTCTGACCAAGCAGTGATATCAGGGTTCTCTCAACTTCACGCACCACACAGGGTGTCTGTTGTGGGGAGAGGAAAGGGAAGGCGACTGTAAGCCACTTTGAGACTCCTTTGGGTAGAGAAAGGCGGCATGTAAGAACTGGCTCTTCTTCTTCCAGCTGTTGTCCCAGGCACTGGGAGGAAAAGTCCACACACAGACCTCTATAAATCAGCCCTTGTCTTAATGGCAAAGCCTTCCTCGGCAGACAAGTTCTGTTAATCTCCTTTTTCTGTGTCCAAATAGTCACGGATAAAACACTTGTTTAAAGCAAAAGCAGCAAAGCTGGATATATGGCTATTCATCCTGTTAAAATCCTTATATATTAAGAAAGCTAATTTAAAAACAGGTGAAGTCATAAGCCTTACTTTCTCTGGGCGATGCGAACTCCTCATTTTCTGCATTCACAGCCATTTCATATAGGCCACAAGATGTTTTAGGCATTAAGTGATTACTTAATGATGTGCCACCATCACCCAAGGAGATACTCTGGCTCACCTAGGAGGTAAACAACAATTCTGTGAGATTCCCATAAGGCAGCCCTGAGCCACCCAAACTGGATCAAAAAAACAGAACAGATGGTCCCATAATGATCCATGCAAAAGTCACCTCCAGGTTAGACTTCTATAAGGCGCTGTTTTTAACCTTTCAGGACTTAAGCAGACAAAAAATGTTTCAATATGCTTCATAAACACTGTCTTTACACATTTATGTTCCCTGCTTCTGCCATCAGTATCTGCACTAGTGCTAATATGAACTTGTTCTCTGAGTACTTATCCTGTTGCACATCTACAGCCATAGATGTAGATTCAAGTGGGTAGCCGTGTTGGTCTGAAGCAGCACAACAAAACACGATCAGAGTCCAGTGGCACCCTTAAGACCAATTAAGATTTATTCAAGGTGTGAGCTTTCAAGTGCAAGCACTCTTCCTCAGACTATGAACTGACCATCATGACAGTGGGAATATACAAGCAAAAGTTGATCCTGTTAGATTAGTAAACTGTGTCACAACATCCAAATACAGCTATATGATAATTCTTTGCTAAAGCAGCCAATCAGTCCACATTCCTCTCAATTTATTTTAATTGGGACAATGTGACTGTTAGTAATATATAATGTGATTTTGAATTTAACTCTCTGGTCTCAGGACAAGATAGTTGCCAGCTCTGCTTCTACTTGTAGGAATGTTTCACAGGTAAAGACAGATGTGGCAAGCAACAAATGGTAAAGTATAAGCCATTTGTCACTGACGTAGACAGTTTTATTTCTCCTGTTTTTGTGAACTACAACTGAATTGAGGAGACTGATTGGCTTTTTTAAGCAAAGAATTATCATATGGCTGTAGTTGGATGTTGTGACACAGTTTACTAATTTCACAGGATTAACCTTTGCTTATATGTTCCCACTGTCATGATGGAAGTTCATAGTCTGAGGAAGAGTGCTTGCACTCGAAAACTCACACGAATAAATCTTTGTTGGTCTTAAAGGTGCCACTGGATTTTGTTTTGTTGCACCATAGATTTAATTAGCCACCCCCCCCCACCATATGAGAACACCATTCTATTATTTCCTTCAGGAAAGCCCACAGAGGCAGACTGGACCTTCCCCAGGCTTCTCCCCTTTCTGGGTATGGCCAGCCTAGTGGCAGAAAGACAAGAGTCCATTGAGGAGAAAACTGCACTGAACATGCCTCTCCCCACTTCCAGGACAAGATGCTATTCCAGGGCCTTTCATACCTTCTCCATCCATCCCTGTCTGGGTACAGGTCAAACCCTGGGGTTTCTAGATGGTCCTGGATGGGTTTCCCAAATGGGTGGGAGTTAATTATTTTTAAAATATTTCTTAAAATTTATTGTTATTTATTATATTTCTTACCCGCCACTCTCAGCATGCTAGGTTGTGGCGGGTTACAACATATGATTTCCACAACAATAAAACCCCATTAAAACAAAATAGAATAGTACAAAAAGCCAGCATGGTGTAAAGCAGTTCTTTCCCCACAATGCCATCTGGGCAGCAGAGGTCTATGTCAGGAAGTAACACCCAGGTGGGGGGGCACCAGATCTTCTTCCTAGATCTGTCTCAACCATTTGTTAAACCTGTATCAGATTTATGGTCATATCAAATTCCCCCCCGCAAAAAAAAAAAAAAAAAAGACAATGACAGCTCTGGAAGGGGGGAAAGGAGGCGCTCCAGGTAGGCATGTACAGTTATGCCTTCCCACTGTATTTTGCACGATTATGCTACTTCTGGGGTTTCTCAAACCCTGAAGAATGTTTCAGGGGTTTCTCAACAGTAAAAAAGTTGAGAAAGGCTGTAGTAAAGTTTAAAATCAGTACACTGGAATAAAACCAGGGTACACAGCCCATTCCTGAATAAACATGGATGAACTGCTGGATTACTATTCACATTCTATATCAGACTGCCCTAAAGACAACCTAGAAACTACAACAGGTCCAGACCTTTGCAACCAGACTGCTGTCAGGGGCTAGCAGACAGGAAACTATGTTGCTCATTTTAAAACAGTTACAGAAACATCCATCTGGTCTGTTTCCAAGTTCTATTCAAGATGTTGGTTGCAACCTTTAAAGCCCTTCACAACTTGGGACCCACAGAGCTGAAGGACTGTCTTCTTCCACATCTCCATATGCACCAACTACAGTCATCCCTAGAGTCATTTGTCGGCACCAACCCAAGCCCAGGCCTTCTCCATCATGCCTTTGGGTTCTGCCAGTAACCACTAGCCGTATTATTATGCTTCTGTGAACGGGAATTGGACACAACACCCTGAAAACCTCCATTTGTTATTCTAGCAAGGGATTAGATTATAATAAACATCTTCTTCATTATGCCCCAGATTTGTTACCTATGTAATTCACTGCTAACTTCACTCTCCCCTTATGCCTGCTCTGATGACTCCTACTCCATTGCCGGACCGGGGGTTGGGGACCACTGTTTTACAGGATTAACCTTTGCTTATATATTCCCACTGTCATGATGGTCAGTTCATAGTCTGAGGAAGGGTGCTTGCACACCAAAGCTCCCCCCTTGCAGAAAGCTCTGCTGCTCCTAAAGGTACCCCAGACTCAACTCTTGCTCTGCTACTCCAGGCCAACGCAGCTAACCTACAACAAAGGAACTGAAATGCTAAGGAAGAAGGGCAAATTCCTCTCCTAATCTGGCTCCACTTCACCCTTCACTGCTCATTTAACCACATGCCCCCTGGGGAAAGTGGAGGAGTCTTGGGGGAGGGGTTTACGGTATCGGAGCCCCTCCCCAGGCTCCAGCCCCCAGGAATATCCCGCCGGGAGGTGGCAACCGGGTCCTTCCTCCCTAGAGAACGCCAACAGAGTCCCCCCCAACCCCTGCTGCGGAGCAGAGCCGGGAATGTTGCTGAAGGGGAAAGCTTTCCTCCGAACCCGGAGCCGCCCGCGGAGCTCCCTTCCTCCCTCGGCTTCTCACCTGCCGACCCACCGGCTCCTCAACGGCAACACCTCAACGCCTCTGCACGATTTGAAACGGAACCTCGGGCGAGCCGGACCAATGAGAGGCCGCCGCTTCCAAACCGTCACGAGTCACGCGCCCGGCGCTTGCCGAGCATGCGCCGCGGCGTCCGGCGCTGGGCGGGGACTCGGGAGCGTGGGCGGGGCTCGGCAGTGGAACCGTCGGGGAGAGCGCTCACGTTGCGCGCGCACGTCGGGCTGCGCCTGGATAAAGACCGGGGTGGGCTTCAAGGTGCCCCTGGACTCGGTGCGCGTGCCCCGAAAGCCCCTTGTTAAGCCGCCAAGTGCGCATGCACCAGAATGCTTATCTTGTGAATTGAACTTGTCTGGTCTTCAAGATGCCCCTGGACCCAGCTTTTGTGCAGGGAGAGGCAATGTGCACACTGCTTCAGGACTGCTACAGAAGTAGCACGACAAACATTGAGTCCCGGGGCACGTTTAACACCAGCAAAGATTAATGCAAGGCGTGAGCTTTCGTGTGCAGGCACACTCCCTCAGACAAAATGGAACAAGGATCAGGAGAGTGCAGATATCTAGAAAAAATGTAAATTAGTGGCAAATTAGTAAACTGCTAATATCCATATGATGCCTGGGGAAGTTTGCCTGCACACGAAAGCTCACGCCTTGACCAAGTCTTTCTTGGTCTCAACTGTACCCCTGGACTCAATTTTTCTTGTGCTACTTCTGCAGCAGCAGAGCAAATGTTGAGTCCAGGGCCACCTTGAAGACGCGCGTGCACACGAAAGCTCACCCCTTGAATAAAACTTGGCTGGTCTTCAAGATCCCGCCGGGAGGGTGGCATCCCCAGGTCCAACCCCCTGGCCGCTGCACTCTTCCCATTGCACGGCTGCCAGCTCCAGAGATCAGAACTTCCTTCCCTGGATCTCCGGGCCCCGCCCGCAGCCCGGCCTCCGGCGCCCTGGGCCGCTCCGCCGCTTGTGGGCGCTGCCGGCGCCTCCTCCGCCGGGCCGTCCCCGGCGCGCAGGCGGAAGGCGGGCGCGGCCATGGCCATGGCGAGCCCGGCGGCCGCCTTCTCGCTGGCCTACGTGGTGCTGGCCGTCTGCTTCGTCTTCCCGCCGGACGAGTTCCGCTCGGCCGGCCTGACGGTGCAGAGCCTGCTGGGCGCCTGGCTGGGCAGCGAGGACGCCGCCTTCGTGCATTACCACCTGCGCCGCGGCACCGCCACCCTGCTGGCCCACGCCCTCCTGCCCCTCGGTAAGGCGCGGGGTGGTGGCAGGGGAGGGTCCCTGGGGCCCGCCTGGCCAGTGGGTTACCCTAGTGGGGAATCTAGTCTGCAGAGCCCGGCCGGAGCCCCCGCTTTCCCTTCGCGTCCAGCCCGCTGGGTGATCTCTTAGAGCTGCTCTCTTGCAGAGCGGTTCTCTTCGAGCTCTCCGCCCCACCTGCAGCACAGGGCAACTGCTGTGGGGAGAGGTAGGACAGGAAGGCGATGGGAAGCTGCCTGGGGAGACTCCTTGGGGCGATGAGAAGCGGGAGCTCCGTTTATCCCTACAACTTTGGGAGGGAGATACGTTCAGATGGGGAGCTGTGATGGCGGCAGAAGGAAGTTTGGGCCCAGTTTGAGATCAACAAAGTTTCATTCCGGGGATCGGCTTTCTCGGGCATGCACATGTCTTCAGATAAGTGAAGGAAGTTCTGGTCCAGTGGCACCTTTATTATTTATTTTATTATTTTTATAATTAAATTTCTATACCGCCGCCTCCCGGACCGGCCGGACGAACAAAGCTTTTTTCTACATATAAGTTTTCATGTGCATGTACACTTCTTCAGATTCAGGTGGGAAGCCTTATTGATCTGAAGCAGGGGTAGTCAAACTGCGGCCCTCCAGATGTCCATGGACTACAATTCCCATGAGCCCCTGCCAGCGTTTGCTGGCAGGGGCTCATGGGAATTGTAGTCCGTGGACATCTGGAGGGCCGCAGTTTGACTACCCTTGGTCTGAAGCAACAGGACATTGTTTGAGTCCAGTGCCACTTTTAAGACCAGCGGAGTTCGGTTCTCTTGGTATAAGCTTTCGTTTGCATGAACCGCTTTTCAGAAGACTGAGGCAGGTAGTTGTGTTGTTCTTAAGCATTAGGATAAAATTTGAGTCCAGTGGTACCTTTAACGCAACAGAGTTCAATTCTGTATGGTTGTGTGCATGCACATGGAAGCTTCTATGCAGAACTGAATTGTGTTGGTCCACTGGACTCAGACATTGGTCTTGTGAGGCTGAGAAAGAGTGACTGACCCAAAGTAACCCAGCAGGTTTTTGGGGTAGAACGAGGATTCGAACTTGCATCAACTAGATCCCAGTCTGACATTCGAACTACTGCCCCTCATTGGGGTTAATGCTGTGGAGGAGAGGAGTTATGCTTTGGCTTAACTAGGTGGCCCACACTGAACTTGTGTGTCCTTGCATATGCTTGCTGCGCCTAGCTGAGAGACCATCTCTGGCTTGGGGTAAGGATGGCAGAAGCAGTTTCTGAGACTGGGTAAGGGATTGCTTTGCTAGCCCGTAGTGTGAGCACCGGAACCAGTGTGGGGCAGTGGTTAGAGCATCCAGCTAGGAGAGCCAAGTTAGAATCCTCATCTTGCTGTAGAAAGTTGCTGGGTTGCTTGGGCCAGTCACTTTTGTCGGCCTGGCCTACCTTACAAGGTTGTTGTAACCATATAATGAAGGAGAGCAGCCCTTTCAGAACCCGTCACCTTTGGGATTCTTCTTCAGAAGGTAGATCAAGATGGGCAGCCATGTTAGTATGTCTGTAGTAGTAAAATATAGGTAGAGTCCAGGGGCATCTGAAAGACCAACGAAATTTGTGGCAGGGGATGTGCTTTTGTGAGCCACTGCTGTCTTCAGTGATGCACGAAAGTGCCTCCCCTGCCACAAATCTGTTTAGTTTCTAAGGTGCCACTGGATTCTTGCTCTTGTCTACTGCCAATTTGGTTAGGAGTGTGGACTTCTAATCTGGCAAGCCGGGTTCGATTCTGCACTCCCCCACATGCAGCCAGCTGGGTGACCTTCGGCTTGTCATGGCACTGATAAAACTGTTCTGACTGAGCAGGAATATCAGGGCTGTCTCAACCTCACCTCCCTCACAGGGTGTCTGTTGTGGGAAGGGGAAGGGGAAGGTGACTATAAGCCGCTTTGAGCCTCCTTCGGGTAGAGAAAAGCAGCATATAAGGACCAATTCTTCTTCTTCACCTTCACAATTAACAAATGGTTGCCATGGGGTGGAGCCACGCTCAAGTTCTTAACATCAAGTGTTTTAAATGCCTCGTTTAAAATATCCTTTTGTACACGGAACTTACCTTCAGTTGTGCAGGGAGGATCCTTGTGGTTGCAGTAGCAGCTGCTGCCAAAACAACTTAAAAAAAAAATCTGTGCAGCCTACCAGAGCACCAGTGGCCAGTTAAAAGCCCTGCTGGGCAAAAGCCCCACCCACTTTCCAAAAAACAGTTCATGGATGCCAGGAGAAGCGTGGGTAGGGACCATGGGGACACCTGGGCAAGACTACACCTGAGCCTAGACTAAAATTCGGTTTGTGGCCTCCCCAGCAGGCCTCACTCCCTTCCTTTCCTTTTTTGAAAAACTGAGTTGCTAGCCCCATGGACTGGGAGCCATCTGTGATGGAATGTCAGAATAAGATCTTAGATGTCTTATCATTTTAGCTATGATGACCGTGGGGATTTTAAACCAGGGGTAGTCAATCCGCGGCCTTCCAGATGTCCATAAACTACAATTCCCATGAACTGGCAGGGGCTCATGGGAATTGTAGTCCATGGACATCTGGAGGGCTGCAGTTTGACTGCCCCTGTTTTAAACTGTAAATTACATTGCGTAAGTGAAGCTTTTTGTGAACTGCCCTGAGCTGGTGTCAGGAAGGGCGGTAAACGAGCCTAATAAATCAATCCATAAAACATAGAAATGTGCTTTCTCTTCTGAAAGTTCCTCTCTCTCTCTCCTTCCAGGCTACTATACCGGCATGTGCTTTGCCACACCTGAGAAACAGCTCTGTAGTTTTTACCAGGCCCCTGACGGCTGGCGACTCTTCTTCCTATTGTCTGTTCTGGCTCCAGCGGCGGCTGGCCTCCTGGCGTATTACTGGTCTCGAAACGACTGGAATAACCATCCCTTGGTCAGGACGATCTCTTTTTACGCGCTCCCCCAGTCTGGCTGGAGGGCGGTTGCCTCTTCCATCAACACCGAGTTCAGGAGGATTGACAAGTTTGCCACCGGGACCCCCGGGGCTCGGGTGATTGTGACGGATACCTGGATCATGAAAGTGACCACGTACTCCTTACGCGTCGCCCAGCAGCAGGACATCGATCTCACGCTGGTGGAATCAAGGCAGCACGAACTCTTGCCGGACTCAAGTATGCCTGCCCAGTTCCTCACCATCCGGGTGGGCACCGTCAACCCCCACGTGAAACCTTTCAATATCCGGTAAGTTTGGCCAGCTTTTTGAACCCTCCTTTTCTATCAAGGGCACTGGGGTTGGCGTCATTTCTGTGCCCTGCATTTTATAGCAAAATGGTAGCAGGATTGGTTTTATTTTATTTTACCAAACCCATTGTTGGGGTTTTTTTCCTTGTGGTAACTAATATTTCTTAGCGCTGACCTGGATGGCCTAGGCTGGCCCAATCTCAGAAGCTAATTGGACATGGAATTGCAAAAACTCAGCGAGACAGCCAGAAGAACATGTTTGGGATTTTTGCCAAGTCATGGGTCCCTTGCCTCATATTTTGACCATTCAGCAGTGCCCCAACTCTGGCAGACATTTATGTTAGTGAGATTTAAGGCTGTTTTTCTAGGCCAGCCTTTCTCAATTTGTTTAGCATTGAGAAACCCCTGGAACATTCTTCAGGCTTTGAGGAACCCCAGAAGTGGCACACGGTCATGCAGAATATGGTTGGGAAGCAGAGCTGTGGACATGCTCACCCAGGGCCCCTCCCTTTCCCACCCCCTCCAGGCCCATCACTGGCCATTTTGGGAGGGTGAGGTGGACCTACATAACCGTGCATGGTCCTATCAGTTTATGAATGTTTAACAAATTTAAAATATATATTTAAAAATTAACTCCCATCCATTCAGGAAACCCTTCTAGGGGCATTAAGAAACCCCCTGTTTCAGGAAACCATGGTTGACAAAGCCTGTGCTAGAGAGATTATGGAATAATCTGTCCCTGTCATTCAGGCTGTGATCAAACTTGTGTTTTTTCGGCTGTCTACATCATTCTTTGTGGAGAATTCATCAACCCACTTCTCTCTGAATGACACAGATTTCCATGTCAGCAAAGAAAAACTCTCATAATTGAATCAGCCACCAAGCTTCTACAGGTTTGCATGCCAATACTGTATCATGTTTAAAAGCTAGTTGCACAAAGGGGCCCTTAACCTGGTGCCTTGTGTTCCAATTTACACACACTGGCGAAGCACTTAGTTGAATGGGCAAATCATCTCTGTTCCCGTTTGACTCAAGCTGGGGTGAGCTTTAATTCCCCGACACAGACAGCTTTTCTGTACCCATGAACAAGTGGCACTTGATTCTATTCAGCTTCTTCTCTTAGAGACATACTGAAGACCTCCCCCTCCCCCAATATTCTCATTTTGTGCTCAGCATTTCTTGGAATATTCCTGTGTCTTACTTTCCAGGAAACTGTATCAGAGTTTGTGGAATTGAGTGGAGATGCTAAGAGTGCCAGCTAGTTTCCCAATATCTAACAAAATGGCAGCACTCTTGCTTATCAAGCTCATACATTGTTTCATCTGTTTGAAATTTATCTTGTACTGATGGCAATTCAGGCGAGCTTGGGGCAGTGGTTAAGAGCGGCGGCTTCCAATTTGGCTAGCTGGGTTTGATTCCCCACTCCTCCACATGCAGCCAGCTGGGTGACCCTGGGCTACAGTTCCGCTCTTGTAGTCTGTTTATATGTTATGTAGAGTTAGGTAATTATATGTTATACATACAGAATTACATGTACTGTTTTTCTGTTCCATATGAACCACCCTAATCCTCAGGGGAGGGCGGTATATAAATATATAATAAAAGAAAAGAAATAAACAGACACCCTGTGAGGCAGGTAAGGCTGAGAGAGCTCTGACACGACAGCTGTTAGAACAGCTTCAACAGGACTGTGACTAGCACAAGGTCACCCAGCTGCCTGCATGTGGAGGAGTGGGGAATCAAACCTGGCTTGCCAGATTAGACGTTGGCGCTCCCAACCACTACACCAAGTGCCCACAATGTCACCTTTCTGTGGACTCATATTTAAATTGGCTAGTGGGGGGGGGGCTCAACATGGTGTGTGATGTAGCACCCCACTAATGCCTTTTCTGTCACCTGCGGGGCCTTTGCCCAGCAAACGTCTGATTGACTTTTGGAGGTTGGTTGGCTGGACAGGTATTTCAAAACGTTGCTGCCACCTGAGCATAAGAATATGCCATGTGTGATTGAAGTTAAGCTGCGGCTGCCATTTTGTGAGTGGCTCACCTCCTGTGGCAGCCATTTTGTGGCACCTGTTCTGTTGCTGCCTCTGCCCTGCCATGACAAAATTCCAGATGTCTCTGCAGGCTCAAGAAATGTTGGGTAGCCATGGGCTCGTCTGTCACTCTGATGTTGTCTTCCTCAGCTTGAATTCCACAGAATATGGGGAACTACGAGAGAAGCTCCACGCTCCCATCCTTAATGCTGCCAATGTGGTGATCCATCAAAGCCTCAGTGACTTGTTCCTTGAATCCTTTACCTTGCTGGTGGAGACGAACCAGACGTATGCGCTTCCTAGCAACCAGGTAGGACTCTTCAATGCTGATTTACTTGTGCTACCTACTTCTGTTTTCATGTTGAGTGTTCTGCCTGTTCATTGTGCATTTCAATAGAGAAGATGCTCCTTGTGTTTATGCAATAGTACAGATAAGCTATTTAGTTAATCATAGAATCATAGAATCATAGAGTTGGAAGGGGCCATACAGGCCATCTAGTCCAACCCCCTGCTCAACGCAGGATTAGCCCAAAGCATCCTAAAGCATCCAAGAAAAGTGTGTATCCAACCTTTGCTTGAAGACTTCCAGTGAGGGGGCACTCACCACCTCCTTAGGCAGCCTATTCCACTGCTGAACGACTCTGACTGAGAAAAACTTTTTCCTGATATCTAGCCTATATCGTTGTACTTGAAGTTTAAACCCATTACTGCGTGTCCTTTCCTCTGCAGCCAGCAGAAACAGCATCCTGCCCTCCTCCAAGTGACAACCTTTCAAATACTTAAAGAGGGCTATCATGTCCCCTCTCAACCTCCTTTTCTCCAGGCTGAACATTCCCAAGTCCCTCAACCTATCTTCATAGGGCTTGGTCCCTTGGCCCCAGATCATCTTCGTCGCTCTCCTCTGTACCCTTTCAATTTTATCGATGTCCTTCTTGAAGTGAGGCCTCCAGAACTGCACACAGTACTCCAGGTGTGGTCTGACCAGTGCCGTATACAATGGGACTATGACATCTTGTGATTTTGATGTGATGCCTCTGTTGATACAGCCCAAAATGGCATTTGCCTTTTTTACCGCTGCATCACACTGCCTGCTCATGTTTAGTTTACAATCCACAAGTACCCCAAGGTCTCGTTCACACACAGTGCTACCTAGAAGCGTATCCCCCATCCAGTAGCCATGCTTTTCATTTTTCTGACCCAGATGCAGAACTTTACACTTATCTTTATTAAATTGCATCTTGTTCTCATTTGCCCATTTTTCCATTGTGTTCAGATCTCGTTGAACTCTGTCTCTATCTTCCGGAGTATTTGCCAGTCCTCCCAATTTGGTGTCATCTGCAAACTTGATGAGTAGTCCCTCCACCCCCTCATCTAGATCATTAATAAATATGTTAAAAAGTACCGGGCCGAGCACCGAACCCTGAGGTACCCCGCTACTCACCTCTCTCCAGTCTGATGAAACACCATTGACAACAACTCTTTGAGTGCGGTTCTCTAACCAATTCCCTATCCACCTAACGATCTGAAAATCCAGATTGCAGTCCTTCAACTTATCCATCAGAACATCATGGGGAACCTTGTCAAAAGCTTTACTAAAATCCAAGTAAATGACATCAACCAAATTTCCCCGATCCAGCAAACCTGTTACTTGGTCAAAAAAGGAAACTAGGTTGGTCTGGCAGGACCTGTTGGAGACAAATCCATGCTGACTTCCTTGGATCACCAAATTGTCCTCCAGATGTTTGCAGATCGCTCCCTTTAATATCTGCTCCATTATCTTCCCCACAACAGAGGTCAGACTCACTGGTCTGTAGTTTCCCGGGTCATCCTTCCTCCCTTTTTTGAAGATCGGAATAACGTTTGCTCTTTTCCAGTCCTCCGGGACATCTCCAGTCCTTAAAGAGGTTCCGAAGATGATGGACAAGGGCTGTGCAAGTTCTCTGGAAAGTTCTTTGAGTACTCTCGGGTGCATTTCATCTGGACCAGGGGATTTGAACTCATCCAGTGCAGCTAAATGCCTCTCGACCACCTCTCTATCCATGTTAACCTGCCACCCAGACACTATCCTTTGGCTACAGCCATCTCTAGATGTGCCTAAACACTTAGACCTGTGGGAAAAAACAGATGTAAAATAGGCACTAAGCCTTTCTGCTTTCTCTGCATCTTTCGTTAGAGTTTGTCCATCCGCACCCAACAGCGGGCCTATTGCCTCCTTTACTTTACGTTTGCTCCTCACGTAACTGAAAAATCTTTTCTTGTTACAATGGGCTTCCCTGGCCAATCTTAGCTCACTCTCAGCTTTGGCCTTTCTGATGATTGATCTACAGTGCCTAGTAACCTGTAGGTACTCTTCTTTAGAGCTCTGTCCTTCCCTCCATTTCCTGAACATTTTCCTTTTCTTTCTTAGTTCCTCTTGAAGTTCTCTGTTCATCCAAATAGGCTTCTTAGAGCTCCTGCAGTGTTTTCGTCTTTCTGGGATAGTCATTGATTGAGCATGCAATAGCTCTTGTTTGAGTAGCGCCCACCCTTCACATGCTCCCTTCCCTTCCAGCATTCTCGTCCATGGTATGACACTCATCATGTCTCTGAGTTTATTAAAGTTTGCCCTACGAAAATCCAACATCCGCGTCTGGCTACAAGCTTCCTTGGCTCCCCATCTCAAAAGGAATTCTATGAGGACATGGTCACTTCCCCCTAGGGTCCCCACCTCCTTCACCTCATCCACCAACTCTTGCCTGTTGGTCAGTATTAAGTCCAGTATGGCTGAACCTCTTGTGGGTTCATCTACCATTTGATAAATGAAATTGTCAGCCAGGCAGGTCAGAAACTTGCATGACTGAGGACGCTTCGCAGAGTTTGTTTCCCAGCACACATCTGGGAAATTGAAGTCACCCATGATGACAAGACATCTGGGAAATTGAAGTCACCCATGATGACAAGCATTAGAGATAAGGCATTAGAGACGAGAAGGCCTGGGTGTGTATGTGGAGGAAGATCCGTGGTTTTGTAGTTCACTGAGACTAGTCACAGTGAAATCAGAATGAAAAGAAGTTCCATTGTTCCTCTTAATATTTGTGAAACAGCCCTGGGGGTGGAAAGTGTCCTGGCTGTCTGAGATGGAATAGGGTCAATCAGGGTGCACCCAGCTTTGCTTGATTAAAAACTTTGCTGGCCGCACCCTGATTGGCTCTCCCTCTCCAGCTCCCGCCCTCCTTCTCTCAGACGCCTGAGAGAGACACACAGAGATGCAGAGAACCCTGCCAAACCGCAAACAACCCCTGATTACCCACAGTGGCTCCTGTGAGGGAGAGAGAGACAGAGACAAACTGCAAAGGAGTCCCAAACTGCAAACGACCCTTTTACAAAGGAGCCCTGATTACCTCTTATGGCTCCTGCTGTGAGAGAGATCTGCGCCTGCCAGTGTCCCCTGGGTCCTAGCACCCATTGTATTTCTGGTTGCAATGGACATTCTTGCTAGTCAGAGAATACAAGGTGCAGATATTCTTTGCAACAAAAAGAAATGAAGCAATGCACTGCCCATTGGTCTCCCCTCAAAATCAACTCAGAAATTATAGCTGGGCTGGAATGCCATGACTCAGTTATTAACCGGAGCGCCTACCTAAATGAATGGGCCACACGGTGTGGGTAGAAAAATATTGAAAACTTTTTGCAGCAGGCAAAAAATAGCTAAATATATTTATATTATAAGTATTGTCTTATGCTCCCATTGTCAAGCAGAATAATGGCCAGGAGTCCCCAACTTTTTTTTTTTGCCTTAGGGCACATTTGAAATTCTGGCAGTGAGTGCAGCCACAAAATGACTACCGTGGGGTGGAGCCAGCCGTAGAACGGCTGCTCGGCTTACCTTCAGTTGCTCAGCGGAGACCCTTGTGCTGCTCCCAATGCAACATTTTGAAAAATCTGAACCACTCAAGTGGCCAATCAGAAGCCTTGCTGAACAAAAGCCCTATTGGGCCCCGCCCACTTTCAAAAAGTACTTGTTGGCCCCAGGAGACGTGTCACTGTGGCACCCTTGGGAACCCATGGTGATGGTGTTGTCCAAATACTTGTACTGATGGCAGTGTATTTTTCTCAGGAGCTGGAGCCGTGCATTGGGTGCATGCAGACGAATGCTAACATCAAGCTTTTGAAGAACTGTCAAGAGCCTCAGGAAGGGGAGTGTCAGCAGTGCTACTGCCGTCCCATGTGGTGCATGACTTGTATGGGCAAATGGTTTGCCAGTCGGCAGGACCAGCAACACCCGGAAACCTGGCTGTCCAGCCACGTGCCTTGCCCAACCTGCAGAGCCAAGTTCTGCATTTTAGATGTTTGCGTTATACGATGAAATACTCCAGGGATGCTCTGAGCTTTTCTAGACTCTTGCTGAAGCAGTCGCTCAGCTACAAGTGCCACGCATAGGTCCACGTTCTTTAAAAACAAATCAACCGAAGGCTACGTTTAATTTATAAATCAGTCAAGCATGGTGTGGCATGGGGTTACAGGTCCACGACTCGAAACGTGATTTTGTCATACTTTATAAACCAGTATTAATCTTCAAGAGATTGCTGCCTTCTGGCCTTTTTGACCTTTAGAGGTCGACCTGCATTGAAGAAGACATACCGTTCTGCTTCAGAATTAAGGAATTCAACTGTTATTTCTCTGAACTGCCTCTGAGTAGTTTTCCCCTGCATAGGTTTCTTGTTTCTTTGCCAATGAATAGTTTTTAAAATTGCTTAACAACCCCAAACTAGTTCTCTGCAGTTCATTTGCCCTCTTTGTATTACTGTTATGTATAAGAATACCGTGTGCCATAGTAATGACTTTGTTATTCCAGGATACTAGGACATCTTGAGCTTGGCTTCATAAATTGATCCGTAATTCCAGCAATTTAATCATATGACGATTTCCCACCCACCCTGGTAACTGAGACCTCCAAAACCTTTGGAACAGTTTGTTACTGTAGGCAACTTCCAGTTTGCACTGTTTTAGGCACCATCAAAAGAAGAGTAACTGTCTATTCCAGGCTTGGTCGCGTCAGTAAAGGACAAAGGGGAAGCAGGGCCTTTTCCTGGCCTATTTTGGCCTTTGAGGGAAGTCTCATTAGAGCCAGACCTGACTGGGGTTTCCAGTTCCAGATTGAAAGATCCCTGGCGATTTTTTGGTGGGGAATGAGAAGGGTAGGGCTTGCAGAGGAGAGAAGAGAGACTTCAGCCAGATATAATGTCATAGAGCTCACTATCCAAACCAGCCATTTTCTCCAGGGGGATAGGTCTCTCTTGCCTGGAGTTCAGCCATGATTCTTGGAGGCCTCCAGGACCCACCTGGAGATGGGCAGCCCTAGGTCTGGCAACAGCCTTTGGCAAACTCGATACCACCAGCTTAGATGACTCAGCTAGACCTGGCTGCTTGCCACTGCTCAACAACAGCCTTTCTAGGAAAGCCAGTGTGGTGCAGTGATTAGACCAGGGGTAGTCAAATTGTGGCCTTCCAGATGTCCATGGACTACAATTCCCATTGGAATTGTAGTTCATGGACATCTGGAAGGCCGCAGTTGACTACCTCTGGATTAGACCTTCAGAGGAGAATTTGGGAGACTCCAGTTCAAGTCTTCATATTGCTGTGGAAGCTCACTGGGGAATTTTGGACCAGGCACATGCTTTTGGGTTAACCAACACTGCTGGGTGGTTGTGCAGATAAAAAGAAGAGAATAACATAAGTTGATTTGGTCTCCACTGTGGAGAAAAAAATGTTGCTTTCCTCAGTAGAGGCTACAGGGGGAAAGGAGGCTTAAAGCTGAAGACAGACAGGCATACGAAGCTCCACAGGAACCAGCGTTGCTATGATGGCCCATCCCTGGCTGGTCTGGGAACCCGGGCTGTCTCCCAGTGGGGTTGGGAGATGCTGTCCGTACTCAGCTGGGCTGACCTTGTGGTTTTCAGACCTGGCGGGAAGCCAGCAATACAGTGGGAGTCTTCAAAAGTCCTGACTAGCTTGCTGGGAGCATAAATAACATGAGCAGTCTGTCACCAGAGTCCAAGGAGCCAGTCAGAGGTGGGTCACTACACAGTCCAGAAGTCCAAAGGCAGGCGGAAATACAGAATAGTCAAGGACAATCCAAGAGGTCAAGGCAGGCAGCAAAAGGTCACGGTCAGTCCGGAGCCAGACACAGTCAAGGGATCAGGCTGGGCAGGAACCTAGGTGCCCGGATGTGGACAAGGCAGTACTTTGTTGGACCCAGGCTGACCACTCTGTGCCTCAGCCCTAAATAGGCTTGGCCAGGGAATAAGGAGAGCCCCTGTGAAGACTCAGGCAGGGTGTGCTGGTCTTTCATCCTTGACCTCACGAGGAATCAAAGACATCCTCCCTCCAATCTCTACTGATTTTGCACAGCCAGCCGCACAACTTAGGTCTTGCCTCTGCCGCTCCACAGGCTTCTTTCTGCTGGAATAGAGCCGGTTAGGTGTGGTTAGGAGTGCGGACTTCTTATCTGGTGAGCTGGGTTCGATTCTACACTCCCCCACATGTAGCCAGCTGGGTGACCTTGGGCTCTCTACAGCACTGATAAGAAACTGTTCTAACCTAGCAGGAATATCAGGGCTCTCTCAGCCTCACCCACCTCACAGGGTGTCTGTTGTGGGGAGAGGAAAGGGAAGGTGAATGTAAGCCACTTTGAGATTCCTTTGAGTAGAGAAAAGTGGCATATAAGAACCAACTCTTCTCCTTCTTTTCCTTTTTCTTCTTCTTCTTGTGCTGGGCTGTGGCTCCTCCTCCTCTGCCTCATCACCAGCCTCCATGGGCTGACTACTGACAATTGCCAACTTGCAGGTGAGGGCTGGAGTTGATCCAGAATTACTGATCTCCAGATGACAGACATCAGTTCCCCTGGAGAAAATCGGTGCTTTGGAGTCTAGGGCATTATACCCTATTGAGGTTGCTTCCATCTCCAAACCTCCCCCTCCGTAACTCTACTCCAAATCTCCAGAAACTTCTCAGCTTGGTGTTGGCTACTTTGAGGGGGAAAGATCTGTAGTTAGGAGGTCCGTTGGGATTCCTGGGAAGCAGTCACTGCTAATATTGGGGGAGGAAGCTGGTTGGCAGCTAGGAGGGTGAAGGGTTGGGAGGCAGAAAGAGAAAGAGTGGGAGGGACAGAGAGAGAGAGAGAGAGAGAGAGAGAGAGAGAGAGAGAGGAAATTACAGGAATGGCAGAAGGAGAGTAAGAAAAGGGGTGGCAGGAAGGAGACAGGGTGAATGTCAGAGGAGAGGGGAGGAAGCAAAGGGGGGGGGGAGTGAGATATTTGTGCTTGCAAGTTCCTTGTGGGTGCCCACTTGTGTTATATATAAAATCCACAAGCCTTGTTGCCAGTTCTTTCTACTCTTACAGATTCTTCCTTATTTAATGTGGCACTTAAGCTGTTGAGTACTCTTAAAATATTTGAGATTCTTGGAAGGATTGTGTCTGGCATTGTACTGGCTAGGACTTCTGCTCTGCCAAGCAAAATCCATCAGTCCCTTGATGACAAGCATTCCTCTAGTTCTGTCTTGATTGCCGGCCTGACATGCATTAGCTATAACAGAGCAAGCTTTCAAGGTAGCTTGAACTCTTCATTCAGGAAAACTCGATGTGATGGCAGTATGGAGAGGCTGCCATCATTGTAAAGCACAAAATGAGTGATTCAGAAATGATGTGAAGGCCTGATCAATTGGGCCAGCAGTGTGTTGGGACAAGGCTTTCTGGCTGCCCTCATTCCTTTTTGATTACTGAATTGGCTGCGCTGGGTTCTACACACACTTTCCAGAGCTTAAAACTTTGCAGAGGGAAGAAAATTAGTGCCCCAAGATTGGGCCCTTGAAGCCTTTTCAAATTGCCCATTTTGGACTTTAGAATGGTGGCTATATCTCTGTGTCACACATGACAGCTTCACATCCTTATTTTAGTACAAATCCATTTCCTAGCAAGCGTCCTTAAAGCTGCAGCTAGAACATTAAAATAGAGCTTTACTGTGAGTTAAGGCCTACATGATGTGAGCAACTAATGCAGATCAGAGCTTTTCCAATCTCATTAAATTTCTGTGTGTGATGTCTTGGTTCAACCTTGCATGGTCTGTGAGTGAGTGGAAGTCTTTTTATTGAAGCTTGACTAGATATTCATCCAAAAGATTTAGCACTATTGTTCATTTATTTTTGGAAACCAGGCACATTTAAGTCTGGAGGTATTTTTTAAAAATAAAAATTCTGTTACCTATTCCAAAGAGATTCTTAAGATGACTTCATTTGACTATTGGACTGTACAGTTGACAATTCCTCTTTCCAGCCGACATCCCACTGCAAATCCATAGATTACAACAGCCTTTTTCAACTTTTTTAACCGTTGAGAACCCCCTAAAACATTCTTGAGGTCTTGTGAAACCCCAAAGTTGTGCAATCATGCAGAAGATGGGTGGGAAGCATTGCTGAAGTACAGGGTTGGATTTCTAGTTTGGAATCAATTCAGAATCTTTTCCTCAGACTCGTTTTGTCCTTACCTAAAGGATCACCTGCTGCTTATATGGGTGCGGAGCTTGGGCTTCCATTGATTAGGGGCTCAAGCCCCATCTAGCCTTGTTAAAATCTTGGAGGAATCATAGGAAACATTCTGCTAATTAATTTTTTTTAGTAATGCTTTGAGTCAATTTTGAAAATGGATTCTTTTTAACTTACTTGCTATAAAACAATCAGGACACAACAAGATTTTATTCCAGTAGTAGCTTTAAGACCAAAAAAGATTTGGAATCAAATGTTGGTGTGCTACTTCAGACCAACACAACTACCCACTAAAATCAGGGCATGTTATTTCATCCCAGATGATTTATTGAGAGCTCAGTCAGAAGGACCCAACTTTCAGGACTGGGTCTTTAAAAAGAATAGATACACAATCACACAATCTAATCCCCCCTTGTTTAAACTATTTTAAAAGATTAATATCAGAGCTGATATTCAGTTGCCATCTCATCACAGAATCTTTGAATGGCTTTTAAGGTAAAGGTATCCCCTGTGCAAGCACTGGGTCATGTCTGACCCTTGGGTGATGCTCTTCAGCATTTTCATGGCAGACTCAATACAGGGTGGTTTGCCAGTGCCTTCCCCAGTCATTACCATTTACCCCCCAGCAGCAAGCTGGGTACTCATTTTATTTACCCCCCAGCAGCAAGCTGGGTACTCATTTTACCGACCTTGGGAGGATAGAAGGCTGAGTCAACCTTGAGCCGGCTGCTGGGATTGAACTTCCAGCCTCATGGGCAGAGCTTTCAGACTGCATGTCTACTGCCTTACCACTCTGCGCCACAAGAGGCTCTTTTGAATGGCTTTTACCCATTTGCATTTCCAACCATGCCATTGGCCTTACTTTCTGGTCATTACTCTTGTGTACTTTTAGCCCTTTGCTTGTGGAGAGCCTGTTGTCAAAGACTTCATCAGATCCCGTATTACGAGTTCTGCATATAGAAGCTTCAAGACCCAGAGTTGTCTGAGATGCCAGCTTCCAGGTGTGACCTGAAGATTTCCTGGAATTACAGCTGATCCCTGGATTACAGAGATCAGTTTACCCGGAGAAAATGACAGTTTTGGAGGGAGGCCTCCATAGTATTATGATCCCCTGATCTTCCTCCTGTCTTCAAACCCTGTCCTCCCTTGGCTGTACCCCAAAATCTCTAGGAATTTCTAAACCTGGAGCTGGCCATCCTACTAGGTCTCTTAGGGGCCCATACTTCAGTTTTCCATTGAGGAAGAAATGCAAAGTCCATGTAGAGAGTTGACCTTTCCTGTTAATCCAGTCCTTATCAAAATTTATAGTGGTAGGAGGTACTAGAATGAAAAAATAAAGGTTTCCAGCTCTCTACCTGACCCCTATAACATAAGAATATCAGAGAGGTCATTTTGGATCAGGCCACTGGCTCATCCCATCCAGTACTCTGTCACATAGTGGGCAAAACCCACATGCCATCGGGAGATCCACCAGCCGGGCCAGAACTCCACAAGCCCTCTCACTGTTGCCCCCCCAAGCACCCAGAACACAGAGTATCACTGCCCTAGATAGAGTGTCCCAACTAAACCTTGTGGCTAAGACCCACTCATGAACCTTTGCTCTTAAGAACATCAGAGGTTCCATGTTGGATCAGGTCAATGGCCCATCCAGTCCAACATTTTGTCTTGCATGGTAGCCGAAACCTAGGTGCCATCAGGTCCACCAGCAGGGAAAGAACTGCCCAAGCCCCCCAAGCACCAAGAATACAGAGCATCACTGCCCCAGACAGAGTGCTCCATCTATATGTTGTGGCTAATAGTCACAGATGGAGAGAAATGTATTATTTATTTATTATTATATTTCAGTAGTCTTATTTTCGGGCCCCTGTGCCCTGCTGGCGGCCCTCCCAAGGACCTGGTTCGCCACCGGGCGAGGCAGAATGGGCCGCTGGTTCGGGCGTTCTTCTGCGGAGAGACAAGGAGAAAAAGCCCTCCGCGCGCCTCAGCCTTTCCCGCCAACGGAGGAACCCGGGAGGCGGGAGACAAAGACAGAGCAGCGCGCGCTCCGGGTGGGAGGCGGAGCTTCGGGAAGCGGAATAGGCCATCGGTATCTTCATTACGGGGGGGGGGGAGGAGCGTCAGAGACGCCGCACCGCAGAAAACGCCTCACGAGAGGGCAGGTGCGTGACGGTGTGGCGCCAGCGGCCTTTCCCCGTGAGGGACTCACCACGGCGCCCCAGAAGCAAAGTTTTCCCAGGACGGGGTTGTGTCCCCCCCCGCCGCCGCCGCCCCTCCTTAAGCATCGTCGCTCCCGGGTGGGCGGGGCCTGCTGCGCGCGCAGGAAGTGGCCGGTGGCGGGTTTAAGCGCCGCGACCGCCCCTTTCGGCCCCCAGAAGTTGGGCGGCGGCGACAGGAAGAGGAGCAGGATGGCAGCGCGGCGGCAGCGGAGCCCTCTCAGGTGAGCGCGGCGGCCCGTGAGGCTCCCCTTCCTCTCCCCGCAGCGGGAGTCCGGCGGCCTCCTGCCAGTGGAGCCGCTTTCGCTGTCCGGGATTCGCGGGAGGGGATCTTTGGGCACCCCTGGCGCATGCGCCCTCAGCTCGCTTCCCGTGCTCGGCGGCGGCGAGGGGGCTCTGCTGTGCGCGCGCGGTAAAATCCCTTCGCGCGGCGTGATTGGGAGCAGCCCGCGTGGCCCCTGCAGGCTGTGGGCGCCGGTGTGGGGAAGGGTCGGGCTCCCCTTGGGGACTGTTTAGTTTCAGCTGATTGGGGGAAATGAAGTATTAAGGGAAAACTGAAACGGTTTTAAAGTGCCTCCCCGCCAGTTTAAGATGTGTAGGAAAAAACTGAAGTTATTTCTTGAACTATCTAGAGAGAAACCTTTTCAGAATGCTGAAATGTAGGGAATTATTTTGAATCCTTTCATAGCGTGCCTCTCCTTGCGGAGTACGGGGGTGGGAGGAGGAATGGCAACCGCAGTTGCCCGTCTCCTGATAGGGACGGGAATTAAAACTGCGCCAGATTAAAGGAGGAAATAGGGAGTTTCAGAGGATTCACTGAATGGCGTGCCATAAATTCCTGGTGAAAGCTTTCCGTGGTTTATCATCTTTGCAAGCCCACCCCTTTTATGCATGATTCTTTCCAGGCTGGAGTTGGTAACTGAGACTATTGCACTATGCATAGAAGGCAGCTTGAAGAAGGGGGGCTCCTATTACCTTTTCTTTGTGATGCTCCTTACTAATATCTTTTGTGGTGCAGGGAGGGCTTGTTAATGTATTTTTTCCCATTTTTGTCCCCTTTCCCTCCCCAGTAAGGACCCACAGTGGCTTGCAACCATGAACACTTCACTGCTTCCTCATAAAGTTCCCTGTTTCCTTACAAAGATTGGGCCAAGTTTTTTCTCTTTGCCTAGCCTGCTGTAGTCCATGGCCAATCTGAGGATACAATAAGGGACAGGCAGAGTGACATACTAAATCAGAAATTCTATTTGAGTTCAGGAGCAACTTGGAGAACAGCAAGAGTTTCAGGATATGAGCTTTTGAGAGTCCAAGTTGCCTTCCTCAGACAAAAATAGAAATGGAGCTCTCCAAGTCCTCTTAATTTAATCAATGGCTGCCCTGGGGCTGAATAGGGACAGAGGATTCCTAACCTCACTGTAGATGTTAATTTTCTGCCCCAGGCATTTCCTCTCTGCTCTAATTGCATTTTGCACTGTACCTTTGCATTTTTTACAAGATTCCTTCCCTCCCACTAGATTAGGACTCTTAACTCTGCTTCTACTCTTATCTCACTAAGGGAGTTCAGCTTGTGAAATTGTACAGTCTCAAAGGTGTTACTGGTTTTGGATCTGTTTTACTACAGACCAGCACGGTTACCCTCAGAGACTAATTTAAGAGCAGGTCCTCGTTTGTGGCACAGCTACTAATAAAAATCAACAGTAGGCCAATTAATATTAATGTGATACTCAACAGTATGTGTAACAGGTTCTCTGAGTTCTGTTGCTGTTTTTTGAAGTAAATATCTAGGTTACTATCTGTTGCAGAGCTCTACCTTCTCCCTTATGCAGAGCTCTACCTTCTCCCTGTACTATTGTGTGTTCAGAGAACCACTTACATCCTGTTTTAATATTGTGTTGCTGTTTAGCAGCTGATTTAAAAAACAAAAACAACCATCCCTTTTGGCAGGTTGCGGAAATGGTTGCTACGAGGGCAGGGAATTCTAGGGGTGGCCAAACCGGCTCTCTAGATATCAATGGACAAATGAATAAAATGAGATTACATTTGCTCTTCTCCTGGGAAGCAGAGATAAATTAAAGGCAAGTCGCCAGCAAAGCATGAAGCGTTATGGGAGTCTTGTCAGAACTGTGGACAATAAACTCAACAGGCAATTGCTTGTTGGCCTTTGGGGGGGGGGGCTCACGGCAATTGTAGTGCATGATGGACATCTGGAGAGCCAGTTGGCCATCCCTGAAAAAGACCAGCTTCACTCTCCATCCCCATGATTTGTAAGTCCTTATGGGACTTATGGTAAGTACAGTAATTCAGTTTTGTTTTGTTTTTTCCCCTACCAACTTCATAAACCCAGGTCTTTGATTTCTGTACTATTTCCTGACAGGCCACCAGCTCCTTGGACTCAAGGAAGGAAGCGAGGTGCAGATGGCAAACACAGAAATGCACACGACGTCAGCTCACCTGCTTTTTCCAGTGCAGATACATGCAGTGTGTTGGACAGCCGACCGGATAGGTATGTGCTGGGAAGTATTTTCCCTGAAATTGTACTTTGCAACATAGAGATGGCCTGGAATAGGTCATGACTGCAGCTGTGATGAAGCACTCAATAGCTGTGTGGCTGCTGCGTTAACATACGTATTGCAAGATAAATTGTTCTGAGTTGGTTTCTACCAGTTTTGCTCCTTGGTTTTGTCCAGTTCTTTGCCTGGCAGCCCTCTTACAGTGGGTTTTGTCTGTGAATATTCTGTGATTGAGCCACAACATCTCCAGTGTTCAGGAAGATTCCCTCTTTAGTCCTTGGAAAAGCTCATATAGTTTTATGTGTGGAGAGACAAGTACATGATGCTGCCTGATCCTGAAATAACATTGCTGATTCATTAAAGTCAGTATTTTCTACCCGGACTGAGTTCAGGGCACTTTATAATGGTGTGTGCTTTAAATATTGTGATAAATCTGTTCCAATATTATGGGCACTTGGTTTGCAGTTTCACAACACCCGAAAGCCATAAACCTCGTTCAAGGTGCTTGGACTGGGCAGCCGCAGTTGAGGAAGATGAAATGAGGACTAACGTTAATCAAGAAATGGCAAGGTAGGGATATGAAATTCTGGCAAAGCTTACTAGGGCAGATGGGAATGTTTTGCATGCCACTGTGGAACTTGCTGAGCTAATTCTTCTGTGTGACAGATATGAACTCCCCCCCCCCCCCAAAAAACAAAAAACAAAAACAAACGTGGCTGGTCTTGAAGGTGCCCATGGACTCGGTCTTTGTTTTGTTTCTTCAGACCAGCACGACTGCCCACCTAAATCTGTACTCAGTAGTTAGCTTTAAAAGATTTAAATCCAATCTACAGCATTAGATAGTTCATATATATATACTAGGGACAAAGCCGATACAACAGGTGCTGGGTGGGGTGGGAGAATTCTGTGGATGGCCTCCCCCTCCCCCCAGGACCTGGAAAGGCTTCAGGTAGCTGTTAGGGAACTCACTGGTAGGGGCAGCTCTCACGCAGCAGGGATATGCAACCTTGGAGGGAAGTGGAAGGAGGAGAGGAGGGATGGTCAGGAGTGGGGACTGGACAGGCACACCGGTTGTAGGTGGACGCCCTTGGGCAGGACGCCCTGAGTGAGTATTAAGCGCTGGTGCTTAAGCCATAAGACCAGCTCCTCCTCCTCCTAAGCCTTACCAGAAATATTAAGTGGAATAGATTTTGTAGTTTCAAGAAACTGAGTGTTACAAAGTTAAATTGGACAACCAGATGGGCTGCTGGCTCACCTGAACAAGGCTGCTCAAATTCGAGTTGCCAGGTCCTGCAAGAAAACGAGTAGGGGAGGCTTATCCCTTGGTCAGAGGGAACTTGCCAGGAGTGTGATGATCTGGATGGTCCAGGCTAAGCAGGGTTGGCCCTGACTTGTACTTGGATGGAAGAGCCATCACCAAGATCTGCATAGGGTCACTGCAGAGGCAAGCAGTGGCATACAACATCTGCTTGTTTCGGCCCTGACCTGGATGGCCCAGGCTAGCCCAGTCTCATCAGATCTCGTAAGACAAGCAGGGTCGGCCCTGGTTAGTTCTTGGATCAGAGACTATTTGTAACAGTGCTCATTGATATGAACATGAAAACTTCTTTAAAAGCAGGTTTTTTATTCAGAGACGAAGACATTATAAAGGCATAGACAGGAATGACACAGCTTGGAAAAGGCTCCTCGGATAAACACTAGCACACCTTATTCCAGGGGTAGTCGAACTGTGGCCCTCCAGATGTCCATGGACTACAATTCCCATGAGCTCCTGTCAGCAAATGCTGGCAGGGGCTCATGGGAATTGTAATCCATGGACATCTGGAGGGCCGCAGTTTGACTACCCTTGCCTACCCTTGGGAAGGTGATGACCTGCATTTCAAAGGAGCCCAAACATTTGGTGCAATCTAAACTACAAAGACGTGGGGGAGACTGGGGAGGACAGGCTACTCTATGGGAACCGAAAGCATATTACTGCTGTTTGTCCTTGAGGTGCCAAGCAGCTCAGGAACTGGAAAGCATCACAGGCAGGCAAAGCAGGACAGTTAACAAATCAATCACCATAAACATGGCGGAATTCTAGGGGATTCTGACACCATTGAGGAAGTCCAGGGTTGTTCCACACAGGCAGGCAATAGCGGTCTTTGGTTTTTGGAACACTTTCCCCTGCGAGGCTTGCCTGCAACCCCTCTTCTGCATTTTGAGTAAAATGTTTTATTATTATATATATGTGGGCTTTTGAGTTGAACTTCATTTCACCCATTTTTTGAACTCATTGCCTGCGTGTTGCTGTGTTGTCTAGTGTTGCGGGACTACTGCTGGTTTTGTCAGCAGTCTTGTGGCTTTCAATGGATGGTTCCTGTGATTTTTGTGGTTTTAATTGGCTTTTCTTTGTTAGCCATGTCTCAGTAGCAGTGAGGGGACTGAGCAGGGGTGGTAGTGGCAGGTAAGCTCTTGAAATTGCTCATGGGACACAGTCTGCACTTTTTGATGCATGTCTCGGTACAGTGTGTACTGTACTTTGGACATTAAGTGTGGTGTCCGACCTATTTATCTGTATCTATTATATTTATATACCGCCCTCCCCATGTTAATAACTTAACATGATCATAACAATAACATTAGAAAATAGAAATTGCAAGAGCCTCAGCTCAACTCTTACTAGGAGCCACTAGGTAAGGCCGATTAGTGTCAGTCGTAGTGTGAGGGGAGGGGGGCTAATAAAATCCCATAAAACAATGTAAAACCCCTAGGTAACCCTTCCTACGTAACCTGCCAGTGCTTATGCAGAATGGCAGTGTGAATCTTGCTCTGGCTGTCCACCTCCCTTTGAGCTGGTGAACAGATACCAGAAGTGCATTGGTGCTACACCTTGCCGCTTTTGGACTGCACCTGAACCAGCTGGATCATCCCAGAGGTACAGGTTCATGGGTCCCTAACATGGGTACTAAGACGCCCCCCATTTTTCCTGACACTTGCCAAGTGTTTTAAACAAGTAGGTGGGATTTCCTGTCAACTAGACTTGGAAGAGGAACTGAAGGCAAGTTGCAGCAGCCATTTTGTGACTGGTTCCACTTCCTGTGGCATCCATTTTGGTGCTGTGCCCACCATGCTGTGTCAGAATTCCAAAAGTGGCTGCAGGATCAAAAGGTTGGTTCATGATGGCAAGTGTCAGAATTTGGCAGAAGCCATAACATAGTAATTTGTGCCCCCTACTCTTACATAAGAGACAATAAGGTCTATCGGAGACGACGGTAGGGTTGGGAATTGTTGTTGTTGAAAGGAAGGATTATGTAGGGGTTTTACATTGTTTTATGGGATTTTTATTAGATGGTTGTTACCTGCCATGAGTCACCTGGTGAAAGTGGCGGGATATAAAGTATAAATAAATTAAATAATTAACTCTTGGTACCTTATTAGCAACTGTGTGTTGATCAACACTTGACTCCTTTGCCCAAGGCTTAGAAACCAGTGAGGAGTAGCTCTCTATAGCAGGGGTAGTCAACCTGTGGCCCTCCAGATGTCCATGGACTACAATTCCCATGAGCCCCTGCCATCATTTGCTGGCAGGGGCTTATGGGAATTGTAGTCCATGGACATCTAGAAGACCACATGTTGACTACCCCTGCTGTATAGGACTGCGCTGAATGAGCTCTATGTCCGGTGACCCTGCCTTCAATCTATGACAGCAGTTCTGTCTTGTGTGGATATCTTCATATTATAGTAGAACTGCAAAGAGGATGAGCTACGTGTTGTCATGTAGTGGAAGCAGTTGTACGTTAAAATTTCTGTTTTGCAGGTACAAAAGGAAGCTCTTGATGAATGAGTTGGGAAGAGAGAGAAAGCTGTCTACAGGGAGGTAAGAGTAAAACTCATTTAAGATTTAACAAAATGCTCTCAAATGTGGTCTTGGGTGTCATGATGACTAATTACTGTTGTAATTTGATAACAAATGGTGGCTAGCACCCATTTCAAAATGTTCCTTTTTTTCCCCTTGAGGTTTCTAAATGGGAATGCCAAGTAAGTTGCACGTGTGTATCCTTGTAATGCTGCAAGTTTATCACAATAGGTGTGATAAATTTTGCCTACTTGAGTCTCTTCACTTCACTTGGAACACTAATCTTTTTACTTCTCTGAATCCAAACCTTTGGGTGGGAAGGGCGTAGGGAGTGCTTTAGCCCAACCACAAGTATTGTGTAAACATGAATGCTTGGGAGCTGTTGGGTAAGTCAGAAGCCTTCATCTTTCTTTGGCAGCTGTGGTTCTTTGAGCATGGCATGCTTCTCGGTGCCTTGCTCCATAACTGTTGAACTGCTGTTAATTATGTGCTTCTGGGAGGCAGTTGATTTTAATGTTTTTAAACACTAATTTCACAATATATTTTAAAGTGTTAGCTGCCTTGCAGGCCTTTGCACACATCCCAATTCAGATTAAAATGTGATATTGCTGCCCGAGGATGTAGTGACAGCCTCAAGAATGAACAGTTTTAAAGGGGGTTTCGAATGCAGATTTATGGAGAACAAGTTTGCCCATGGCCACTAGCCAGGGGAACCTGCATATTCAGGGGCACTAATTATCTGAACCCCAGAGCCAGTAGGCCTCGGCCTCTTCCCTGTGGTTGGCTGTCTAGAGGAACTAGTTGGCCCCTGTGTGACACAGGGACTCACTGGATTACTGGGCTGATCCAGCTGGACCCTTCTGATGTTCTTATGAAGTCCTTGGCTTCGGTGCCCTGTTGTTGGCCTTTTACAGGAACCGGTTGGCCACTGCTTGAGAAGACAGGATGCTGGACTAGATGGACCACTGGCCTGATCCAGGAGGGCTTTTCTTATGTTTCTGTCTTGGTTACCTACAAACATATTGACAGTTTGGAAGTATGGGGTGGTTCTCATGAGAAAATAACGGCTGTGGACATACTGAATGCAAAACATACAGTGGTGCGGCTGCTGGGGGTTCCCTCGGGCGCCGGTCTGACGCTGCGAGAGGCGCTTCGCGCCTCTCACCGCGTCAGACCGGCAGGGAGGGAAGCCCCAGCAGCAGCAGAATCTTCTTGGCATGGAGTCCAGTCTTTGTTAATATGCTATGATTTCCTGAAGCTATAAGCTAAACATTCAAATGAATGTACTGTGTTTTTAGCTCTGATTCCAAGGAGTCCACAGGTGCCATTGAACTTGAGACTGATGAGGTTGTTTTAATGAGGAGACAGAAGCAAATAAATTACGGGAAGAACACGCTGGCATACGACAGATACATTCGAGAAGTTCCAAAGTGAGTTATATAAATTTATTAGTATCAAAACTGTTTTTTAAAATGGGCTTTGAAAGGATGGCAGGCAGCAGGGCACTCTCTGAGCGCTGTTTGTAGGGCATTCAGCTCCTGCACCCCCAGGTTTCTGGAGGCCGGGAGGTGGCTGGAAGGAGGAGAGGTGGTTTTTATATGCCGCTTTTCTCTACCCGAAGGAGTCTCCAAGCGGCTTACATTCGCCTTCCCTTTCCCCTCAATGGACACCCTGTGAGGGAGGTGAGGCTGAGAGAGCCCTGATATTACTGCTCGGTCAGAACAGACTTATCAGTGCTGTGGCCAGCCCAAGGACACCCAGCTGGCTGCATGTGGAGGAGTGCGGAATCAAACCCGGCTCACCAGATTTAGAAGTCCTCACTCATAACTTCTGCGCCCATCCAGGCAGAAAGGAGCACCACCACAAGCCCTTCTGCTGAGGTGGAGACCCGCAGACCCAGTGCCGCCCCCCCCCCCCCCCCGCTACTTGGAAGCCAGCAGGGGTAACAGAAGAATGTCAAGCTTGGGTATAAAGGAGCACAGCTGCAGGCCTAGCTCTCCCCTGGTTGCCTGGGGAACAGAAGATGCCCAGCTGGGCAAGAAGCAGTGCCACAGCAGCCCCTCTGGCTGCAAAGAGTTATTGTCGGTGGGCTCTTCAGCCTGCTCAGGAGGAGGAGGGCGAGTAGGAGAATGGGGAAGCCTCCGATTGGCCCTCTGGGGGAATGCCGTGTTCCTAGTGGGGACATATCCCTTACTGATGGCCAATTGGGTAGGGTGTGTGTCGTTCACAAAGCAGCTCAACATTATCTTGGCTAAAGATTAGGGGCATGGGTGATATTTTTACAACTTTATTTTTCAGATCTCACTGACAGCAAATCTCAGTGAAGGATTCATTTCACAATGTGTTCTATTTTTTGTGTTCTGTTCTTTATGGAATTGAAGACAACATTTTTCTCAGCGCTAAGATCATGAAGTCTTTATGTGCAGTACTTGCTTTCCTTTCACATCTAAACTACTTGTATTAATTTAACAACATGAAGTATGTCACTTAACTGCAAATTGTTGCACTCTATGCAAGAGTGGCACACATACCATCTGAAAAGGTGGGAAATATTAACTTGAGGATGGAAGATAAATTGGAGTGAACAAAGAAACAAAACATCCTCATACAGTCACAGTAGGAGTTAGGATTTTTATATTAAGAGTAGTGGACTTCACACGCAGCCAGATTTTGGGCTAGTCATGGTTCTTTTAAGGCTGTTGTCATGGAGCAGTTCTCTTAGAGTCTTCTCAGCCCCACCTATCTCACAGGGTGTCTGGTGTGGAGAGAAGATAATATAAATATATATATGGAAATAATAGAAATAATTGAGTTGGAAGGGACCTTCACAGTCATCTTATTCCAACCCTGCACAATGCAGGAACCAACAACTACTTGCCTACCCACAGTGATCCCCATTTCATGCCCAAGTGATCTCCCCCCCCCCCCCCCCCGAATCTCCAGAATCCAGTCTGGCCTGGAGGAAATATACCTACTATCCCACACTGGTTATCAGCAGTAACCTGGGTATGTAAGGAAGGGCCACAAGAGACAAACACTGGCACATCCCTTCCTGCCCATCCACTCACTATCTGCCTAAGTTCATCAAATCAGCATTTCTGTCAGAGCCTTAGTTTAAAAACTTCTAAAGAAGGAGAGCCCACCACATCCCAAGGGAGCCTGTTCCATCGAGGAACTGCTCTGTCAGGAACTACTTCCAGATGTTTAGCTGAAAATTCTTTAGAATTAATTTCAACCTATTGGTTGTGATCCAACCCTCCAGGGCAGCAGAAAACAACGCTGCTCCATCCTCTGTATGATAGCCTTTCAGCTACGTGAAGATAGCTATCATATCACCTCTTAGTCATCTTTTTCCTAGGTTAAACAGGCCAAGCTACCACAACCTTTCCTTATACATCTTGGTCTCCAAACCCCTCACCATCTTTGTAGTCCTTCTCTGGACATGCTCAAGTTTCTCTACATCTTTCTTCAGTTGGGGTGCCCAAAACTGAACACTCCAAGTGAGATCTAGCCAGATCAGAGTAAAGCGGTAGCCTAACCTCATGGCTATATTAAAAATAGCTAAAATTATATATTTATTCCTAAGTGTGGCATGGAAGGGTCTGTTCAAAACTGGTTTTATTTGTGTCCCAAAGGAGCTCACGAGTTCCAGGAGTCCACCCGAGGACTCCCAACAAATTCAAGAAATACAGCCGGAGATCTTGGGACCAACAAGTCAGACTTTGGAAGGTGGCGTTGCATTTTTGGGACCCTCCTGCTGAAGAAGACTGAAACACGCAAGTAATGTGAGTATTAAAAGCTGTCTTGCGGGATTGCTAACGCGATTTAAAAAATACAATTTGGAAATTATTCAAAAATTCACTTGTAATGTTTTGTCTTTAAAGTAGCCCAGTTTAAGATGTTCCTGCTCAAATAATTTTAAAGCAGAGCTTGGCTTAAAGGCCAGATGGCAAGTTGAGCTGTACAATAAAATGATGTAAAAATGTTAATTATTTATTATAGTGCTCAATTAAAACAGAATAAAAACTATACAGAAGAAGAAAAAGAAGAGTTGGTTCTTGTATGCCACTTTTCCCTACCCGAAGGAGGCTCAAAGCAGCAGTCGCCTTCCCATTCCTCTCCCCACAACAGACACCCTGTGGGGTGGGTGAGGCTGAGAGAGCCCTGATATCACTGCCCGGTCAGAACAATTTTATCAGTGCCGTGGGGAGCCCAAGGTCACCCAGCTGGTTGCATGTGGGGGAGTGCAGAATCGAACCTGCCTCGCCAGATTAGAAGTCTGCACTCCTAACCACTACACCAAACAGAACTAACAGCACATAAGACCAAATGCGTTTCGACCCTACTGGGTCTTCCTCAGTGGTAAGAACTGTGACAATACACTATATAAAATATCTAAACACTAGTAAATAAGCCCGCTGCAGGCAAAATGCAGCGGGCGCTAGCAGGACGCGCGAAGAGGGCGGCGGGGCTGTGCGGCCCTGCCTGGCAAGGCCGGGGGCGTCCTGTGGACCTGGTGGCTACCTGGGGTGGCGTCGCAGGAGCTGGGCGGCTGGTGCTCCGTGGGGCAGAGCGGAGCTTCCGGCTGCAGTTCCCAAGGTTCCTTTGGCGGCGGCTGCTGGCTGGTTGCGCTGGGGGGGGGGCGAAGTGTTGGCGGCAGCGGCAGGCGGCACCCTGAGGTCTAAAAAAAAACTAGTTTACAAGCAGGGATCTGAAGGCAACTTCCATAAGCTAAGCAAGTCTGGCTGGTGGAAAGAGAACGATTGGATATGAAGCCAGCAAATAAGGAAATGTGCCTTTCTGTAAAACATTTAAACCGTGTTTTAAAGTTTATGGTTACATTTGTTCCCTGAAGTAGCGTAAACTGTCTGCACTTGATGGAGCAGAATCGTTCTCTCTTGCCCCAGAGGGACAGAGCAGAACGAATGGGATGAAATTAATTCAAAAGAAATCTTATCTCAACATCCGGAAGAAGTTCCTGACAATTAGAGTGGTTTCTCAGTGGAGCAGGCTTCCTCGGGAAGTGGTGGGTTCTCCATCTTTGGAAATTTTTAAACAGAGGCTGGATAGCCATCTGACGGAGAGGCTGATTCTGAAAAGGCTTAAAGGGGTGGCAGGTTACAGTGGATGAGCGATTGGGATGTGAGTGTCCTGCATAGTGCAGGGGGTTGGACTAGATGACCCAGGAGGTCCCTTCCCACTATTATTCTATGATTAGGATATATCATGGGCTATTTAAGCACTTTTGCATTTTTACAAGACTTGAAGAACGTGGGCTTTGTAGTGAATCAACATCACATTAAAGTGTGAGCTTTTTAAAGCTTTGGGGATTTTTCTTTTGGGCCAACATGAATGCAATTAACAAACCAGGCTTTAAATCTCTGGACGTTTTGCTATAACTAGCAAAAAACTTAATTGATGGTTAAATGACATACAACTCCAAAGTGGCCAGATAGACAATATTTGATTTCCAATTGTGACTTTAACTGTAGGCACTATAGTGTGAAGACAAACTATAGAATCATTTACAATACACCATAGGGGCACAGAATACATCATGGAGTTGTTAAAAATTAATCTCCTTGTAATATAATTAGTGCACACAACAGTTTGGTCAGCCTGATGTGCAAGAACAATGTTAATAGCTGTGTATGACATACTTTCTGAAACAATTTCACTACGTGTGCTCCCACATAGAATAATGGTCGGAAGGGACCATCAGGGTCATCTAGTCCAACCTCCTGCAGAATGCAGGAAATTCACAACTACCTGCCCACCCACAGTGACCCCAATTCCATGCCCAGATGATGCCCCCACATCCCAAAAAACACATAATCCCTGGCCAGTTTAGCCTGGAGGAAATTCACCTCCAAAGTGGCAATTGGCATTTTCCTGGGTGTGCAAGAAAGGGCCAGAGGGAGCCAAGCACTGACCCAATCCCTCCTGCCCACCCTCTCACAATTTGCCTAAGTTCATAGAATCAGCATTTCTGTCACATGGCTATCCAGCCTCTGCTTAAAAACATCTGAGGAAGGAGAACCCACCACCTCCCGAAGAAGCCTGTTCCACTCAGGAACTGCTTTAACTGTGAGGAACTTCTGGATGTTTAGACAAAAATTTGTTTGAATTAATTTCATCCCATTGGTTCTGGTCTGCCCCTCTGGGGCAACAGAAATCCACTCTGCTCTATCTTCAGTGTGACAGACCTTCCAGTATTTGAAGATGGCTATCATATCTCCTTTTAGTGGCCACAAACATCTGTTTGTGGTGTTATTTCTTTCTGCATGTGAATTTGCTGCTGCTCAGCCATTTTATCAACTGCTTTAATCAAAGTTTAGCTATACCTATTGCCTAGTTACTTACGCATCTTGACTCCAATTAGACCTTTCTGGCAACTTTCAACCCCTCTGGTGAAGCCTGTTTCAGTGTTTCACTATATCTGAAGAAGTGTCCATGTACACAAACCTACCCCCAGAATTAAACTATTTTCTTTGTAGTGCCACTGGACTAAAACTTTGTTGTTGTTAATTGCTAGTTGCGAAGTTGTGTCCGACCCATCACGACCCCATGGACAATGATCATCCAGGCTTTCCTGTCCTCTACCATTCCACGAAGTCCATTTAAGCTTGCACCTACTGATTCAGTGACTCCAGCCAGCAACCTCATTCTCTGTCGTCCCCTTCTTCTTTTGCCCTCAATCGCTCCCAGCATTAGGCTCTTCTCCAGGGAGTCCTTCCTTCTCATGAGGTGGCCAAAGTATTTGAGTTTCATCTTCAGGATCTGGCCTTCTAAGGAGCAGTCCGGGCTCCTTAGCAGTCCTCTAGGACTGACCGGTTTGTTCGCCTTGCAGTCCAAGGGACTCGCAAGAGTCTTCTCCAGCACCAGAGTTCAAAAGCCTGAATTCTTTGACGCTCAGCCTTCCTTATGGTCCAACTTTCACAGCCATACATTGCAACTGGGAAGACAATAGCCTTAACTAGACACTTTTGTTGGCAGGATAATGTCTCCGCTTTTTAGGATGCTGTCTAGATTTGTCATAGCTTTCCTCCCCAGGAGCAAGCGTCTTTTAATTTCTTTGTTGCAGTCCCCATCTGCAGTGATCTTGGATCCCAGGAAAATAAAATCTGTCACTGCTTCCATTTCTTCCCCATCTATTTGCCAGGAGAAACTTTGTTACTTTGATCCATGTTCAGCTTATTAGTCATTTTCACAAAATACCTAAATAATATGGACAACTGATCCATATGCTTTGGTATCTGTTCCAAGGGTCAGGACACATTTGGACACATTTAAATGTTGCTGTCTGAGAAACTGATAGCCTGTTTCTCCTCAAGCAACTGATGCTTCACTGCCCCACTGAGACTTGATTGCAGAATCAAAATGAGTATGTATGTTTGTTCTGAAGAACGGAAGCAGTTTGTCGATGAAATACTCTTCCTTCTATATTCTGAAGCCATTTATCTAAATTGCTAATTGCATATTCTGGAATGTTTTATTTTTGCAGAGTCCTCTGTTTTTAGTGATGTGGAAACCGCCCTCTCTACAAAGTAATTCTGCTGGGTCTCACCGGACAGCAGTATATGCAGCTTGAATCTTGTGACTGTCGCCGAAAAGTTACAAACTCGCCCGTCTGTAGGCACGTCCGTCTTTGTGGAACGTAGACCCTTGTCCGACTTTCAAGATGCTTCCATGCTAGGCTCCAGTTCGTGTTTTACTGCAACAGACTTCTTATGACTCCCCCCTCCACTCCTTGACTGCCAAGTTTTGTGGAAACATCATTTAGCTGAATGCAGCCTTTTGGACAAGTGACAGTTTCCAGGGTTCAATTTTAGTTGTTCTGGTTAAAAAGATAAGCTAGCGTCAGCTGTTGTAGAATTGTGTCTGAACATTCTGTTGGTGTCTTAAAAGTTTTAAAATAATTGCTGTATATCTAGTGTGTTGGCAACGAAAAACTTCTTATATTAAACACCAATTTATTAATCCTAGTTTCTTGCATTTTTATTGTATGTTACACTATGCAGCTCAAATTGGCTACATACTCACTTTTTCGCTAGCGTTCTGCTGGGCTTCCTCAAGTAGGCTATCGGCCCTTGAGGATGATGGCTCATGAATTGGTATATAAGCAAAAGGAGATCTCCATCAGGAGAACCGCAAGAATCAGAAGGGCTTTAATGCACAAGAATTCTAAGTGGACTCATGTGGAGGTCAGGAGGAGGTGGCAACCTCCTTCAGAACTGTGTTTTCCAAGGCAGTTCTGGGTCAAAGTTAGATCAAAGGACTGGTGGGACAATTATGTGTTTTGCAACTGGAGTGATGACCAATGGATTCAGGTCAACGTTTATGGAGATCGTAGAGGTTCTCCGGGGCTGCATGGAATGTTGGAGTACCGGCATGAGGATCCCCGTTCCTGTAGAGAAGAGTGTCGTGGCTGCCCTGTGGTACCTTGCAACCCCAAACTTCTTTAGGACCGTTGCCCAACAGTTTGGCTTGGGCGTTTCAACAGTGGGCGAGATCGTCGAGTTCTGCTTTGCCGGCAGAGCTCTACAGCAAGGTGTTGTGCCTAGGAGACCGGCTTGGAGAGGTAGGTCGCTCTGGGATTTTTAAGAGGGGTGATGTTTTCTGCCAGCAATGTGTTAAGTACCTTTGAAAGCCAACCTTATGTAGCCGATAAGTCAATTGTGCCTAAAAATAATGTTTTTTCCCTAGTTTAACAGTGCGGCAATGATTATCCCCCCCCCCATATGAATTTATTCCCCCCCCCCCCGAGCATGGATGGATTCGGGAGGCTTGGATTCCCCCTCTGTTTTGCCACAGTGGATGGCACACACATCCCTATCAGAGCACCGGAGGGCAGCATTAAGGAATACGGGAACAGAAAGGAGTTCTGCTCCGTTCTCCTTCAGGGGACAGTCGACTACACAGGGAGGTTTATTGATGCCGAGGTTGGGTGGAGTGGAAGAAGGCATGATGATCTGGTATTTCATGAATCCAACCTGAGGCGTGCTATGGACGAAGGGGCCTTTGTTCCAGGAAACCCTACGGTGACAATCGAGGGTGCAGTTATTATGACAACCCCCCCCCCCGTTAAGTCCACATGCAGTAGCCACACCCATGAGTCAGTGCATCCTGTTGTAACATGAAAAGATGCATGAAGACCATATTAACGAATACATAAAATGCTTTCTGCCACGCTTACCTGCTGGCCTTTCCATTTGGGTGAACAGTCTCCTGGGTGCACGTGGCTGTGTTTGCTGAGTCCCAGGAACACAATCTGCTGGTTTAAAGGATGTTTTTAAATAAAGATGAAGTCATTTTTGTCTAAGAACTCAACAATTTAGGTCATCCACCTCCCAGTGACTTTGGTGATCACACAAGGGCTAATCCGAGTCTTTCCTCCCAAGTAAACAAAAGAAAATACCCACCTATTTGTGTTGAGGCTCCAGAGTCACTCTCTAGGTCCTGATCCAGGGCATTGGATTCCATTGGGGAAACAGCCTGTGGGCCATCAGAAAGGTCTCTCCCCCCCCCCCATCCAAGCACATATGCTTGGAAGCATGGCTCGTTTCTATGTGCATGGGGAAGCATGACCCTGGACAGGCAGAGGACGAAGTTGAACTTGGGAAATCGTTGCAACGAATTAACGTTCTCCATCTGCCAATATATGCCTAAGAAATGGCTAAACCCAGCAGCAAAAGAAGGAAGCTTACCCGAGGCGAGGGCCATTTGGGGAAAAAAACTCTCCTCCTCTCTGTGGATAAGAGCAAGGAGTTACCAGTTCTGTTCCCCCTCGCTGTTGCGGAACTGCCTGCTGGATCCTCCTGGTGGATGGGTCCCTCTTCTGGATCGTCCTCCTGAGAAGGCTCCATTCATGCGGGGGCAGGCCTCCTGACCACCTTCAGGCTTCTTCCTACCCGCTTCAGCCTCCTGTTGCCCTCTCCCTCCCTGTACAGTGCATGCTGCACTTCATAAAACAGGCAGGTTACTTTTCCCGCCCTGGGTTTCTTGCTGTGGGCTATGCAGCGCATGTATTCTGCGCGCATGGTCTTGGTTTTAGACCAGTCCTTTGGTGGCCAAGCTCTCTCGTCTTCATTGCCACCTGCTCAAATACTTCCCTGTTACGATGGGAAGATCTGAATGAGTCCTGAATTCTTTCCTCCGAGAAAATGGCCATTAGATCCCGGATCTCAGACTCCCTCCAAGTGGGTCCTCTGCCGCTGCCCTGAACGGATGAGGATCGCGATGCAGTATCCATCTTGATTTGGCTGCTGCTGGAGGGAGATGGAGGCGCAAAGGAGTGTCCAAGCCTTGATTCTTTCTTCCCGCTCAAGGAAAGAAGGCGGGATTGTGGGCTCCTGATTGGTTTGCAGCCCCTCTGGGAGTTGATTGGAGTTCTGCCTTGATTGGAGTTCTCGTGTCATGTGATTTGTTCGAAAATCCCGCGTGAGGGAAACCGCGAAGCCGAAGCTACACGCCGAGATCTACAAAATGGCCGTGCACACGCATCTAACAGTGGCGTCTGGATCAGAAGCATCCAGTTGCTGCTCATGAGGCTGCTCAATGAGGCTCCAGAAAAAACTTGCAAGCCTTGGAAGTGCTATTCTTCTTACAAATTTATTGAGGATGATTACGTGTTGTGGATTATTGGTGGTCCTTTCACACAGGTGTTTCTCTATATTTGGATTGTCCATCTCCGGGGGTCCTGGAGATCTCCCAGAATTACAATAGATCTTTCCCCCAGAGAAAATAGCTGCTTTTGAGAGAGGATTCCTGCTTTGGAGAGTGGATTCCGTGTCCCCTCCAAACCCCACCCTCCCCAAGGATCCACCCACCAAATCAGAGCTGGAAACCTTACTTAGCAATGGCCCATCAGCTCATGCAAAGGGGTGTGTGGAGAAGAAGCTGTTGAATTCACTTGCCAGTCTAAACGGGAAATGGGCCAGGGTGTTGCCAAAACGACTCATATCTGGGCTTTTCTACTGCTACTGAAAGCATCTTTCCGTTAGCAAAGAGAAGACACTTGTTTTGTGTGGTATTCTTTCTCAAGCTCTGGACCTTTGTATATATCACGGCTGAGATGCTGACCAGTATGCAAAGACAAAGAAGGGGAACATGCTTCTTAGACAAGAAATTGACAGGAAACGAACCAAGGACAAATAGCGGTGCGACAGAAAGGAAATAAAGGGATTTGTGACATGCCAAACTTTCTCTCCCTCACTCGAGGGGATCCCATGAAATTGATGGGCAGTAGGTTCAGGAGGGACAAAAGGAAGCACAACTTTACACAGAGTGGGGCTGAAATGTGGATACGCTGCCCAGGGATGTAAGTGATGAGCACAGTAGTCAACAGCTTCATGGAGGAGACATCTGTCAGTGGCTACTAGCCAAGGTGACTGAGGGGAACCTCTTTGTTCAGGAGCACTTCCAGAGCCAGGAGGCGACCCGAGGGGAAGGCCTCGGTCTCTATGCCATTTGGTTGGCCGTCGAGGTCAGCCGCTGGGTGAGACGGGATGCTGGACTAGAGGGACCACTGGTCAGATCCAGCAGGGCTCTTCTGAGGGTCTTGTGTACTCAGGAAAGAAATAAAAGGGGAGAATTGGAGACATCCAAGTCTGCTTCCTGAAGGCAGCGGGGCAGCTCTAGAGGAGCACAGCAGAAAGGGATGGAAAAGTCAAGAGGCCAGTGTCCAGTTGGCTGACCGGATTCCCCTCCATGGGGGGAACTCTACACATGCGCGGAGGATGGGACCATCTCTGGGGAGGGGAGAGACGGCTCCCAGGCCATTTGCCAGATGAAGGAGTCTCTGCCAGCAACGAGGCAGCAGGAGCCTCCCTCATCAGGTGAAGGGCTTGAGAAAGGAATGAGCAGAACAACAGGGGAAAGGGGAACAAGAAAAAGGGAACTTGGCAGATGCTGGGAAAGAGAAGGACTGTGGAAACAGGTCTGGCAGAACCTGGGAGAGAGGAGACTATCATAACAGGTCTGGCGGATGCTGAGGGAGAGACTCTCAGGTTTTTGGAAATACCAGCTTACCTGTCAACCAAAGGTGGGGAGAGACATGAAAGCCCTATTTTTTCACCCCTTGAAGAGGTGGCTTCTACAGTCATCAGAGAGCACAATGGTTCCCTTTCTTCAAGCCGCTCTAGGGATAAGGTTAAGGGACACTCTTATTCCACTCCACCCCTTGGGACAACTGTTGTACTTAACAAACCTGCTTCAGTAAATCCGTTGAATCTATCTTGGGTCTGGGAAATCTCCTTTACATAGAATCATAGAGTTGGAAGGGGCCATACAGGCCATCTAGTCCAACCCCCTGCTCAACGCAGGATCAGCCCTAAGCATCTTAAAGCATCCAAGAAAAGTGTGTATCCAAAGAACTGTTTGCCTGAAGGTGCCGACCTGGAGGGCAAGCCCCACTCCTCACAACGGCAGCTTGGCAGCTCTGGAGGAGCACAGCAGAAAGGGATTGAAAAGTATGGAATAGCCCTCATTGTCCCTTCTCCATTCCAAACATGGGAACCACCCAAGCCTAAGACAAACTCAGGTTTTCAGGGGGAAAAAAGGTCTTTAAACAAAATTAGGGGCACGCAAACAAAAACCTAAATGCTAACCCTGCCCTTTGCACATGCACAGGCGTACTGGGGGGAAGGAAAGTCCAGGTGACCTTTTGTATGGCCAGTCCAGAGGGATCCCCCAATGGCACCCAACGTCAACTAGTAGCAAGCACTGCAGGGGGCCAGACTACAGGGACCAACTCCCTTGCAGGAAACAACTGCGTTGGTGTTGGCAGAGCTTAATACGCAAGGAGAGGTGAGATGCCAAAAGGCTGGAAAGAATAAAAAACTTTAATTGAGAAGAGAAACAAACTTGGTATGGAAAGGTGAAGGAGGAGAGAGAGTCCTAACTGTCTAACTGTTCCATCCTGTGTTCATTCACTTTATTCAGGAGGCAAGCAGGGAGGAAGTATACCCAAATGATAGCCAAGTTGCCAAATTAGGGATCTTTTGCCCATCCCCAATGAAACACACTGAGAGGAAAACCCTTTAATAGTTTTAATGCAAAAGAAATATAGACACACAGGTGTTTCCAAATCTGTGTGGAGAACAATAAAATTACATGAAATTAAATCACTTCCCATTGGGGGCGGGGAAAGGTGATGCCCTTACGGGTCAAGCCAATAATCTGGGGTCTCTGCCCCCCTTGGACATCACACAGGACCACCCTGCAGCCACCAAAGCAGCCCTCCCAAAAGTTGCCAACAGGTTCTGAAAAGCTGCTTCCATTATTTTCCCATCCCACCCAATGGTCTACATCAGAGGTAGTCAACCTGTGGTCCTCCAGATGTCCATAGACTACAGTTCCCATGAGCCCCTGCCAGCAAATGCTAGACTGGAGTGTTAGACTGGATGGGTCATTGGCCTGACCCAACACAGCTTCTCTTGTGTTCTTAAGTCTCACTCATGCCTGCCAGATGTACAGGCCACAAGCACTGTGGTGCCACCGTGTTCAGAGGTACCCTCTTCTCAACCCACTGCTTGAAATCAGTGGCCTTAGGAGGACACTCTGCTTAGGGTAGCATTACTGAGCGCTTATTCTATTTTAAAAACCTGGCGTCTACAACACCAAGGTTTAAATGAGGGAATCCAAGAGGACCCTCCACCCCTATCTTGTTGGATGGCTTGGAGACTGGAAAGAGAGCAGATTTCTCTCCACATACCCTCTCCCAAATAACCTGCCTCTCTCCATTGACATCAGAACCCTCAAACATCATTTAGTGTTCAAAGCATCAGTTTTCCTCAGGGGACTTGATGCCTGTAGACTGGAGATAGACTGTCATTCCAGGAGATCCCCAGGCCTCACCAGGAGGCTAGCAATCCTACTCAGGAGGGGCCTGGAACTCTCCTGGAATCAACCATGTATCCGTGTCTCACCTGTCCCACAGTAGAACGCCAAAATGGAAGTAGAGACAGACCAGTAGTGGGATCGGGATCTCCATTCAAGCCTGAAGGAGTCCCAAGTCTGTGGGACAAAAAAAATTCTGTGGGAAGCAATCCGTCATGAAATCAAAACTTCTCACAAGGAAAGAAGCAACATCTGTCGCTAGAAGAAGAAGAAAAAGAGTTGGTTCTTATATACCACTTTTCTCTACACACAAAAAAGTCTCAAAGCAGTTTACAGTCGCCTTCCCTTTCCTTTCCCCAAAACAGACACCCTGTAAGGTAGGTGAGCCCAGATATTCCTGCTGGGTCAGAACTGCTGTATCGCCAGATTAGAATTCTGTGCCCCCAACCACTACACCAAGCCCACTGAATTCCGTGGTGGTTGAGGGTCACTTGGCAACCACACCAGAACTGCCAAACATTCTAAGCCTTGATTGAGGCAGGACTAGACTGGAGGGCTGAAACAGTCCCAGATCATTGATCCCCTGATGCAGGAGGCCTCACCAATGAAAGGACCAGGAGCAACTTGTGGAGACTCACCACTGACAAGACCGAACCGGACTTTGCAGTGGTGGCTCAAGCCTAATCCAGTAGAGGCAGCCCCTGCCACACGACACGGACCTGCCCTGAGCTGGTGGCCACAATGCAACCGAGTCAGCCTTTTTCTGGGGAAACCATGAGGGGAACCCCTAAAAGTAAGTTGGCTGGTGAACAGGGAATAAGTATATAGCTGTGGATATGAGCTCAAACTGGATTTCAGTATATTGGGCTGCAGGTTTAGATAATTGTTTGATTATTGCTCCTACAACTCATGTTGTGGACATCATTTAAACACAGCTAGACGGCTAATTATTTCTAGAAAGCTAATTTTTCCTGTGGCCACATATAGCAAATTATTGAAAGGGACTTTTGAGAAATAACACCGGAATAGTACAATACTAAGCAGGGTTACAGTCTTTTAAGCCCACTGCAAAGGGTTTAGAAAGGTGTAAGTCTGCCTAGAATTCCACTGTCAAGGTTCAGTACGATAAAGGAGTACATCGATAGATTCTACAATGGCTTTTTAACGTGCGTTTTCATAAAGGCGAGGTTATATTTCTGGCCCAAGGGATTCCTGGCCCACGAGAGACCTTTTCGATCCTGGCCCCAACTTGATGGAATGAGTTCCCAGAACAGCTGAGGGCCCTGCAGTACCTGTAAAACGTATCTTTTCCCCAGGTTGAGGCTGGGGCATGGAAGATCGAGGGGCCCCTCCACACCTAAGAACTACCTTGAAGATCAATCAGAAGAAAGTATCTGGAAAAGTCAGCACCCCTGGGAGTTTGGGCCCGAAGGCCCTGGCGGGGAGGGGTACTGAGGGAGGATATAATGAGGGTTTTATTTCTTTGCCACTGGAGTGTGCTGATTTTTAATGTTTTAATTTATGTGTGGATTTTATCTTTTATTGTAACTCGCTATGAGATGGTTTTCGAGAGTGGTGGGTAAAAATTCTAAATGCACGTGTAAATGTACGTACATAAAATATAATACGTTGTCTTGAGTTCCACGAGGCAAAAAGGTCGCTTACAAATGTGTTAAATAAATAGAAAAATCAAACAGGGGCAGTTCAGGAAGGAGAGAAAGGAAATATCAGGGAAGGCAGGGGGAGTCAGTGGCAAAGAGAATGGGGGGGGGGGGAGATCTCTGCCAACCCATGAAAGTCGAAGGGTAGAAATGACAAAAGATGTGTGAGTAAAATGACAAAAGATGTGTGAGTTTCAAAAATGCGACTTGAAATTGAGGTCTCTCCTCCTAGGGAAGAGGGAGAAAACACTGAGGTTACTGCCTGGCACACAACAGCTGGGTATGTGTGAAGGGGAAGGAGTGTGTGTGTGTGTGTGTGTGGGGGTAAGCTTGAGTGCTGGTCCATTCAGATGAGGAAAAAGAGTTGGTTCTTATATGCCGCTTTTCTCTATCCGAAGGAGTCTCAAAGCAACTTCCATTCACCTTCACCTTCCTCTCCCCACAACAGACACCCTGTGAGGGAGGTGAGCCTGAGAGAGCCCTGATATTACTGGAGAAGAAGAAGAAGAGTTGGTTCTTATATGCTGCTTTTGTCTACCCAAAGGAGTCTCAAAGTGGCTTCCCTTTCCTCTTCCCATGACAGACACCCTGTGAGGGAGGTGAGATATTACTGCTCAGCAAGAACAGCTTTCTCAGTGCCATTCTCAGCAGCTTTTATTTTTTTAAACCCTCAGTCATTATGAATTCCATCCTTAGGGTCCATTCTCTCTATTTTCGCACTGCTTCCTTCCCTGAGGGCCTGGAATCCAGTCAGTACTAACTCTGGTTTATGTAGATTAAGATGCAAAGCTTCCCTCTCCTCCCGACGCACGGTTTGGATTGTGATTCTGTTCCTAGTTCAGCCAGGAACCAAACTGCATTTCCCTGGTTGGTGCCCTTGCCTAGGGGATGGACTGAATGGGGGCGTAAGTGGTGTGAATGGAGTGGGATGAATGGTGTGTGCGTGTGTGTGTGAGGAGGTTCTCTCTTTGTTGAGGGATGAAGCGTAAGTAGTGCACAAGTTGGAAAAAACGGATGCGGGTCTACAGCCGCCAGTTGATGCTGGCCAACTAGATGCCCCACGAGGTCCCTTCCAACTGTATTATTCTATGATTCTATGATCCCCAGACCCAGAGAAGTCAGACTGGCATCCACCAGAGCCAGGGTGTTCTCTGCCTTGGCACGGGCCTGGTGGAACACTCTTCCAGGTGAGATGAGTGAGGGCCCTGCGAGACTTAAAGCAATCTAGTGCTTTAAGTTTGGCATTTCAATGTTTTAATCTTCTCATTGTATTGACTGTGTTGTGAGCTGCCCTGAACCCTCAGGGAAGGACAGCATAAACTTTGGACAAAACCTCTGGCCAGGAGCTGTAGCTTCATAGAATCATAGAATAATAGAGTTGGAAGGGACCTCCTGGGTCATCTAGTCCAACCCCCTGCACTATGCAGGACACTCACATCCCAATCGCTCATCTACTGTAACCTGCCACCCCCTTGAGCCTTCACAGAATTAGCCTCTATGTCAGATGGCTATCTAGCGTCTGTTTAAAAATCTCCAAAGATGGAGAACCCACCACCTCCCGAGGAAGCCTGTTCCACTGAGAAACCGTTCTGTCAGGAACTTCTTCCTGATGTTTGGACGGAATTTCATTTGAATTAATTTCATCCCATTTGTTCTGGTCTGTCCCTCTGGAGCAAGAGAGAACAATTCTGCTCCATCCTCCATATGCCACGCTTTTAAATACTTGATGGTTATCAGATCCCCTCTCAGTCGTCTCCTCTCCAGGCTAAACAGACCAAGCTCCCCCAACCTTTCTTCATACGTCTTGGTCTGCAAACCCCTCACCATCTTTGTTGCCCTCCTCTGGACACGCTCCAGTTTGTCTACATCCCTCTTCAACGAGGGTGCCCCAAACTGAACATAGTGCTCCAAATGAGGCCAAACCAGAGCAGAGGACAGCGGTACCATCACCTCCCGCGATCTGGAAACGATACTCCGTTTGATACAGTTCAAAAGCACTCAGCTGTTCTTTGGTCCTTGACCTGAGCTGGGCCATCTTTCTATGTGTCCCCCCCTCCTGTCTCTTTATCTCACTGCTAATAGGACCTCTGATGCTGCTGCTAACCAGAGATTCTTCTAGCCCTAGCATTTTTCCTGACAAGCTACCTTTCTATACACAGGGTTTTGGGTTTTGCATTGTGGGGAGGCTTATCCATTACAGAAACACCCTGTGGTCTGAGTAACTGAAACACAAGCACAGACTGGAGCCTTCAGGGCTCTGCTGCTTCCATTCTGCTATATGGGCCACCCAGTCTTCGCCTGTGTTTGGTTTTTCAATGCAAGCTGGAGTGCGAGCCAGACCGAAATCTCTGACTCTCGCTGTTCCCTTGCTGACACTAGAGGGCGCCACACTCCAAGATTTGCAATGAACGCAAAAGGCAAACGGTGCTGCTTGGATTTGTGTGATTCTCCTTCTAGACGGATTAGCACCAAGTGTGTGGGAGGGGAGAGGTCTGAAAGGCGCAGCCTCTGCAACCTTGAAGCTCAGTGAGCTTCCAAGTAAAATACCCACTGACCCATCCTTTGTTATTCTGAAAGCCAGTGTAGTTAAGAAATTGATTTAGGTTGGTAGTCTAAGCAACAGAACAAATACACCAAAGGATAAATGTACACGAATCATAAAACTGAAAAACTTGCAGGACAACATCTCAACCTCAATGTCCCTCAGATAGCTGCGTGTGGAAGAGGAGTGGGGAAAGAAGAAGAAGTAGAAGAAGAAGAACAAGAGTTGGTACTTATATACCGCTTTTCTCTACCCGAAGGAGGCTCAAAGTGGCTTACATTCACCTTCCCTTTCCTCTCCCCACAACAGACCCCATGTGAGGGAGGTGAGGCTGAGGGAGCCCTGATATTCCTGCTGGGTCAGAACAGCTTTATCAGTGCTGTGGTGAGCCCAAGGGCACCCAGCTGGCTGCATGTGGGAGAGCGCGGAATCAAACAAGACTCGCCAGATTAGAAGTCCATACTTGTTACCACCATTGGTCATGGAGTGTTACACTGAAAGTCTCCCCCCAGCTCTTATTTCACCATCTTCTGGATGTATACTCTGAAGAAACTTTCACCCCATTTGGCCAGATACAGACATGCACACTCAAGGATCGCTGCATTCCTCCCCCAAGACATTGGCTTGTCTCAGATTTGATGAGATAATGCACAGGGCCTTCTCCAAGTTCTCCCTAAGCACATTCGTGAGAGGGTAAACCCAACAACAGGGCTGGGGTTTTGCGTATGATCGTGTCGAGATTGCTCTTGTGCAGTGTTTTTACCGCTGGTTACACTCAGGTGGCCCCAATTCTGGAATCAGGAAATGCTCTTAACCCAGGGGATGTCAAGGAGGACTGCCATATATATAGCTTCAAACCCGGTTCCCAGATGGTGTAGTCTTCCAGATAATCTTTATGTCGCTTGGGAGTTCCAGATTTTGGGAAGGGGGGATTTTTACACTCCCAACTTGTGTGGAGATGGACTTTATTCAGTAGAGACGTCAGGCTCTTCTTGAGGTGGCTTACCTAGTTAGGGGCCGAAGGTCATTTGGTGATTCTCTCTCTCTCTCTCTCTCTCTCTCTCTCTCTCTCTCTCTCTCTCTCAATGGTGGCTGGCTCTGAATAGAGAGGAGCCAGGAGATTTGGTTGGGGTGTGTGTGTCAGAGCCTAGGGAGGACACGATTTGGAGAGGTCCAGACCCCACCTGAAGGTCAGCAACCTTATTTGTGTGTGGCTGTATTTGAATTCACCAGGTCCAGAAACTAAGCTGAGTCAGCTATTGTTATTTATGAGCAGTGAGCTAAAGAGACAGAAGGGGGGGGGCACCTCCAGATTACAGCACTGCAACATACATTGCGGGCAGCCCCCCAAGCACGCAGTACTTTGGGACCCCACACTGGCTTCTGGTGCAAATTAGAATCATAGAATTATAGAATCATAGAGTTGGAAGGGGCCATACAGGCCATCTAGTCCAACCCCCTGCTCAATGCAGGATTAGCCCTAAGCATCTTAAAGCAACCAATCTTTGCTTGAAGACTGCCAGTGAGGGGGAGCTCACCACCTCCTTAGGCAGCCACTGCTGAACTACTCTGACTGTGAAAATTTTTTTCCTGATATCTAGCCTATATCGTTGTACTTGAAGTTTAAACCCATTACTGCGTGTCCTCTCCTCTGCAGCCAACAGAAACAGCATCCTGCCCTCCTCCAAGTGACAACCTTTCAAATACTTAAAGAGGGCTATCATGTCCCCTCTCAACCTCCTTTTCTCCAGGCTGAACATTCCCAAGTCCCTCAACCTATCTTCATAGGGCTTGGTCCCTTGGCCCCAGATCATCTTCGTCGCTCTCCTCTGTACCCTTTCAATTTTATCTACGTCCTTCTTGAAGTGAGGCCTCCAGAACTGCACACAGTACTCCAGGTGTGGTCTGACCAGTGCCGTATACAATGGGACTATGACATCTTGTGATTTTGATGTGATGCCTCTGTTGATATAGCCCAAAATGGCATTTGCCTTTTTTACCGCTGCATCACACTGCCTGCTCATGTTTAGTTTAACTCTGTATCTTCCGGAGTATTTGCCAGTCCTCCCAATTTGGTGTCATCTGCAAACTTGATGAGTAGTCCCTCCACCCCCTCATCTAGATCAGTGGTCCCCAACCTGCGGGCCGTGGCCCGGTGCCGGGCCGCGGCTCCCTCTTCCCGCCCCCCTCCACAGTAAAAAACTTCCCAGGCCGCAAGCTTGCGGCCCAGGAAGCTTCTTACTGCGGGAGGGCGGGGAGAGGGAATCAGGGCTAGGCCGCGCATTGCGCATGCGCGGCCCGTGCGGGCATGGCCCGATGCGCGGGTGCGGCCCGTGGGCGCGGCTGGTCCGTGCGGGCGCAGCCCGATGCCCTGCCGGTCCCCAGCCTCGGAAAGGTTGGGGACCACTGATCTAGATCATTAATAAATATGTTAAAAAGTACCGGGTCGAGCACCGAGCCCTGAGGTACCCCGCTACTCACCTCTATCCAGTCTGATGAAACACAATTGACAACAACTCTTTGAGTGCGGTTCTCTAACCAATTCCCTATCCACCTAACTATCTGAAAATCCAGATTGCAGTCCTTCAACTTATCCATCAGAACATCATGGGGAACCTTGTCAAAAGCTTTACTAAAATCCAAGTAAATGACATCAACCGAATTTCCCCGATCCAGCAAACCTGTTACTTGGTCAAAAAAGGAAACTAGGTTGGTCTGGCAGGACCTGTTGGAGACAAATCCATGCTGACTTCCTTGGATCACCAAATTGTCCTCCAGATGTTTGCAGATCGCTCCCTTTAATATCTGCTCCATTATCTTCCCCACAACAGAGGTCAGACTCACTGGTCTGTAGTTTCCCGGGTCATCCTTCCTCCCTTTTTTGAAGATCGGAATAACATTTGCTCTCTTCCAGTCCTCCGGGACATCTCCAGTCCTTAAAGAGGTTCCGAAGATGATGGACAAGGGCTGTGCAAGTTCTCTGGAAAGTTCTTTGAGCACTCTCGGGTGCATTTCATCCGGACCAGGGGATTTGAACTCATCCAGTGCAGCTAAATGCCTCTCGACAACCTCTCTATCCATGTTAACCTGCACCCAGACACTATCCTTTGGCTATGGCCATCTCTAGATGTGCCTAAACACTTTGACCTGTGGGAAAAAACAGATGTAAAATAGGCACTAAGCCTTTCTGCTTTCTCTGCATCTTCTTTAGAGCTCTGTCCTTCCCTCCATTTCCTGAACATTTTCCTTTTCTTTCTTAGTTCCTCTTGAAATTCTCTGTTCATCCAAATAGGCTTCTTAGAGCTCCTGCAGTGTTTTCGTCTTTCTGGGATAGTCATCGATTGAGCATGCAATAGCTCTTGTTTGAGTAGCGCCCACCCTTCACATGCTCCCTTCCCTTCCAGCATTCTCGTCCATGGTATGACACTCATCATGTCTCTGAGTTTATTAAAGTTTGCCCTATGAAAATCCAACATCCGCGTCTGGCTACAAGCTTTCTTGGCTCCCCATCTCAAAAGGAATTCTATGAGGACATGGTCACTTCCACCTCCTTCACCTCATCCACCAACTCTTGCCTGTTGGTCAGTATTAAGTCCAGTATGGCTGAATCTCTTGTGGGTTCATCTACCATTTGATAGATGAAATTGTCAGCTAGGCAGGTCAGAAAGTTGCATGACTGACGACGCTTCACAGAGTTTGTTTCCCAGCACACATCTGGGAAATTGAAGTCACCCATGATGACAAGGTCCTGCCGCTTGGATATTTTCTCAAGCTGCTCACAAAGTGCAGCATCCACATCCTCTCGTTGGTCAGGCGGTCGGTAGCAGACACCAACCACCACACTGTTTGTTTTCCCCTCGCTTATTTTCACCCAGATGCTTTCCACTGTAGATATGCTCTCCTTCACTAGAACTTCCTGACAGGTAAGCCCTTTCCTCACATACAGTGCCACTCCTCCATCTCTTCGATCTATTCTGTTTTTTCTGAACAGTTCATATCCATCTACCATTACATTCCAGTCATGAGAATCATTCCACCAAGTTTCTGTGATGCGTACTAGATCATACCTTTCCATCAGCATGAGAAGTTCCAGCTCTTCCTTCTTATTGCCCATGCTTCCGGTGTTAGTATAAAGACATCTGAATCCTTTTACTTTTGGTTCCCTATGAGCTGGCCTTGCTGGTTGGGCTGCCTCCGATCGTTTTCCTTCCATACACTCCCTATGTTGATCGTCTCCTTCCCCTAGTGGCTTTAGTTTAAAGCTCTCCTGATGAATCTCCCCAGGTTCCTGCCCAACACATTCTTCCCCAGTTTCGATAAGTGCAGTCCATCAGGTGCTAGTAGGCCTTCCTCAAGAAAGCCTATCCCACGGTCCCAGAAACCAAATCTCTCCTGCCGGCACCAACTACACAGTCAGTGATTCACCTCCATTATCTTCCTCTCCCGACGCATTCCTCTTCCCTTGACAGGCAAGACTGAAGAGAATACCACTTGTGCCCCCATTTGCTTGAGCTTCCTCCCCAGATCTTGATAGTCTTTTTTAATAGGAGCGATGGCATTCAGGGACATGTCATTCG